>NC_137933.1:25480948-26680948 GCF_963969265.1 Rhamphochromis sp. 'chilingali'
CTAATTAGCAGCTAGTTAGCAGCAAAACAGTTGAGTCCAATTAGGAGGTGTGTTGTAGCGCATGTAGTGAAGAGTTTAAATGCTATCCTGATTATCAACACTGTTTATTTGTTCTTCTACCGGGAGACTCACTTAGTGCATCTGACTGATAGATTTAGACAAACAGGGTGAAGAGAAGAGCGACTGTTTATTTTAGATTGAGGTTGAGTTAAGCAACTCTGTGTGTGTGTGTGTGTGTGTGTGTGTGTGTGTGTGTGCATATGTGTATGCCTTAGGTTTGAAGGGTTGTAGAGTGAGTAAACATTTGTCCTTCTATGTATCCACCTGTGTGCTTGCATACACGAGTCTCCATTGTGAGAGAGCACACTCGGAATCCCGTTATTATCCAAAATTTTAAGATACCATTTCCAGCAGCCCCAAACTCGACTTTTACTGTCACATACCACAAACACACCCTGCCTCCCTTTCTCTCTTGCTCTCCCTCCCGTCCTTTTGGCAGAGTCTCCCCCTGCCGGCAGGTGCACACTCCGGTGGCAGCCAAAGTGCCAACCTGCCCTCCATATGCCCGCCTCCGCAGTGCCAGCTTACTCTTGCCACTCCCCACCAGGATTCAGCTGGCCAGCCCTCCCCAAATCTGTTCCCACTCCCCAACACTCACCCTCCCTTACAGCATCCGCCCCTAGACATTCTTCAAACACACACACACACACACACACACACACACACACACACACACACACACACACACACCCCTAACCTCCTCTTGTCTCGCACATAGACATGAAGCACTTTTGGCAGCCTACTCACATTCACTTGTCTTATCTTTCCTTGTGCTTCATCTTCCCCCTTCAGCCCTTTTCTCACCTTACACTCTGCGTTACTCTGACCTTCATCTGCTCTACTCCCACCTCCTGAGCAACCCTTAGTTGTCGCGCTCTTTTTTGAGACCTCCCTTGACATAATGCCGAGAGACCGGAGCAGACACTCACAGAACAAGAAGCCAGGCCACATCAATCAGCGCAGGAGCGTATGACGACCGCGTGTCAGATCGATGCATCATCCTTCGACTGGTTGTACTCTGGGATTTATCGGGGAAACCAGCGTTGTAGGGCAAGTTTTACTCCTAGCAAGTTACTCTGGTTTGTACTGGGCTCAAGGCACTGACGCATGGTGTGAGTGTTTGAAACGGAGCATGTTTATATGTCTCCACTCACTTAGAACTGCTCACATAACCTTGTCTGACCGTTCAGCTTGTTCAGTTTTCCCTCAGGATGCGAAACAACCCCCATACCCTCTGACACCAAGCAACCAAATAAACACAAGTCAACGCATAAACACACAGAGTGCCCAAAGAACTGGATGTGAGAGGATGAGCTATATCCCCCCCGCCCCTTTTATGTTGTCATCAAAAAGAAAAAAAAGGCATCATTTCTCAAACACATATTGTTCAGCCACATGGACAAACAACAGTGCAGTGTGTGAGATTTATACCCAGCTATAGCTGCTGTGCTATTCATTTTGTGGACCCTGTAAGGCTTCTATAAACACAGAGTGATGGAGCGGTAATCCTGTGCCCTCTCCTCATTACTCCTCCTGCTGAGGAAGTCATCTGACCGGCCCCGAGCCATCTATTCAGGTCACAACCATCATCTATCATCCATCATCTAGTCTCTCCCAGTCTCTCTGTCGCATGCTCACTCACACACAATTCAGTGTGTGACATTAGTTTTAATGTGGCATTTTAGACCCTGTCAGCGAGCACTTGCCCCATGCCAAACCACCTTATAAGAACCACAAAGAGCGAAGAACTGAGAAAGTGAGAGTAGGTACGGACAGAGACAAGAGAGGACAAACAAAGGAAGAAAAATGAAAGTGAGAAAGAGAGAGACCTTGCCTTGAGTTATCTCCCGTCTTTAATGGGATGTGATGAGCTCTCGTCATTCTCTTAATCTATCTCCCATGATTCAATTCCATTTCCTGTGTGCCGAGAGGCTGGCAGCATGGCACCAATCAGACACACAAAGAAGCACACACTCACAAACACAATCTAAAAAGAAAAAAAAAAAACACTGCATGAAAAGTAGGAGGTTATTCATTCACTACAACATTTAATGTACCATACAGCACGTCCTGCTGATTCGGTGAGGTCACTGGCTGTTCATTCTTAACCCTTCCAACACTCACATATGGTGACACAGGCCCATACCCTGGACCCAAGAGATGAAAGGGGCACCGACACCCCGCCTAACACCTGGCTAAGAGGGAGGCAACTGAACAGCATATGCACAGAAAGCTGGTAGCAGATACTCATCTAAGAGGAAAGTGAGAAAAGACTATGTTGCAAACTGCATCTAGAGAAAGTAGCTGTATGTCTATATAGGGAGGACAAATAACTGACACAACAAAGAGACGGAGGAGGGGTTGGAATGGGCAAATTGCATTTTCTTCATTTCTTGCCATAAGTGAAGGGGTTGCTTTGATGGTTAAGCTCTGAAATCCCATCGGCTAATGATTGGAAAGCTGTCAGCTTAAAAGGCTGCCCTCACCCACCACAAGAAACACATACAATGATACACACAAATACACACTGCTCTACGGAGCTTCAGAGTAGAAAAATAGCAGTTTCTTTATTACCCTCTCTCTGGGTAGCACTGTTCCCTCTTTTCCCCTCCTCTTCCTCATAAATCTTAGACTCACACACTCCTAATTACCACAGGAAGTGAGGGAGGATTACCCTGCTTCTCCCCCTAACATCATCTATCTCCTGCTTTGTGCTTGTTCCTCCACCGACCATCCATTTATGGTGCAGTTAAAAGGGCAGGGAACATATGAGATCATTGACATTTGTCACCTCTCAGGTGTGAGTATATTTGTAACTGCGTAGCCGTGGAAAAGAGGCCGTTCGTGTTTATTCAAATCGTTCAGTGCGAGGACCTGACTGCTCAGACTGGTGTAGCGAGCAGGTGGTCTGGCAGGGAGGAAGTGTGGAAGATGTAACTGAACCTTTACTGCACTGCAGAAGATAGTCATCTGGCAACTGATAGCTCTTACCCACTGTCAGTCTGTCTGTCTATCTGTATGTGAGGAAGGTTATGCAACTTCGTGCATCACCCTTCTGATTTTATGGTAAAGTTTAGAAATACAGATTACATTTAAGCTATGAAAATATCTGCATCACCAAAATAAGTGTTTTCAGAAAAAACTTTGTTTGACATTTTATGTTGATTTTGATATCTGCTGTATATGTTCCAGGGGTTAAAGCAATAGATCATCAACTCTAACCTCTGGAGTCAGAGTTGTGTCCAGCACCGTGTTATAATGCTTGATCTGTCAACAGTCATGTAAACCGCTTGCACAAAAAGTCAAGTATGTGCTGCAGGTTAAAATCAATAAAAGGCTCTAACCTTAAAAAAAACCCTCATACACTCTTCGACCTTCCTAGCACCATCTTTCTCTTCACACCTGCCTCCTTTAGTCAGTCTGTCTAGCTCAGCGGTCCCCAACCTTTTTTGCGCCACGGACCGGTTTATGCCCGACAATAGTTTCACGGACCAGGTGTCGCGGATAAATACAACAAAATAAAACTAGTACCGGTACCGAAAAAAAGAAGATTTATTCATAACACACGTGAAAAGACCCAGGAAAACAAAGTTAACGATAAAAACGATAACAAAATAACGCTGAAAACCGATAAAAACCCTGAAAACCATACATTTCACACCTGAGCCTCAACTCTCGCGGCCTGGTACCAAACGACTCACGGACCGGTACCGGTCCGAGGCCCGGGGGTTGGGGACCGCTGGTCTAGCTAACATGGTCTGGGTGAAGTGGCTAATGGAAAACACATTTTTTAGCCAACTGCCATTAGGTGGGGAGCTGTCAATACACACACTTTATAACCTGCGCATGAAGATATAATTTGTTGAGTTGGATAAAAATAATTTTTATTAGTTGATTAGTCAGTCTTCTCAAACTATCTTTGTCCTATTTGTTTTCTTAAATTAGTTTTTAAAAAAAAGCACAATATGGCTTGAACACCTGGATACAATTACTGTGCTCAATAATCCTAAAAGCTAGGTTTGAGTACTTTGCCAAGTGGTTTTTATTTCTTTATTTCTCCAGATTTTATCAACACGCTGGGGTTGCAACCATTCAGGATACGTTATTGGAACTTAGCGATGTAGTCTGGATGAAAATGAAGGATGAGTTTGAGAATTGGAGCGTTTTGAAGGAGAGTAACAGACACTGAAAGTAGTGTGTGTGACAAGTCATTACAGGAGCCACCTGCTGCAGTGGTAACTACCACAAAGGCAGTTTGGAGTGCTGGGGCAGGTGTTTATATGCCTGTCTGTGGAAAGATCTTATCAACACTGTAACATCACAAGCACAAAAAAAGCAGTCACATAACTTTACAAGGTGAGTAGTTCCCATTCAAATCCAGTCACAATTTGGTCTCTGCTTTCCTTTTCTCTCACAGACAACACAAATTAGATTTGTTCGGATATTGCTTCCTCTGTCCTTGTAGTCCTTGTATTACTAGATCATAACAAATCAATTAGACAACTAGCCTCAATGAGAGCAGCATTAACTCCAAGTATTCCACACCCATTCTCAATGCATTTTAGTAATTTCAGCAGTCAGATGGTGGGAGGTTTACAAGGCGCTCTCCACTCTGCTGCCTAAAGTTAAACTGAAATTCATCTGAGTGTTCCTAAGTGAAAATAAATACCATCTATGTGCCCATGTGTCACTGTGTAATGATGTACATCCATGGGCGTCTGCACGCGTGTCTGTCTGTGTGAACCCAGCATCATCAGATGCAGGGAGGGTTTAATTAGAATTCTCTGTAGTCTAATTTGATTAGTGGAGGCAAAGGAAGATGAAGGAAATTAGAGATCAGCTATTTCTGCTGCTGGAATAATGTTTCAGGAAAAGCGTGACAGCACAGCCACACGCCCATGCACATGTACGCACATACGCGCGTTCAACCGCAAAATATGAGTGGGTCTACTTATGGCCCTCGCATTCCGCTTGGGCGTCATTTCAGTTCACAGTGACTTAACTCGAAAGATCAGAGGTGAGTGTCCGCTGCTGTAGCCGAGTGTTTCGTAGGGACTCAGAGACCGACTGGACGTAGAAAACCTGTCAACGATATCCCTGGATGCACACGGTGCTGTAGAGAAAAAGCGTTTACCATCCCACTACTGCTTCTATATGTACAATCCACAGCCTCAGAGGAGCAGAACAAACAAATCCACACACAACACAAAGCATTACACAAACAGCATTGCATCTCCCTGGCACCAAACTGACAAGACTACCGGAGAGCGAACTGACAGTAGTCCATAAATCATAGTTGCAACTGTGATACCAGTGAAGCCCTCATTACCCCCCTGCACCTGTTAGTAAACCAAATGTCTGTTAGAAAAGTGTGTAAGGGTTTTGTGTGTATGTTCATGTCTGCCAATGCAGGTGAACTAAATTTCCTGTCAGATATACTACAGTAGAAAAAAAGGCTCCAGTATGAGGAAAGCATAGAAACAGTTCAGCATTTAGAGTTAAATGGGTGTAATTTATAATTTTCACATCAGGCTATTTAACGAAGTCAACAGATCACTATTTTAGGACATTTTAAAACACACAGCATTATACCCCGGCTTGTCGTGTTTGCACTTTAATTTTTAAACAAATTAAACAGAAGAGATGTTCCCCCTTGGACTCTTTTAATTCGTTTTAGCACATTTTAGCGGAGCGGTGTGTGAGATGGTGGGATGATGGATGATCTTTTAGCTGTTTGAATAAGGGGCTGGTTGAGGTTGTGCCACTGGTTGCAGCAGATGGCCGCCCCTCCCTGAGCCTTTTTTCCTGTTAAAAGGGAGTTTTTCCTTCCCACTGTCACCAAAGTGCTTGCTCACAGGGCGCGTGTGATTTTTGGGTTTTTCTTTGTATGTGTTACAATATAAAGCACCTTGAGGCGATTGTTGTTGTGATTTGGCGCTGTATAAATATTATTGAATTGAACTGAATGACGTGAGTACAGGTTCTCTGTAAAATACAAAAATGTGTGTGCATTTCTGGAGCTCCACGGACCCGGTAGCTGGTGGTGGCTTGTATCCAAAGAGAAGAGGCCACAGGTGTGAAGGGTCAGGGTTTAACAACTCCTGGGTTTATGAGGAGGCTAACAGGGCAGCCGGAGAGACACGGCACCGCCGACCTTTACAGCCATGACCGGGGCAGTACCACCTGCGGACTGGCGTGGAACAGATGCCACATCGAGAATGGGTCATAGCTTTTATAGCAAGGGCAGAGTGAGGGAGAGAGAGGGGCAGAGAGAAAGGGCGAGGGAGCTAGTAGTCCATCACCGTGACTGCTTTACTGCTGCTACTGCCATCTAATGACAGAGCTGTCAGAGCACATGGAGTGGGAGGAATGGAGCGATGGTTGGAGTGAGGAGCAAAGGGGGAGTAAAATAGATAAATGGGTACAATGATAGAGCGAACTGTGGGATAAAAGCACAGTGGGAGGAGGAGAAAGATGCAGAGAGATGGGTCACACTTGAGTTGACGCTAGCATAAAGGGAGAAAGATGCAGTGGGGAGATTTGTAGGAATTGATCAGAGGAGATGGTCTCAGCTATAAAGAGAAGGAACATGCAAAGGTATTGTGGTTAATTGGATATAATGATTTCACTACTCCACAGATAATCTTCTAACACAGTATGGACCCCTCTGCTGGTTTTATCAATGAATGCTCTCCTGTGGCTTAGTTTACCAGTATGTGATGTTGCGCACATATTCACAAGCAAATTCTCAATATGCACATTTACCCCGAAATCTACAGGCGGCACTCTAGCCGAGTTTTTTTTGCTGTTTTTTTTTTTTTTTTTTTTGAACAAGCACTTGGTAATCACCAGTGATTAGTCTACACTCTGATCTAGGGCTTAACACCCAGCATGGCTCCCACACATATTGATTCCCTCTCCGTGTGCATGCGTCTGAAAGAGAAGAGAAACGCATTTTGTCCAGATTACCATGTTCTTCTGAAATTGATTTTCAAAGAGAGCCAGGGAGAACGGGAAGAGAAGTAGATCACAACAATTAAACTGGTTTATTACCAGATTTGTTTATCTGCGCTTTTTGTTCTCCTCTAAAATAAATATCAGTTATCTTTTGGTAAACTGTGCATTTCAGTCTTTTTTTGTACCCTTTCCTGACAAGTAGGCTGGATAACAAAGTGCAAAGTCTGAATGAATCTGTCTACCTCGGGAGGTTTCAAGTAAACTCTGACAGGATTAGCTCTCAACACAAAAACCTTGTCAGTCTGTGGCCTGTCATAACAAAACTTCAGCCTTTCTTGCTCTTTAACCTCACCCCACCTGCTTGCTTCTGTGGTTTGTGGTTTCAGCTTCACAGGTTGTTTTTATTGTCACAGGCACAGACTCTGCTGCCCATCCTGTTTTCTGTAACTCTTACACCTCCCCCCCCCGTTTCTCAGCATGTAACCCTCAGGGTAGAAGTACAGAAACCACTGGGGGGGGACAGCAACAGAGGAAAGAGATACAGTGGATTTGTGCATGACAGTCAAGCTTATTAGACAAGATCGTTGGTTCAGTGACCAATATAGTTAACATGCGCACACCAAAAAGATATAATGTTTAAAATGCTGGGTTTTACAAACAGCAGGTATGGAGAACGATCATTAGAGGGTGACAGCTGTGAGAAGGCAAGATGGACATGTAGCTAGAAGCATAGATACCTGAGGAGTGTAAAAGTGGGACGGGGGTATAGTGACAAACAGCGACTATGACCCTCCTCCATTTTGAAGTGGTTGCTCCCTGGCTCTGCTCCACCTCGCCTGTGATGTAAATGCACCCCAAGTTCAAGTGCTTCTCCTTTGCACCTTTATCTCGACACCCCTCGCTGCTATTCTCTCTTAATACATTTCTTTCTCCACTTTCTCTGCCTTCTTCCCATCAATAACCACCCCCAACCCATTCCTCTTTATTTAACCCAACCTTTTTTGTTGTCAAATAATCATGGAGAACTAGCATGTGTCTGACATGGTCTCCAAGGCAACGGCGGTTAAGACGGGAAGGCAGGCAGGGGCTCATTTAGTGGCTGAATGAAAGAAGGGGGAAGAGAAGAAGCAACCCACAGAGCTAGGCGCGCGCGCGCGCACACACACACACACACACACACACACACACACACACACACACACACACACACACACACACACACACACACACACACACACACACACACACACACACACACACCTTACTAGCTTTGGCCACTGTCACAGCAAAGACCTGTGTCTCTAATCTGCGTGACTCTCCCGCTGCAGGCTACATTGGTGTGGGAGGTTTAGGGAGCACACATGTGCACACACACACAACGACACACACCAAGACACACATGCAGTAATGAAGAGTGAAGAAAGGGTCACAGATACCACTGGAAAAATAAGGGGAGAGGAGGACGAGGAGGATGAAGAGGAAAATAATGAAGATGACTGGGTGGTTAATGGGAGTCAGAGAGTCAAAGAGAAGAAGTCCTGAGGAATCAGAGAGGGAATGTGAGGAGATAAAGGAGGTTACAGCCAGCAACTCAATCCCTGTCTTCTTTTAAATGTCTCCTGATTTTGTCTCATCACATTCTGCAGATTTCCCCACAAACAGTCTCTCTCCGCTTGTTCTGGTTAATTCTTATATTGCTCAGTTTGATTCAAGCGTAGACTTGGAAAATAAAGAACGCTCTGGTCAGAGGCTTTGACACATGTAGAAAAGTAGTGCATTGAGTCTTTTGTCCTCCTCTCTAACCCCTGACACAAACACCTCTCTGTGTTTCTTTCTGTCTTTATTTCTCACACAGCAGGCACTCTGTGGCCTTTACCAGCAAATATCCATTTCAAAACCAGTCGTCTGAAAAGAGAAGTGGCTGGAAAGACACGGTGGAGATAGGCACATACAGAAGGAGGCTAAAAAATAGATAAAAAGCTGTTAAAGCTCACAAATGACATCAGCCTATATTAAAGTACTTAGGTTTTGGTGTGCTTCTTCGCTATTCAAGAAAGAAAAGCATCTGTACCCTTAAAGAGGTAATCACAGGTACGACTTAAGTATTTTGGCTCTTAGGTTTTTTCTTACTACTAATTTATAACTGTTAATCTTTGGAGTCCTCTGTGTTTCTGCGATATCAACGCAAATAAAATGGTGCTTGAAACATAAAAAAAACATAACATAATGAAATGTAAAATCATACAAAAGAAAGCAGTATACACTCAACTAAACACTTCATTTGAAGTGCAGCACATTTTATGTCTGCGCTGTGGGTCACGTCCTTAAACTGATACACAATTAATACAAAAATGTGTATGGAAAAAAAGAAAGACTTAAGCGGTCGGTCATGGACTAACTGCACACTCTCCTGCTGACTAATGCACATAAATTATTTATCTCTAAGAAGTGTTGGTGAAGTGTACTCAGTTAAGCTGCAGGGAGACAACATCCACACACAGATGAAAGCACACATTAAACAGAAGACAAGCACCATTGTGCAGATTTAGGTTACGGTATAAAACTGAATTATAGCTAGATTTAGATTACGAAAAAGCTGTATAAAGAGCAAAAAGCATCTCTGAGTTGATGGAAGAGTACGGAGGTGTGTGGGTTTACAGTGTGTATGTCAAGAAATCAAGCAGGAGGCAAAGCATTTAAATATTTATGAACACATGAATACATATGCAAAAGGCACAGAAAGAGAAAAGAAAACATTGCCTCTCTCAAGTTTTCTTCTCTACCATTCTACCTCAGTTTGTCATTCTCCTCTCTTCTCTCACTGCCCTCTCTTGGCTGTCCTCTCAACAATCAGTGCCCAGTGAGCCACGAGACGCACTTAAGCGCCGACCGGCGGTAACCTCACGCCGCCCTAGTATTTTTTTCTCACACCCACCGCACGCACGCTCCTACAAAAACTGCAAACATGCACGTATGCATGTGAGCATACACACGTATAAAAACCCTAAAAAGATAGACCACACGTACAAAACTATGCATTTGCTTCTCTACTCATTGTGTAGCTGAATAAAACAAAGCAGCCGAAGTTAGTGTCCCGTTTACCTGCTGACTTCCACGATAAAGAGCTGAGAGGTTAGAGGAACAGAGTGCGAGCTGCTGTCACACAGCATTACCAGCCTCGGATCTCAGGTTCCAACCTCAGGATCAACAGCACAAAGACAAGTGTCTCCTCAGATGCACTCTAGAGCTAACCTCAAACCTCTAGAGCACTTTGTTACAACACACAATTACACGCAGAGAGAATGACACACATGCACAACATGCCCACACAAATGTGCATTTAGAAAATGATTTAATACACACACGCGTTCGTTTTCACACCACACATGAATGACATAAGCTTACCTGGCAAGTAGTAAAGTGGTGCTTTTAGTCCAAACATGGTTTCTGTTTAAGTGTCATGAAGCCACAGCAACTTGTTTCAAATGTGTAGGCAGCAGCCCTGTCCTGGATGACTTCGACAGAAAGGGACTGCGCCTTCGCAGCCACCCAGAAACGAGGCTCAGTGCGTGGTGAGGCTGGGCTGGGACTCAGCCTGTCATCCCTGCTTTCTGGTCCTCGCTAACCAAGCGTGAGGCTGGGACCGCCCAGCCAGCCAGGACACACACACATACACAAACACTCAGACAGCCACACAGATACACACAGACAGAGCGGTGCAAGGGTCAACCCCAGAGCACGCCCGTGCTCTCAACCCCCTCACTCTTGCCCAAGATCCCAGGGGCAAAGGGTCACAACACTTGCTGTTCGTTTCTAAGCAGCAGCAGGAAACGCGCTTTCTCAATCTCTTTCTTACATGAGCACACACAAACAGACACGCACACACACCCGGCGAGTCGGGACAGCCGGAGAGAGAGATGTAAAAGCTAGCGGTCCAGTATCAAGAAGAGGTGAAAAGAGGAAGGAGGGAGAATAAACTCAGGCTGGGTAAATCCTGCAGACAAGAGCAACGACTGATTCCTAGGACTGCCTTTTATCCCTCTATCCAAGAAAGATGATCAGAAGAGAGACAGCTCTGCTTCCTCCGCTACTGCTGCCACTCTCTCTCTCGCTCTCTCATTTTCTCACCCTCCCCTCTCTCTCTCTCTCACTGCCGACACACAAGGAAAGAGGTGGAGGAGAGGAGGAGAGAAGGAGGGCAGAATGAACTCCCTCCAGGCAACAAGACTGCCAGATAGCGAGGAAGGGAGTGTGTGTGTGTGTGTGTGTGTGTGTGTGTGTGTGTGTGTGTGTGTGTGTGTGTGTGTGTATCAGTGTGAGGGGGTTGGTGGTGTTAGAGCAAAAGAAGAGCCTGAATAGGCAAGGGTACAGATGAGAAGGAAATACCAGCCAATGCTGATGCTTCACCCGAGGAGGAGAATGGTCACAGTTCAATTTGGAGTTAGGGTGACAGCTGATTGGACAGCACCAGTGACAGCGAGAGGCCAACGACTATCAAGGAGCATCTGTTCTCACTGTATCAGACAGTAGGAAAGCATCAACCCGTAGAGAGTGCAGAGTGTGTGTTGTGGGTCTTCAAGGGCAGCTCACAATAGAACAGCTACGTATTTGGAGGAGGAAAATATAAAAGATCCCCCGCCTCCATTCTCTCCTCTGAAAATGAGAGTCCTCGTCTCTGTCTGCAAGTGTGTGGGTGCATTTGTGTGTCCGTCTAGGAAACTTGGCTTGTGCAGTCTTCTGCACAGACTGCTCACCATGCTGCGCCGACAGCAGACTTTCCCCCTTTCTCTCTCACTGCCTCTCTCCTCATCATACACACACGCATACACACACGCGAATAAACACACAAAACATGTTGTGTTATGCCCCCTGCTCCACACAAAAACCTGACCGAGATGGTGGCAATAGGGGTGAGGAGTTAACTATCTGCTGGGAAGCATCCATACCAAACCATATCAGCCACAAAAACAGCAGGCGCGGGGGCAAGAGCAAGAAAGTAAGGAAAAAAATAAAGAAAGGGAAAAGATAGATGATTTTTGAAATAGTCTACCACGATATTTTGCCCCTGGGTTGCTCTCCAACCCATTCTATGAAAAAGAGAGGGAGGGAAGGCTGGCAGGAGTTTAGTGAAGAAAGAGAGAGGAGGCACACTGAGGGGTCCCATGCCTCCAGCAAGACTCGGAGGACACAGGAAAAGACAGCACACATCGAGAGAAACAGCGGGAGTGTGAAAGCCATGCTCATAGGCAAATAGGCCAAATAATCACTAACAAGGACTGGTGACTGAAGGAAGAGGGAGAGACACAGAGGGACAGACTAATGTGAAAGGGGGAGTCTATAAATTGAAATGAGAAGTAAAGCAGATTTAAGTCTTTTAGCATGATTGGTAGAATGTGTAACTTCTAACATAAAGGTGGATAAGTACGTTCAGCATGTTGACATTTGCGCACCCTTTATACTGTATTCCTTATGGTTAAGTGCGTCCGAATAACACGCATCATCTTTGCTGAGAGGCATCTGTGTGATTCTGTGTTGTGTTGCAAAGGTGTGTGCGTGAGGCAGGTGTTGAAGTGTCTCACACCTTGTGAGAGAGGTTGGGAGGCGATGTGTCCCCCTGAGGGACAACACCACCTAGCCTGATGACACACTGGCAGACACAGAGACAGAACTAAAAATACGATGCCCAATTTCCGCAACTTGGACCGCATGAAGATGAGGAGGACCGAAGGAGAACAAGAAGATTTGTACGTTTTTCAAACAACAGAGGCTTGCTTCCAACAAGCCTTCAGAGACTTCAATTAAAACAACATCTTCTAACTTATGACTACAAATACATCTTTGAACAATATTGCTATGGGGAAAATTTTTTTTTTTTTTTACCAGGAATAGGTTATCCCAGTTTTTTTTTTTCATCATTTCTTTTTAAGGGTGGCACCTTTGGTGACATTTTTTTTCCCTTCTCCTAGTTTTACATTGCAGTAACTACTGAAGATCACTTCTTAAACCTCAAATGCTGTGTATGCTTCTGATGATGAAGATGCAGACTTTTTTCCATCATTTTCAGGATCTATTTTCGTCGCCATTTGCAGCAGCCACCAATGGACTTCAGGAAAACCACTTGAAGAAATTTGCTAAACTAAAGCAGCTTAAAAAGGTAGTTTAAACAACTTTGTTAAAAATAGGAATGATCAAATTCGCAATTGCATCCATCCATCTATTTTCTTCTGCTCATCCAGATCAGGGTCTGAGAGGAGCTGGAGCCTATCCCATCTGCTACATGGCAAGAGGCAGGGTACAGCGTGGACAGGACGCTGGTTTGTTTCAGGGGTAACACAGAGAGAGACAACCATTCATGCACAAACTCACAACTACAGCAAACTTCAAATCACCAATTAACTGAACCCCTTGCAAGTCACTGGAGTGTTGGAGTGTTGGGGTCTAGGCGATGAGGGGAAAGTAACACCAACATCAAAACCAAAGCCACTGCCTACATTCAAATCGAGGACCTTCTTGCAGTCATATATTATATCATATGGTATCATATCACAAAACATTTGCTATATGATGATTTTTCCTTTGGCTTAAATTTAGGAGGTTTACCCACAATAAAGCTGCTGCTTGAAGAATGTATAATGTGTGCACGACTTCATGGAATAGGATATAAAAAGTAGGTGGGGATCTAAAACGGGAATTTAATTACAGTAACAGAGAAGTTGTAACAAAAAAAAAAAAAATGTATTCATCAAAATTCACTGTAATTTTAATTTCAGTGGTGTTTTCAGTTGAATTAAATACACAAAAATATAAAAATATAGTACAGTGCTGTTGGAGAACAGCAACAGAGTCAAAAAAGTCACTAATCCAATATGTTGAAATCAAAGTCCTGACCTCAGGATAACAAAATATATGCTCAACTACTTATTTCAATGTTATCGTCATTGTTGGCATGCAGGACTGGTGATTTAGATTATTCTCACGCAGAACATGCAGAGCGCTTGAAGGGACACATGTAATAAGTGTGCTATGATCTAAAAGTCATACCTCATGTTGGCTGACACAGAAAAAAAATGGCAGTCGGTGATGTAAAAATTTCAAACGGCTGCAGCATGACAGTTTTTTTTCCCCCAAAACAAACACAAGAATTCCTTTTTGTTTAACAGGATCTTCTGTAACAAAGACATGAAACATCCCAAGTTTTAAATGCAAACTCAGATTGACCATTTGCTCGTTTAGTTTTTCTTTTTTACACTAGTAAAATGAGAAAAAGAGCAGTAACGTCACAGGTTACTGTGTTGAAATCAAATCATGTGGGTTATTGCAGAGATGAAAAGTGGGACTGACAGGTAACGATAAAGAATCATGTGTCTGCTTTTTTATTTCGCTGCTCATTAAGGGACAGGCAGTGCTGGAGAACAACTATTGTCCTCTGTTATTCAACGTAGTGTAATGAGTCACAGTTGACAAGTGCACTGCAGAAGAAGAAACGTACATGGAGGCACACACACACACACACACACACACACACACACACACACACACACACACACACACACACACACACACACACACACACACACACACACACACACTCTGTCTTGCTCTCTCTCTCTCTCTGAAAGGGTATAAAAGCTCCCTGGGGACCAAGGCAGCATGTGAGACTGAAACACTGTGATCAAGAACTAACAGGGAGAGGGAAAGAACAAGAGAGGGGAAGAACAAAAACAAGTGAAAAGGGGGTTTAAAAAAAGAATAAAATGAAAACGCCATGGATAAGAAGACAGTCAGCTGACAAAGACGGGGATGAAAACAGGTAGAGAGACAAAGAGAGAGGAGAGAGCGAGAGAGAGAGATTATATTCCTTAATTCTTTGGCTATGTTCAGAGAAAGCAAGACTGAGCTCAGTCACACATACTGTACACATACACACACGTAAACCTGCCACACTCACTTCCTGTCAACCCACTATACTATTGTCTCCCCTACATCCCCCCCTTCAAAGACATAATCACTCTCTGAAGCATTGTGCCCAAGTGTGTGTGTGTGTGTGTGTGTGTGTGTGTGTGTGTGTGTGTGTGTGTGTGTGTGTGTGTGTGTGTGAGTGCGCAAGTGAGAGAGGGTTGAACGTATGACTTCTTCCTCAGCAAGGAGTGCCAGGATAAGACATCACTATAATCTTTACCTACCCCGCACAGCCTCTGCCAAATAGACTTGCAAAGATAAACACACACAAACATATACTGTGCATCCCGGTAACGCGCTGCACTCTGACGTGAATGCAAAAAGAGAAGGTGTGGGATTCTCAAAGAGAAGAAAGAAATAAAGCCTGTGTTGCACGCAACATCACAAGTGAGGATGTGCATTCAAAAAACAAAAGTGTCAGGGATTTTCAGAGTAAATTTAAAGCAATTCACCTTTTAAATGGGGGGAAAAAAAACACTCAACATCTTCAATGGGTTCTTTGGAACATACTCATTATATGACTGAATAAAAAAAAGGCACTAATTGCATATGTGTAATAAAAGTCCTTTCCACTTTGCAAATCCTTCTTTACATGCGGCGACCGATAAGCATCACAAATGACAACCATGAAATTGAGCGTAAACATAATTCAAACCATGCAGTGATGCTGTTTCATTGAGTATCTCTCTATCGGTAAGGAGATTTCTAATAGCCAGTAATTGTGACAGGAGAAATGTTTGAAGTTATAACATGGTGAGTACAATCCTTCACAGTGTGATCCTGCTTCTTGAAAATACACAATCTTGAAAATAATTTAACAAATATCGGATAAATAAAGTATTTATCATTTCATCTATCAATGCCCAGTGCATGTCAATGCCCTACAGAGCAACCAACATGAAGGGTGTGGGGAAATATCAATATAGGAGAACATTATACAAATTTCTCTTGTGGTGCAATTATCAAGACGTACATGCCAAGTACAGAATTCTTTATTGAAACATGCAGCTGCTGCAAACAGATCCCGCAACACTGAAGTACTGACCTACAAAAGACTCATGACTCCTCGTGGTGGTCCGGCAAACATGGCTGAAACTGCTGTAGTACGATGCCAAAAACTGAATTGTAGATGTGCAGTTATTTCCACGTAAAATAGAGGTCTCCTAAGATCTTCTCTTACAAAATCAATAATATAAATCAAACTATTAAATGCATGCATCGCTATTTTCAGTTGTTTTTTTAAACAACAGAACTAATATGGCTGTACAAGGGATGATAATTGTTTCCCGAAAGCCAATTTGTGTGATGTTTTTGTGTTTTTCAGGCTGAGGGAGAAAATATTTCCAACTTAGCGAAGCAGCTAAAAAACCAGCATCCAGATCTGTTAAAAAAATTCAAGTTGTGCAAGTTAAATTAACACTCACATCATCCGAAGTATTTTCCTTTTCAGATTATCCTAAAATGTAAATCACCAATTAATTTGGAGAACCTGGCACTGCCACTATGAAGTCCACTTTGTTCCACAGGGCAAAATGTTTGCAATCCGTTTGCAAAGTGATGATGTGATGACCCCTACTTCTGGGTCAAAACTACTCTGCGTTTATTAAGGCTGTTGTCTTTTTAACATGTTTTAATGCTTTGTATCTTGTTCTCTTTAATCTGAACAAGCCCTTAAAAAAAGGCAGTGATCACTGTTTGCATCTCTTGGTTTTTATTACCACTATTCATTTTAAAACCTACAATGTAGCTACAGTCCAGCCCGTGCACCAGTAAATTAATGACTAACCTCATATTGTGGATCGACTATCAAAGGTGTTCTCCTGACTGAAGTTTGGTTCGTTTACAGTATCCTGCCATGCGTTTACATTTGTCCCTAACCATCAGGAATCGTGCCGTTAACTTTTACCAAATGGAAAAAAGTTAGCGTTCATCCTCCAGCCTCACTGTGCTAATGTGTATATGTTATGCTAACCATAGCTGTGTAGCTAGCCACCACGTGTATCATGATATCGTGTTTGTGGGTGATGTTGTGTATTGTGAGTTACTCTGCGAGTCCCATTTTTACCTTAAATGGCCTCTGTGAGCAGAAAAGAGAGAGGGAGCGATTTTATTAATTTGAAAAAAAGCAGCATAAGTGTGTCCGCATCAACTCTGATGCGAAATAATATCGTCACCCTTCTCTCACCCTTATCTGCTAAGACTCGCACTCGCTCCGCCATTACGCGCTCCCATTTAACCTGACCTCGCACTGGTGATTAGAAGCCTGTGAAGTGTGTGAGCGTGTGTGCGCGTATATATTGGTCTTTGTGTGTGAGATGCTTCTCTCTGTATGCTAATCACAGCCTAGCGCTGAGAATTAATTTGCAAATGTGTCATTACCCATCAGGCTCAGCAGCAATAACCCTGCAATTACACAACTCTCACTTGGCCAGCTGAGCACCACACACATGTGCAGGCAAACGGATGTGTACACACACATAGGCATGGGCGCGGGGGCGCGCGCACACACAAAACTGGACTAAATGGATTCTGATTCTGGTGTTCTGGTGTACAGATGCAATATTCAGGAAATATTTCTACACAAATATATCTGCTTTGCTGCGGAGAGAAAAAAACATAAACAGTTCTGTAGGCGATGTAGGACATATCCGGTGTGTTTAGAGTCTAATCACAGCTCCTCGCCTCGGTGTCAACAGGACAGCAACCGAGGTCACCTGCGCACTTTTCACTCACTCCACATTAAAGGGAAGTGCGGCCTTGCTAAGAACTCCAACAGCATCGCACAGAGCCTTCATATTACGGATACAGCAACATAAAAACGTGCATGTGTGTGCATGATTTTGAACACTTACCTGTGAAGTAAGGCATCAGGATGAGAGGTGAAGTGCGCAGCGGCCATGAGGAGGAAGGCAGTTGACATGGAAAAGAAAGAATACAAAGCTGTGAGTACCTATGTGCCACATTTCAGGCCGAAAATGCTTACCAATAGCTTCGTTTTTAAACATCTTTAAAGCGAATTACAAATTAAAGAAAATGCTGGATAAGAGATTGGTGAAACCACAATAATTCACGTTTCTTTGCAGGGTTGGAGGTGCTCACTGAAAAGGCTTGTGGTATTAAAAATAGCCTGTGTATTCAGTATATCTTATTATCCCAAGCTGCTGCCTTACATTACGCATAGAGAGAAGTAGAAAGGGTCAGTGTCGGGTCCACCTCTGAAGCTGAGGAAAGACTGACACTGTTTACCATTCGAGCTGCTAGATGAGGTTTTAGGTTGTTAGCTCACAACAACGTTTTAACAACCGCACTCTGTTTCAAAGTTGAGGTCAAGCAAGGGTGACATTAAATCTAAATGTTTGCTCTGTCACTGGATGCAGACCACCTGCTCTTCAACTCTACTTTACACATCACATAACCTTGTATGGTTATAGCTCCACCATAAATCTGTGTCTGCTACAAGAAACTAAGCTTCAATGGCCCACACGCTCACCTAAAGCACGCTACACTCCTGTCACAAATACTTCAACACTTTACGCACATTAGCTCTAGTGCTGACCCTGTTGCCCTGTGCTTCTGTGACACCAAAGGTGTTTAAATGTGGATGTATAACGTACGTGTCTTTCAACTCACCAAAACCTTGTCCACGATTTCCACAATCTAGTCTACACAAGAGACAAAACTAAGACTGAATACGTTTTATCAACAGAGAAATAACAGTAATAATAATTTTAAAATGCTACAAAGATTCATGCCTTTTCTAAGGTTATGCAGTCTGGCAGACAAAAGACAAGTAAAAAAAACTTAATATGGCAGAAACCTTCAAATCAAAAAGAGAAAAGAGAAGGTTTATTGGTTAAAATAAAAGAATCACAGGTCACCATTCAACAACTGGTGATGTTTTACTGCTGCCAAATCTGCTTTTGTGAATTTTTTTTAAAAAAAAGAAAAAGATGGTGAAGATAGTAGTAGTAGTATTTATTTATTGTCATTGCCAAGAACAATGAAATTGCGTTTGGGGCTTCCATACAACCCCCAAAAAAGAAGAAAATAATAAATACCCCTTAAAACCCAAGTGTACATATTTAACCCAGTGTGACTCCAATGCAATAAGACAATCCTTAGCAATAATGTTCGTAGAAATTCAGACAAAGACCTGAGAAACATGACAAAATACAACAATGCAACCCATTCAATATTATTGTACTGTGAGATATGATATCAGATATGATAGTTATCTATTTAAGAAAGAGGGGGGGGGGGCAGGAGGGGGAAGAGAATAAAGATATGATGCACCAATGCAGACCAGTTCATTGCTATTAAGAAGTTGGATATGGTTATTGTCCGTGAGAGGGGGGCAGAGAGTTCAGGAGCCTCACAGCCTGTGGATACAGGCTGTTGGCCAGTCTGGATGTTCTGGCCTGTATAGACCTGTACCTTCTCCCTGAGGGCAGCAGATGGAAAAGGTGGCACGCAGGGTGATGTTGGTCCCGCAGGATACTGTGCACCCTCCTCAGACAGCGAGTGGGGAAGATATTACTGATCTCTGGCAGACTTGTTCCAATAATTCTGCCAGCTTCTTTCACCACCCGCTGGAGTGCTTGCTGATCGGCCTTGGTGCAGCTGGGGAACCACACTAGAAATCCATACGTCAGAACGCTGCTGATGGCACAGTTGTAGAAGTTCAACATCAGAGATCTGGGAATGTGTGCGCTCCGCAGTCTCCTCAGGTAGTAGAGGCGCTGTTGGGCCTTCCGTGCAACTGAGGTGATATGGTTGCCCCAGGACAGGTCCTCGGTCACAGTTACCCCCAAGAATTTAAAACTGCTCACCCTCTCCACCGCCTCACTGCCAATGAAGAGAGGCAGATGGTTGTTATGACCCCTCTTCCGGAAATCTACAATGATCTCCTTGGTCTAAACACTCGAATCTCCAGTTAATAAATAAATGTACTGGAGGCACTGCTAGCAAATAACACTGCAAGACTGAGTCTAGGTTGACTCTCTATTCTGGCAAAACTGATCAAACTGCTGCACAAATATCAGAATACTTTCAGTATTGACAACCAAGGCCTGGAGAGGTTCTTGTCAAAGTACTGGATAGTACAAGAGCCTTGAGCCGAAGGCAGCAGTAACTGACTGACTGCACACAGCACATCTGGTCTGATTTGTGCTCAGGAGAATTTGCATTAATACTGTAACCAGCTACAAGGCTGCATATATGCTTCCAGATAAATGTTAGTTAAGGTATTGATACAAACATCAGCAAAATAACTGTCCAGGCAGAGGCAATCATCCAGTGGTCACATGTTACTTTAGAAGAGAGATGTTTGCACTCTATAGCCACTGCACACACAGAAACCTGCCAGTTTTCGTTGTTGGAACGATAGCAATCAGATGAACACATTGCGTCATGCTCCTCCTGAGCTGACAGCTATCAGTGTTTGAAATTCCCTGCTTGGCCTTTGCTTCTCGATCTTTGTGATAGTGAACCGTTGCGGCTCAGCAAGCATCCAAATTTCTCACTAAATTCACAGATTTGCTTTTACTGTCCAGAAAGCAGTAATGATAACATCATTGATGGTGATATTATTCCCAAATATCAAATGCTGTCACTAAGAGTTTAAAGTGGATTTCCTTTTAAAATATTCCCACCTATATTGACCAAAACCCAATTATACACTCACTTAGACCTGCAAATTCACTGGAACCATTTGGAGGGAGCTGACCTGAGCTGGCAAACTGATGTGCCGTCATATCATTTCCTTCCCACAATGCCTTGTGGCACACCTGCTTCCTAGCACAGACAACAGAAGCGTCCCTGTTCTCAGTCGAGGGAATGCATCGCGCCACACGTCTTTGCTCTGATGAGGCTTTTTATAGTCACACAGCTCTCTTACCTGCATCCTCCAACTCTTCATCTGTCTCCATATCAAAGACATCAGATCTGCTGCCTCTCAGCAAGTCCCGTTTTTATTAGACAGAAGAGCAGAGAACCAAAGACAAAGTACTGAAGTGGAGGAGAAGGAAGGAGGGGCGCTTTAAAAGTGCTGCTCATTTGATTAACAAATATGTGTTCACATGTGAGCTGTGTGTTCCTCTGTTTAAGGTGTGTGTGCGTATGTGGGTGTGTGTCTGTGTAATCACCCGGGGGCAGGTGTATGGTATGCAAACGCAGCTGAGGAAGCCTAGAGAGCAGACACAGCAGGAGAATCCTGCTCTACAGCAACACCCGGAAAAAAGAAAAAAAAGACAGGCTACGTATGCACACACACACAGATACACACACACACACACACACACACAGATACACACATATGATTAGACACATACACGTTTACGTACATGTGCAGAAACAGGAATAGCACACACAATTCAATATACTTGATTTAATATTTAATTTTGTGCATGCATACACATGAGGCTGAGTCCACACACAAACACACACACTCGCGCACACACACACAGAGCTGTTGGCGGTGTGTTTTTCGCTTGACTTGTGCTCTCCTGTGACATTTCCTCATTGGCTTGTTTGTCTCAATTATCCCTGCTTATTGGTTAACCCATTAACTTACACACAGGGAGGAGGAAAGGCGAGCGAGACCGAGAGAATAGGAGAAAGAGAGAGGGAGAGCTGGATTATGGCTCGACCTGCCTTAGGCGTGTTGTGCATCACACAACTGTATGAGGCCACAAACACGGGCCTGGCCGGGCGCCAAGCAAACACACAAGTTGTACATGTAACAGGCAACAGAGAGCAGCTGACGGGGCAGCAGAGAACCAGCACCGCAGGGCCTGTTGGAGGGCTGAACTGACCTTCTCCACTCACCATTGTGCTTTTGGATTTGGAACACACTACCTTACAACATGGTTTTTATCTTTGTGTGTGTGTGTGTGAGTTTTGGATTTGGTAAGCACATCATTAAAAGCGCCAATGTGTGTGCCCGTAATGTTTGTGTGTTGGACGACTGCCTGTGTGTTTGTGTGTGTAGAAGGAGGTTGCCTTGCCCTGTGTCAGGCCTCTGCTGTGCTCAGTAAGTGAGGCGTGCTAATACTGCGTGTGCTCAGGTTTCACGCATCAGCACACAGTCGAAGAGACTTACCCGAGGTCACAGACTGTCAACCCCCCTCCACCCCCACCTTTTATTTTTACTCCTCCCTCCTTTGACTCAATCCTTCCTTTTCTCACACTAAATACTTTACCTTTAGCCAAGCTTCAGCACTCCTTTGGCTCTTCCCCCCCTCCCTCTCTCCCACTTTGCTATCAGTCCTCCCTTCCCGCTGCCTCTCCTCCCACCTCCTCTCCTTCCCCAGAGAATTCCATCATGCTCAGTCTTTTAGTATCTTTCATGTCTTTTACCTGTCAACAGAGGAGAGAACGTGCGAGCCGCTCCCCAACAAAGGAAAAACACCCTCCTGTCATCTCAGAAAATGCTGCAGGGTGGAGGGGGCGCAGGGAGGAAGATCGACAGGGGGACAGAGGGAGGTAGATAGCACGGAAAGCAGAATCAAAAGGGAAATGTTGGGTCGAGGGAATAGAAATACGACGCAGAAGGAAGGAACTCGAGCCATTCCTGAGCAATTTAGCTGTGCAATCTAATATAGGAGAATGCCTAAAAAACACAATGCCATCATGTCACTGAATATAACGCTCTTTTTGAACGGTGAGCTCCTATCCTAATGATAAAGAGCAATTCATGCTACATGTGAACACAAGAACATAGACTTTCATGCATGACCTCCTCAGCTTCACACAGCTATAGTCTGTGAATCCTCAGGAGCTCAGTTCAGCTCCACCGCACTCCACAACAGTACCAGCAGCGCACATTCACACGGGATAAAACTATAAGCTGTGCAATCCAATAGGCACCTCACTCAATCTGTGACTGCCTCTCTATCCGATGCCCAGTGTGCGTGTGTGTGTGCATTTTGTGTGAGTGAATCCTTTGCTAGTACTAATCTGCTGGCACAGTCCCCGTCCTCATCGTTGCCCTCGTCTCCGTATTATTCTGGGATTAGCTTGTGTGTTAGCCTAGCCGCAGCCCACAGCCCGAGCTGGGGAGAGGCAGCCATCTTAGAACAATGCCTATTGATGAAACACTAAGAGGCTTGATTGGATTAATCATCTCTCCCTTTTTTCTCTCTCCTGCTTTTCTAGCCGTCCTGCTTTGTTTCCGCTCCTCTACTGTTTCCCTTCTTTACTTGTGCCTTTCCCTCCTTCTCTTCAAAGCACAATAACACCCAGATTTTGTTGTCTCTCCCCGGCGAGGAGATGACGCTGTTAACGCCCCCCTTGCTGGATAACGAACGCAAACAACAGGCTGGCGGTTTACGAGGGCACTTCAAGGTAAAAAGTAAACATCTAATTAAGAGGAGAATCAAATAGCTCCAAACTGCTTCTGTGTGGTAATACATTTTACATTACGGTGCTTAAATAGCGAGGCCCTCCTTGATGAGAACAAAACACTGCCTATGATAATGAATGTTTGATTATAATTAAGAATATAATCGTAGGAAAAGGTTTAGAAGAGAACTGTATGGAGGAGTCAGATGTTTCCTTTTTTTCTTTCCATGAAACACACGAACAAGAGCTGCCAGAATGTGTGAGATTTGACAGCAGCAGCAGCACAGAAAGAGAGAAATAGGGGTGAATCTCTACAGATTTGGCCTGTGTTTAGTTGGGGCACTCTACCAAGTGGCAGTCGCTAGCCTGGGCGGCCTTTGGCCTGCTGTCCCCACCAATCACATTCCAGCCCCAACTACGCCAGCGTGGACCCACAGCAACCCTCCAGCCTGGTGCCAAACGCCTGCGCGCAAACACACACAAAGGCGCACACCGGCAACCACAGCTCACGCAAACACTGCAGCCAACTCCATTTTCAAACATGGATAACAACTGAATTAACACTCTGTGATCCTCTGCCAAAGCAGAAGGATGCTCCTTTATATATTCAAACACACACTTGCACGCACGTTAACGCAAACAAGCACGCTTAACCACAAACACACACATAAGACGCAGACACACACACGGGATACACAAGAGGCTGTTTGGGTGGAGTTATCTGCGTGTAGATTTTAAATGCATCTCGCCCTTATGTCCCTTATGTCTCTCTCGTGTTCTCTCTGTGGCTCTGTTTCACTCTCGCTGTGCCTTTTCTGCTTGGTGCAAAGATAAAAGCAAATTATAGTCTCATGCTGGTGTTGCTACGCTAAAGCCATTTAAACGGTGGCTCCTCTGTTTTGTGCTTCAATGTCTGGAATGTAGAAATTGTGTTGAAAACAAGGCCGAGTCAGAGCGGAGAGGAGACGAGGGAAGGCAAGGCCGGTTTTATAATGCAGTTGGGTCATCTTTTGCTCTCTCTGACCCGACGCTCAAACCAGTCTAAAATGCTGCAATAATAATGATAAATTACACCACCTTCTTCTCCTTTCCTCCTCCTTCCCCTTTTACTCCTCCGCATCTTATTCCTCTCCTGTTATTTGCTCAATCTGGGGGAGAAACTGAAATCCTCCCATCACAGTCGCAAATCTGACCGCTTCTTTTCTTTCTTTATTCTTTTCACCTGTCTTCTTTGTTTTTATATGATGAATACAGTGGCATGGACTGCTAATGTTGCACAAAAGTATGTAAAGATATGACCAAATGCAGGGAGACACACAAGATCTGAGACTACGCTTATTTTTGAAGACACCTATTGTCACAGCTATGGGCATGTAAAGATGTTTTTCTCTGTTGAAAATCGCAGCAGGAAAACGATGGCAACCGGCTAAAGGAAAAAAAAATGGAAAGAGGCAATCACCTGACATCATGGCTATTCATCCTGCAGAGCAAAGATCTGTTTGGTCTTCCACCAACACAAAGAGAAAAAGGCCGTCCAAGAATCCCTCCTTTCTCTTCCCTCTCTGTCTTTTTCCCCCACAGATTAATCTGTCCAACAGCCGTATAAATCTCCGCACTCGCTGTGGAGAAATGCTCTGCGTGGATCATTTATGTATGACAGAAAAAGGAGATAAACCTTGGTAAACCTCTCCAAGACACTCAATGAAAAAAAAAAGTCCAAATCAAACTCAGTGTGTTTTTTAGGGCCTAAACTGACCTCATGTGACATGTACTTTTTACATTACCCACTAAAGTGTGAGTGCCGTGTTGGACGTGCTGCTTGTTAAAGCGTCGTGATCATTTACGACTGAGGTCAACATCAATGTTTTTTTTTGCTTAAAGTCTGGAGGAGAGGCGGAGGAAGGGATCAAGGGAAGGGGGTTAAGGGTGGTGGGCTGTAACCATGGTGCTGCTGAGGTTGGTCACTGTGGGAACGGGCATTTTGCAAGGTTGAGGAAGCGGGGTGGGTGGGGGGCTTTCTCTGAATTTTCCTCTGTCAGAGTTCACACAAAATAACTCAAGAAATACATTTGTTATCACATTAATAATAAATGCTGGCAAACAAGAACATACTGAACAGAAATGCTGGCTATTCTTTCAAATACCCTGCAGAGGCGCCGCACCCTGTATAACACTTCTTATAAAAAAAATCCCTCCAATACTAAACACAACATGTAAGATTAAGGCTGTAAGAAATATTTATATTACTCTAAGCTAATGATTATCATGATTCTTTTAAAAAACAATGTTACAATTATTTTCATAAATATAGAAAAAGAAAGTATCTTGAACCTTTTTAAAACATACTTTCATACCCTTTAGATTAACATGTGTTCTCATCACCTGGCATTCATAAAATAACAGCCTATCCAATATTAATCGGTGCCTACCATATTCTATCTCTTCCAGGAACTGATTAACACTTCAACCCACAAGATGGAGATACCTCTATTTCACTTTTTTTGGCAGTCTCTCCAAAGCGTGCATAAATCCTGCTTGACAGTTGGAATGGAAAGGCCTGTGTCTCCTTGCAGAAACCTCTCCTATTAGATACAGCTGATGATCAGAGTTTTCCAAATTTATTATTTATTTCTTTTTAAAGGAGGAATTTGATCAAATAGACAGAGGCTCTTCTGTTTCGGGACAGTTATTGCAAAATTAGCGTCATCAATCTCACTGACTGCAATCCCTATTAACAGATCTGATCTGTGAATGTGTCTCTCCCAGCTGTCTGTACCATCCTACCAATCTTCCGATAATGAGCGGAAGCTGTGTGATTTAGATGCTATTTGTTTGCATAGATTGAACATAAGGTGTACTCGCGTGCGTGCGCATGATTGATTTCCTGTCCCTGTCAGTAAACAAACCTGCTCAAACTGTCGAAGGCAGAGAGGCACTTTTAACAGTGACCAGTGCAGCAGGATTTACAGCACACTTACGATCACACCCTCAATTAAACCTACACAATAGTGTCTGTGTATGTGCGCGCGTGTCTGTGCTGAGTGGGATAATAACTACCGCACAGAATAGTGGGATGTGAAGTCTATGAGTAAGCACTGCAACACTTAGATTTCCCCTCTTGCCATGATGTCACTGAATTTATTACTTGCTCTTGCTTAAGACCATACCCGCTGTAAATCACACACATACACACTCTCACAAACACACACACACGAGTTGCTGTCTGTGTAAGGATTATGATGAGGAGCGGCGCACATGGGGGCTGTGATGAAGGGGAAACAAACAGAGCGTGGAGATGGATGATGGATGGCTCCACTCATTCAATGAGCCAGTCTGAGATGAACATACACTTAGGCAATACATTGCCTGGTCTCGGCCTCCATCTTCCTGTCTCCTGTTCTGCGACAGATAACTCTGTGGCACCTTGATGTGCTGATAGTACCGCTGCAGACCAGCAACAGAAAGATGATTTCCAGGCTGATAGGTGGGCCGTTGAACACCGGCAGTAGTAGAGCCATGAGTCATGGGCTGACACTACTAGCAGAGTGGTGACTCCCACTGAGTGGGGAATGGAGATAATAGAGGAGGGCCCACTCAAAGTCGAGCAGGGAGCAGTGTCAGGCGGGCTGGAGGTGACCAGAAGGGAGAGTAATTGCCTCACTGCGTTCAAGGTGCTTGAAATGATCTGTGACCCGTTCCAAGTGTGTGCACTTGAGGGAGGGGCGAGATACATATTGTGCGAGGGAGGCATAGGGCAAGAGAGAGAAATGACTGTTGCAAATGCCCATTTCCTGCTGCCGTGGGGTCACGCCTGAGCCAGGAAGTGTGGGTTGGAGTGGAAGGTGGAATAACGAAGGGATAATCTTGTCTGAGCTCCAGTGAGAGAGGGCAGGGGGCTTGTTATGAGAAAATGAAAGGGGAGAGGTGGAGGAAAGGAGTGCCACGGGCCATTAGAGACACCTCTGCTACACATAATAGCAGGTAGTGGAGAAAGGGCTGACTGCAAGCAGCTCTGTGGAGCTGAGGTAAGAGAGGGAAAGAGTAGGAGCAATGCGTTTCCTGTGCAAAAAAAACTGCACTAAAACAAAGTTACACTTGCCCACTCAACATGCCGTTTGTCAATCCGGGTATGCTGGCATACGCAAAGTAATGCTACCATTTTTGGTGATCATTGCCACACAAAGTTCACAATATATAATTGCATTCTAAGTAATGACTATGGTATAAATGAGATGTGTTCACTTGCTACAGAAAAGCTCACACAATTGTGTCACGTAACTGTAACACAGATTGTTAAATGCAAAACCTCCCAGTGTTGGAAAAAAAAAACGTCCCCAGTGATTTCTAGACTTTGTATCTTAATATGAAAATGATATTCATTTCCACGGTGTTAAATATTACACCAGCCAGTTCCTGGTACTTAAGTCTAGTCTGCAGAACACTAAGAATCTGTTATCACCATGTGGACTTAGTGTCTGCCTCTCGTGCATTACTTTCTTTCTTTCTTTTTTTAATTATTTGTCTAATAAGTAGGTGGCAAAATTACAGGCTGAACAGAGAATATCACGAAGACATACAGATGGTATTGAGAAAAAAAAAAGATATGACTAGATTGGAGTGAACTCTCAATTCTTAATTTTCTGGACTCTTTTATTTCCATCCTTTCTAACTCTTCTCATCTTCTCACTGCCCTGTGGCGCAAACTGCCTAATCAGAAGGTATCTGCTTGGTTATGGCTTAAAAGCATAAAAAAGGGAGCGGGTCAGAGTTTTACACAGGCTGCTGTGAACACAGACAGGTCCTCAGATTTTTTTCTTTTCCTTCTCTCCAACCTTGATGCTTCTCCCATTCATTCTCTTTATCCCTCACTGACTTACATGCTTCACTTCCTGTGCTGTATTCTCAACAGCATTTACTGAGCTAATTAACGGGGCAGAAGGTTGAGCACTGCTCAACTGAGACAACTCCTTCTCTTTGTCTCTTGCACATGTGGATAACTACATACAGAAAATAAGAACGTCTTGTAAGAAGAGACAGGGTGTGGGGGAGAAACAGAAGGATAAATGAACTTCTGTGATAAACCGTGTTGTTGATGTCGATGCTAGAATGCAAGAGCTGCCTGGGACTGCTTTTCTTTTCTCAAATTAAATGTTGTGGGAGACACTGGATGAGGCTCAGTATATCTAAGAAAATGCTCTGCTGCCCAGAAGCCCCACAATGCAGATAAGCAAATGTGAAGTGACTAAATCAATGGCTGACTGAGTAAAAGGCACCTTCAGACTTTGGAAAAACAATGATTGCATGGCTTTATTGCATGCCACACAGTGCAAGAGAGATCTAATGAAATCTTGATCCGAATCTGTGAACAGACCATACGTGGTGAATCAAAGGGCTACAATGCAGCTGGTATCAGCTTGTGTCATCTGTGCTTCTCTTATTTATTAAAACGCAGCTCTTGTGCTTCCCCCCTTTGTCTTATGGTTCTTGTTCCAAGTCAAGGAACACAACACATGATGATGCGGACCTGCGTCAGATTTGCAAAGTGTAAATGAACACATCCTGCCCCCCAACATTTATTTATTATTTACGTTTTTGCCCCCCAGCTGCTCTTCCTGTGTATTTTGCACACAACAGCAGAGACAGTTTAGTAGCCTCACATATAAGAAACAAGATTTTAAAAAAATCTCACAAAGTTAAAGCTACATGGAAGCCATAACGTCACTGAGGAAAAGCTTATACATTAAGCACGCATGCTCTGTTTCTGCCTCCCTACAGGCTCACACAGTGCAAGTTACAAAGTTACATGTCTTTCATTGCTGGGTTCATCCTCTGAAAAGTGGATGAGAGCAAGCTTTAATTTGATGATGGCAAATTGCAGAAAGAAGCACAGAGAGAGGAAGGGACAAAGAGAGCCCAGGAGGAAAACAGATGTACTGTAGATGCAGGAGAGCAAAAAGCACAGCTTTTATTCTGAGGCTGTGCTGAGAGAAATGTCACCTTATTATTAGAGTAGAAAGGCCATTCTCTGCTACCCGAGAAACACGATACTCAAACGTATTTTTACAAAATGTGTGGGTCATTCAGTATGAGGGCATTTCAAGAGCCAGGATGATTTCTCAGTCTAATATACCCAAGGCACTTTTTAATGAACTTTGGGGGAGGTTTTTTGGGATTTTAATTCTCCTGTTACAAAAATACATTACTGATTTTCTTTTAATTTTATGTTATTTTAAAAAATACAAAATATGCATTCAGCAAAATTGAATTGAATAAACAAATAAAGAGAGCAATAAATGAATCACATAAATAATAATAAACAAATAATCAGTGATATTAAATAACTGCTTAAAAAACAGCTTTTTCCTTTTTTTTTTCCTTTTTTAAGAATAAGCGTTGGTAGAGACCAAACTAGGGCTGTTGTCAGGTTTCAAGAAAGAAAGCTCCTGTGGAATTTCAAGTGTTCCCAGTGGATGTCAAATATGACATTTCTTTGCTTAAATTTGAGCTATAAGCACTTTAGAAAACACTGTTTTTATGAGACTGTTTTGGACTTTTTCTGCCCCTTAGTGGTCAAAAATCCATTAGCTTTTTTTGTTTCTTTTTAAATTGCCCTTGACTAATAAAAGGAACACTAAAACAGTCGCAATAACACTTTAAACTAAAAGTGTACTCTGGTTTAGTAAAGCGAAGATTGTGTTTTAATTGCACCATTTTTTTAACATGTATTTAGGAGACCAAGATTTTAGATGTAGGAAAAAAATAAACTGCCCAGTGAGGTATAAATAAACTAGTGTGTATGCAGGATCAGAACTTCATTCAACTTCAACTCCACAATCTCTGCGTTTATCAAATGTGTCCTTATTAAAAACTACTAATGCCATGTATTTAATGTTTTTATCTTCAACAATTTCTCGTTTTTAATCACCTCACTTTTTTTCATCACGTGTTCTCCAAGAAAGTTCTCAAAAGTGTATGCAACAACAAAAAAGGAAGCTGCAACATCATATCCACTCAGTGCTAGATTACAGACAGAGAAACCAAACTGACAGACCAAGAAAATTCTTTATAAACAATCATTAGCTACAGATCCCAAGTCTCCATCCCTGGTTTATTTATTTTCTGCTTCCTAACTCAGCCTTTGTGCCTCGTTTCATTTGTACCTTTAAAACTCGAGCTGGACTGAGTCACTCGCTGCGTCTGCAAGTCGCCATGCTAAAATTCTTCCCGTTTTCTGTTTCTGCTCGGCTCATTCATGGTCAGTTTGGACACACATGCACAAACTACAAGCTGCTGTGTTTTCGTTATGCTTCTGGATGCGAACTCGGTTGAACAGAGACGCAGATAATAATGAGGAACTCGCCATGACAAATTCTGTTTGCAGAATAGCCCTGCACCAGTTGAGACTGGATACTGCGGCACGCTTTCTTTTGAGTGTGTGTGTGGGCTTTTTTTGTACGCAAACACAATATATCCAGACAAAGAGCACAAGCTATATTAGCTGTGAGACCACTGAGCAATATGCATCCTGTACTGGATTCAGAATATGATATTTTACTCAATTTGATATTTACTTTGAAAGAGGCAGTCTTTTTTGTTTCGTTTTTTAAATCATTGCATCGATCAATAGAGTCTTCACAAAGAATGTGTTTGTAGCAGGGACTGACCACACTTACTTGGTCGATAATTCAGGGAAAATTCTCTGTGCTGTTAAGAGTTTCCTGGTAGGGCTTCAGACAAATTTATTACCACCAAGAAAATTCAATGTTGTTAAATATGCTCAGGAAAGCTTTTGTAACATTTTTGGTCTTTTCTTTTTCTTTCAGAAATTTTTATTTTGGTGCAAACCTTGTCACACATCTTCAAATTACCACTGATGTGATTCGTGATAGTGATAAGCCAAACATTTTCAGGAAAACACTAAGCTAAAATGGATCATGAGATAACTTATTAAGATGATAGACGCAAAAGATTTGTGTTTTCTTTTGCCAATATTTGGCTTTTTATCTATTTGCTGTGTCAAAAACCAACATCCAGGTTGTGTCTGCTAATGTAAACCTGATGAATCAAAGCGGGTCACGATGTAAGTGTGTCATACATTATTCTCTGTCCCTCTTACTGAGTGACTCTCCCCTAGTTTACTTGAATCTTTGTTTGTCTTGCTACACCCCCTTCACTCTCTCCACATACAGGAGTCATATGGATGCTGGTGGTGCTGCAGGCGGAGCTGGGCATGGGAAGATTATTGATGTTTGCTCTTACAAAGCCAAGGTCTAGGCCATGAATTGCAAACTCCAGCCTCCACTGGCCCCAGACATTAGTGGCCTCAGATAAGACATGAAGGATAGCCTGCATTATAAGAAAAACGGCTTCACTGCATACTCTCCCAAGCCTCCTTGCTGAGGCATATAACACTCACACATAAAGCACAACACAGTCGCACATGTACACGTGCACAAAGCGCGATTACGAGCAGTGATTTGTAATCAGTCAAGGATGTGTTTGTGTTGCTGTCATGGTACTTTGTGTTTTAAATTGTGTCCAACTTTTGTGTGCCGATTTTAGATGGTATAAAAAAGGAAAAACATAAGAAAATCCTAACACAATCTGCAGGATGAGGATTGAGACTGGAAATTGCACATGTGTATACAGCTGTGACACACAAGAAAATCCAAGTAAACTGTTAAGAAATCAAATCACAAGAAATTCTGTGTCCAGTGGGTTCAGTGTAGTGACTGGATCTGGATAACATCCTAATTCAAAACTAAGAGCAATGTTACAGGCCTCAAAAACACAAGCGCACCAGTCTGACCACACAGCACCATCCAATAAGCATTTCCTCTGACCTCTGCCCCAAACTGATCTAAGGGTCAGGGGGTCTTGCTCTGGTGACTGTCTGTAGCCTCCTGCCTCGACCTCTCAGGTCAAAAGAGTTCAAAGGTTAAGTTAAAGGCTCTAAAACCATTAGACATGTGGTCTAAAGCCCATTCATTACTATCTACAACCCTGAGACAACAACATGCTTTATTAGTATCTGACCCTTTGGCTTCCTGGCATGGAAACCCTGCCCTGCACCTGAACCATGAGCAGCCCAAGCAAAGTCTGACACTGCAAATGGGACTGAGAACAGCAGTAAAGGCAGAGGTCACAACTGCATTACCAAACTTGATTTTTTTTAATGCATTTTTTAAATATTTGTTGTTTTGGGGTGCTAGGGCCAGAGTTATACAACAAAGTCATCAAGGCTGAGAAATTTAAATGAAAGAGAAGTGTAAGGCCAGAGGGTGACATAGAGACTGTGAAAAGGCCTTTTTGGTTAAATCCTCTTTTTCCATTGAAACAAGAAAACAAACTGACGTTTAAAGAGAAAGAGTTCATGCTTTACACCTCAAAGCTTCCGGTCAGCGTGTGTGGACACGTGATGAATTCAGTTCGAATTCTGCTTGATTCCATTTTTATTTATATAGCGCCGGTTCACAGCAGCAGTTGTCTCAAAGCGCTTACCACACTGCTACATCTGAGATGATTTTTAACACTTTTCTTGTCACGAGGATGTGTGAGCTCAGACCTGATTGTGGTTATAATGGGCTGAGGTGTCATCTAAGAGTGAGAAAGCATGTGCGCGGGTAAACCCTCAGTCTCCCCTCCCTCCCCTCCTGTGCCCAAATGCAAACTGACACACACCCTCACTCACACACATGATCTTGATCAACAGTGCCAAGCTCCTTCATTATTTAATCAGAACCACTCTTTGCAGTGGCTAAATTATTTAGCAAGTGTATGTTCACACAATCCCTCGCTGAAAGGTAGTACAAGGGTTTTCTAAAAACCCACTGCTCCCACACGCAGCAGCCATGAAGCACACTGCTTCTTGCCTTTAACTGTTCCTTTCTCTGTTATCTTTATGTCTCCTCCCGATCTCATGAGTAATACTTTTACAAACACAGCGAGATGATTTAGGAGACACTGGGTTAGCTAACTAATGTGCCACATATTTCAATAACAGATTTGCTGAATAGAACAGAGGAGAGCAGTTTGTCTCCCTCCCGCTGTCCTCCTGGCATCTTCTGGGCTCATAGAGGCAAACACACAGTCAAAAGGACAGAGACACTAATTCAGGATGCAGATGGACAGGCAGACAGACAGATGGACCGAGGGAAGGACAGACAGATTTCCACAGGCTCTTGGAGGTAGTCTCACCCAGACTACAGGCCGTGTCTGCCCCAGTCTGACTATCTTTGCAGCACAAGCCCTTCCTGTGGTAGAGAGAGCTAGAGGTCCAAAGGACCAACTTGCTTCCTGCTCCTCCTGGCCTCACCTCCTCCCAAGCTGCCAGGGCCCTCAAACCCCACATCTCATACACACACAGAGCAGAAGACACACTTGCACACGCCACACCCCCCGCCCACAAAGAAGGCCCTCCCTGCAGGAGCCCGCTGACTCTTCCAGGGACCAGACAGGTGGTAGGAGCAGAGCGGGCACGCGAATGCCAGCTCACTGCCAAGGGCTCTGTGCCAGTTGGCACACAGTTAACAGGCGCACTCCCTCAATGTAGAGCGCAGTACACACATGAAGATAACAGGCCGACACATATGCTTGCCTTAATGTACTTGTGAGGACCTTTCAAAACTTCCCTTTTAACCCGCAAACAATCTTGAAGAATTGATTACTTGCCAAAACCAGCTCAATAACTTACAACTGATACCAACAGACAACTAAATGACTCAGACAGAAACACACACACAAGCCATGATAAAGCCTCTCTCTCTCTCTCTCTCTCTCTCTCTCATATATATATATATATATATATATATATATATATATATATATATATATAAATAAAGTAGTCATCCATACAGTCAACATATAATACGACGTGTTAGAGTTTATTATCTGTTTAATAGATATTATTATTGTTATATGTAACGTTTCACCAGCTGAGCATTTCATTTCAACAAAAATAATTTGTTGTAATTTTTTTGATATTCTATTTTGTCAATGATTTATTGTATTTGACTTATTTAAAATGTGAAATTACATGCTCAAAGTAACTTTACAGCATATTTATTCCGTATGAGATGCTTAAATCAGGCCCGGTGATTCATTCAAACCAAAACTGCAGTGTAGAAGCGCAAGAGGTCGACTTCCAGCCATTATTTGAAAGGTGCAGTTTAAAAAGGTTTGCGATAGGCTGCGGCTAGATAGGCTGTGAATATCTCGCTTAAAGTTAAAGTTAATCAAAGTCAAATAGTCTGAGGGAGAATAAAATGTACAGTTTACGAACTGAACATGAATATTTTTCCTTTTTTGAACACAAAGTGGTGGTACATTTATGTCCTCTCATTGCTTCAAAATTCACTGCCATGACAGAGATGGGAAAAAAGATACATGAATAAAACTTAATTAGAAAATCCTAATTATTTGACATTGTAGATTACATTTAAAATATTATTTAGAGTAAGTAGCAAGGTTAAATACACTTATCTGGGGTGATGGATTAGCTCACCAGGTTGACTAATTGACATAAGGCTAGTTCAGACCCCAAGTCGTTTCCTGTGTATCTACCACCTTTTCTTTCTACTCTTTATTATCATTTCATAAGACTCTTCAAAATAGTTTAAAAAAAATAAAACAGAATAGATGAAAACTAGAATCAAACCAATTAGCTTGAATTTCTCTTTCAATATATATATTTTTAAGTGTGGCAACTATATAAATGTGTTTCTTTTCAGAAATTTCTTATCCAAAACTTTATTTCTTCCTTGACAAAACTGGCACAAAGTAGATCATTCAAAATCAGCTCTCTGTCTGGTGGCACAAATCTCGCACATACAGAGATGTGCATAGCCTCTCACACATGTCACTGGCAGATTTTGCAGCATGTGTGCTGATCGCCATATGCCAACTAAAAGAGAGGACTGATGTCTTCCCTATCTCTGTATTAGACACCCACACTTTACGCCATCTCAATGAGCGCTTAATATTTTTCCTCCATTCCACAAAGCCCTTTTATAGGCAATTATATTCAAACACAGAAACATACTGCACCTCTGAAACAACCAACACCCGTTAAGAAAGCAAGAGTTTCTGATCACTGCAGTATTTGTGCTTTGCCAACGCTCAAGGTGCACTTTGAAGCACAAAACATGTCATTGCATATAATATAGGTGTGTCTAAGCAGGCATTAGATTCATGCGAGGCCGGATAGAAATTGTAATAAAAATTCTACTGACTGTGAAAGAAGTCTCTAATTATAAACAGCCCTACTTTTTTATTCTACTCCAGCTGACAAACTGACAAGAACAATTGTCTTCCTCTCCCTCTTGAGACATTATACTTTGATAAAGAGAGTGTTATTCCTGCATGAGAGCAGAACATAAAGTGTCATAATATCATTCCTGAGCAATGAAAGATCTGACAAGACATCTACAGGAGGTTTTATGAGATGTAGGGAACTTGTTTTGTTACTTTATTAATTTATATGCTGCTTCCACACTGTTACAATGCAGCAGGGTGGAGAACCTACTGGGTTTCTGCCAGAAACATTTTTTTGTACTGTGATTCGCCCGGTCCAGGGGTGGTGGTGGTGCTACCATGAGAACACGTTTGCCTGTAAAACATGGTGACAAAGAAGAATGCTCTTACAGATTAATCGTGATATACTCCAACAATCAGGCTGTTAAAGCTGCAGAGAGTCCAGTAAGAAAGCAGTCAGATAGTTTTTACATTAGCAGTTTTTAACAGACACGACCCAGTGATCTCCTCCTTGTGCTTCTCTTAACTTCTTTCTAACTCTTCTCATGTCAATCTGCCTGCGTGTATTCACTCCAGCAATGCTTGTATTTGGCTTTTTTCTACCCCTCTCCAATCAAGTTCCTTTGTTTTTGTTTTGTTTTTTTAAATATAGATTAAAGTTACGTCAAGATTAGTCAAAGAAATGAAATACACTTTTAGATTCTTAGCCTACACTTAAACCACCGAGTTTGCATTTCCTGCACAAACGTGTACACACACACACACACACACACACACACACACACACACACACACACACACACACACACACACACACACACACACACACAATTCAGTATTAAACATGTTGACATATGCCAGCAGGGGCAGAGCAGGCAGGGTAACGGTTACAAAACTAACACTGCTTAATGGCTTTGTATTCTGTGCTGTTTCAGTCAGGAGTCTCCTTTAGTCTTTGCTCCGTAAAAACAGCCCCTTGTCCTTTCTCCATGCCCCCCCAATCCTTTTGCTCTTGAGAGAGGTCCTGTCCCGGGCCAGCAGAATTGTGGCCGACCTTTAACCCTTGCTCGCTAATTACAGTACCATGGCGACACTTCAAGTACTTTGTCGCCCCTAATGCTGCAAAAAGTGAGTGCATGTGCACACACAAAGAACACACACACACACACACTTGTCAGGACCCACATTCCAAAATGCAACAGCACACACACACACACACACTAGCACATGCAGCTACACAAACACATTGTTCCAGCTTGCTTGCTCTACAAAGTCATTTAATTGGGGCCCAATTCAATAGTGAATGGCAGGGATCCCTGTGACCCAGCCATTATAATAGAGAGCCCACCCCACCCTTCCCTACCCGGTCTCTTCCTCATCATCACTCCTACTTAGCCACCAAATCCCAGTCTTCTCCCATCACCTTTCTCATTCTTTTTTTCTCATTTTTGTTTGCAGAAGGCAGAAAAGACAATAAGGAAGCAGAACTATTCTCCCTCTTCCATCTAACAGCTAACAGAGCTTTTCCTCTCCTTCTAGGCAAGCAGTACAATATATCCCCTTGCTGTCAGCAGACAGGCATTCTGACAGTTCTAGGCTCTAGTCACCTCCTGCCCCAAGATATAAATGATGCCTTGCACCCTGTTCCTTCGAAGGATAGGTAAACATGTTTTCATATCTACTTCTAGTAGAATTAAATATAATGCAAAGTCAGATACAAACATTCCTTTAGTATAATCCCAACAAAAAAGAAATTGTAAAAATGTGCATGTGCTTCATAGGTATATTTATACCCTTTTACTTTTACATAAAAAATAGTAATTAAACATGTTGGATGAGAAAATTGATAAAGTGGCCAGTTTAAAGATTAATCTATAGTATACTATATATTAAATATAATAAGACTTGTTTAGCATTCTACGAAATGGGAATGGAATTGGGAATTCATCCTTCAAGCCTTCTCCTTATTGAAAGATCACTGAAAACAACAGCAATAGCAAAATTTCATTAGCTCTGATGTAGCGCAGGAGAAAAGGTTAACTGATTGCGACAATTCTGACAAACAACCTAAATTCATGTTCCCATATATCTTTGAAATGGCAATATAGCTTTATAGAGACACCCTCACAAGAATGCACAATAGTTTGACCTTTGAACTTCAGACCTGCTCCTCCTGTGAACAGAGCAACAACAGACAGCTGGCATCATGGCCACAACCTTTGTGTTAAATAGGAAAACAATGAAGCCACTGCCCTGTGGTCACCCACTTGGAGAAACAGTCTTTAGGGTCAGATGCACTAGCCAAAGGCAAAGACCAGTACGACTCCAGGGATCACAGTTTTTTTTTTCTAGGGATGTGGAATGTCACCTCTCTGGTGGGTTAGGAAAGAGAACTGGTGTGGAAGTGAAGTGGTAGACTCACAGACTCAAACTCCTGGAGAGGATTGATCAGGATGAAAGGTACTTGGGAAGCCAACGGACAAGCATCTCCACGTTGTAGTTACCTGTCTCTATGTAATATTATATGTTCCGCCTAACCTGCGAACACCCTAACATCAACTGCAAGGCACAATTATACAGGAAAGAAGAGAAGGTGATGTGTATGCACTACGGATGAGTGTAAGTAAATGATGGATGAAAGACCCTATCACGGAGATCAATGCAATGGGGAAACAATATGGAGAGAGGGAAAAAAAGAGAGACGTACATACAAGGCAAAGAGCACAAATTTTTACGACGAAACAAAATAATTACCAGTGGTTATTACTGGTGAAAGAGATGGTGGGTATGGGACTGAATTTGACTCATTTCTATGTTCTGTAGAATCAGTTATAGATTTTGCACACTCCCTTTTGTGTACACATGCAGGCAGGATTGTTAAGCTGGGAATTCCTTCTCGATGCTGCACGATCTTGTGCGTGGCAAGCACAGCAATCATTACGTATGCCCCCCCACACCTTCTCTTTACGTGGGTCAGTGTCACATACAAGCACTCACATCTACGTAGGCACTTCGGTGTGCACACACTAATGCAAATATAGATACACGTATGTTAAGTGGCCCAAAGACACCTAAACCTTGAGTCGAATGCCAGGAATGCTGCATTAGGGGCTAAAACAGCCCTCTATGAATCTCCTCCTTTTTCTCTGTCTCTGTCTCTCTCTCTCTCTCTCTCTCTCTCTCTCACACACACACACGCACACACACGCGCACACAAACACACACACACCTTCCACACAGCCATAATGTTTCTTGAAAAAAACCCCCCAAAAACCAAAAGTGGTATCCACATGCAGGTCCCTCTCCTTTTCATTTTCAGATAAAAAGAAGAAGATAGAGAGGTTACCACAGAGATAGGGGCGGTAAAGTCATGTGTATCATTTCTTTTAACATAAAAAAGGGGACTGGTGAATGATTCATTTTTTAAAAGACAGCAAGGAAAGCGCAGACAGAACAAAGCAAGGAAAAAAGGCCACAGCCCTCATTTTTCTTTTACTCCACCCATTCTTGCTTTTTATCCTTTTGCTCTTTTTGCCTCCAATAACAGGAATATTACTCTCACCCACCTCTCTTTTATCTTTTGTTTGAGCATATCTATCTCCTCCAAGCCTATATCCTGTGCTATCCGCTTTTCCCCGTCTTATCTGTGCAAATTCATGTTGTGCCACTGTTCTCTTTATGTGCCTCGCATCACATCTCTCCGCTCTCTCTCTCTTCTTCTCAGTTTGACCCCACCTCTCAATGTTAGTGAATGTCCTCTTTCTCCTTCTCTATTGTGCTGATGGCAGTGCCAAAAGAGGCCCACTGTGTGTGTGTGTGTGTGTATGTGTCTGTGTGTGTGTGTCTGCGTTAGATGCTTCTCTGACCCTCTAATCAGTGCGAGGAGAAACAGAGGAGGACTTGTGCTGCCCAGCAGGGTCAGAGGGCGTGTAGAGTCAGCCATTACCCTCTTTCAGACACACACACATACACTCACACACACACAACGCTTGGGCTTAACGCCCAGTGAGGCATCTGCCTCTGAACAGACAATCCTGTGTACAACAGCACAGCAAGAAATGCACCCACAGACACAAAATACACACACAGGAATAGATAGGAAAGACCGAGCTACTCTGTATCTGTGCACTCTTTGACTGCTCCAACCCCAGGTCACCTTATCAGCTGTGTCTCATCTATCACAGGCACAACTCTCACTCTCCACACACTCACATACACACCTACACGCATACACACACACCACACACCTCTTAGGACGCAATTTTAGCTTGTGTCGACATGGCTCCAGTTCTTCCAGATGACTGCTTCGGAGTACAGGATAAAGATGCTGTGTAAACAACATCTAATATGACTCATCCACTTGTGAAGGAATCACTCATGATGTATGCACACACTCAAAGATACACACCTCACATCATTAAGAGGAAATTATTTATTTCCATAACCTTCTAATTAGTTAATGACTGAATCAACTGAATGGGTTCCAAAGTTATTGTTATCTTATAGCAGTTGTAGTTCCTACAGTCTCAAAATGACAAACAGGCTTACACACTCTCTCGTGCCAAACTGCCTGCTATTACAGACAGAATGGTAGAATTTCATATACAAATACTGGAGAAAAGACCTCTTATATGGGCTGTTAAGGAGTATATAATCCTATATTTGTCAAATAATGCCATTAAAAAGGCAACAATTAGCCCCAACACCTCAAGCCTGGCAGAGAGGTTCAACTTATTGGCAAGCAGTCAACTAATTGACACGTGGGTGCCAGGAATCACTTGCCTGTCATAGAGGCCACAGTCCTAATTATGCAAATTGTACGCTTTGATACAATTTAAATTATATTAGGTAGAAAGATGAAAACCATGTTTTACTGGGTTGTTTTCTAGATTTGGTCATTTCTAGGAGTCTATGGGGATCTACTCACCTTTGGAGCAAGCCTCAAGTGGCCGTTCTAGGAACTGCGGTTTTATCACTTCTGTGTTGGTTTTGAAGAATGCCAAAAGTCTGAAATCGTGATTAATGTGGTGAAAAGGTTAAAGTGTCGCGGTTTCTAAGGACACTTGGGAATGAATGTAGGCACCGTTATTGCTATTAGTAAGAACTGTGTTTTTCCTTTTAATCAGAATCAGAATACTTTATTAATCCCGAAGGAAATTAGGGACATTTATGACAAGTTAAAATGTCTGTTGGTAAAAAAAGTCTGCTGCTACTTCTAACAGAGAAATAAAAATAATACAAAAAACCTTTGGGACTAATTTAGACCATCTTCATGCATAAAAATATTTAGATTCTACACATTTACATAAAAAAAACCCAACATTACTGGCTCTGGAGATCCCTGATTTGTCCTGCTTTAGTCAACATCTATTATGGGTTGGCTACTTAATAAAAAAAAACATTCTTAAGTTTCAGTGCAAAGGGCTGTGACCTAAAACTGTACAGCGAAGTAGAATGCCAGATTTCCAACCAATTAATTACACTGAAGTTCACAGTTTTCTTCAGAGTAATGAGCTGGCAGTGGTTGAAAGATATCAATTACGGTTGTCGTAATTGCCACCATCACTGTTGTCGTCATCATGCACTTTCATCACCAATATGTTCTCGTTGGAAATACAGTCATCGCCTTTGTTCGCCGTTTAATCCTTTCATCTCTCCTGTCCTCTGCTCTGCACTGTTGTCCTTTCCCTTCACCTCTTCTCTTTCCAGCACCCTCTCTTTCAAAATCATTCTACTCTCCTGCTCGGTGTGACGATCCCACACTGTTCCCTATAGACCGAAAGAAAGGCCGGCTTAACATTGTAGCAGCTTGGCAACCAGGCACTAAAACAGGGGGGTGTAAAAAAAAAAAGAAAAAAAGAAGAAAGAAAAAAAACCCTGTGTTTTCCCTTGAGCCTCTTCTTCCCTCCATCTCTGACCCTCGTTTCTCTACCCTCTCTCTGTCTCTCTGATTCTCTTCTCTAAGCTGGCTGATGGTGGTGGGGTCGGGGACCCTGGCTGAGTGGAACTCATTACAGACTCCCTTCATTTCCATTCTGAGTGGGGCCTGTAGAGAGAGTGCGCACCAGGGCATTGAGGTGCACTCGCTCAGGGAACGGGGCGAACACATTGAGCAAGACTCCACTTATGAAGAGTGACGGCCAACAGAAACAGCCTTTAATACCCCACAGAGGAATAAGAAGGAGAGGGCGGGGAGGGAGAGGGGCAGGCTAGCACGCCAACCGCTGAGAGAGAAGCAAGGAGAGAGGGAGAGGCGGCAAGGAGAGAAAACAGCAAAGGAAGAAAATAGGAGGACGAGGCAGAGAGCAGGGCAAGCTGTGGGGCAGACACAACAAGAAGGCTTATTTAATAAACATGAGCTGGAGCCCAGTGCAATCGAGTGCTACAACGGAAAGCTTATGCAGATGAGAGGCGACCTAATGACTAAATGGAGTGGATGGAGAAAAGAAAAGAAAAGAGAGGAGGGCGAGATTAAAGAGGAAATGGAAGGCAGAGGCGAGGGAGTAGTGTTTAAGTGTCTGTGATGGAGTGTAAACAGAGGAGTTTCTCTGCTGTGTGGGGAAAGACTTTGTTAAACACAGAGAAGGAGGAGAACTGAAGGCAACACAGCATTGCCCGTGATGCAGCTGTGCAGGTTAACATCAGACAATCAAGGGGATAATGAGGGTGCAGCTGGTATGGCCTTGTATAACCTCATCAGGAGAGGAAATGTTTAGATGAAAAGCGTTCATCTAAGCATTTTATTTGTTCTGCATTCTTCTGCGTGCACAATGTCTGCCGTTTGCCGTCATCAACACAAACGGGGGAAATTTGTAAAAAATTATAGAGCCGTATTTGTGCATCACTGAGTTCCATTACAGATGAGGGGCCCCCAAGCTTTAAACAAGGGAATGCTTTAGAGGCATATACAAAGGAGTGCTTTTTGATAGTGTGTGTGTGCAGGAGAGATGGGTCCAGGCTTTTGGAGGAGGGAAAAAGCTGTTTACCTGGAACAGAGGATTATGGGACAACTCCCTGTGGCATGTTGAAAGCTGCGGGGGTCTGGGAGGGCTGGGCCTTAAATCAGTTTAGGAAACAGTCACACCTCTCTAAGTCCCTCACCGCCACTGTCTCCTCTTTTTTTAACTGTCTGTCTACCTCTGCCTTTCACGCACACACACGCTTCATCACCCCAGAAATATTCATCCCTTCTCCATTTCCTTATTTTTTTTCTTACAAAATGTTTAAATCGCAGCTGGCTTCCCAAACGTAATCCATCAGACAGTATTTCATTTTCTCCCTGCAGAAGTTACTCTTTTTGCTCTTTTCCCAAATTGCAAAACAGATTCAAAATTGCAATTTAGAAATAATTTCTAAAAAAGCATAAATGTCATGAATAGTCAAATGAAAGAGAAGTTAAACTATAGAGGCAAAAAAATGGTAAGATATTTAATAAATCGAAGAATAAATGCTCTTAAATGAGAATATACCAGCACCAAATGATGGGATTTCTTTTCTGCCAAGTTCTTCCATTAACTGGAAGCAAGTATCTATGTGAAGGCACAGAGGGCTTTGTCTCCATCACATTAGTGACAGTTTTGCCCTGCATAGTATACTGACAGACCATAGAAAATACTGCAGTGAGATCCGAGAAAGGAGGAGAGCTGTGGGTGGACGCCAGATAGAACACTCCTACTCTAAACTGGGACAGTCTGTTGGCAGCGCACAGGCTGCATGTGTGTGTAAGCATGTATTACAATTGTTTCTGTTCCCGTGTTATAAAATGTTTGCATTCCTCACTTTGTTTTCTTCCCGTCCAAAGAGTGTAGGTGGATGATACTTTAAGCGCGTGTGTCTATTTGTGTATTCTCACCATTGACGTGAGCTGGCAAGTGTGTGTCTCCCAGTGTGAGTGGGAGTGAGAGTGTATGTGCCACACTGAGTTTAATTAGCCTGCATGGTGCTAGCGGGGCTGTGGTCAGGCAGGGCTGTGGAGCAGTGAATGGGAGCAGGTGGCCTCTGCGACTTGAGCAAGTCAGGTCCAGTCTCTCGAGTGCCCCGCCACCGCCACCCCACCCACCCACGCAGCCCTGGCCTTGACTGATGGGGACAGAGGGCTTACCTGCATGCCTCACTGAGCCTCTCTAATCGCTAACATGCTGCCTTTTACCTGCCTGGCCTATTCGTCCCACAACAGGGAGGGCGAAGACTTTCTGTGAGATTCGCTGTCTTTTAAGCAACTCAAACAGAAAAAACAGGACCCGTCTATATTTCTACAGCAAGAAATCTGGAGAAAGACCAGGTCAAGAGCTGACAGAAACATTCAGAGAGAGAAAAAGAGAGAGAGGGGCGTAGGACAGTGAATGCCAAGTGGCAGCAGTGGCATGTCTCTACCACCTGTCCTGGGGAATATGAACCCCTCTCACTCCTCCTGTTCTCTCAATGTGGGATGACACTGGCTCCCTGTCTGCCTGTCTGGCTAACTGACTGTCAGCCTGTCCATCTATCCGTCTGACCGTCTGTCAGCCTCACTCCTAGTCAGTTAAGTTCGTCAGCTTGCCCGTTAGCCCATTAGTCTTGCCTCTGGCTGCTACCTGCTAAAACAGCTTGTGAGCACCACCTGTATTCATCCCTTCACCACTTTAATGTCCACCTCTATCCTTCTATTTGTGTCGATTTCTCCACCTCTTCTCATTATCCTCTTGGTTTTTTGCCATCATCTTTGCCGCCTCTCTCACTGTCTCCTCATTTCTTTCCTATTCCTTTGTTTCTTTCCTAGCAACTCTTCCATTATTTTTTCCACCCCTACCCCCTGGCTGCAGTTCAACCAAGCCAAGCACACTAATAAGCTTTAGCTATGCATAAGCTATCATGGCAACCAGTCATTTCAATTACAGCAACCACACGTGAACACCCCTGACACACATGCACACACACTAATATGTCCATGCACAGCGTGACGGAAAACATTACCTCCAAAACACAAGGATATAAGAGCTTGTTTCATTCTCTGCCAGCTACATTAAACTTCAAACAGGTCTTCCTCATTTTTAATATGCGCAATCTGTAGTCTCTTAGACAGGAAATGACTTTTACAAAACATTGTAACTAGATTGAACAAACACTATGAAGACAGAGGTTATGCTGGGGGTAACATTTCCTGACACCTATCTTGGCAACAGGAAACATCTAGGACAGGCACCGCCAGCGTAGCTGGTGCGGGGTGTACAGATCTCCGTTTGAAAATGCACAAAGACACCAGAGAATGCATTCACAAGCAGAAGTGTGCATAAGCAATCAGTCAAATGCATATATATACACACACACTCGCTTACACATACGTGCACAGAGGACAGCAGAAACTCCTCCTGCCAGCCCTGCACCATCTGTCTCTCTGTCTGTGCTTCACAGCCGTGCCCAAACAGGGCCCCAGCAGAGCCAGTGTGAAATTAGCTGCCTTTGTGGGGCTTTGTCTGCTTGTGCATGTCTGTTTGGGTGTACCAGCACGCTTGGTTTAGATGCGTATTTTAGAACATATTTGCAGTCAGTCTGTCAAGAGGTAACCCATGTTGGATTTCAAAAGTGTGCATGCGTGTGTGTGTACATCAGAGAAGTGATGGCACTGAGAAAATCCACCGTATCATCTAAGGGCCGATTTCCTCGACCTCCGAGCAATCACACTGACTTCAGCCTCATACACTCCACCTACACAAGCCTGCAAGTGAGGTGGGTGTCTGTTTACATGCTATTGTCTGCTCAGGCAGTTCCTGCAAGCCTATCTTGGCCTGGTCTGCCATAACTGGCTCCCAGAGTGCTCTTTGATATCCACTCAGCGGTCTGACCTTTCATGACCTTTGACCTGATCTTGTAACCTCGGGCTTTTGAGAGCTCTGTCCTCTTCCTCTCTGCCTACTAATACGTGATAAATCATGTCTGCTCTGTCACTGTTCTGGATCCGTGTGCACGTACTCTCTCTTGTCTCTCCCGCACTCGCTCTCTCTCTCTCTCTCTCTCACACACACACACACACACACACACACACACACACACACACACACACACACACACACACACACACACACACACACACACGCATCAATTATCCCACTGCCACATCATCACCTTACCCTGCTAACATTAATGAGTCCAGGGGTTAAAGGTTGTTGACATTCCTTTCACGCTCCTGTGTGAACACTATTGCATGCCCACCCCCACCACGCACACAGACAGACACAGGCCACAAAAAAGAGAGATTTGCTCACAGAGCTCTGTGGTAATGTGAAAAGCTGAAGTTGTGCTCCTGTATAGAGTTTCAGAGTTGAGAAAGTCTTGAGGCTGATTCAGTGTGTGGTCTGAGGCTTACACAGGGCAGTCTGGGCTGTTGCTAGCCAGACTGATGAAGAACGCTGCTGCCTTGTGACAGATAATCATTGTATTCTTCTCCACTGCAGAGTCTTGGCCAGGAGACAAACCGTCTGGCAAACAGACAGCTTTACGGCGCAGAGCTCAATCAAACTGTCTCCCTACCCAGCGGTAAATACACGCACACACACACATACCAGCAAGCCTCACATACAAACACACACACATGGAAACCTAGAGCTAGCAGAGCCTAACCTAGATTGATAACACCAAGCAAATCAGTCTGTCGATTCCCAAAGACGGCTTACAGCTTTATCAACAGTGACATTTTGATTGTTGCATACTTTACTTACCTAATTAATTTAGAAGTGTTCTAATTCAAATGTCATTAACATTGTACACTGGTTGATTTCAGCCATTATTCCTTCATAGATGAGCAGTAAAGTAGGCAGTCATGACAAAAGGAAGACAGCCTCTGCTTCACTGTTCCAAGAGCCCTCTGCTGGATGGACACGGTACACCACAAACCCTCGGCGCTTCACTGCTGTGTGTTTCAGCAGTAGAAAATTGTCAAACGTCAGAGTCAGATCTGATAGTCTTTGCTCTGCTGACATTCAGTCCTCTCCCCAAAGAGAAGCACACTCCTTGCTATCAACGCAAAAAGTGGTCAAGCCAGGCAACATGCACCGGGGATATAGTACAGTGACTGTGTGCAGTGATGTGAGGTGAGTCTAGCTTATTTGCTGCTTAGAAACAAGGAAATGGAAAAGAGCAGTCTATATGTTCAGAAAATTCTATGCATGTGTGCATATGTTTGTGTGTGTCAGCGAGAGTGAGAGCAAAGGGTGAGATCAAGCTTCTGTCTCAGTGCTCTGAGTACATTTTAAAGATGTATGTGTGTGAGTGTGCAGTGCACCCAGACATATGTGCATGTCCTATAGTTTCAGCACTGCTTACTGACCCCTAACCCTCACTGCCATCGCTAGACCCTGCTACAATTGTCCCTTTGAGCCCCCTGTGGCCTCTGTGGCCCCCAAGGGGGGTAGTTTGCGTGCATGTGTGTGTGTATGTGTGTGCTGTTGAGCCAGAAGACCAGTCATGGCAGTCTGATCCTGAGCTGAGCTAACAGGATTAGAGGAGCCAGGGCTAAGAGGGGAGGAGTCCCTGCCGTCTCTGTCTCCTGGGGATCAGAAATGACACTCGGCCTCAGCAGATGCCCTTAGAGTTGCAGACGACTAACTCCCAATACAGATTCAAAGGTGGGAGTGAGGGAATAACAACAGACCTGCGTAGGCAGCTGCCACCTTGAATCCTCAGAACTGCCAAGAAAACCTTTAAAGTGAAAGAAAAGCACAGACAAATCTTCCTTCTTGTCAAAACTCCCTTTAGGAAGGTACTTCTCTTAACTTTAGCTGCTCCCAATAGCCAGTGGTTTACTCCAAAAATAGTGCTCTTCCATTAAAGAGAAGCACTTTTTGTTAAAGGTTTGTGATACCTTTCAGCTAGCAATTGGTTAAAAGTAATTAAAACTTGCAGAGCTCATTGTGGGTGATTGATGCATTTGACGAGCTGAAACCAAATCAGACCACTTCAGACCAGTTTACATGTGGCTCTAATGATGGCTGGCTGAATCACATTGGGTTAATGAATTTAGGGAGTCTCTAATCAAATCTGTGTGATCTGGCAACAAGACTGACATGTGTGTGTGTGACTGTGTGTTTTTGTATGTGAGTGTTTATCGATAACGTGAGGAAATAAACCCATCTGGAGCCAGGCAGGGGAGAGAAATTCTTGCTGCATGCTTCTGATACAAAATAAAACGTGATGTCAGGGTTTTCCTAAGGTGCAATAATAAGCATGAAGACATCAAAGTGTGGGAGGAGAGAAAAGCAGAAAGAGGAAGAGTGAGAGAAATACGGGGACTCGTATGCATGTCTATGAGAGCGTTCGCATGCATTCATAATTGCACATCTGGCAACCCAAAGAGCAAGGTTCCACAGTGACCCTATTTAGCTCCCCGTAATATACTCACACTCTCATTACCACCCAGTTTGTGTGTGTGTTTGTGTGTGTGAGTGTGCTTGTCTGCATGTGTGAGTTATTCTAGTTGCTTCTTCCATTATGCTGTGTTTAAACATGAGAGAGCTCTTCGAGACAAGAGAGAGCTGCGTGAGGGGATCAAACAGTCGCACATACACACTCAGTCAAGCACAAACAGCGTGCTTATACATACACAATCTCAGACACACGTGCACACATGGAGACGCAAAAATGCAATACACCCCCCACACTTCTCTGATTAATAAAGGTCAATTAGCAATTATAATTTCCATATTTAATCAGTCCCCTGTGGTGTTGCTCTGTGGCCTGAGCTTTGACAACTGGCTCTCTCCCGCTCTCTCGCTTTCTTTCTCCCTCTCTCTTTCATCTCTGCTGATGCAGCTCTCACTCCACCTCTCTTGCTTCATGTCACGCTCCTGCGCTCTCCCTATCTACGTCATTAACATCTGAGCACGAGCGCCCTGCTTTTCCACCTCATTGTATCCGAGCCCCTCCCGTCTTACCATGTCATCCCTACATCCTCCCATCCCCCCTTCTCTACTTTCTAACTCCATTCTCCCTCACTTCCCCTCACTCTCTCTTTCTGCATCCTCCCTGCATCCTCCTCCCTCTCTCTATCTCTGATGAATGCATCCCCTCATTAATCTTGATGTTTTTCCTCTTGCTGTGTTCTTCCACAGGCCTTCAAACCTCTCGCTAATTGCAATTAATCACTGAGGGAAACAGATGCTGGGAACAAAGGCAACCTGGGGGGGGGGCATGGGTCTGTACATGTGTTTATGTGTGTACAGCTATCAGCGTGCACATGTGTGTCCACAAATGTGTACAACAGGGCGGAGGTTCAATGAAGCTGTCAGTCAGTGTGCCACACAAAAGTTGGGTATCTGCAGGGTGCTGACATGAACCCTGGGCTGCACGTGCTGGGGGTGTCAGGAAGAGTTCTCGTGTTTGCTTATATGCAGGTGATTTTTGTATGCTGTGCTGTACTTGCCTGACCCTGTCACAGCTCATCGTAATACCAGCCTAGCCTCCCTCTTTGGCATTGGCAATGAGAGCTCATAAAAAGATAAAAGCATGCGTACGAGGACAAGAGGAAAGAAAAAAAAAACAAGGAAGAAAAGCATTTCCTTGCATTAGCCATTTGGCTAATAGCTGCTCTATCTACATTCCAGCTTGCATGATAAATGTGTGACAGTCATTGTTCCAGCACAGTTAATGATTTTATTTTAAAAATTAAGAAAGCATGAAGATGACAGACCTACATGTTCCTTCCTACTTATGTGTGTTAGAATACGGTGATTACTAATGTTACTTTATTTCACATACAGAGAATAATCCCACTTTCTCTTGTTTTTTTTTGTTTTTATTCCTACCTCCTCCCCTTCTCTCCCCATGCCTCCTTCAGTTGTCTGTCATAGCTGTTCAGCCTTCTGCCTTAAGAATCTGCACAACAGCTCCCTAAGAATGCGCACAATGTTTTGGAGGAATAAAGCACACACAAATATACACCGGCATGCACAGAAACACTATTCGTAACTGTTCAGCTGAATCACAGACAAGAGAGTGAGGTTTAATGTGTGTGTGAGTGTGTGTGTGGATGTGTGTGTTCATATGTGAGGTGCTATTATCCATCACTACAGTATCTGCATCACTTATCAGCCACAAGGAGGCTGAGAAAAAAAAGGCTCCTGGAAAACACAAGCACTCGAAACAAAATGGAGAACAAATGAAAAGAAACCACAAGTCGTATATTCTGCTGGGTGCACGCATGCATTGATGCCAGCACACAAACACCTAAGCAGCGTAGTCTGAAATTACAACTACTCGAAGGAGATGTGAACGTCACAAAGACTCATCAAACAATCAGTGGGAGACGCTGCGAGGCTCGGCTGTGTTTTAACACAAGCCTGTTATGCTACAAATCCACTCCAGGACGCAGCAGAATGTCCAACACAAAAGACTCCAGATAACAGACTCCTGCTTTTCTTCTCCCTCATTGCTGGGAGAGGATCATTCTGAGTAGCTTTGAGCCTCTGCGTACGGGGGCATCAGAGGGACAATAATGAAATCAAGCTGATCTGATATATTCTCTCAGAATAACACAATACGGTGACCCCTACATAACCCCGAGCACGCACCATCACCCTCCAAATGCAAAAGATCTTGGTGATAGCAGGACCAAAAGGGGAGCAAGGGGAAGGAGGGGGTTAAATGGAGGGAAGGTAAATGAGGTAGTGTAAAGAGTGTAGCGCCTCATGAATTGTTAAAAAGACGTGAAGCAGGTGTTGTGGTAATACTCAAGGAGGTGTGGGCCTACCCCATGCACCCCTTCTCTCATTCTCATTCTCTCTTTCACACAGTCACAACAAGTCACAAATACAAAGAAGCATCTACTTGAGGCATAAACAAAAACGGGAAAGTGACAAATGTTATTTAAAAATGATCACACGGTGGGATGATGAAGACTCTTAATGTATACACAAGTGTCAATGAGTCACAGATAATGACAGCACAGTACACGTGGCTCAGGCCTAGCACCTCTGCTCTGCAGTAACTTCATTTGTCACTGCTGTTGTCACACTTCAAAGCCCAAAGCATATTGAGCTGTTTCTCATTCCCAGTAAAAGGTAGAGAGGGAGGAGATCTTCGAAGAAAGCCTGGAGAAAGCTCGATTAAGCGTCTACTGTTCTTTACCTGACAATACTCTAACTTCAAGAAATGACAAAGCCTACTTCCCCAAACACACCAACCCCCTGCGCACACCGACATAGTCCCCTGACAGTTCCTTCCCAGCAGGCTCCACTCAGCCTTTATTCATTTTTTATACACACCTCCTGTGAGTCTATTGCTCGGCACGCAGCAATCGCTGCGCTTAACCCATTATGCTAGGTAACGCTCCCCGGAACGGTTGCTCCCTCCCCAGGATAAATTATTAACTTCCTCCACGTCCCGCCATTTATCACTGAGCCCCATCGAACAGAACAGGAGAACCATTGCTCATATCCATGGCAACAAGGGCCCATTTGTGCAGCAGTTGGATGCTGCTGATGATGAGGAGAGAGATGAGGAAGATGAAGCGAGAAGCCAAATAATACCTGCTTTTATCACGGTCTCTATTGGAAGCATGCAAGCCTGCTCTTATTTTTTAGTTGATTTTTCTTTCGCCTCTACCTCTTTTTACAACCTCTGTGTGCAGCCCCTTGCCTCTTCCTCCGTGGCTCCTCTCGCCTTATTCACACTACCAGCCCTCTCCTCAAGTCTGAGATGGCAGCAGTATGGGTAATTAGATCAGAGCTTTTCTTTTGTCTCCATGGAGATGAATCATACAGTCAGAGTGACAGTCTGAGCTTTAGTGCTACGCGGTAACCTAATCAGAATGTTTGAACCCCGGCCAGAGTGGCAACATAACCAAATAATAGCAAGATGAACCTGCAATGACCTGCATCCCAGCGCACAGCAGGGCACACAGACGGGGGTGATGAGCAGGTCTGGTTAAACACACCGGATCACATCCCGAGATGTGTTTGTGCGCATCAGAGTATGTGTGTGTGTCTATGTGCATGAGTGAGTGCCTGAGCTTGAGAGGCGTAGGCCCTCACAGGTGTCCTAATTCATGAGCAATCGCAACTCATGAATAATTAAACGCGAAATGCAAATGTGCTCCTTTGATCATTTACATTCATGTCTAACAGCATTAATTAATCAAACAAACCTTTTCTTTTTCCCCAGTGGAATAGTAGGAAAAAACCCCACCAGCAGTCAGAGCACAAAAACACTTAAACACATGTAGGCAGACAAATATACGAAAAAGAAAATCCACACAGTAAACAAGTTCACTAATCACACCATTTAGCCACATCTAAAGAAGCAAAAATTATGTATATTCAATTTGTAGAGCGACTCAACCTTGTGCCAACCACTCGGTTAAGATGAGTAAGTATTCCTGCATGTAAACGGACTCTTATGATATCCCTTTTAGTAGCTACACCTGTATGCTAATGTGGTTCACACAAAAACACAATGCAATTTCAGCATAAGCTCTATGGTAAGCCATCACCTGATGTATTGCTGTGATAGTAAGTTAGATGCTACATCTAACTCACAGGTCCTGCAGTACCAACTGCTCAAATATGCACACGAGCATAGTCACCACCAACCTATAACTGCATGCACAAGCTCGCACAGCATGACACAATTCAAACAGAAAGAGAACTGAGACTGATTCTCATGTTTAAAGTGCAAAATTCTGTTGTCAACAGTTGGCTCTAACGGATAACCTCACAACTGAACACAAGCACATGCACAGAAACCACAGCTGGCTGATCAGGATTTCATAGGCTTTTTGATATGCCCACTCTGTGAGATGGACCTTATAAACAGACTCTGTTCAGCTGACCTCTTGTTTATAGCAACAGTATCATACACAAATGAAAAACTCATAAAGCAAGAAACAGATCTCCCTCCCTCCTCTCTCCCATCTTTCCACATCCTGTCTCTCAGATTTTCTCAATTTTTGGTCGTCTCCTTTGCTTAACCTCCACCCTCACCAAACGAACTCCTCTCTTTCGCTTAATAAGCCTGTTTGCATGCAGTGCACACTTTTAAACAAACACAGACTCTAATGCATACCTAGCCAGACTCCTATAACTCTCTGCTGGCACCAGTCCCCTCCTGTCGCACCCTTCTGTCATCAATTCCTGCTCAGTGATAGAGAGCGGTGCATCTGACTTATGGAGGATATCAATATCTCAGACATAAAATGGAGAAGGGAAGGATGGACACCTCAGGCTTCTTTTAGGATGCCTCGTAAAGCTAAATGATAGTTGAAGGGGATGAGAGACTGAAGAGAAGGTGGGGCAAGGGAGGAAAAGCGAGTGGTGGTTGTTAACGTTATGGCAGGAGAGGCGTAAATAAGGGAGGTAGAGATTTACAGCGTGCGGGTGACGTTTGAGAGTGAGGTGTTTGTTGAGTGGTGACAGTAGTATTAACAAGGTTACAAAGGACTGAGTGGGTTCGCTTGCTGTTTGCATGTGTGTAATTGGCGATTTACGTTTGAGCACAGTTGACAGTGTGTATTATCCAATGGCTGATCTCACCAAGGGATTTATGTTAACAGCCAGCATTCGAAGTGTCTAACAGTAGGCTGTAAATAGCTGTCTGTCTCCAGTGACATTGCCAAAACATCCATAAACCTGTCACCTAGGACAGTTTCAGTCACATTCGACAGGAAGGGCCAAGCAGCCATTAAACTATCAGCTTACACTGAGAAGGCAGGTCTGCACGGTGGCGTTGGGGGGGTTGTGCTGCAAGCATTAATGAATCTACTAGAGCATTTAAAATAACTGCAAAATAGGCGTTTTACGAGGGTGGAGCAATGTGTGTATCTAAATATTCATAATATGGTTGAAATGGACAAGTTGACACCGGCTGGAGTTCTCTGCAGGCTGTTAACAGATACAGCACGCTGAACTATGGTTAGCCCTCTGACTCACACAGAAGTAACTGCACCAACACATATGTTTGATAAGTACACACACACACGCACACACACACACACACACACACACACACACACACACACACACACACACACACACACACACACACACACACACACACACACACACAGGTGCTTCAGAGCGAGGTCAAGCAGACATTGTTGAACTAAGAAGAGGATCAATAGTGCTCTGAGTGTTTGTGCACCTCTTGCTTCCCTCCCACATTTTCTTTGCTCATTTGCAGTCTTTCCACCTCTTTCTCTCTCTTCCTCTTGCTACCTTTATGCACATATACAATGCTACCAGTATAGCACGCATGCAGCAGAGCAGCAGCCATTACTGTACAGCAGGGCATTTCTCATACTACTGCAATCCTCGCTATGCTCTCTTACAACTGACTGCTTTACCATCTCTGCTGTGTGGTATAACTGTCACCACTGCATGTGTGTCTGCGTGTGTTTCTGGATGTGTCCCAGAGGCTGTGTTCATACTACTGTGGGAAATCTATGGCTGGTGACTCCAACTCACTGGCACCCTACTAGCAATAGCCTGGATGTGATAGGCAGATGAAAAGAGAACAAGGCAGTGACAGAACGACAAGCAGAGAAGAGGCAGAGAGAACATGTAAAGGACAAAATGCTTTCTTCCCTAGTTGGGAGCATCTCATTTTTTCTCATTAGGGGAACTCATCTGAGCTCAGAGGATAAAAGGAGGACTGATAGCCGGTCTTTCTCTTTCACTCCATCTCTCCTCTTTCTCTTTTTCTCCTACTGTGCACATGCCACCTAATTAATTACACCCTACCATTGCATTGCTACAACAACCACTGCCGTCTAATTAACAGCAAGCCTCAATCATGACCCCACTTCTAGGGTTCTGGATCTGTTTGTGTGCGTGAGGTAGAGAGGTGGAGGAGGAGTACTGTAAATGTGTGATACGCTGTAGGGAGGATGGCAAAAAACAGCAGGCAAAAGAGAGAGAGGGAGAGAAGGGTAGGTTGATTAAAATTTAAGATGAAGAAAGAAACAAATGGATGACACATAGCTTGCAAGAAGCGGTGAGAAGAGCTTAGTTAAGACAAACCATTAATAAGAAGACAATTATTTAAATATGACAGATGCTCAAAAGAAGAGAGCAGAGATGGGGCAAGATAGATGGCGCATCTCCTCCCCAGTCCCAGCTGGATTTTATCAAGCAGACTGGAGCCAGCGAGGTTGGTGGGGAGTTCCAACTGTGGCGCGTTTCACCCCGGATACGTCACTACCAATCCCCCTTGAGCCTGCATGAGCCTGGCCAGGCCAGGCTCATCGGCTCCTACCGGCCCAAACACACTCATACTGATTTTATCAGAGAGAAGAATAGAGCGAGGCAGACACTCAACACACATCAGCTGTACAAGCTGCAAACCACATATCGTTAGCTTCATAGCATAAGTGCCTAAGTCATTGACTTAGTCAAATGACTTAGGCAATTATGCTATGAAGCTAACGATATGCTACATGTAACGTCCCTGTGGTTTAATGGTCTCCAAAAAGAGATGAAGAGAGAGACGAAGAGGGCGGCAGCTGTAATTTGTTTAGTGTATGTGAATCGATTAGAGTTAGGGTCGTATTATTCTTCTCCCACGTCACACACAAGAGAACTGAAGCCCAGTGGAGCAATCAAGGGCTTAAATGGAGTTATGCGCACACACAAACACAAACCCTGGTTTCCCGAGTGTCTTCTAAACAGTTTATGCAGAACATGAGGCCATACGTATGGTAAATGAGAGGTGAAAAAAAAAACCCACCCCAGAAACTGATGAGGGGGGCCACACCGGATGTAAATGATACACTAATGGGAAAATACAGTTAAATGTAGATAACCAACAGATAAAAATGACACCATAATTAATATTAAGGTGTCAACCTCGCTTTATTAATAGTGTTAAAGCCATTTTGAAGAGCCAAGTAGACTTTTCTTGTAATTACATCCAGACATATCTAGTGTTGCTCCCAAAAAACGTTTGTGCCTCATATTACATCGTAAAAAAGATCCATGCAGTTATTTCATACATGTTGCTTATTTCAGTTTATTATACAATAATTATTATATAATAATAATGCAATGAAAGCTAATATTAATTTTAAGAATTTTTTTATGTTTATATAGTATTTATGTGAAAGAAACCTGGACAGGATAATTTAATATAGTTTATGTATTATGTATTTTACCATTTTAATATTAGCATAAGTGCAGTCAAAAGGAAATGCTCATGAGAAAGCAGAGGTGGATATGATATTATCTTGTCAATAACATTTTGACAAATGCAAAATAATAAAATAACACAATATAATAAAGTCATATTAAATATTTAATCAAACTCACTTACATTACGTACATTACACGTTTACATTTTTACTCTTGGGCACCATTATAAGACGAGTTTACAGTCTTTCTTTATTTTCATGTACAGAGTCGTATAAAGGCGAAAACGTGACACGTATATAGTTTCACTAGAACAACATAAATGGAAGATATAGAGGAGGATAGGAGAGGGAGGAAGAAGGAGAGAAAGTGAAACAGAATGTACTAGTAATGGGCCAACGGCAGAGAGAGGCCATGTTCGCTGTCAGCCATTAACATGGCCAGGACTAAATTATTCACTGCACTCTGTCACCTTACACAAGCCTGGGCTAACACAGACTAAAGAGGGCTGTGTGCGTATGTGTGTGCATGTGGGTGTGTGAGAGTGTGCGTGTGAATGAACTGTGGCTGGCAGGAGGTGGAAGGGAAGGATTCCTTTAAAGAAGGGGCTCTGTAATGCCATCCTGTGGCTAGAAGAAGAAAGACTATGTACGAGCTTTTTCAATTAGAGGGAGCACACCTACACAAGCATTCGCAACCATACACCAGATCAAGAACAAGCCTTTATGTTACTCTGAAAAATGTGCATGCAAATAATATACAAGTGCTAACCTTCTCTTGCCCTTTGAGTGTGACAAGCCCACACGCAAATACATAAACATGCAAGCACAAACACCGCAAGCAAAAACATTTAAAAAAGACACGAAAGAACAGAGAACTGTTTTGTGTAGAGGAAGCTGATTTCCATATAGCCTGCTGGTTTACTAAGGAACAGGAGAGGGTGGTTAGGAAAAGCAGCTGGGCAAACAATACAACCTCACCTGGAGTCATTTATATGGATTGCTTGTGTGTCTGTGCCCGTTTGTGTGCGTTATGCCTATGTGTGTGAGGGTTTGTGTGTTTGGTTGTTATGTTGAGAGGGGTGTCTCCTGTTGCTGCTCTTCTTCATCATGTTCCTGAAAGTGCCGTTGGCAAGGAAACCGGGGAGAGAGAGAGCAAGCGCGAGACACATGAGAGACAAGTCAAGGAGCACAGTTTCGGGTAAGAGCAAGACAAAATGGGGAACAAAAGGCAGACAAATGAGAGAGGAAAAATAAAAGCAGAAGATCATGGCAGAGAGTGCTGGTGGTTGTTGGAGCAGCGGGGCTAGAAGAAGATGGAGGAGGGAGTTACAGAGGGGAGCCAAAGAGCATGTGACAGTGCGACCCATGCCTCCCACTGACAAGCTTTATTACAGTCCCACCTGCCGAGAGACAGCAAAAAGCACTTAGTCTCAGCCAAGTCGCCTGACAGCAGAGGACAGTTCGAAAGGAGGGAAAGAGAGAGGGATCAGAGAGTGGGAAGAAAGGAAGGAGAGAGGCTAGAAGTGGAGACATGAAGGCTGGATGGGAGAAAGGGATGATTAAAGTCATGGGGTTGCAAAAAGGGCTGGAGAGGAAAGGTGATATAAATAAAGGTGACACACAGAGAAAAAAACATGACAAAAGCCCAAAAATTAATTCAATATTGTTATTAGATGACCACCACTGGCAAAAGTACACTTTAATGAAATATTTTCATCTATAGAAAACATCCTCACTTTTTCTTGTACCCACTGTGGATTAATTCCAGCAGTGTACTTCTTTAGTTGAGCTATTACATTGCTCGATTTTCTAATTTTTCTCCCATGTTCTCGATAATGTCGGAGGGCACAGTGGTGCAAAGATGATTACTGTCACCTCGCAACAAGAAACTTTTGGGTTTGACTCCACCGACTGGCTGCGGCTCCTCTGTATCCTCCCCCTGTGCCTGTGTGGTTACTCAGCTTCACCCGAGAGTTCAAAGACATGTTGAGTTAACTGGTGATCCTGGCCATAGGTGCAAATGTGATTGAGAATGGTTGTCTGTCTCTCCGTGTTAGGCTCGGTGACCTGTCTAGAGTGTACTTCCTCCTTTTCTTGCCCTATGACAGCTGGGATAGCCTCTACAAAGCTTGCTGCCAGTTTTTAGCACATCAGGCCTAATCATGCTTGAACACCTGCTTCCTTTCTCAATGTGAGGTCAAAGGTCAGAGCCTGGAAGTCTCTCACTAAGCTGTCTTTTTTCTTCTTTTTTTTTCCTGAGCTGTCTTGAACGTTGCCTGATGGCTTCCACGCTGGGCCTCCACCTCACATTAGGTGGTCTCAGTGTGTAAATATAGTATATCTTAATACATCTAAATATATTTTCTCTCAAGTCCAAAAAAGGGAATCACAATGTTGACAAGCAGTACTGGCAACAGGTTTAGTTACTTGAAGTTAAAAAACAACACTTTCAAAAACAACATAAATTTATTAATTTTTTTACTCAGTAACATGGGGTTTAAGCTTTTTGGATAAAAACTGGCAATGCATTTCAACATATTGTAATTGATGTAGTTTAAGGTCATTTTAAAGCATTGCAGATCAAGCTTTACAAATCCTTTAAGACCAGCTGTGGTGAGTGGTATAATAGTAGAATATAGCAAGTGCCTGTACAAGAAAAAAGTTAAGCAAGGGACTTTCACCTTGGAGAGAAGGTGTTGAATCCCTTGTGAAGCCAAAAGTTAGCCTATCTGTTGTGAGGCAGTCAGGCAAAGAGACAGGGAGAGAAGAGAGCTGCAGAAGAGGGCATACTGGCAACAAGCTTGTTGCAGGAATAGTTGATGAAGACACTTCTTTATCACTCTTAACTGTGTCATTGTCATTGTGCAGAAAGAATGTCAGATTCCAAACATTGCCTCCCCGATGGTGTTAGGATAGCAAGGTAGGTAGGAATATTGATATATGCAGTATAGAGCTAAATATCCACCCAGAAATAACAATGCAATTTTAGATACTGCCATCATTTAGTGCATCAGCTCACATCTAATAGAGCTCCAGCCTGATGATGTATCTGCTGATGAGCTATGGCCAAGTAATGACATGCTCCGCTGCCTGTGAATCTATAGGTCTCTTCCCTAAATCTACACTTTCAGGCTCCCAGGCTCTGGTTGGAAAACCACAGTCACTAAATCAAACCCATCCGGAGGGAAGAGGAGAGAAAGTGAGAGAGCGATGGAAAGAAAGAGACGGTGAATATGGGGGGAAAAGGGGGTCAACAGCCCGTTTCTCGGCCTTTCAGGGAAAGGAATGTGTTGGAAGGGATACAAATCAACCAGGAGTGACTGCACAATAAGGTCAGTGTGACCAGAGGAGAATCCCGACACAAATGCTCGACTTGCATATATACACGCACAGGAGCAAACACATTAAACACACAAATGCAAACACAGTGAGTGATTGAGTCGGGGCATAAGCTCATGCCCACCATGCGAGTGGCTAATAACCATGGCATGTTGCCAAACCCACTGTCTCCTCACTAATTCCCCCATGCACGCCAGCACTGGCGCCACACACTGCAGAACAGGGCTCTGTTTCGCAAAAGTTCTATGATCATTACTGAATTACTCAGATACATGAATGAAAAAACATGCAACACACGCCATCCAGTTTGCAAGACCCTGAAGAAAAGATAATGAAACAAACAATGAAAACACTGTGAATTAATATTTGTTTATTGAGACTGCCTGCTCTCACTTAACACACACACACACACACACACACACACACACACACACACACACACACACACACACACACACATCTCAATGCCCACTCTGATGGGCTGGAAAAAGAGGGCAGAGAAGTGGCACTTTGCCAAGTGTGGTGCTGCCAAGAGACTCAGTATACCCCAGTCTCCAGCGGCATTTTAATCACACACACACACACACACAAACACACACACTTTCCCATCTGCTGTGCTTCATAGAAGCGGTGGCAAGCTTGTCACTGTCATTTGAAGTTGTCCCACCCTCCCATCCCCACAGAGGGGGACAAAAGAGAAGAAGAAAAGAGAGGGAGCCGAGGAGGGGGAGCAAGCAGTGGCATTCCTCCCCATGCTTCCTCTGTCACCCTCCAGTCGTCCTCTATTGAGCGCATTCCTTGCTACCACGTCTTCAGCTCACCATCCTCTCCTTCCCCACCCCTCAGCGCCTCAGTCGTGTAACCTCTTTGCTCTCTTATTCCTTGCACTGCTCCTTACATACACATGCCGATCTGTCCACTGGACAAAAGATGGGGGAAAGTGCAGCTGTAATCATCTTCTTACAGCCGGCTTTGTTTAATGTTTGCATGTGTAGCTTACTGTGTTGTGGCATGACTGTTTGAGCAGTCAACCTGCTGTCTTCCCTAACACTCTTAATGTGGAATGTTAACCAGACACAACAAGCTCAGTCTTTCCAAGCAGATGCAAGTGGCCAAAGACTGTTAAGTACCCACCCTCTGTGCCCCAACCAGTACCCACACCCTACCTTCAGGGGTGTTCCATGCTCCCACTGTGGGTAATTGTGATTGTATTGAACTGGCCAAAAGCCAAGTGCACTCAACTGCCAAGTCTGCCAAGTCCAGCTGTGCTGTTGCGATCAAAACACACTCACAGCTCATCTCATGGCAATCAGCATGCGTAATTCCCTTGTCAAAATATACATATGTACACAACAACATGAAGGCATATGTTTCTGAATGGATTTGTTGAGTGTGAAAAGGACAGAAGGCTGCTCTGACACAGTGGAACAGAGCAGAGTAAAGGCTAACAAAGGCAGGAATCAAAGACGCTGTGAGACGGATAAATGCTCCAACAGTTGAGATAAAGAAGAGAATAGCACCACAGATTCCCACTCCATATACCCTTACTATTATATAGGCTATATAAGTCCTGCGTGTCACTCCCTCTATTAGAAATCTGTGCAGTTAGTGTAGCAGGAGGTTTACCTTTGTCCTTCCTCACCACTAACGATGTATTGACTGTGTAGTTGCTCTGAGTGGGTTGTGAAGTATTCATCAAATCAAGGGTCCACAAGCATGAAGCACATCGTGGTCAGCCCAGTTCAAACCCTCTGTTTCCTTCCATATGAGGGTTCACTGCAATGGTTTTGAGCATTTGAAATGAAAAGTGGCTCCTTCTGAAATATTTCTGACATGATGTGACCGAGCAGAGAATGCAGACTGCAGTGGACAGTAGGAACTGTCTCAGATCATCAGTCTATCGCTATAGCGTCACTACGGTTGCTGCATGGGGACATTTAATGATTTAAACCCTACAGCCTTGTGATCATGACTGCCTGTGTACCTCTTTACTCTATTCTGTGTGAACACGGAAAGCGTGTCTTGTGTCACGTTTCTGGCCCGAGAGAAGGAAATGGGCCGTGTCATGTCAGTGTGAGCTGCAGCGCAACACGCATGATGAAGAGGGCTTAAATAACTCATGAAAACCCCGTTCTCATACCACAGTAGACCACAGGGAGGATCATTCAATGTTACGTGTGTGTCTGTAGATGTGAGGTCCCCCCCACCCCTTGTCATGACTGTTTAGCCAAGTGCCTTTGTGGTGGTGCTACAGTGTCTGTGTGTTTAGTTAGAAGGAGAGCTTTAGATGGTTTCTGTAAACGACAACAGGGCACTCGTGGCTAAACAGAAATAGCCGTGGAAAAAAGAAAGCGAGGCCTGAGCAGGAAAGAGCAAAAGAGAGAGAGAGAGCTGAAGAAAGCGACAGTGGAAAAGAGGAGGATGAGATAAGAAACGTACAAAACGGTGATGTTTATTAGTGTAAACATTTCCATAAATAAAAGAGAGAAGAAAAAGGGGATTTTGCATTCAGTTAAAAGGCAGTTTGGCTAAACTGATGAGAGGAGACAGCCAGCACTTTCTACATAAACACACTGAGCTCCAAACCCCTCTGTTGTGATGGCCTCCCCCAGGACATATAGTCACAATTTTTTTGTGGCTGTGCCTGCTTCATCATGACATCTTCAACCTCATTTTCCAGCATTACTTTAGCAGTCCCATCCTCTTAACCCTCGGGTCAAGCACCACTTAAATGCACTATAAAGGAGATGTGAACTGATGCAAAGCATACAATTTCAATAACTGATTGAAAAGTGTATTTGATTAATCTATCTAGAAGTAAATGTTCAAGTTAATAACAAAAAGGGTCTTTGTAAAAAAAAAAAAAAAGGTGGCTTTGTAGGTTTGCATTGCTGGTGATTTGGAGCAGCTGCTATAAAACAATGCACTCAAAGGATGGTGAAGAGATCAAACGCCTGGGACATTTGCAAAACAAACTGCAGACAAATCATCTTCACGTCCCATAATCTCACTTGGCAGATTGTATCGATAGATATTTGTGATGTGACACGATGGAAAAGAAGCCGTTAATGTATGACGCTTGGTGATACGTATTGTTGGTATACGGATGAGGTGAAATGGGGCTGTAAAGTGTAAAAAAGGCAGAAGTATAAGAGTACATGGTGGGACAAGCACGAAGAGAGGAAGTCAAAAGTAATTTTTGTCACTTTTCGGTTAGAGTGTCAGAACTGCCAAAGATCTCATTTCATTCACTCCGGGGGTCTCACCACTTCCTGTGTTGCTACATAGCAGGGTCACACAGATACCTCACACAGGATAAAGTAAGCACAGATAAGTTGCTTACCAAGTAAAGAGTATATATTTCGAGGGTGTGGTTCATTCTAGCTGCAGAGTGTTTACTACTGAATGTTCTGAGTGACAGACTCTCGAGTAGTTCTGGCCACAGGAGACACACAGAGACAAGATCAACAAATGCAATATTAAACATATCAGTCAGTCAGATAATACTGCTAATGGCTGGAGAATGGCAAAAGGAAATTCGATTGAACTGCTTTATAGTGCAGTAAGCTCTGTAAAATCACAGTAGTGTTAAGTGAAATGCTTTGAATCACAGATCCCTGGTGCGTAAAAGACAAATAAAAGGCTTCAGTGTTTTAAGCAAAACAGAAAAACAACAAAGAGAAGCAATAGTGATGGAAATAGGGAAGACGGAAGCATAAAACCAGTGGAACAAGTGGGTTTTGCAATACTCACTGGAAAGCTGACGGTCTGCTCTTTCTGCCTCCAAGGTCAGTGGCCGAGGAGGAGTGTAGTCACCTGTAGTTTGTGAGGGCCCCGAACCTGCGTCCACTTCCTTACTGGCTCCTGCTGCAGCCTCAATCACAGTACTACCCTGAAACATAGAAAGACTGTTAGGGTAACGAGGTATAAGAGGAGTTTATTAAGTCTAAATACATTTCCTGGAATAACCATCAACAACAACTCAGTTTAAAGATTCTCCTCCTGTGAAAGTCACAATATGAGAGATGCTGTGGAAATGTTTGCAAAACATACTTGTTCTTACTTTATCAGGGCTAAAGCAGAAATACTGGTATTGTAATAAACTTTAAACAACAACAAGAGATTGATGGTGCAAATATAGCAATTAACTGCAGATCTATTTTGACTGCAAACATTTTTAGCTGCTGTCACAGCACTCAGATTTCTGCTATAAAAAGACAACAACCGAAGGGGGATGCAGCTCTGGGTGAAGAAATGTCCCTTCCCTGAAGTGACAGAGCTACAAAACAGAGAGACAGACAGACAGAATCAAAGAGCGAGACAGAGGGAGACTTTTCCTGACAGACCAAGTCTGTTTGTACGTGCTCTACTCTGCCCCCTTCCACAGCTGAAAGAGGAAAGATGGATGAGACATCAGCAGAGAGACAAGCTGACCATGAAAAGCAGAGGGAGAAGCAGAGGGTGGCTGTCAGCGAGGTGAGAGAGAAGAGTGGGAAAGACTTTAAAAAAAAAAAAAGAAAAGAAAAAAAGACCGTGATGGCTCCCTCCATTGACGAGTAGCAGAGAGACAGGCAGGGGAGGTGCAGCACATCTTAAGACAAAAAGGCACCCTGGGCTTATGAAATATACATAGCTCTCAGCTGGAGACAGAGACACGGAGCGACAGAGCAGAGGAGGGCCCTGAAGACTGACGAGACTCCACTACCCCTCCTAAACACACACTGCTAAAAATAAAATACACAGACACATTCCTAATGACTTCTCATGAGGAGCTGGGGGGAGTAGTTAGAGTCTCTTTTTCCTCCTTTATTTAAGTGTGTGTGCTCGCCTGACTGACTGCATGTATTCACAGACATTTGTTGATGTTTGTGAAACATCAAGGTGCGTCAATGCTTCCTCCTACAGTTACAAGTTGAGTGGGCAAACCCAAAACGGTAAATATGACACAACAAACTGACAAGTGCTTTGGCAGTTGGCCTGTATGTAAATTCGCATACTGGTCAGGGGATTTTTTGTTAGCTCAACCGCTTCTCTCAAATCTGCCCACGGGCCTTCTTTTCAGGCCCAGACAGCTGCCTGTGCCACACTAGCAGTTAAAAACCATTTCAAATACACCTCACTTAACAATACATTCACCCTTTGTTCAAGCCAATGATTCACCTCTCCTACGCACTTTTGGTTATGGATATGCCACTGAGGTATTAGGATTCTCATCCCATTGTATTTTTGTGCACCTGTCTAACCTGCAAGAATGTCACTGGGTATTTTGACTTCTTTGCTGCTTTATTATATCTTATCTTAGCCTCTTCATCAGGCATGTTGGGTATGCTTTAAGGCTCTACACACCTTAAAAGCAAAGTAAGGGGGAGGACAGTGCAGGCAAATAGTCATGTCTGAGCCCGTGGATTAACTCTACTCCAGACAACACACACAACAAACATGCTCACGTGTTTCCTAACCTTTTCTGCCACTCACTCTCTTTCATCAGCCACTTTGGTGTCTTTTTTTCTTGTTTAAAAGGCACAAGTAAATGGCTTATTTATGAACTCCCTAAAGTGGATGTAAAACTATAAAAAAAGAAAGGAGAAGGGCACAGAGAAGCAGCTAGCAGGGCATGAACTTTTATATCTAGTCAAGGACATTAGCCTACATAATTTAATTACTCAGATATTGTTTCTTTTCTCATCCGCTAAACTGGATGGCAGGAAGCAGCACTTAAAAATCCAACCCTCAAAGAAAAAGCCAAGATAACAGGACTCATTGATGCTAATTTAGATGTTGGCATCAAAGGCTTAAAATGGCTCAGTTAGACCCAAAATATTGGGAAGCTATATATTTTCACAATGTCTTGGTGACACAACATAACCCTGTGACAGCAGCAGAAGTGCTTTCATACACAGCTATAAGCTAAGCAAAGTGTTACCTTCTCAATGACTAGCAAATAATGTAGCGATTCATGATTTGTTCTTAATCCGTTTAATGTGTTGGCATGCTGATATTTGTTAATACATATTAACTGCAAAGTGCAGCTAGGGCTAAGGAATTCTCTGTGACGCATGTCTTTGTTTGTTCCCAAGGTGTCACACAAATTGAAATGATGGGAAATTTAAGAGGAAGACAATTGATTGCACATCCAACCCAACCCAAGCAAAAGCTTAATTTATTTTTACAAAAACTACAAGTAACTACCTCTTAGTGCCTCGCCAACTCCATCAATCACTAAAACAGTAAATCTGAATCACACATTTATGCTGCATTGCCAAAAATAAGAAAGAAAAATGTGCCCGCATAAATAAAACTGATCTAAAGCTATATAACCACTCTTTCATTTGAAGAGCTGTGCCTGAGTGTGCATGCACACTTATGTTGACATATGCTTTCTGAATAGACCAGAAATAGACCAAGGCCATTTAAGATGCAAAGCAGGAGTCAGGAGGTGAAATGAGAAAGATCTACAGAGGTAGTACTAATTGAGGTTAATTCCAGAGTTCAGCATTATCTCTCTAATCGGTAAGGAGGGTGTTAGTAATGGATGATGTCACAGGACATGGAGAGAGCCTGCCAGCACAAATCACTTGCAGTGTGAAGTATAGTACGCCCTCCAAGGATCACAAGACATTAGTAGCTGAGAGCAGATCTTGATAGGCAGCTAAAGATAAACAGTCCAGAGGGTACGCAGGCTTACATGTAGAAAAGTGTGCATGCTTGTGTGCCTCTATTACTGTCTTAGAGAAAAAGGCTTTTCAGTCAAGAGAGCCACAACCTCTGCAGTTATCTGCCTGTCTTAACCTACATATCACCTGTCAGCTTCTAAACAGCGTTCACAACCTCTTGCACGCATCCACTCACCTTGTTCTAGAGTCTGTATCACTTCTTCTAAGTGAGACGCAGGGAGTGATGAGGCAACACATGTGCACATCACTCAAAAAGACATTTAGCCTTTGATAATTACTCTCTGTCTCTCTCATCCACACTCACTATGGGCTAACTCAGGCCTCTTCGGCGAGAAGCACTTTAGTCACGTCCGCACCATCAATACTTAAACCCTGCACAACATCTGCAGTTCAGCACCTTCCAGATTCATTAAGGAGGAGGACTGGGGGGGGGAGACCAAAAGGATACGTCAATAAGCAAAGCTGGTGTGCGCACATTTGTGTGTGTGTGTCACCAGGGTGCAGGGCCATCCTTAAGCACTGCTGACAGTCTAGACAGGAAATACACTTGAGGATGTCAATAAGTTAGTCAGCGGGAATGACGAGAGATCAATACTAACACAGGATGATGTCAGTGGCTGCAGATGAGATCACCTGAAGCATCAGGTATGAGGATCGACATTAGATGTGGCTTGATATAAAATTAATGGTATTATCACATAGTGTGGGTAAGAGAGAAAGTGGGTGAACATCATTTTTTCTTTTAATTACTCATGACATGCTAATCTACAAATACATGAAGATATAACTGATACTGAATCCAGACTTTTGAAAGACTTTCAAGTAACTGAAGAAGCTTCTCGGATGAAACTCAAAGAAGTCCTGTCGCTTTTCTTTCCAAGCTCTTTAGACTAAAAACACAATTCCACTTATTGTCTTTATTACCCTGGCATCACCGGTTAAATCACAATTGTGTTGAATCGTTAAACTTTCTAGAGCAAAGGAAATATTTCATATGAAAATGCCACGGATTAAAACTTCAACATTTTTGGGAATCAACACCTTTAAGTTGCATAAAGCGATTCTCCCTTGAGATCTGTGAAAACGATGAGATGATGCTGATTTCACCCACGGGACATGACTGCTTTATATCACATTGCCTTTCTTGCCGTGGCTTTTGGCGTGAGTGTCTGCGTGTGTGCGCACGCCGCTCGATGTGTGTTTGCGTGTGTTCTCAGCTCTACTGACATTTCCTCAAACGTGGTTGACATTTCCAGGGGATTTGAAGACTTGATCCCTTCTGTGTTTGAAGAGCTGTGTGCTGCCCTCCTCACAGCACCGAAGGAAACGCTGCAGCAGAGCCAGCAGCATGCCCTGCCTTCAGGGCTTTAGTCTACAGCATTTGGAGCGGCCCGTCCTCATTCACCCGTAGTATGATCAGGAGAAGACCTGCACTATACATTGCCTGCCTTTTAGAGACGACTGGTTCACTGCTTGGTCTTTTCCTTAGTCTTGCTGTTTTCCCCTGAGGTGTGGAGTGTTTCTGCTTTTCTCAACTGAGGCAGAAAAGCTATAAGCAAAAGATATGAGAGAAGAAAGTAGATAGAGATAGTGTGGGAGGGAGTGAGAGGGAGAGAAAACAAGAATGTGTGATGGAGAGAGGGAGAGATCCGTTTCTCCTGCTACAGGCTGGTTAGTGGAGCGAACTGACACAGACTGACATCTCTCTTCCACGGAGACTGAGTTAAAAAGAGCTTGGCTACTCTTTGTCCATTACTCTCTCTCTCTCTCTCTCTCTTTCTCCAGCTTTCCCACTTCTTACTCTTTCAGATGTCCAACCCTCTCTCTCTTTCTCCTTCTCTCTCTGACCACCCCGAGGCTCCCGTGTCTTGCTTTTTCTGCCTGGATGGACTGTGCAGCAGTCCTGTCCTAGCCTGGGGCTCAAATTACACCCTACCGCCCTGTGTTAGCCTCACATGCGCGCGTGCACGTGCACACACACACACACACGTATGTACACAAGCAAAATGCACAGAAGCCCATACGGTAGCCGCGAGGAGGCCCAGGGCCCAAACACAGGTCAGGGCTGGGTCAGTTAAAGGCAGATGGACAGCAAACCCAAATGAATCAAGCCTCACACCAAGTAAAATAAATTCATATTTGATAGTGTGTGTAAGTGTATTTAAACACTAATAAAAACATTGATCTTGTGGCATAATAAAAAAATATGCCTGATATTCAAATAACCGTGAAATGAGAAGACTCTATGTCAAGACCACGTCTTGCATGGTCAGTTCAAAGTCATCCTGTCATTACCACAAACCTGAAAACTGATGTTAGGTATGATCTTGGTCTCCTGTCCTCAGCAAACACCTTAAGCACCAGACTAAATCAGCATTATGTCTTTAACCAAACTACATCTTTATGGCGCACAAATAAAGTAAAAGTAACTCCCCAGGACCATAAGATCCTGTAGGTCAGATGATTTGTGTGTGTGTGCTGATCTGACCTCACTATCTCCCTGCCCTTCAAATGTCAGTGATGTCATGGTTGTAAAAGATGTGTTTCCTGATGGAGAGCGGAAGGGAAGCATTCAGTTGCTTCCTGGGTCTATTTGTCCCTAGGAGCAGGATGCAGGGGTACAAGTGACTCAATAACAATGTGTCACTTTATTGACCCCCATGTAGGATACACAGTATCACCCCCTTCAAGGCAAGTCATACTACACTGCTGAGCAGGAGCAGGGGAGCATTCAGATTTAGTGCTTATAGTACTGCATATATGGTACAGACAAAAGCATGTATAGTTTATTTTACTCCCTCCTGTTGCCCTTCATAGTTTATCTCCAAAATTCAAAGTCAAAGTTACAGTATTGCACTTCTATTTCAGTTATTTGAACTGAGGCTTAGAAAGGTTAAACCTGCAGTTAGGTCTCAAGCTGTGGGTTGAAAACAAACTAGATGGGTGTCAATAAATCAAGAGAAATGCTGCTTTACGGCAATGCAGTGTGTCCTTGAGTTAATGTATCAAATGCTGCATGAATGCAATCCATTTTTCTTCAGCCTCAGTCACAATGCTCTAACAACAAAATATCATTCATATGCCAACACGCAAGCATGCACACACCCAGCTGGGCATAATGCAGGACTGCATCCTTCTCTCAAATCTGTTGGGATCTCTAGAAGGAAGAGGGTAAGTGCTATTGATTGGCTTCTTCCTACTTCAGTTGGCTGTCGGACTGAAAACAAGCTTGACCATTTGACAGTATACTTATTTTTTTTTAAAGTGTAGCTTAACTACATACACACTTAACGCACATGGAACTCATATTTCCATTCATCTAGTACAGAATCAGGTCCCTTGTGTTTACATGAAAACAAAGTACTTAAAATTATGTTAAAATCTATTTTTAAGTGAAAGTGTGACAGAAAAAAAGCAGTTTGTAATCATTATATGAATAAATTTAATTAAGAAACCAGGCAATGGGCTCATGATCATTATCTACATACGTTTTGGATCAGGCTGTTCTTTAAAATCACATCATGAAACGCATCTATACTGCAGTTGCCTGTTCTGCTTGTATACAGATACCAAGAGAAGCCAACATGAAGACAGACACTTGGGTCAATATAAAACACTCCTCTGGGCAGCACTGTGACATTATGAATAGAAACCTTTGGTGTTCGATGGTATTTTGATATGAAGCAAAACAAAGCTGCAAGGATACAAATCAGACAGAGATAAAGTCTATAAAAAGACACTGATGGTGACAGATAGGCTGCTCACTGTGGCTTAAAAAAATCAAAGGGAGGGTTGGAAGCAGTGGTAAAGGGGTATGCACATCTGTGGGTGGACTAATGACACTACTTTAAAAAACAAAACAAAAACAGCCTACGTAAAGAAATGATCTACAAGTTATCATTGCACACCTCATTGAGAGAGCAAGAAATTAACTGGTCTCTAAAACTAGCTTCCTAAAATAAACGAACTCTTTAGTTACATGTGCACAAATGCCTCAAATAAGATGTAAATAAAGCAAAAACCTTGTGAAAGCGAACAATCATCTCCACAACTGACTCAGCTGGTCAAATGATATACTGTGCAACACTGGAAAATTTAAGTATAACAGTTATATTAAATTACATTTAAGGTGCAATTATGACTCAGAGAAACAGTCAGCACATTCAGTAGTGTTGTAAAATCAGTTTCACTCTGTTTTCAGTCAAGTGAAGTATGCACAAGTTGTAAAAAAAAAAAAAAGAAAAGAAAAGAAGGAAAAAGAAAAGAACAAAACACAGTGATTCGATTTATCTACCCGTGATTTATCCCATCATATCTAAGGTTCAATATTAACCATGTTAGCATTTAAATGTCTTTTTTTATGTGCAGTCTTTATTGCACCATTTACTGGGAAATGTGAATGGCTGGTGTCAGCCAAAAAAAAAACACCCACTGCTGTGCTCATATATCTGTTGTCAGGCGCCAAGAAAATATATACAGTAGGTAATATATACAGCAGAGCACAGCAAAACAACTCTATTCTCCAGAGAGAGAAGAAAGTAGGGAGACAGCGAGAACAAGATAGAGAGAGATATACTGATAGAAGGAGAGAGAGAGAGAGAGAGAAACACAAAGGGCTGTTTTCTGCTGGGTGGGTAAAGTGTGTCCAGGGGGCAGCTGAGTGAGCACACACACAACACAAAGTCTGTCATTAGTTCCAGCTTTCTGCAGACACAACAAACCGTGTGTGTGTGTGTGCATATGACAGAGAGAAAGAGAGAAGGAAAGAGAGAGTGACAATGCATCCATGTGCGCCGCTGGGTATGTGTAAAGGTTTTGTGCATGTGTGTGGAGTTTTAGACATTGACAAAAGCCTGTGTTGTTGAGCTTGTCCTCTCTGATGTACTGCTCCTTCAGGATCACAGGCCTGTGCAGTCAATACTCGCTCTGCGTGGCTGTGCGGATGTGTGCGCGTTAGATTAGTCACAATCCTCCTTTCTCCTCTTTTCATCTTCTCCTCCCCTCTTCTCTCTCCATCCTCCTCTCAGTGTCTTCCTCTGACACTGCCACACACACTGCCTCCTATCTACCAGCTGCCACTATGCAGCCATTCGTCAGAGCTACGATTAGCGAGCGGAGGAATGTCATGTAGCTGCAGCCGACTTCTCACCCCGACCCTGACCTTTCACCTCTGGGTGACCCCTGACGACCCGGAGCAGGAGCAGCTGCTTTTACTCTGTGATGACATGCTCCATTAGGCCTGACACCTGCTGCTACACGTATCAAATCACTGTGACACACACACACAGTCTTGCACACACACACACACATAGAAACACACACACACAGAAATACATACAATTTGTACACACAAAGATGCAAAAAAATGGGTGGTAGGAGCAAGATTCACAACAGTTACTTATGCACAGGCATACACAAACACAATGGCCTTTGCACATGCTAATGTAGAAAGGCGGCCCTCTTATGGGATTACACAGTCATTACAGAGAGGGGGTCATGAGGGGCACCTGTAGCTGAGCGGCTCCACAGTCTATTAGGATCCAGTGTGTGTGAAAAACAGAGAGAGAATAAAAGAGACCAAATATGTAGTATATAAATTGAGGTATAAGCAGGACTAGAGTAGTGTTATACAGCCAACACTAGCACCATTCAGTGGGCACTGTGCATATGTTCAGTGTGCAATAAGACCTTCTTTGTATGAGTGAGTGTTTCTGTGTGTGTGTGTGTGTGTGTGTGTGTGTGTGTGTGTGTGTGTGTGTGTGTGTGTGTGTGTGTGTGTGTGTGTGTGTGTGTGTGTACGCGCCCATGTCTGTGTGTGGGCCCCAGGCCGACTCTGACAGCTCAGTGGTAGCCATCTGCTGGCAGTCACACCAGGAGAAAGCAACCGCAGCCAAACAATGGAGAGCAATGACAGGCCAGGATTTGTGGGTAGTTTTCTATATGTGTGTGTGCATGCATGCGTGTGTCGTGGGGGGTTCTGTGTGTATTTTAGTGTGGTGTGCGCGCTTTCCCTTCAAAGATCCAAATGAGCCCCTCTCTATGAGCATGTGCAGAGGGGCGTGGCTGTTGTTGATAGGCTGTCTCTGTTACCAGGCGATAGATTAACGAGCCCAAATGGCCATCTGAGGAGGATAGATAGCATGGGCGAGTGTGGGCTCACTTCATCTGCCTAGTCTATGTTTATATGTCCGGCCAACCCTTTTCTCTTTAATCTCCTTTATCACTCCATATCCTTCTCTGTGTAAGATTGAAGTTCATACATAAAAAACCCACAAAAAATAAAATGTTAGGTGGATGTGCACGTACTGCACTTTGGTGCACACATGCACAATTTACTCGCACATAACATCAAAGACTTTCTTTGTATATCCATCCAAAAAAAAAAAAACTGTTTGTCTCTCTCGCTCCATCTGCAGGTAGAGTGTCATCATGAATGTAGACAGATGGTTTGGTGTTGGAAGGAAGCTGGCTCCCTGGATTTGACACAGCAGTCTGAGAGCAAGCAGCATCCAGCTGGGTAGAGGCCTACACTGCCTTCTATAAAGAGCTTGCCAGGTGGCCAAGAAACAGGCTGCTGGGCTCCTGCAGCCACTACACGCATTACCCTGTAGTCACTATTCTGCTATTATATCACCAAACATGACACAGAGCTGTTTTTGACACAGACCAACAAATAAGTCAAGACCACAAGTCAGAAGCAGATAAACTGAAAAGCAAAACGCCAAAATGGAGGGGAGAAATGGCTGATTATGAAAAGAATCCTTCTCCCTGCACTCCATTTGACCAAGTGCACTGTCTGTGTTGTGTGTGTTGCTTTGGCCATCCATGCCGTTGGATGGCAGCACTTCAAAGGCAGCCATCAGCAAGTTCCTTCTCTTCCACCTCCCGCTGTTGCTAGTTTGTGTGTATGTTTGTCAATGTGTGCATGTGGAGCAGTGCCTCCTGTAGCTGGGGGCTACTGGTGATCACCACTACCGCAGCGAGGCTGGCATTGCATGCCCGCTGGCACACTAACAGGGCACACCTATTTACACAAACCCAGACTGAATGGCAGGCATTGTCTGGGTGAGAATGCAACACTTAAGCTTCTGATTAAGGCAGAACAAAACCCTGAGGGGCAAGAGTGGTGAATGCAGGGAGGGAGAGAGCCAGAGAGGGAGAGGGAACGAGATGAAGGGAGGCAGGAAAGCGAGGCTCTATAAAGGGGGATCTCATCTACTGTAGCTGTGGGAAGGTGAGATAGGAGGGGGAATTTGAGAGAGGAAATGAAAAGAAGGAGGCGAAAAAGGCGAGAGGGCAAGAATTGGCAGCCATGTAAGGGACTCAGAAAGGCAGGCATGGGAAGTGAGAAGAAGAGGAGGTAGGTGAGGATGAAAAGCAGTGGTAGGAAGGGAACCAAGAGGGAGGCAGGGAGGAAAAGGGGTGGTGGGGGGATGAGCAGGGAGGCAGGCTTAGGAAGAGATAAAAAGACAACACAGAAGGAGCCAAGCAGTGAGGCAAAGAGGGAGAAGACAGAAGGAGCTGCTGTCGAGGTATCCTCACTGATAAGGATGAAGTGATGTTGCCCTATAATAGCAATGAAAATAGACAGATAGCGCCCTCCAATGGTGCTCGTGCTCTAGTAATGCACTCTAAATCCTGCCCCCTCTTGTTCAGGGACTGTACTGCAAATAAACAAGAGTAGCCAATTCCAAATCAATTAAAGTGGTAACACAGTCATTTAAGCTGCTTTCTAGCTGGTTCTCAAACTTGAATTTGACACCAAGGATGGATGATTTAACAAAAAAGATGTAATATTCACAGAAAGCATGTAAAGCTTCTTCATTCAAAACAGTTCAGACACACATGAAATTCTCTGTTTATGCATGTGTGTGTGTGTGTGTGTGTGTGTGTGTGTGTGTGCGTGTGTGTGTGTGTGTGTGTGTGTGTACAATTAGCAGCACCTTGGCAACGTATGGGCAAAAACAGAATGCGTACGACAAGGGGTGAGCTACTCCCTGAATGTGTGTGTATCCTAGCAACAAGACAGACGTAGTAGCAGAGCAGTGAGCATCTGGCAGCATGGGACACAGAGGCCATTTAACATGATGTGCGCGTGCGTGTATGTGTGTGCGTGTGTGTGCGTTTTACATTTAACAGCTGTTAAGAGATTTAGGTATGGCTGTTTGTGGACATGCTTAAACACTCACCACCACTGTGTCAGTTCGTCAACTGAAATATTCTAAGAAAATAAACTCACATGATGGCAGTTCTTGTCCATTAAAGTAAGCATTAAACATGCAATTGTGTATCTATTTATGTACTGTAATTAGACAACTTTAGAACCCATTGATTAGTTAGCCTGTGAGCATAACAGGCAATATTTTGGGGCTTCCTGTGTCGCCATCAATTAATTGCTGTACTGTCTACCAGTCACTGTTTTAGGAATGTAGTTTAAAAAAAAAGAAAGATATTATATTTTGTCAAATGAACTCCCTCCCCTCTACATCATGCTTACTTGTATGGAATCAACACCTGGTCAAACCACAAAAGCTTGATGGATAAATTATATCATCCCTTGTCTAAACATTTTCCATATGTAGAATATATGCAGTGATTATTCTACAGACAACAGGAAATGGAAAACCCAGACTCTCTGCAGAAGTGAAATGGCCATGAAAATGTAATCTATTCTCTATGATGATTGATTAAATCCAATTTTGTAAGTATTTACCAAACAGAATGAAAGATATTTCACAAACTACGGTCTGTCTGTGGCAGCTGTTGTCCATGTGGATGTTTACAAAAAAAAAAAAAAAAGGAAAAATGCATGTCCATGAACATGCATCACTAGATTAAATTTCATGACCTTTGCAAAATTCCACAAGACTGTGTTGAAAAAGCAAATAAGCTATAAATAAACCAAAATAAACTGCCGTCTCCGCTCAAGGCTAACATTCCCATGGCCAAAATGTGGAAAAAATATTTTCAAAAATTGAAACTTACATTCTTCTTTAGAATATACAATATGAAGGATCCTTGTTTACCCCCAAACTGCCTTTCCTACTGCCTGAAACATCAAAATCTGTTTACTGGTCTCAGAAGTAATACTTTGAAACACGTGATCTATCCAGACTTCTATAGGTCATCTATGCCTGAAGGTGCTGTGTCAAGGATACATGAGTCTCTACTAGCATGAGACAGAAATCTTAGAGCAAAACAAATCTGTCAGTAAAGACAGACGTACTTTCAGTTGTGAGTCTGGTGCTGTTAAAACAATGCACTACTAAAATCAGTAGAGTACTCTTTGGGTGTTTTTGTAGTGTTATTTATACTTTTCAACATAGTTTCCAATTAGAACATTCAGTATCTGAGCAAAACATGCTCATGGTTTGTTCATCTGTCTTTTTATATATCACATATAAAAAGAGCAGCTTCAAAGGTTTTATTTTATCTCACAGTCTTTTCACAGGGACATTTGTCCCTGTGCAGCCGATTACACAAGCATACACGCACTATCTGTAGTGCCAGCAGTCCTCAGGACCAGATGTGCACCAGCAACTGTGGAAGCTCTCCATGGTAAGGTGGTTTCCAAACCTCAGGCCAGTAAGAGGGCTCTGGCCTGGGCAGAACTCTGTCTCCTCGGGCCTTACTGACTGCCAGCTTCTGCTCCACCGAGGAACGTCACCTAACAGCTAATCACCAAGTCTAAACCGCTTCTGCAATGCAGAGCCAAACCACAATAAGGAGATAACACATTTCACTAACACTACTGCAATCATGTGGCCTCATACCATATGTCCCCATGTTCTCTGTCTTTCAATACTCAGCAGTGGGGTGAAAGAGTCAGCAGAGATTATTTACACACACCATTACATCGCCTCAAATTTGAACATTAATCTGAATGATGACACACATTTCCTTGCTACACAAACAGGCGTAAGGGATCCCGATCAGAAGAGAGTTTTATATAATATACGTCATATATACAAGTCATAATTAACATTTAAGATATCTAAACAGACTGTTGTATGTTTGTAATAAAGCAATGATGGCAGGGGCAGATGGTGACGAAAGAAAATCATCAAAAAAAATTGTAGTGTTTTCTTTCTATTTGACTCTGTGCGGTACACTGCTGCTAACCCAATTACAATATTCTAACCCCCCCCCCCCCCCCCCCTTCTCTGTTTTTCTCTGCAGGCGGTCTCGGGAAGTGTGATGTCTTTTAAAATGGCGCCTGCTTCATGTGTTTTATGTTTCCTCATAAAAAAAAAAAAGCTTCCTTTAAACCCTTTGCTCACCAGTGTTCTCACTATGATAGGATGTCAAGTAAGCAATAGTGGGAATCACGACACAGAGCTAGGAAGAAAGAAAGACTGATTTCAGGAGGTTTGCCTTGCCCCATTTTTATATGTCTTTGATTTTCTTTAAATAATTCCAGTAATGATTTCCATATCCTGAAGGATTTAATTTAAACTGTGAGGTTGAAAAAGTTTGATGAAAAGCATAAAAAAATATAGCCTGGCAATTCTTTTGTGCATTTTTTTCCTTTCCTATTATGTTATTTATCATACGACCCATTGGACGGAGTACAACTCTTAGATACAGAACCACTGCTTTAGAATTAAGATGCCCTATTATAACAGCACACAATCCTGGTCATTACTGACAGTGCCCTGTGTTCTTGGGTGTTGTTTTTTGTCATGCCTATCCCAATTTTTGTAAGCTGGCCAAGGCATGAGTCTGCCAGGTCAGTCTCTATAGGTATCTTTATAATGAATCGATGCTGGAGCAAAGGATTCCCACAATACCCTCCTAGCTGAGGAAGATTGCTGCAAGAATTGGAAAAGATGAGACATCCTGCAGAAAAGTTTAGGGGGGAAAAAACTGCTTCTGTGTCTGCATTTAAATTATGTAATTCCTTTATATTACATCCTTCTGTTGGTATTCCAGGGCTGAAGCAGTGCATTTTCTTCAGCGGGGACATTTATGAGAACCTTGAAGCAAGTTAAGAGCACCAAGTCAAGGTTATAGAGTTGTGTTTACTTCACTATTTGAGCAATGACCAATATGACTAGGGATGGGTAACGTTTAGGTTTTATCCGATACCAGTACCAAACCGGTACTTTTGAAACTGTGCCGGTGCTTAAACGGTGCTCAAACCGGTGCTTAAAGAATGGAGAACACAAAATTGGTCCAAAAACCTCTCATGTTCAGCTGTTTTTTTGTAAAAAGATAACAATGTTAGCCTTTTCTGCAGCTATAGGGGATTTATGGTATCACTTTGGCTGGAAGCAGTGCTTAATTAATGGAAAAAACACAAACTTTGTCCAAAAACCTCTCATGTTTAGCTGTTTCCCTCTTTTTCTTTGGTCATTTTAGCCTTTTTGCCCAGGGTGAAGGGAGTATCTGCCATCAAACAAGAAGACAGCTGCATGTAACTACAACGGTGTTTGCTAGTTCACCTTACGTGCATTAATTTAATAACGTGGTTAGCTTACACACGAATGTCAGAACCCAACCCTAAATATGACAAGCAGTCTCACCTTACTTTGGGAGTTTTGAGAAAATACTTGCCCCTGTGATAAGTTTTGAGAGTTTAAAATCCTATCCTAAATCGCAATGAGATTCAATGAGCTCTTAGTCAAGGTGAACATTATGGATTGTATTACGAGTAACATAATTCTGAATGTCTGATACCTGTGGCAAAATGGCACACCAGCAAAGAGGTTTTCAGACTCAATGATACACTGAGGTGCTTAATGGTTATGCTTAGGGTTCAATCACACAGCACTGGAAGCTGGTGAGAAACCGTCTGGCAACCACTGGGTATATGGAAAACAAACAAACAAATAAATAAATAAAATAAAAAGCACATGTTCCCCAACTGGTTGAGAGGCATTGCTGGATGTTCCTGGAGGTCACTGTGAAATCAGCTGCTAAAGCCCCATTACCACATGTTGTGTTTGCCAGCAGTTTGCTGACTTAACTGCAACTACTCCTAAACTACTCACAAAGCAGTAGTGAATCTGCAAAAAGTGCAACACCAACTGGAAATGGAGACCATTTGCCTTCAAAGTAAAGGTTATGCCTTACCGCTGCAGCCTACACATTTCAAAAACAAAAGGTTATCCCTTTCCAGTTTGCATGGCACTATTTAAAGATTCACTACAGCTTGGCGAACAAATGGCAAAGGTCTACAGATAAGACAGCGTCTTCCATGCAACTGCAGCAATCTGCTAGTAACCAAAGCAATACTTTTGTCCAGCACCCTTGTTGTGACCAATTTCACCTTCCAACAGGCAGGAACCTCTAGCATCCAGTTTCCAACTGTTCAGGGAATACACATTTTTCCCCAGTGACCAGAGTTTGCCAGGGGGTCACTGACCAGTCTCTAGGCCTGTGTGACTGAGACTTTAGAAAGGATATTGCAAACACATTAAGCTGGACCAAAGAACCTCAAACCTGATATCAAATAATTTCTGATCTACTAAGGATATCCTTAACGCCCAATGATGTTTTTCTTTTTTTATCTTATAATAAGTGTTATAGAGAAGCGTTGTTTTTAGTTTTTAGATTTTTTTCATGAAAGTGACAGTGTGGCAGCAGGGAAGTGAGCACAAAAATATCCTCAGCACATCTTCAGTGACACACACTCACACAGACACACTCAAAGCTGGCTCATATGCATGCCTCAAGAGTCAGACCACAACCGAACCATATAACATCCCAACCACACACACGCACAGACACTGACACAGACTTCAAGACTCTGTACATTGCTGCACAGCTTCCATCTCAGTCCTTGATGCTTCCCCCACCCCATCCTTCTCCTCAGTCAATTTTTTATCAATACTCCTGTTTTGCCCACTTGGTCCATTAGAGTGTTTTAAGGCCACATTAATAGCCTCACAGCACGGCCTATGCCACCATCATATTGCGAGATAGCACCTCCCAGTCAGCTCTCTCCATTTCTTTTTCTCCATCCTCTCTTCGTCCGCGGGCTAAAACAATCGATCACTTCAAACTCCTTGTAGTCCTTTCTGAATCAATGTCTCGTTAAGAACTGGAAGGGGCTGTAATAGTGTGCTCTTGTAAGTGTGTGAACATGTGTGATCAGTGTGGCAGAAAATGAAAAAGAAAGTCTGCCAGAAGGAAACAAAGAGAAAGAGAGTTTGGTACCATAAAAATGAATCTCACAGTGCTGTTCATCCTGGGACACCAACTATTAAAATAAGCTGTGATCTACTTCCTGGGGGACAGGAAATCATGGAGGTTGGGCACCCTGGAAACTAATGTGGATGGGTCAGCAATAGAGAGAGAGAGAGAGGTATAGGAAGGAGACAGCATGTGTGCATGTGTGTGTGTGGAAGACTGTGTGAGAGAAATGAGCCAAACCTCACCGCTAACTTGGCCAGGGCTTCTGGAGCCAGAGAGAAAGCCTTGCTAACCACAAACTCTCTGTCTCCCTGTCTCTCTCACATACACACCCTTGTTGAAAGTGTCTAACTGTTTGAATACGTCATTTCAAAACATGGGTTACTGGCCAGGACAGCAAGGGAAGTAGCTTGTGAAAGAAAGAAGGCTATATATGAAGAAAAACTGCAGTGGCTGAGACAAAGTGAGCGGAAAACAATGCCTTAATTCATTTTGATCCTGAGAAAAAACAAACATGAAACATATTCTCCCGCTACAGTTGTGTGATCCTCTCACATCTCCTGCCCTCACCACTCCACTGTATTTAAATTCCTGTTGCTGCAGCTCATTATATTTCCCAAATGCACTAGAGTAGGTGGTTGCATTGCTGCACTTAGAGTCAATAGCGGGACTGCAGAGCCATGAAAATGAATAAGAATAGAGGCTCTTCACACAATGTCACTGTGTAAAAAGGCCTGGGAGTGCTAATCTACAGCATGGCTGCTCTTGGCCCATTTATATTTCACACTGACACTACATTAGCTGCCCCTGGATGAGCACAGAGTCTGCAAACTCGGCTCTGCCTTACCCACAGACAGTGCCGAGAAGTAACTAATTACATATGAAATTTAATTTCACACTAAGTATATCCATAATCAGTTACAGATGCGGGAAAAAATGTAATCAAATTACTGTTATTCTTCAAAATGTTGGGTGATTTTAAAAAGGGTAAATATGAAAGTATTCCCTTCAATAAACAAATATACATCTTTCTGCAGTGCAGGAATGCTGTTGGGTCAGCAAAGCAGTTGGTACATATACGAGTCCAACACTATTAAAAACAGGACGGCCTACAGGGACCTGTCTCTAGACAGGCTTCATTCAATAAGCAGTATGTGATCAAATTTTGAGTATTGATTTTGTGACCAGCCGTCCATGCCAAGGTGGATTGCCATGTCATAAGGTAAGAATCTGTTCTGTGCTGGATATTCAATAAATATCTGCTATATTTAGTTTGGTTAAGAGTGGTGAAAACGCTGTCAGCATTAAAATGTTTCACGTCAAACCCAAGCTTAGAGAAAAATTTTACTCTTTACTCCAAGTTTATAATACTTCTATTAAGTAACTGAAACTAGTTAATAGTAATGAGTAACTAGTAACATTTTTCACAGATAAATAAGAATTTATTTCAATGTTAAAGTGAAGAAAAAAGTACTAAAATGAGAAGCTTGCTCCAAATTAAAATGCCACAACTTCAATGGGATTCTGACAATGAAAGATAAAGGTAGGCTACAGGAAAGGGCAAAAAGAAGCGGCGGGTGTAAGAAGACGGCTTATTTATGGAAAAGACGTAATAATACTGTGTAGTACAAAGGTTTCTCACCTCAAACAGGTTAATCTGTCACCTCAGGCAACCCTGCCTGAACGCCTGGACATCTGACAGTGCACACAAACACACTAAGGCATAATCAGACACACACGCCTCTGTCTGTGTCGACACAAGCTTGTAGGTAGGTTGAGAAGCGTTGCTAAAGGGAGTGCATGCAGGTTCTCTTTGGCATTTTTTCTTTTTTGTTTGTTTTATTTATTTTTTCCTCATGATAGAGGTTTAGGAAAAGCTACACAGAGTTGTTTGTTTGTGTGTGTGTGTGTGTGTGTGTGTGTGTGTGTGTGTGTGTGTGTGTGTGTGTGTGTGTGTGAGACAGACTGTGTGCGACAGAGTGTGCTAGCAGGCAGAGACAAAAGGAGCATATGGCAGCAGCAGCCGAGGCTGTAAATTAAACATAGAGGAAGATTAGATAATGAATGTGTGCTCTGAGACAAAGAGACAACAGTAAGCCAGAGGCAGAGCAGACCGCTCCAGCACCAGAACTGTATGTGTGTATATGTCGTTAAACACATAATAAATGCGTGGAGCAAACAAATAAGGTGACCGACTGGCATGAAATCATTACAAAGAAATAAAAAGACAAAAGAAATGAGAAACACGGGGACGGGAGGCTGTATATAAAACCTTGACCAGTCACACGTGTGAGGGACAGCGCAAGAAACTGGACCCCTCCTCTCTAAATTACACATAGTGTAATGCATGCTCAAGCATACAGAAAGAGTCATGTGACATATCAACTCTGAAAGTTAACACTATAGTAAACAAATATAGTTCTTATTTTTCTATTTTCTGAAGAATATCATTTTGCTAGAACAAATCACGTATCTTCAGCAACACAAACTTTACAGTGTTCCCTTCATTCGCCCAGTGATATGCAAAACACATTCAAAGGCAGAGAGCATGAAGCTATTTTTGCCTGACAAATGACACTTCAACATTTAGGTCGTAAACTGGCAAACCTCACTACCTGCTGATTTAGAAAAATTAAAACATTAAGAGTATTCTGTACTACTGTAGATTAAACTACTCAGTAGTATATAAAATATATAAAGAAGTTTTAACCTAACCACACACAGGAAAAAAATGCTGAACAGAAGTATATTTATAACAATAAATAAACATGTTTAGCTCAGAGCCACTATAGTCAATAGAGTGTTATTTTTATATCCAGAAAATTTAGTGGTGTAGCTCCGCTCTGGGACCTCCCCACTCTTTTGTATGAGTGAAAAGCATACAGTGGGATGAGTGTACCTCCCTGCCCTTCTGTGTACATACATGCAAAGCCAGAGGCAGAGGAAATCAGCAGAAAGACCCCAGCACAGAAGATAGCTGATGTCAGAGACAACAAATATGACTTTGGTTAAGTTAGATACTGGATGAAAGGAGGAGATGAGCTAGAGGCAGGATGCAAAATGGCTTGCAGATGTGCACCACCTGTAGGCCACTGATAGCTGATCTGCCAGGACTGAGCTTGAATTTGTGGCTTGCTTGAAGGGATGTAATGCTCAGTTATGTTATTTTGAAGTTTACTGTACATTTTAGAGTTATCTTATATTTACTTCAATCATATTTTCAATGCAAGACTTTAATTTAAAATTAAAAAATTTAAAGTTTTAATAATTCAATTCAGTATTTTTGTCAGTCTAACATGTATATATCTATACACAATCATCACAGAGTGTGTAAGTACAGAATATATGTCTGTACCCTTTCTCGGCCTTAACGCGTGGGCTAATCTGAGCGACACTTTGCACAAACATCAGCACACATGCAGCAATTATTAGCATCTATGTGCTTTTCAAAAACATTTATTATAAATCTCCAATTCTTCTGATTCTTATATTGTTTGTCCCTTTGCAAATGCAGTGTTACGTTCTCTGCATTTCGTTCATGTGTCATGTTCAATGTATGCTGTCTGTACATAACTCAGTTACAAAAATGTGTCCTTTGTGTCCCACTAAATTTGCAATGAAAGATTTGAGAAAGCACTACAGTCCTGGGAAAAAAATCCCGTAGGATAGGTTTTTGCTAATTACTATAATATTTATGTTATAGGATAGTATTTGTTGAGATTTTTAAGAATCTATTTTTATTTTATTTTACAATTTTTATTTTATTCTATTCTATTGTGTACAGTATCTTGTTGATATCTTATTCTAGTGGTTTTTCTCCAATTTTTCTATGCAACTTTGTACTGTCCACTGCTGTAACAAAACAAATTTCCCACGCATGGGACTAATAAAGGTTATCTTATCTTAACCACATAACTAAAATGCTGGATGATCACAACTATGTGGTAGTACCCTGTGATTCCTATTATTAAATGTCTGACATGGGATTAGAAACTGAGTCTGTACCATATTAACTGTGTCCATATTCTTATCACCTAAGCATGCACATTTACACACTTCAAACACAGCTTGAACGCCCGCACACATACACAGACTGAACTTCTGCAAGCCTCTATCTTGCTCTTTGTGTGTGTGTGTGTGTGTGTGTGTGTGTGTGTGTGTGTGTGTGTGTGTGTGTGTGTGTGTGTGTGTGGGATGGGGTGGAAGCATAGAGGGAGTATGGTTTAGGGTAATCTGTCACTGTCTCATTACTGGGCCACATAAAGCAGGGAGGTGGGGTGTGGGGTGTAATGCAATAACAAAAAAAAAAAAAAAAGGAAAAAAGAATCAGAAGCGAGGGAGGGAAGACGAGGAGGGGACCAGGTTACCCTAATTCAATAATGGATATCGGCTGGATGCAGATGAAACTGATGTGCACCTCAGTTGAGTAACTTTAGTAATTAGTTGTATCTCAGACCAGAAGCAGCAACTAGGAAACAAATGTACATCACCTTAAACTGATTTAAAATGTGAAATACTTCTCAGCCTTTAAATTCTTTAGAGCTTTCAGAAAGGCTAGCAGCTGCCTTGGGGATCAAAACTTACTATTTTCTTTTACATATCTGGCATGCAGGAAATGCATACCCACAATGAAGAGGCCTTGCAACATGGTGAAACTACAAACTTGTATTTGTATAAATATGTAATACATACATTCCTGAGTTGTGAGCACAAGCGTGAATAGTGATAACGTTTCTGTGTGTTGTCCTCTGAAAAGAGTGCATCAATAGTAAGCCCTTGATATTAATATCCCTCAGACTTACAGGGAGTGCAGAATTATTAGGCAAATGAGTATTTTGTCCACATTATCCTCTTCATGCATGTTGTCTTACTCCAAGCTGTATAGGCTCGAAAGCCTACTACCAATTAAGCATATTAGGTGATGTGCATCTCTGTAATGAGAAGGGGTGTGGTCTAATGACATCAACACCCTATATCAGGTGTGCATAATTATTAGGCAACGTCCTTTCCTTTGGCAAAATGGGTCAAAAGAAGGACTTGACAGGCTCAGAAAAGTCAAAAATAGTGAGATATCTTGCAGAGGGATGCAGCAGTCTCAAAATTGCAAAGCTTCTGAAGCGTGATCATCGAACAATCAAGTGTTTCATTCAAAATAGTCAACAGGGTGTGCAATACTCAGAGACATGGCCAAGGTAAGAAAGGCTGAAAGACGACCACCACTGAACAAGACACACAAGCTGAAACGTCAAGACTGGGCCAAGAAATATCTCACGACTGGTTTTTCTAAGGTTTTATGGACTGATGAAATGAGAGTGAGTCTTGATGGGCCAGATGGATGGGCCCGTGGCTGGATTGGTAAAGGGCAGGGAGCTCCAGTCCGACTCAGACGCCAGCAAGGTGGAGGTGGAGTACTGGTTTGGGCTGGTATCATCAAAGATGAGCTTGTGGGGCCTTTTCGGGTTGAGGATGGAGTCAAGCTCAACTCCCAGTCCCACTGCCAGTTTCTGGAAGACACCTTCTTCAAGCAGTGGTACAGGAAGAAGTCTGCATCCTTCAAGAAAAACATGATTTTCATGCAGGACAATGCTCCATCACACGCGTCCAAGTACTCCACAAGAAAGGGTATAAATGAAGAAAAACTAATGACATGGCCACCTTGTTCACCTGATCTGAACCCCATTGAGAACCTGTGGTCCATCATCAAATGTGAGATTTACAAGGAGGGAAAACAGTACACCTCTCTGAACAGTGTCTGGGAGGCTGTGGTTGCTGCTGCACGCAATGTTGATGGTGAACAGATCAAAACACTGACAGAATCCATGGATGGCAGGCTTTTGAGTGTCCTTGCAAAGAAAGGTGGCTATATTGGTCGCTGATTTGTTTTTGTTTTGTTTTTGAATGTCAGAAATGTATATTTGTGAATGTGGAGATGTTATATTGGTTTCACTGGTAAAAATAAATAATTGAAATGGGTATATACTTGTTTTTTGTTAAGTTGCCTAATAATTATGCACAGTAATAGTCACCTGCACAGATATCCCCCTAAAATAGCTAAAACTAAAAACAAACTAAAAACTACTTCCAAAAACATTCAGCTTTGATATTAATGAGTTTTTTGGGTTCATTGAGAACATGGTTGTTGCCTAATAATTCTGCACTCCCTGTATAGATCCTAGAACATTAGCAGGCCCTGATATTTCTTTGTACGGCTAGTAGATGATACTATTTCTCTGCTAGTTACATATCTTTTTAATCTTTCTACACTTTGTTAGGGAGCTTGAAATTCGTCTTAGTGAACAACTAAAAGACTTCCTTTTGATAAATCATCAGGTTTCAGGGAAAATTACAAAATATCTTTAGCAGCCTTAAAAATATAATGTCTTTGCTTGTTTTCATTATGTAACATGCAACACTGTGCAATCCTTTTTACTGATTTAGTCAAAGGCTTTGACACAGGCTTCCTGCGAAGCCTGTGTCAAAGCCTGAATAATTTTGAAACCTTTCAAAATTATTCAGGTGCAGGTAGAAGGAGTCGCATATAGCTTCCCCAGAGTAACTAAAGGAGTACCCCAGGGTTTCATTCTAGGACCACTGCTATTTGTTGCATTTATCTTGGTCATAATATGACAACAGCAAGCTTTCATTTTCAAGCAAACAGTATGGTGAGGATTTGATCATGTTCTCCTACTCCTAACCAGGCACTCCGTTAGCTACAATCAATGTTTAATACAGTGCACCTAGTGTGTGATTTAAAAATTGTTTTAAATGCGCATAAATTAAACTGAAAATGTTCCCAAACAAAATAAAAACCACTGAACCTCTCACATATCAATACAGTTCAGGACTCTGAGATCGAGTTAATATCTATTTGTAAGCACTTGGAAATTATAATTGATGACTCTCCCTCTTTTATACCTCACATTCAGTTGCTGGTGAGAAAATTTAAAAACATGCCCTCTAAGGAGATCCCTTCTCAAGCATTTTAACCCCCTCTCACAACTTGCCTCAGGTGACCTCAACAGCTCATATAATGGTGGGGTGGGGCAGTGCTTTACAGATCTTTCAAATCTTGGCCCTGGTGACAGCAATGACCCATGCTGTTTTTCAACTCATGACTCATCTGATGACTCAAATGATTAATAGCAGGTCACGAACCCCAAAACCGTCCCCCACTAGAGGTTAAATACCTGGGATTTTCCATCAGTTGTTTTAGAATTGAAGAAGCCTGGATGAGAGGCAAAACGATCCTAAAGTCCAGTTGCTGTCTTTTCAAGCACTATTGACTACCATGACATGAATGACTGAGAATCTGCACAAATGTAAGTGCCAGGCCAGGATCTTGTAAAACACACACACACACACACACACACACACACACACACACACACACACACACACACACACACACACACACACACACACACACAGATTGCTTTGACTACACCCACATGTACCACTGCTGCCTGGAAGGCTAACAGGGGGGAATCATAATCACACACACAGGAGATAAAGGTGATCTGTTGGAGCCATAATGAGGGAACACTGTTGTTGTGAGCCAGTCACTGCAGCTCTGATTACAGGCCGGTGTTCAGTTTCTATACTAGGAGTAAACACATGAGAATACTGCCACTGTGGGGATTTGACAGTAAGCACGCACACACACACACACACACACACACACACACACACACACACACACACACACACACACACACACACACACACGCAGGTTGGTATAGTGTAGATGAAAACACAGCCAGAATGTGAGTGCCTTCATGTGTGAAGGTTTAGTAGGCTGAAGCCCAACACACACCACTTTCCCTGCTTACCGTCTGTCTCTTCAAAAGACAAAGCATGGCCTTTACTGCCCCCAGCTCATTAGCTGCACCAGAGATAGAGATAAATAGCGCATGCAAAGACATTGATACGTTGTGTTTTTTCACTGATGCTACGGACACCTTAGCAGTTTAGTGGCATTTGGCAGTGGTCAGAAAAGGATCGTCTTCTTGCTGATATATACACACACAGCAAGAAACTTATTTCTCTATAACCTATGATTTGTTGCAAAACTATTAAAAAACTATATTGCTAACATTTCCCCTCTTGTAGCAGAATCCACTGTGGTACTGTAAGTGAACTAAAGTATGCCTTTTTTTTACTGCCTGTTGGTAGATTTGCAGAGCATTCAGCCTGCCACCAGGGATTAGCTCAATTCTCCACTCAATCTCACAAGTGCACACACTATATGAGGGGATCTACTTATGTGTGTGACTGGATGTGCATTTGTTTGTATTAATGTGTGTGTTTGTGTATACACTCAAGGGTGATATTAGTTAATCATAGCCTTCACTCAGCATAAATAAAGACCAATTACTGTGGATCCCTATGGGCCCTTCGCTATTAGCACACTAAAAACCCTAAAGAGTGTTGCCCCATAGCTAATACAGCCTTGGTGTAGCAGTCAGCCTTCTGAATCATGATGATAAGCAGAGGGTAACAGAAGGACAATAATTACAGGATCACAACTACTGGGGCTGGATTAGACATGCATGCAGCAGGGAAGATCAGGAAGTACTCAAAAGAATAATGATAAACATCATGAAAAGTATACCTTTTTGATAAGTGCTAAGCTTTATTTATAACTGACTTTACATTAATAACTAAAAGAAGAAGAATTTGGGTTTCTGCCAGTGATAAAAAAAATGAGGTGGGATTCTGGTTGATAGTAAAAGAGGGCTACTTCTACATATTGAGTTGTCCTGCATGTATTATACTGTTACATAATGAAATGGGCTTCATATCAATCCTTAGTTCAAAAGGGTATAAGACATTAAACGGTGTTAAACCGTCTTCTCTTAGACACGGAAAATACTGCCATGCATGAACAGGGATTGCTGCAGTTCTGCCAAATAATTAAACTGAGGTTGTTTTATTTCAAGAAAATAAAAACTAAATTATGTGAGATGCCACAAGCCAGAATCCAAAAGATCAAAATGCATAGAACTGCAAACTTGCAGTTAAGTTTATGTTATAATAATTAAGTAGTTTTATTTTCTCTGCAACGGCACGACAGAAATATTTAAAATACATCTGTCCAAAGTAATGGACTAAGCTGGAAGGCATTGCATATGGCACACCCTGTAACATCAAAATCTGCTGTTAAGTGGAAACTTCACCCTTTTGCCCATTCGGTCAAATTTTGTACTGTGACCTTTAGCAAGATTTAAAAATAAAAATAAAAAGATGAACTAAACCACTGGGTCCAGAGTGCCACTGTGAATTTATCTTTCCTTTGACTTAATGTATACATGTGGACAAGTGAAACAGCAGCCACAGAGACATGTGAACCACAACACGTGCACAAATGCAAAAATACACACACAAATATAGTGGACCCTTGCTGGCAGCCACTCATCACCCGGAGAGGCCAACCTAATTTGGAGGACAGGCTCCTCTTTGCCTGCTGGGGAGGCAGCAGGGATTATGAGCCTTTATACACACTAATCTAGTTTAGCCACGCTGGGAGAGGGAATCTGTGTATCTCTCTGTGTGTGTGTGTGTGTGTGTGTGTGTGTGTGTGTGTGTGTGTGTGTGTGTGTGTGTGTGTGTGTGTGTGTGTGTGCGTGTGTGCGTGTGTGCGCGTTTGGGGGTGGGGGGGTGGTGGTGCAATAGAGACAGTAAAACAGGAATATACATCACTGGAGTGCAGAAGCACGTATGTATGTGCAGTATGTGAATTCTTCGATATTAGTGCGTGTGTGTGTGTGTGTGGCAACCTTGTCTGTGTGAGCAGAGATAGGGAAGCTCTCAAACTGGTTAGAGATGTGGCTTAGCCTTTTGTCCTTTGACAGCTGCTGGCAGAAACTACATAGGAACAAAAGCGCACACATACAAACAGAGCTAAGAGTGATGCGCAAGCAAGAACACACATCTTGGCATAATCAAAGCTACAAGCCTGTTATATGTCAGGCTCGATGTTAGTGTGTGCAATAGCAAGAGATCTGGGACAAAAGCGTCCTGTCTCTGTTAAAATCAAGACCGGGAGGTTAAACAGGCTGAAGGCAACCATCTGCAAACCCAGGTGTGGGTGAACTGGACAGACAGCTGGCTTAAACACACACACACACACTCAAGTGGAGCACAATGCTGACAGGACAATTTCAAAACCTGCCTGGCATGTGTTAGCTCACTGTTTAAAATGTGTTGTTGGCTTCCTGGCTGAGTCAAGTTGGTCAGGGAGGCCAGTACATTATGTTGCCTCTGTGTGTGTTGTCAATGAAACATGGGCATGAAAGCGAATTGGTTTGAAGCACCGATGCAGTCCAAATTGCAAAACACGGGAGACAGATCTCACAGCCAAACCAGAGCTCAGGCCACACTGGGAATCACAGAGGAAGACTTTAAGGGAGAGAAAGACAGAGAGAGAGGAAGGAAACCAAAGAGCTAGGCTAGAGTGATAGAGGATTAGGAGAGAGAGAAAAGAGAGTTAGGACCACAGACTGTACAAGCTTACAGTGTGTATGAGCGCTGGTTTGAGTAATTACAGACTTGCCTGGTGTGTGGAGCCGAGAGTCTACCACAACACAGCCCGAGTGATGACACCATACACCACACACACATATGCAAACACATATGCAAGCGCGCACACACACACACACACACACACACACACACACACACACACACACACACACACACACACACACACACACACACACACACAGTAATTACCATACAAAGCATTTAAACAGCTGCTCCATATCCCCACTCTTCAGAAACCACACATACATTCATGCACAGTTTCCAAGCCACCCTAGAACTATTGCACTGTTGCACAAGGAAGCTTATTTACACACACACGCATGCACGCACACACGTACACTAATGGATATGCAAATGTAAACAGACAAACACACACACAAGCCCAGGCAATTACTTTTAGCCTGCTTTGACTAGAGAACAAATGCTTAGGTCTACACCCTGGCTGCATACCTACTGGTGTCTCCATATTTTCATTAATTGGAGATCTCCATCTCTGCATTTGCCTAGCAATAAAACGCTCCTGCATGGAGCAATCACACCATCTGGTGGCTTTCAATATTATTACACATCCACAAAAAAGCTGTCAAAAACTACTTTCTTGAAAGACAAACATTAATGATATGGAGCTGCAGCTAAAGATAGGAGAATTCCACTGAGGACAAACTAAAAATGACTCATAAAATGCACACCTTGTCCTTAAGACAAGATGTCTCCAGAAGCAGGAAGCCAAAACTGATTATCTGGCCTGACCTCGGTCTCTTTGAACAGATCAAGCAACAATAGCAGACGCCGTTGGTCTTGATTTCTGGAATTGGCAACAATGTCCCGATTTACTCTTTAACTGGAATGTCTGTCTGCTGTGTGGCACTTCCTGACAGGAAGTACATACAGTACAGAGATAGGGAAAGACACACAGATGGAGAGAGGGGTGGGGTGGGGGGGGGATGTTAAAGTCCAACACAGGATAAAATAGCATCATTAAAATAGCATTTTGATCTCTGGCTCCTTCAAATGTCAAAGCATCCTTGATGAGACACTGCACCTGAATTGGGAGGCGAGGACCTTGGACAGCAGCTCTGCCATCATTAGTGAGTTCAAAAGAACCTCCATTGTGAAAAGGCTCTATTTAAATGTACACCATTTACAATGTAGGGTTCTTAATCTTACGTTTATTCTATTTTTATTCCAAAATATAGCTTTTACTGTACAAATAAAACCCTCTATTGCTTGCAGAGAGTTTGCTTCTATTATAGACACATACAATATGTGTTTACATTAAATTTGGTGTCATGGTCTTGCTTTTATTAGTACAATAGCCATGCACAGAAACAGGGACACTGTGTTAAGTGGAGACAGACTGACGAGTCATGATGGGCTCTTCCTCCTCTTTTCTTACTTGTACTCCCTTGCATGTGACCTTCTCTGTCTCTCACGCTGTATGTTTCTTCACTCCTTTCTCCTTTTCTCCTAACTCCAAACCTTATTTTTTTTTGCCATTTTTCTCCTTCTTGTGTTCTTAACCTTTTTATAACCTTTACCTCTACCCAAATCCCCCCAGTCTCACCCCTAATCATCTCCCTTCTCTCATTCTCACACACTTATCTCCCTATGTGAGTTATTACACTTCTTTTCCTCGTATCTGCCTCATCTACCATTTGCTATAGAAAGACATTTCCTCCTGGATGACAAACAGAACCGATATACAACATACAAGGGGATTAGTGTAGAGCAGTACATGATATGAAGACCCTCAAAAGTCACCTCTGAACTTGTTAAGGTAAAAGATTTGTGGCAGAGAGGGAGTGAATGAGGAGGGAAAGGAGAAGGTCAGGGTTAAACAGAGAGACAGAGAAAGAGCGAGGGGAGGGGGAGGATAAAGGAAAAGAGCAGATCAAGGCATGAGAGCTTTGTGCTCCCTCTCTTGGCAAGACTCGGTGGTTGTGTTGCTCTGTGTGTAACCGTTGTCTGTGTACAGCGAGTGTGCGGGCGCATACACACACATGCCTCTGCTCCTGGCAGACTCAGACTAGGCATTAAAATTATTGGTGCCGCCAGCATGCTGCGGCCCCCGCTGAAAAGGAGGGAGGTGAGCAGGGAGGGCAGGAGGGAGGGAGGGATGGAGTCACCAAGTGCTAATCAGACCCATGTGTGTGTGGCCAGTGCTGCTCTGAACAGCTGTTCCCATGCTGAGGACCTGGCCACCACGCACACACAAACACACACGCGCACATTTCCTATAAAGCCATACAGGTATAATTCATTTATAGTTAGTACATATACCACCAAGGCAAGTGTGAATGTTTATATCAAATATATAACAGATTTTTGAAAATAATGATGGTTAAAGAATAGTGAGGAGGGACTGAGGCATAATGCACTTGTGTCTTTTATTCAAATTACTATTGTTCTAAACTGAACTTTTAACCTAACCACATCCCTTTTTTGTCTGCTTTTTACAAAGTTTTGGATTTTCTGAGAGAATACAGATACTACGTGTCAGGGGGGAAAAAGCAAAATAGAATATGAAAAGACAGTGAAAGGGCTATGGAAGTGGCATGTCCCCCCTCCCCTCCTCCACCTGGGGGACAACAGGAAGAGTCAAAGAGTAGAGAGAGGAAGTGCTGTTATTTATTCTATCAATGGAGAGAGGAAGAGACCCCCACTTAACAACCCTACAGCTGGCAGACACCAACACAAAACACACACTCTCACACACAATCTACAATAAAGAGGACCGTGATCCATCTTACTTTGCGTGTTTAGATTAGCCCTTGCAGCTTTAATAATTGGATCTTTAGTCTGCAACAGAGCTCTGTGAAGCAGATAAGCATGCTGCAGAAAGAGGATATCTTTGTGAGTGTAATGAGGCAGAGCTATCACGTGCCCTGCAAAATGAGTGTATTTGTGGTGGGCAGAGAATGTCAGGAATCACCCAAGAAGGATGCAGGGTCCATACGGTCAACTCTCACTGCATACATTTGGCTTTCTCCTTTTCTCTCACTCTCATAAGTACTCAGGGCTATAGCTATAGATGGATGTGTGTATTTGTGGTGCGTGCACAGAGCAAAAGATGCAGCTGAGATAATGATAAAAGAATCCGGAGCCGGTGAAGTTCATTAACATCCAAAGGAAGAAAAATAAAGCCTTTATCCAAAGTCACAGGCTGTCTGTGTGTGAGAGAGGTGAAAGAGTTAGTGGTCAATATGTGCCACTTTCTTACCTTGTAGTTTTTAGATGTCGGGCTCACATCTGTGTGTTTCTGTCTGCCAATCCCAAGCAAGACAGAACTCCTCATTTCACAACAGTCTCTAGAAACTATGTAGCCAAACAGGGAACAGCACTCAGCTGATGACAGAGATTTCACAGGACATGAGTAATCTGAGTATTTAGACCAGCCAAGTATTTGTGTGCGTGCTAGAATGCAGGTGTGTAAACTAAGTGCAGATTCCCAGCGGTGACAATTCTGTTCTGCATTAAAAAACAGCACACACACACATAGATACATAAAAAGTGAGTTACAGTGGCACCAATAAAGACAATAAGATGTGAATCAGCAGACGGAGCATGTATAAGTTTGCAAATGACTCATCGATAGCTTTGGTGTTGGTGTGGAGACAGGGACGTAATTGTTGTGGAGCTTGAGCAAAACCACACAAATATGCTGTATTATGCACAAAAGCAAAGCTTTCGCACACAAATGCCAGACAGATGAAAAAGGGAGCAAGATGTCCAGTGTAGCCAGATGATGGAGAGAGAGCGAGAGAGAGAGAGAGAGAGAGAGAGAGAGAGAGAGAGAGAGAGAGAGAGAGAGAGAGAGAGAGAGAGAGAGAGAGAGAGAGAGAGAGAGAGAGAGAGAGAGAGAGAGAACGAGTGGTGTTATGAGTGAGATGAGTAAATCCAGACTCCATCATCAAACAGATGTTAAATCACAGATGTGATTCTGTCACTGTAAACACACATTTTTTGCTCAAGGAAACTGATATCGCTCATGTTCATCTGTTTAAATACTCTGCAATCTTATACAGTTCCTCAGCTGGTGCTCCCCACAAAAGAAAATTCAACAGGCTGAGATTCACCTCGGAGGAGAGAGAAGAAATAAGTGGTGGTGGTGGTGGTCCCGTGTTTAAAGGGTAATGGTTGATGCTGTCGTAAAGACACACAAGATGAAAAGTAAAGGCACTATACCAACCAAGAGACACGTTTGACAGAGTTAAATAAGTGAAAGTGAATTTATATTAGAGTGAGTGTAGAGTGAACTAACAGGAGTGTGAGGGGAAAAATCACTGACTGTGACACTGATGTGTCAAGTGCACCTCTTCACTTCCATCTGCAGCAGCTTAGAGTTACTTACAGGTGCAGTAATGATACATTACTGCTTTCATTTACAGGGCAGTGAGTAACACTCCACACACACCTTTACTGTAACGATCAGCAACTCAGTCCTCACAATGAACACGACCCCCGCCCCCCAAAAAAAGACTTCAAGTTTTCTACACAGGTGGGGGAGGACAGTGAAAAATAAATCGTTTTGCACAGTGTTGAAACATCAAGTGACCGGCCAGCTGGGATCAGGTTCCTGTACAGTAAAAGTTTCAGTGTCTTTGTAGCTCCCGACACCTTCTGTCCTGTAAGGAACTATGGAAACAATAAAAAAAACCCTCACTCAAAACAGCCCGCAGCACCTGGACCCGGCACCATCCCCGCTTTAAAATAAGCAGCAAAGAGCTATTTAAACAGGGCCGGGTTACAGCCCCTCATAAAACAAATACACACAGGAATAATTGTATCAACACAGCAACCTGGCAGGGTAAGAAAAAAAAAGTTCCTCTGTGGGGGGTACTAGGACGCTATCCTGAAGAGTAGTTAGGTGGTGTTGAGGGGTGGTGTGTGGAAACGGGTGGGATGGAAGAGGAAAAAAAAAAGGGGGGGGGGGGGGGAGGAGGAAAAAAAACAGGTCCCACAGAGCTACCGTGCAGGCGCCAGCAAAGACAGCGAGGGTGGAAAGGAGGGGTGGAGAGAGGAAAGGAGGGGGAGAAAGACCCTGGTGAAACTCTCAACAGATGCGTGAAGCCCTTGTCAGCATTCCTGCTAGGTAACGCAAGGTCAGGAGCAAGCAGGAAGACAATATGAGGACTATTTGGGCTCCCTGAGCGCCAGATGTGTTTTAATAAGACGGCTGCCCTCCTAGCTAATAAGGTCAGCCTCTGGCTCCAGCCAGACGAGCAAACAAGTAGACTCTTGGCAGGAATTCAGCTCCAGCTTGGCACAGCCTCCCTCCCTGCTTCCTGCCTCGCTCTCTCACTCATTCACTCACTCTCTCTCACAAGCTCTGAGAGATGGATGGAAGCCGACTCTCTCTCGCTCTCTTTCTCTCCTTCTGTGCGGGTCTGCATGACTCATTCCGTTTCATACACCCGCCTTTTATTAGATACTTCCTTTTTTTCTCTGAGGGAAGAGGGAGAACTACTGCCTAAAAACTGGAGCCTTTGAGAACATCTGTGCTTGAATCATGCACTGAACACACGCACACCCACACACATAAGGCCGCATAAACACACACACTCAAACAAGTATAAACACACGATTTATACCAGTTCATCTACTGAGTCGTTCACACTGACTACCTTTTACAACCAAAAATGAAAAAAAAAAACAAGAAGCAATTCGCCTAATGCTGATACATAAGTAATGAGAAGCTAAAATTAGTTATAAAAATAAACAGTGGACCAATAAATCTGACTCCTCCAGAGGGGAAAATAAAGACGCGGCACCGGCGCCAGAAAAGATTGGCTTGCTCTGCACTGAAAGGGAGACAGAGGAGGTGAAGAATGAGGAGGTGGAGGAGGAAGATTTAGAGTTTAGAATGAAAATGAAGGAGGGAAAAAAACGAAGATATAAAGATCCAGAGCCAGAATGAGGAGTCCTGGCAGCTTGGGTGGAGGTGTAAGCAAGCTGCTGCCACTTCATGGAGCGCAAAAAGAAGCTCATTCTCAAAGCGAAGGGCAAAATATTCAACAAGTAAAGCAGTAGGAGAAAAAGCAACGGAGGGAACAAAGTGGAAACTTTCAAAAGTAACAACACAAACAAAGTGTTGAGTAATTTAACTTTGATTAAACACAAACTGAGAAATCTGAATGTAAGAAATGATTGCACATTCACTGCTCTATACGACAGCCTCCTGGCTCTCTATTATGCACTAAGGTCAAGTCGACATCATCTTGGCCTCACACAAAAATCACCCCATCAAAAGCAGACCCTCTCGTAATGGTGCCTGCAGTTTTCAAATATTTACCTCAAGGCTGAGCCACACAATGCCACACACAGGGAAAAATCTGCTCCTGCATACACATCGTCCCCCCACTCTCACCTATATGTCCTAGTGACACACACCAGGTGGACACACGATAAGCTAGGAGATTAATGGAAATCGTGCAAAAAATGTTAACACATTTTTTTACTGACAGAGTGATTGACTCTAAAAAAGCTGATCGTTTCAGTTTATTATCATGCTGAGAGACACTTTTAATTCAAGGCAGACTCTACAATAATACATACAGAGAAAAACCCAACAATCATATGTCCCCTATGAGCAAGCACTTTGGCGACAGTGGGAAGGAAAAAAACTCCCTTTTAACAGGAAGAAACCTCTGTCAGAACCAGCGCACGGAGGGGTGGCCATCAGCCATGACTGCTTGGGGTAAGAGAAGGAAGACAGGATAAGACTCTGATACGAGGAGTTTCACATTTAGCCTATTCCTCGATATGAGCAACGACAAAGATACACTTGGTAATCTTCACAAAGAAATTATTGTAATTATAATTTGGTTTTGTCAAACAGCGCTGTAACAAATTAAGCGAAACATGAGAATTCACATTTTATGATTCGTCTATTCTATTACCAATAAGTCAGGCTGGTGTACCTTCATAAAACAGGAAGCACCTCATAATGTAGTGAATAAATATGCAGCATATGCCAATTTGCAATCTTCTGCAGTTAAACAGAACCTGTATTGTTTTCACAAGGAAAAGATTAGCTTCATATCACGAGTCCTCCGCTGTGGTCATGTGTCCTGTTTGTCCATTTGTCTGTGTTTATTGGACATGAGGTTGAGGAGAAGACGACCATCCATCACTGGGTTAGAAAAGGTTTCTGTTCCAGGGGTTAGACCTTCCTGTGTTAAAGCCCGCAGACAGGGAACATTTGGCTAGGTGTAATTCGATATGACCTCGTCACAGTGAGTTTGAGGTTACAAGGTCAGCAGGCCTTATCATTCAGCAGCAGGCCCTGTTTCTGCTACACACAGATCCCCGCAAGTCACTGACTCAGACCCACACACATGTACAAACACATATGTCTGTGTTCCCACGGTTGCAGCAGGTCTAATGGTTGATGTATAGCAGCTTGTAAAGCGGGATTGTCAGTCGGCTTTAACAGCCTATCACAGAGATCCAACAGGACCACAGCCATGCATGTAGGCCCAGACCACTGACCGGCTCAGCAACACTCCATAAAAGCAGCTCTGAGTCCAGGCACACTTACTCAGCCAAGTACAGGAAAACAACAGAGAAAAAAATTGCTTTGATCTGTACTGACAGATACTGGAAAGCTCATACTCTTTTTCATACACAATTGCAACCTTATCCAGCCCTACCCACACCTATGATAGTATTTTTAAAACTGTACCTTTATCCCTGCGTTTTCCTTTTTCCCCCCACAAACAGTTAAAGGTCATTGAAAACGTAGCTTTGGGAAAAGCTTTCCAACTACAAATGTTTGCAGTGTAAACATATAGACAGGGGAAGGTTTTATCTGTTATTTACTGCTTCTCATTGGCCAACTTGACTTTGGATTAAAGTGACATCTCTGCCTGTTTGTTTGATTCTTGCTCTTAACAGCATGCTTCAATTTTGTTTTGTGCTTGTGTGGAGGAAACAAATTTTGGAGAACAAAGAAGGGACAAAGGAAAAAAAATATGCTTGTGCACGTTTGAACTAGACCTCATACACAACTCTGGACGACTCTGACACCTGTGGAGCCGTGCATCGTGGGAGCTCATTCAAGGCCTGCACTGAGTCCAACACTGAGGACACATGTTTCACATTGAGCTAAAGTCAAACAGCATCTGATCACTGTTCAGCCAGCGTCAGTCTGTCTGAGGCTCTGGTCTGCAGAAATTGCTGTGCTTATTGCTCTCATCAGGCAGACCGACAGGTGGACAACAACTGGCTCACAGAGAAGCCCACCTGGTCTGGATCCAACAGAGTATGTTATATACACAAAATAGCGAGGACATGAATAATAAAATAAACTATCTTTAAAAGATGCAGAATCCACTTGAAAAACACTAGAGTTTTGCTTACTTCAAACCACATTCATATATTTCATTTACGTGTCTGGAGGGGATCTATGAGTAATTCACTGTTCCTGTTTGTGCACCAAACCGCCAATGCCTGCCTCCTAGAGTGCATTGGATAAAAGCAATTCAATCAAGGTACTTTATACTGTAAGGTAAAGACCCTACAATAATAAATCCATTAAAAAGAAAGAAATGCAAAAAGGATTTAGTGTCAGCATGTGCCAAGTTGTTAAATGCTGGCCTACATCAAACTGGCCTAATGAAATTTTAGAATAAAGACATAATAAATAAACTCTCCTTCAGTATATATCCAAGTTACAATGCTGATTTAAAAATATATGCCACACGAAGGCAATATAAGAGCATGAGCACAATTAAGGAATGAGTCTGATAAGAGGCACCTCTGTGTCAAGTGAGTACAATCTTGACAGATAAATATTCATTAGCAGGTTGCTAATCTACCTGACCTGTGACCTGCTGTGACCTCGCTCTCCTCTGAGGGTATCAAGGAGCACAGCTGTGGGAAGATACAGTGCATACAAACACTTTGATCTTTATTACTCGTCTCCTCCTTTTGTCCTTCCTGCTCGTTGTGACCTGTTCATATTTGAGTGGGTTTTAAAATCAAATGCCTGCAGTAGCACACAAAAATGTTTTGTGTTGGCTGTAGTAGCACTTGAGGGCACCAATATGTCATTTTAAGTTATAGATAACATCAGTGAGTCAGTTTGTGTGTTATAACAATTTGGTATACTAATCAATTGGAAAGCACTTTGGTGAAAAATGACTTGAAATCGAGCCCCCACTGTAGCGAGAACTACCACACAAGTGGTTTTAACTCCTTTGGCAGGTGTTTATATGGGTCTCTCTGTGGAGGGATATTGTCAACATGCAGGATACAGTTGCAAAGTTTTACCAAAGATGCATGTGCTCTGAGAACTCATTGCTGGTACAGCTGGTGTCCCCTTGCAAGTCTGTATTTTAAGCATCATTTCATTTTAAAATAATGATCTAAAAGCATATTAAATCGATTCCCCTGTTCACAGCTGCATGTTTATTTGTTGTAATCTGAAGAGACATAGATTAAATGTCCCTCTCTACCAGCTGCACTTAAATGTCGCAAATGAGCTGAAAGACATGTTTTATAACCATTAAAGCCAGAAACATCAAATTACTGCCAGAAAATTCTAAGTGTGTTTGTTGATCACTCTGACAATTCTTTATAAATAATGAATTAAATATGTTCAATATATTTGCTTTAAGTGTATTGTGCAGATTATCTAAGGGGGGAGGGGGGATCACACTGATGATGTAGAAATCTCAAAAACTCAAATAGGACACATTAGATATTAAGGGTTTAATAGCTGGGTGGTGTTATCATTATTATTATTATTTATTTATTTTTACATATTGTTCAGGTAAAATAAAACAGTTTGCAAATATTTCTCTGCTCTTTTACAGAGTAAGACTAGCAGCTCTCCTGGCATTTGGACATATTAATTATCGCCTTTTCTTAGCAGAGGACTTCGTACTTCTCTATAATTTGTACCAATTATGAAACCCATAATACAAGACAACACACAACTGTTCTGCATGTAGAATAACACCACCAGGAATGCAAACATATGATTGTTATCCTTAACAAACTCTGCATGCTTACACGGCACAGATAGCATTCAGCTGTGTCTCTGACCTGAAGGCACAACAGGCAGTGAGAATGACTTATGTTTAGAGGAAATAAAGTTCTGAGCCAAATCTCAATGACCCCGACAGCTTCACACAATTAGTCATACATACATATACACATTACTCATACTTATGCACTCACAAGGCTCACCCTCCCTCCACAGTTTGTGTGTATGCATGACTTCAATAGCCACCTTCTTCATACTCTCGCTGAACTGGAGAAGGTTACAGGTTACAGACCATATGAGAATGCAACAAAAAGAACAGAAACAATTCAGTTCAACAGATGTGTATATATAATCAAAGAAACACAATTAATTATATGGTCCACAAAAGCAAAGTAAAAAGAAATTAACATCCTAAAAAGGAAAATAAATGGATAGAATAAAAATATGTATTTTTCTGTGAAAATGTAAAACAAAATATTTATTTTTAAGACAGAAAAAAGTATAGAATAATGCTGATGAAAAAAAAAAGCACTTAGCAGATGTCACAAATCTACAGAAATCCTGACAGTGTGACAAACTTTGTAATGGTCTAGAGCAGTGGTCCCCAACCCCCGGGCCATAGACCTGTTCCGGTCCGTGAGTCGTTTGGTACCGGGCGCGAGAGTTGAGGCTCAGGTGTGAAATTTATGGTTTTCAGGGTTTTTATCGTTATTTTTTATCGTTTTTTACGTTGTTTCCCTGGGTATTTCCAAGTGTGTTATGAATAAATCATATTATTTTGGTACTGGTTTTATTTTGTTGTATTTATCCGCGACACCTTAAAGGCCGGTCCGTGAAAATATTGTCGGACATAAAATGGTTGGGGACAGCTGGTCTAGAGTTAATCTTTAAGATCCACAAATAAGTAAATGTAGAGATATAATAGATATTATATAATTATGATTTTTATGCCCTACTAAAAAACCAAGACACTATACATATAGTATGTACAAACATAAGCAAAACAACATACATGCAAATTAACCTAACTGAAGTTCACTAAATAGGTCACTTGGTAAAATGGTAAGTAGGAGGTCAATTAACTTCTTTTTTTTTTTTAGAAATGTAGTCAACATTTCTTACTGCATGAAAACATGTAAAGCTGGCTTCCATACAAGGACCTGGACTCAACTTTGTGGTTGATCGAGTGAAAAAAAACAACAACCACAAAGCCCTTCAGCACATAAGTGCTGGTTTCAAGTTAAAAACGTTCATACATTTTGCAGCTTTGCTCACTAACTCAGTCTAAAAAAATGCTCAAAAAATGTGTGTCTCTTTGCCTGGCTAATGTCTGCTGCCTGATTTAACTATAATGTCCTTAGACCTTTGTCACTAAACTGTGTCTAAAAGAGAAGTATGATTGACAGAGGAAAGTAAAGGACCAGAGACAGATAAAGTAGAAAAAGTGATGCTGATGTGTGGACAGTGAGGTCATCAGTTATCACCTTGGTGACCTGAAGTGATGCGAGAGAACTTGTCATCACCTTTGCAAGCAGACACGAAGCGCTTGAACGAGAGAGACAGAAGAAAAGCCCATGTGTGGAAATCTTAAAATGAAAAAAAAAAGTCCAACTGGACCTCATAAATCATCTACACATGGTATAGTGTGTAGCTCTGCATATGCGCCTCTGTTGGTGTTTATGCTCCAGAGATCCTCCATCTCTCTTCTACATGCAAAGTTTCAGTCATATGGTTGTGTTCAGAAGATCACCACCAGAATGGACACCTCTTCAGTTTGAATGCCCCCTCCTGAGGTGTGAGCTCATGTCTCCACCAGGGATGTTGCCAAAAGAGCACAGACGCACACACAACATAGAGCCTGTGCGTGTGTGTGTGTAAATGTGCATATGTATGTAAGCATGTGTGTAAAACAGATGGGAGGAAAGAGAGAAATTAGAGAGGGGTAAAAGAAGAGTAGCGACAGAAAGTCTGCAAGAGCATGTGTGTTTCTGTATGTGTGTGTGTTGGACTGAGGGGGCTGTGAGGGGTAAGAGGCGGCGGGAGGGGGGGGGGGGGGGGGGGGTAGAAAAGGGAGAGGGGGAGTGGTGTGGTTAGGCATCCAGAGTCAGTGAACATTTTTCTGGCAAGCTTTCTCTATGCTCCTGGCTGCTTGCCCGGCTCTGAAGCAAACTTAAACAAACTCCTGTTGCAGCCATCTGCTGGGCCCGCGGGATAAATCACAGCACTGCTCTGCTCTGTACTGCTCAGCCGCACCACTATCAGGTTACTGTGTTAGCGGCCTCACACACACACACACACACACACACACACACGCGCACACAGGCACACACTCACCGACTGTTAGGCATGCAGGAACACATTACAGTTCTCCCTCTCATACACACATACACACACGGAGACACACTGAGTAACGCGTCAGCCTGGAGCCAGGGCCTGCCATGGGGCTCACACCACCAGGAGAAGCCAGCAACATGTGGCCCTGCTAATACCACAGGGAGAGATGAAGAGGAGGACGGAGGTGGGGAGAAAAACAAAGAGTGTGTGTGTGTGTGTGTGTGTGGGGGGGGGGGGGGGGGGGGGGTAGATGAATGAGGTGAAGGGGGATGAGGGAGAGAAGGAGAAAGATGGACAGAGGACACAGCTGGAAGAACAAGAATAAGGAAAAAGAAAGGGGAAAAAAAGCAACCTTTGACACCCAAGTCAAGCCAAGTGCAATTTTATAGCCCCCTGTAGAAGAGGGGAACATGTATACATCTAGTACCCCGCTGACTCTGTGAGCTTTCATAACAAGTTAAGCCTTTTATAATGGCAGCTATCTGAGGATGATGGTTTCCACATCATACTCGTCACAACGCTTATGGTAAAGGTTTCTCTAACGTTATACTTGCCATCTTTTCCAATAGTTTGTGTTATGGCTCCTCTTAAGAAATATTCTGACTCAATAGCATTGTCAATAAATCCTGACATGAGACTGTAATGATGGAGCTCCACATGAAGAGGTTTTCAGATCATTTGACAGCTCAAATCTTCTTTGGTGGCTTACCACTCTGGCTCCTTCGCTGTGGCCTTGAAAGTAAGCTCTGCACATCAACCATGACTAGCACATCGCTCCACATCGCACACAACTCTTGACCATGTGGGATATGCCACTGACCGAGCTGGCAGGTTGCATGTTAGGATAATACTAGCCTCGCAGCCTTGGATTAGGTTAGATATGCTTTCAGTAAGTCATAGACATGACCAGCAGTGGTAAACTGCCACGTGAAACCTATATTAATAACATGTCAACAGTGCAAATGGCATGCTTGAAAGAGATAGCGGGCAAAAAGTAACAAATAAATAATGACAGGCCTTCTGGAAGTGTCTGTGGTATCTATCTGTCAGACAGATGCAGAAACTGTATCAGTTTATTTCTGACTCATAGCCTGGTCACGTCAGTGTGGGGAAAATTCACCCATGGAAACTATTCACAAAGTCTTCTGACTATGCCTGTGTGTTTGCGTGTGTCCATGCATGTGTGTTTGTGTTTCTGTGACTCTCCACTTAACGGTATGTTAAGTAAAGGTAGGTGGAAGTTTATATCACCTTTCCTTGTTTGCATGATGCTCTGGATAACTAAAGGTAACTCAACCTCAATCCAAACTAAAGGTCAAATGTAGCCACTGACCTAAGTAAGTTTTTTTAAACAGGCGCTGCCTAAAATTGCAGCAGTACCACAATTGTGCGATCACTTCAACATTACTACTTTGATGTACAGTGTAGAGATCAGATAATACTAAATGTGGCAAGGCTAGTCTGTATAGTCTGGATTCTTCCAGACACGCAAAAGTCTCTGGCTTCATGGGAGGCTCAGTCCAAAGCTCCCTCTCTGTCTCCTTCTTCCCAGCTGTCCTGAAGCTGGCAGGACAAACTGAGTATGTGTGAAACCAGGTGGCTGAGCGGCATGTGTGGGGGTGCTGGTGAAGGAGGTCACGGCCAGCACTTGGGGATGCTTGCAGGAGGAGGGAGTAATCTAAGAAGGGAATGTCATCCTCAGCCAAAATACGCTCCCAGAAGATCACCAGTAATGTTCATCTTTATCTCTTCATTGGTCGGCTGACAGAAAGAGGTGAAGCGATCTGGCAATTGGTTGGTCAGAGCCAGGAGTCAGAGCCCCTGTTTGCTGAGCGGAGGGGAAGAGGGTGTGTAGTATATTTAGTCCACTCTTTAGTCTCCAGCTGACATCTTCAGTTGTCCTGACAGCAGGGTAAGGTTGAATCTTCTCTCTCTCTCTCTTCACCCCATTAAAAATATCAGCAGGGCAGCAGGGCAAGAGCAAAGTGGGAAATGAAGGGGAAGAGCCAAAGAATGAAAAATCACATTTAGGCAGATCTTCACCAACACTTGGGAGGTCTAGAAGACCAAGACTAATGACTAGCACTTAATAGCAATGAATAATATCCAGTCAACTGAGAGTGCAAGTTACATGTTGAATGTCTGGCAAGGAAATAGGTCTGCTATTAGCTACTGTGCTGTCACACACACACACACACACACACACACACACACACACACACACACACACACACACACACACACACACACACACACACACACACACACACACACAGTCCAGTTGCATCCAGGTGCAAAACCACACACACACACACAGAGTGCACACTTGCACAGCTGTGGCACAATCCAGCTGCCTTTGCCAACACCAGAGCGAACACCTGCCATTGCTCCCAACCACCTGGTAGACACACGTGTGCGCAAAGACACACATTCACACATGCTTGCAGCTGTTCAGTATGTAAATGATCAGAAACATTACTCTTTGTGCATATGTAAGTGTTAGTCTGTGATTGTGGGTGAATGTATGCCATGGTTAGAGTGCAGCTGGTAGAGAGGGTTGAGCTATAGTTGCATTGCACTGTCCTCTATAATTACCACAGTCAAACCAGGTTTACTACTGGATCGTGCCCATATCTAAGTCTGGCACAGGGCGACTGCCTTTATAGCCTAACCACTCTTAAACATTGCAACGCCATGCAAGCAACACAGAAGAATTTACAAAAAAGGCCATGTGAAGTGGAGGAGCAATATATGACAAACAGATTTACCGTATTTACACATTTGAACAAGCCTTAAAATATCATACAAAAAAAAGGTTGAAAAAAAAAAAAAAAGAAATACAGGTGCCAAAATTCGACAAAAAAAATGGTTTAAATGGGTTAAACAGAAACAATCCCAATTATTTAATCACGTGTTCTCACACAACTTTTATACAAAGGTAACAGTCGCATCACTTGAGGCAATTTATTCCTCTGGAGTTTCAAAAGATTTATGGAACGCTTTGTACTTCCAATGATTTATAAACAGATTCTGGTGAGTGAAATCAGCAGCTTTCCCCCTTAAGCTGATCTAAAACATATTTAAGGCTTTAACAGAGACATCTTTAGGGGAGCACATTTGTCGATTGACATTTGTATATAACAAATGAGAAAAACATTAACACTAATACAACTTTAAATACATCTGTGCATGGAATTTAATGATCATGTCGTACACTCCACAGACTCAATAGGGCAAAGTGATCAAGATACGCTGAACAATGAAGCAGAAGCAAAATTCCCACATACCTGTTCATAGCTGAGAAACGCACACAAGCTTATGTTGACACTGTACATCCACTTTGGTGACTTAATTTCCAACGTCCTATTGTCTAGTCCACTTTATTCCTGCATTAGTTTTAATAAGTACAACTGATAATTCATTTTTAAACCAATCCCGTTTGGTACACAGATGGGGCTACCAGCTTATACTTTCATGTATATGATCAACAGGAATGACAAAGTAGCTCCACATCCTCTAATCTTTACTGTTGATCTCGCTAAAGGTTCCCAGTTGCATTGTAACTCACACAGTCTTAACTGATTACCAGTATTTTGAGCCTCTGCAGCAGCACTGCTTTCTTTCCATCTCTTTGCGTTTCCTAAACTCAAATCAAACTGCATAAAAACAACTTTACTCATGTGAAAAACCTTCCTCTCTGAGAGCAATGTCAACATGAAACAGTGAAAAAAATAATTTACATTCAATTTTCTCAATAACTATAATCGAAGTCTAAATGACTATAATCAGGGCTTGTTAAAGTAAGCACAACATTAGGCTAACAAGTGACAGAATATATTTAAAGGTGCATAAAAAATAGAAAGGCTTTCCGAAATGGATTGCTCACAAAATTGGTCTACAACTCATCTAGACTGTGATTTGGATGAAGCTCAGACAACATTTATACATAGTAGTCCATGCAGAAATCCTTACAATTCCAAAAGGTCCAAAAACATTTGCTCTTAGAGGTGTATAGGTTTGTGATTTCGAGGATGAGACATAAAAGGTAAGACATGAAACACTGGAATACCTCAATCTCATCTACTCCATGTATGATCTGATCTGTCCAGTCAGATATGGGCAAGAATGCAGCACTGGGTAAAGGCTAGCGGGAAGAGACTGAGTAAAGCTAAATCAAAATCCACCTCCAGCAGCTTTGAAATTAAGCCTCTCAAATCCCAGAGGATCCCAGGAGAAACGCAAGGCTGCCCGTCAAACTGCACTGCTAGCGGAGGACAGAACCACAGCTGCAGAAACTTTACACAATCCACGCAACATGACTGGTTTTGAACAAACACATGCACACTCAAAGACACTTTGTTCCACACAGGCAAGGACTGTGTAAAACACTCTGCGGTTGGCGTGCTGTAATATTTCCTTTCATGAAGATATTTTAAGAATCCCATTTTTCCGATTTTCTTCTGGCTGCAATTTAAATCCAATTAACCCGCTCACCTTCTCTCAGCCTCCAATTCTTCTTTTTTCAAATACTTCCATTAATTCATTCACAGTTAACATCAAATCTAAATTTAATGTTGGAGTCACTTCTTTCATTAAGCTATAAATCTTCCCTGGTGAAACTGTCAAGATGCTGATGTGTTTTTACCGTGACAGTGAGAATGTAATATTCATCTTTTTTAAGCCAATACTTCCTGTAAGCACACAGTAAACTACAGACACACCTTAAATAACACACTACTGCGTACACACAAAGCAATTGAGTGATTTGAGATGTAGAAATCTGTCTCTGCCCTCGGAGCGGATCACCAATAACAATCCACCCGAAACAGCCTCCAGCACACCGCCACTCAAATATAAACGTCATGTGGATACCCCGACAGACAGATCAATCATGCAGATTTTATCAGTGTGTCTAGCTAGCTATTATTTTATTTGCTGTGTCGATCTTTTATGTCATTGTACAAACACTAGACACACCAATAGTTGCAAGGAGACAGTGGGTTTAGCTAAAAGCCTCACATTTTGAAAGCTACACCATCTGTGGGCGGACACTCTGTTCTTCTTCTTCTTCTTGAAGATGAAGATGGTACTTTATGACTTCATGGCTGCATGTTTGCAGTTGTTGCCAAGCAGACAGATCAAATGTGCAGTTATTGTGCGATTTGGAAAGGAAAACTACTGTCACCGTCTACTTTATTCATTTTGTAGATTCACACTATACATTTGAGTAATTAAATACATGTAAGATAAACAAACGTAAAGAAAACTGAAGGTGCAATTTAATGCATCATTTGGACATCAATATGACTATAAGAAAGAGAGCTGCACTTAACTGATCAATCAAACAACTACTTAAACTGCTTAAAAACACACACATTTGTATGTATAGCCACTGATTCACAACAGCAGTCATCTCACAAACCGTCAGGTAAACGATTACTCGTCCTTTAACCTGCCTTCTATGTCTGGAAGTGCAAAATTCTGCTCTCTATGGAAACGGAGAGTTTACAGGTACATTTAAAATTGTGCTGTATGGCTTCAATCACAAAAACTTGTGTATGTAGAAAAAGAGCAGCATTTTTAATAAAAAACAAAATGCACCTTGTTGATTTTTAGCATGCATTAGTAAATATACTGTCTTGCTGTTGTGCGGTCTTATAAAGTGTTTTGCTTTTCAGTCTAGTCTATGCGGTGCACATAATAAGAGCACACTGCAACACAGCACACTTTAACAGCATTACAAACTAACTTATTCAAAATTGACCAGAGCTGAAAAATCACTCATCTGAAACAGTGTAATCAGAAAATAAACATTATGGCTTTCTTCTTTTCCCCCTAATAAACAGTGTAAAAAATAGTTGTGGAGTAACACTGGGGAAAACGCAGTTTGAAAAATCTGTTTGCGATAGAGGGTTATAAACTTTCAATCTGTTTAAGATTTATATTTTGAAAAAGAAAAAGTGTTTGTCCAGGCATTTCCCAAACCACTGAATAAAACTGTAAACCGTTTGCGAAATGCAACTCAGCGGACATCTGTCTCACTGAGTGCGAGTGGAAGATCTGCTGACCAGCTGCCCCTCCCCAGTCGCAGGCTGGAAGTCTATACTTATGCACCTGTCAAAGGTTAACATGTTGGACCTGTCAAAGGTCGTGTCCAACATACTAATTAAACACACAGTAGCACAACACAGAGCATGATAGCGACCCATTACTTATGTTTGTCAGTATATCTGCATATAACATTCTGGCTCTTTAATTCACGTGTTAATCTGTATCTCGCAAAACAAGCAAATATATATTTCAACAATCTGACACTTCATATTGCAGTTATAAGTATGAGTATAAGTATAGAATAGAACAGAATAGAATAGAATAGTGTTTATATTTATACAGCCCCTTTTACCAAACACACTGCACTAAGGGGAACCAGATGGGCACTCCCTCCTGACAGCCGAAATCCCTGTGATGACAGATCCTCTCAAGCATACAGCATGACACTAGAGGACAAAGCACCTGTTGCCCCTTGCCCACAGAAACACTGGCACTTTCTCAGCCATGAGGTCATTGCCTCACACAGGCCAAAACCGGCTGTGCCACCTGCAAACATCCCAATCCAGAATGATCACCCAAACCTCTGCTCATGCTGCCACTGTTCTCATGTAACCAACCTTATGATCCACTAGCCTTAGTGGAGAGAAAACCCTGCACTATATCACACTATATATATATCTGGAGTATCCCCTCTCATGTGACTGTTATGAGCTCATCTAGCTCACATGTGAATGCTTAGACACAGAATAAAGATTTAACTTTGGATTTAGCAAAAGGCAGCATGGACTCTGCAGCACAACTTTATCACTCACAATTCGAGTGCCTACCAATATGACCCAAGTCCATCTTTTTTCCCCTCAATTAAACAACTAAGCTGTTAATAACACATTTCTATAGACACACGTCTGAACTCCAGATGTTTAACTAACCATGGCGGGATTTTCCAAGCATCATCTGGGTTACTAATGACACATCTTTCTTTACAGCATATGACTCAAAATTTCGTTAAGCATTTGCATGTTAGTTCAGGATAATGAAGTGCATTAGATTGTTGATTGTTTTCTTTTTTTTGTGACACCGATGCTAACTGTCACCTAGCACTTCTTTACAGAGAAGAGGGAGATATTAGATAGACAGCTCCAATCCGCAACCTGAATAGCATCCACAGATGTTCTTCACATGTCCTGTGTGGTCAGTGTGTCAGTGCTTGTTTGCAAGACAGATCTGTTCATAGAGCCAGCTGGCTGTCTCCTCAGCTCTTCATTAACACGTCACTATCCTTGATTGACCCACACTGGTCCCCTATACAACCACACGGTCAGAAAATTTGCTGTTGATCATCTGGTAAAATTAAATTTTGCTATCATTTTGTGGACCACTTATGCTAAGAGTTTATTGCATCGAAATTACTTCTTATGATACAAGGTTATTTGTCATAAAACCAGCAGATTAATGCACAGTAGCTTTACACAGAAAACGCTGCCAGATCACCCTAATATGGGAAGAATCTGGGTAAAAATGTCACAACACATGAATGAATGCAGGTCTGGGAAAGTACCAGCTCGGTTTGTACAGAGCGCTTTGAGTGCTTAGGTAGAATAGACGCACGCTATATAAGAACCAGTCCATTTACCATTTACTTTGCTACCTACTTTAGCGAAGATCATTGCCAATATCTGTGTATACATTTACTGTAAATATGAATAGGTAGAGCAATTAAACAAATCAATTTAAAAAGAGAAAGACGTTAATGCACAATTTCTTTACCTCACTCTATTTATTTATTTTTTAGTATCAAAATTGAATAAAAGTAAAACTGAACTTTAATTGTACAAATCCCTGTTGGTGACAGACTGGTAATCCAATTCTAAAGCTGGTGAAGGAAATTAAGTATATACATAAAGTACCACAAACCTGATTAGAAGTGCTGGCTTCTTTTTTCTTCATAAATCTCTTGAGAATTTTTATTATTATTGCCCTAATCTTTACATTAAATTCCTTCAAAATGCTCCTGAGTGAATGAGCTCAAATCAAAATAAACTATTCAGGTGAGACCCACTTAGTCATGTTTTAACCAAAAAAAAAGCAAATACAGGACTGCTTTTGTCACCATAGCTTTCCTCTGTTCTTTATAGAAGTAAAATATCTGAGTGCTTTCAGTCTCCACTTACTGAGACATTCACACAAAACTACTGTTATTCCCAATGCAGAGTACATCATTGCACTAAACTTCAAGGACTTTCAGTGATATTAATTTATTTAACATAATTATTTCCCTGCAGTTCTTTATCACCCCTTTTAATTTGACTCAGAGGTTGCATTAGGACAAACACAGTTTGCACTGACAGCTCAAATCCCAGCATACTCAAGTCAATCCAAATCCCAGCATACTGGGTTTTGGAATGAACAGAGCAGAATTTAAAACAGTAGGAAAAAAAGAATATGACTGTGCCATCTCTCAAACAGCTTTTTTCTCCTTCTTACCTTATGTCTAGACTGTGGCGGCGTTGATTCTTGTTCTTTCCTCTCCCCATCTGAGGCTCCGGGCTCCAGCCTAGCCCTGTCCTGCTGCATGTTCTGTCCCACCTGCACCATTGCCTTACATTCCTTACATGAGCCAATCACCAACCTCCTGCCATCATCCACAAGGAGCATGCGTGTGCTGCGAGGTGCATATAAGAACACAGGTAGTCTGGCCACAGTAACAGCGCACAGCCTACCTTGCCTGCGCTGCTCCTGCCTGCAGAAGAAGCACACAAAAACCTCACAGCTGTACTGGCGTGCCCAGGGTGAACTGGGTGGTTGGGGGTTGGCACTGGATGAGCTAGAGGTAGAAGGGGTGGGCTGACCTAGACCTTTGCTCTCGTGCTGGGCCCACTGAGCATGCAGGTCATGGTAGCAAAGCTTACAGGCTGACACCAGACCTGTGGCATCAACTGGCTTGGCATGGGGTGCAGGAGGATGGACAGTGAGAAATGGAAAGAAAGGCTCCCTCTCACCACAGCGACCAGGCGGGTTAACATGTAGCTGGTACTCTCCTCCTGCACACAGCTCAGCTCCACACAGGTAGCACACTGACATGGAGGTGCTGGGATGTGAAGCCACCCCTGTTTGAGGGTGGGCTGATCCAGAGACATCGATAGACATGGCAGCATGGTACCTGACAAGGAATGAGCTGACAGAGGTGATGAGGTCTTCACTGAGGCTAAGTCGATACGCACTCCAGATCTCCTCCAGGATAAAATGGCACTGAGGACAGCAGTGCACACGGCCGTTCCTCACTCCCTGTGCATTAGGGGGGCAAGGCAACATATTAATGAAAGGAAAGTACATCACACCACGGGATTTGCCAACCCCTGCCTGTGCATATGCTACTCTCATGTCTCCTCCACACTCCTGTCCACAAAGGAAGCAGGCCTCGTGGGAAGCCTTAGGTTCAGGTATGCATTCCATGGACCCTGAGGATTTTCCCTCCTGCTGATGAAACTGGGAAGAATGAAGTCCAGTTGTGGTCTGGTTGAGGGGGACTACATACAAACGCTGAAGGACAGGCACATCAGCCAGCTGAAAGCTCTGCCACTGCTGCAAGAGAGAGGTGTGACAGCTGCCACAGACAAAGGTTATACCTGCTGGACTAATAGGTATTGCATTATGGGGTGGGGAGTGAAGCCACAAGAAGGGAAAGAAGGGCTCACCCTGTGCCCTCTCTTGTTTCTGAACACTGACTTTAAAACGTCCATCATGTCTGAGCCCAGCGCCACAGATGTAACACACACACTCTTCTGGACTGGAGTTTGCAGTGTGGTGTGGCTGATCTGCAACAGGTCTACGTTGTGTTGTGCGGTCTGTTTTGCGGTCATACGATTCCCTGTCGTCATCGCTTGTAATGTTAATCTCATCTTCAGAGTTGTCAGAGTTATTCTCCCTGGGAGGAGCCGTGTTACGTTTAGAGATGACAGCAGCGGTGCCAGCAGAAGACGCAGAAGTGCTGGAGTTCTCCTCGCCTTTTCCCTGGTACAGCAGCGATGGATGCTTGGAAGGAGCACAGCTGCTGTCGGCTACACGCTGGATCTGATGCGACTCCACATGTCTGACATTCTCCTCCTCCAGCCACCGCCTGTTGCGCATAATGACCCCGTTGTCTTGCACTGGTGTGTCAGAGAGCGAGCTGTCATAGCATCGCCGGGGGAATCTCTCCTGGGACTTTGCCAAAGATTCTGGTGATTGACAGATATTGTTCATAATTTTAGCACTGCGCCTCGCCGTCAGAGCACTCTCCGCTTTTGGCGATCCCTGCGCCCTATAAACACCCACCGGGTAACGCACTGCCCGCTGTGTATCTGGGCTGTTTTTAATACCGATACCATTGTTCTTCCTGCTGCTGTCTCTGGGCGATTTTCCAGATGCTCTTACAAACTTGTCTTTGCCCACACCGACTCTGTAGGCAAAATCCATCTCCTGATCTGAAATGTTCTCGTTTTCTGAAAAAGAAGAGAAATCAGACTCTGCGCCCCCGTCGTAGTTTTGGCTACTGACACTGATCCTCCTCTCCAAATCATAGGAGATGTTCCACTCCTGTGGGACCCGACGAGAGTCGCACTGGTACGGACGTTTCAGCCAGTACATGCGCTTCTCAATGGGTGTCCTGCTCCGCTCGAAAGAGTTCCACTGCTCCGTTAGAAAGCAGTGACATACAGCGCACACCAGTACATGACCATCTGGGCTCACTTCACACGCACCCGGGGCTGGCTCCTGATTTTGGAGAAACGGGAAAAAGGGGATCCTCTCTTTTTGATATGCCACTTGTAACCTTAATTCCTTCCCCGGTGTAACTCCGCTTCCACATATAAAACAGTGAACAAGTCCCCCCAATCCATTCCGATCAGTCCTGGAAATGTTACCGGGCAATGTGCTGTCTTCACCGGGCATAGCTGCAGCCATGAGTCGGTGTTTCCGAGATAAGGGTGCCAATTCCTGGTCACGGGGGGAGTTCATTGTTTCACAACATGTAAGGCTAGGCTACATGGCATAACGTCAACAACACACTCATATTCGTGATGCACACTTGTGCCCAAGTCAGAGAAACCATGCAGTCAATTTCTGTTCAAGTTACTCACTGAGTGATAAGATAGATGATAGTCCATTGAAACGACAGCGTGCGGCAACCGCAGAAAACCGTTAACTGTTATTTTTCAAGCAAAACATCCATAAAACATCCCAGTAGTCCTTGTTATCTGAAGACTGTAGTCCACATTATTGCACTCGGCATCCGTGGGTATGACAGAAGAAAAACTTGGAATCACTGTCCGCCTCTCCTGCAAACTTTCCTGCCTGCGCCATGTAACTTTGGCTGCTAACTCGCTCACACTGTACACAGCGCCATCCTCAATTCATGGGACCCGCTTCGACACCCCAAAGGAAACCTCCACCCCCTGTCAGCCCCAGTAATAATTTTACAGAGAGCACACATTCCTTCAGTAGCTGCCGATGCATCAAAGTACTGACCATGCACAGGATGTCCACAGTTTACAGGGGGCGTGCATCAGCCCGACGATCAGGCTCCTTCGTGGATCACCTGTGAGCAAAACCTCAAAAACCCATTAGGGAAACGGTGTAGGATAAACTTTCCATGAACACTTTTTTCCATGCACAAAGGTGAATTTTTTTTTTTCAAAAGCAGACTTTTGTTAATTTAATTACGCATAGATATTTATGGATTTTAAAATATATATATATATATATATATATATTAATGTATTCGAATTAATAGATTAAGATAATGTATAAAACTGATTTTCCAGAAACGTGGTCTGTTTACATATATCAACAAATTAGTGGATATTAATTCCCAGTAAGTTTTTAGTGTTATTTAGAATTTAGACTACATTATTTGGTGATTTTTAATGTTTGTTTACTGGGTGAAATGAAACGTAGGAGAGTTATACAGTTATTCTTTTATGACAAGTATGCAAGCACTTTTGCTTTCATATCAAAATAATTCTGAACTCCTAGACAACAATTAATAATAATAATAATAATAATAATAATAATAATAATAATAATAACAATAATAATAGTAGTAGTAGAAGCAGCAGTACTAATGACACTTTATTAATATAGCACCTTTACAAAAAGAGTTTAAAGAATGCTTTGACAGAAGTGGGAAGGCAGAATATTCAAAGGGTAGATTCACACAGAAAGCAGATATAAAAGTCAACACACACACAGAAAGATCAGTCCCCTAAAAGAGGTGATAAAGAGGGCTGTGAACCAAAATTGACCTCCCTCTAACATACGCCCACTCTTCCCTTTGCTGACCTTTAGCATTTTACACAACAAGACTGGGCAGCAGGACAAGTCCAGCAATAAGACCACAACAGTAAGCAAAAACAATTATGACTGTCTGTCTGTCCCATTGTGGGCTCATCTGCTGTTCAGTGATCCACTGATGTCAGAGAGTCAGAGGCTACCACTTTCTATTTCTGCACTTCTCCATTATCTCCTCCACTATCATGTCATTATCGCTACTGTGCCACCTGAAGAAAACTGTATCCTCCTCAAGAAATCTCAGAAAAATGTGATTGATCATGCACACAGAGATGAGCACAGGTTAAGAATGAAGTAAACCAAAGAAGGTGCTCTGATCTATTGCTGTTTTGCATTTAAATTGCATACTCTAGTTGCTCTTTTCTGGCTTAAAGTTATTCCTAACACATACTCAAACACTAGTGGCTTGTAGTCAACATAGATTTACAATACTGCCTTGTACCGTCAGGCTTTGGTACTGCATCATCTGGGAAATCCCCCTGCCCAGCCAGTTAGAGGCTCATGCAAGCAAATCATAGATGAGCAGAAGAAAAACACCGTAGGGTTATAAGAGGAGCAAAGGAATGCAGATTGCAAGTGATTTGAATGAAATCCTCTTGTTGAGTAGTGTAGGGCCTCCAGGAGGTTTGTCAGAAGAAGGTGATGACAGAAGTGGGGGGAGGGCACAGACACTACGCTTTGTGCATGTGAGTGTGCGCACTGAGGGAGGGGACACCTGCCAATGTGCTTTAAAATGCATAAAATTTCATTTTGTTCTTGTTCTATGTTTTTGATTTCTATTCTTTATTTAAATAAAAAAAAACTACCTCTAAACTCAGAGATTTTTGAATGTGTCTGTTTGGATGCATTACTTCAATGTCCTGCATGTGCCTGTGCTTTAATGGACATATGGGAGGCATTATTTTACTGTTATACCACAGGACTCCACGGTTCACCAGTGAGACCTCCTGGAAATTACACATATCAATAAGAGGCAAATGGGAAACGGATTACTATTACCTTTATCTACCATCAAATGGGAGAACTCTGCAAGAAAGTTCTGTTTCAAAGCCTAAAAAGAATTAAAATAGCAAAACTCATATAACCTGCTGACTGTGGGTCATTTTCAGCTGGACAGTGGTTGTAACCTACAGCACTTGCAATGCTTGAGTCTAATATAATAAAACCTCTGTGATTTAATTTCTCTCAAAGTTTGGTTGTTTTACACTAAACATCCCCAAATCAACTGTATGGTTTTTTTTCTTAACAAGAAAAGTAGTGCCATCTAACACCTTCCTCAGGTCTCTCTTTATCACTTTATACCCACCAGTAGGAAATCTTCTACTTTTCATACCTGCTCTTTCTATCAAAGCCTATTTGTCCATGTCATAATGCTCAGCTACACCTACACAGATGTTTTCTCTTATTTTGACTGATTAGGCCTCTCCCACAGGACTTGCTGGACTCAAACAGACTGAGTCTGATTGACACCCCTGACTCTTTTTGTAACTTTAGTCACATAGCTCAGTCCTCTTTCCTCTCTCTGTACCTCTCTTTTGAAAATACTGTTCTGCTGTCAATTTGGGGGGGGCTGTTCACAAAAGATGTGCATTTTTCCAAAATATTTTCATGCTGGTTTATATCAGACACTTGTAATATTTGTGTTTGCTGAGAATAACTGGTTACCACTTAAGTCTTGTTACATTAGAGCCCAATAAACTACCCAAGTCTAAACCCCTTCCATTTATATTTTGCCTAATTTATTAATTCCATTATTATCACTTGAAAAAAAATAATTTTGTAGTGTTTTTGTCAGCTTCAACATTTACTTTTTTTTTCAAAGTAAAGGTTTAAAAGTGGCAGATACCTTTTCACCAGAAATAACAGCCACGCTTAGCTTCCAGCCACAGCTCTGTATCCTGCCAGGCAGGAAGTGAGGGTGTACATGCCATTACAGCGAGGCAACACATAAAGCGAATCAAGCCAAAGAGTCACAAGTTCAGTTACTTGATGGAGAGTCACCACAGCAAATGCACTCCCCCATTATCTGCTCCCTTATAGTGTCATCGTCATTGTTTGCAGTGTTAATAGGGGGGGGGAACAAAATAACATTGTGGGATTTTAAGGTTGTGAGCTAGTTCAAGGCTGGAGTTTTCACAGTAGACAATATTAGAATGTAACAAGACGCATCTCAAATTCTCAAATTGGTGAGAAAGGTTTTCTTATCTGATTTAACTCCTTTATCAGCAGTCATGAGGCATTTCAGGCATTCACAGAGGAGACAGAGAAGGGCAGAGGCCTGGACTTTTTCCTTTTTGTTTGCTTATTGATTTGTTTCTGCAGGATCTCTTCCCTCTCTCCAAGGTCAGGGGTGTAGCTAAGGAATGTGTTTCTTCTGAGCAAGAAGATTTAATGTCCAGCTCACACAGCGTGGACTGGACCACTGCTCATTCACTTATTTGGATTAAGTCAGATGAGCTCTCCCCTCTGCTTTTCATGCTCAAATACAGTTCACTTACATTATTTTAATAGTATTAATTTATGATCCTTTTCTTCACTCATCTCAAGCTACATTTCCTTCATTCCTCAGTACACTCCAAACTGAGTTTTGTGCAAATGCAAAAATTGAGATTAATGATAGTCATGTGATATGACGGTGATGTTCAGGTCAGGAAGCTTCTACTTTCCCTGTAGTGAACCCCATCACAGATGCAGTTGACCTCTCCCCTCTTTCCCACAGAGGCATAGCCGGGCTGGAGCCTGAGTACATGTGTGTGTGTGTCCTCAGTGGCACAAAGATGACCTACACCACTTTCACCTGTACTTGTCAGTCAGTCTTGAGGCCCCACCCTGAGGCTCTACACCCCTCCCAGTGCAGACTGAAAAGTCATGACATACCAACGATGAACATTCCTCCCTTCTCAGGTCACTGAGACGCAACAGATGAAGACTCTTCAAGGAGAAGAAGAAGAGAACATTTGGGGAGAAAAGAAGAAGTAATGAGAAGAGCCAGAAGGCTAAAAGACAGAGCAGAGGGAAAACGTAGGGAAGGAGAGGTGATAAGTGACCCCGGTGTATTGCTGTGATCCACGTGGAATTGGAGAGCCTGGAACACCTGTTCTCTGTGGCAGATGTTATCCAGAGCTCTCTCACTGTGTGTCTCTAGGTTACTACAAGTGACTGCTGGAAATGCATTGAGCAATCGTAGAGAGACACGTTTGAATAGCTGGTTTACTTATATTTCTATAACCTTGAAGCTGGGGTGGTTTCAAAGTTGTCAAGGTACAGTTTAAGGATGTAGAGAAAAAACCCCAAACAAACACACACACATATGCTAACACGCTCTATCATTCTCTCTAGCAGCAGAAGCCTTACTATCTCATGCCCCTCCCTACTACTATTCCTCTCTGGCACATCACCAACTTTTGACTGAGCAGCGGCAGCTAATAACCAAAAAAGAATAATGATGAGGATGAAAACACAGGACATCAGGGGCAAGAGGAAAGGCCAGCCGAATCCGGGGATGGTGCTGCTCGTAAAGAGACGCCTGGAATAATGGGAAAGGAATGTGGTGTAAAGACTCCCTTGGGTCCGGCCCAGCCGAAGGGTTTCTGGCCCAGTAACAACAAATGAGAATGCTTGAGGCTTGCAGGGTGCACACATAAGGGCTTTAACAGCACCCTGCAGTACACACACACACACTTATAGGCCTGCACATGCACATTGATCTACACAAACACACGCACACTCCCCCCCCCCACCCCCTTCCTGTGCCGACCTACTGGAGTCGGCTGTTGTTGTTGGCTGCTTGCCGCCTTCGGAAGAAGCGCGCCCTCATCCTCTTGCTTCTTTCCTTTTCTTCACTCTTTCTTTTCCTCTTTCGTTCTCTCTCTCTCTCTTGCTGCCAGTGAAATGCTGATGACATGACATCTTCAGCAAAGTCCCTGGAAAAAGTGATTACCGCCCACCCTCACCCATATCAAATAATCCTATTTCTTGTCTGCAGTCCCGCCTTTCAGTTCATTCACCACTCAATATCCACCTCAGTGCTTCCTTCTTACTCCATCACCTTTCTGCCTTCATATGTTCCCGTGCAGCTGACCTTGCACGTGTGGGTGTACATGCATCTTTCTCTTGGCGTTAGCAGTCAGCTCACTTATCTATTGCCCCCAAAGTGGAGCCTATTATTTCAACCCCTGGCAAACAGATTTACACACATTAACTTTCAGCTGTCAAGAACTAGTATTTTCTTCTCAGGTTCTGCTCTTTACCCCATGTGATCGCAGTGCAGGAAAGCCCCTTTGCTCCTGTTCATTTTGCTCCAGTGAGTAGAGGTGCTATCTGATACATGAGGTGCCTGACATACACACAGCTTGTATAAAGAGTCTTTAATTCCTTCCTCGCAGACACACACATGTACATGTGAACACACACACACAGGATCTCCTCTCACGCCTTGGCTGAATTCCTGGGTGTGTTGGTCACACGAGGAGCAGCGTCAATGCTGAGGCGCAGCCAGCATGATGAAAAGTTCAGAAAGGAGAGCGGATGGAAGCAGACTGGACTGCCTCCATCCGCTCTCCTTTCTCCTCCATCCAACCCATCCGCTGGCTAGAGCTATCTTTATATTCAGCTCTTTGACTCACCCATTTGCCCTCCTTATCAGAAGCATTTTGAATTTCCAGAGAATGCCATGGGATACAGAAAGTCTTGTTTCCCCAAACAGGGGTGCATTTTAATTGTAAAACTGTTTATAATTGCAGGAATGATACAAGTTATTTTATTTCTTGGATATACAATGACAATGACGCATTTACAGTGTAAGAGTATTTCTCATTATTGAGTCTAAGTTGTTGGGGATTATCCTGTATTTCTGTTTTAAATTGTTATCAGTGTGGAACTAATGAATTCCAAAAACTTGGATGAGCCTCACCCTTATATCTATAATGTTAACACTATCTCAAAGAGTCACTTTTCTGTGACAATTCATTGTGGTTATTGCTCTTTATTAAACTATCTATTACATGTAATAAGATCATAAAATTTTATTTTATTATTTTGCTGCTGTTGCATAGTGCAGCATCTAAATGCATGTGTGCACAACACTGACACTTGTTTGTCTGAAAATAAAATGTTTCTGCTTTAGTTTTCCTAACAAGTTGAGTTACCCTTTTCCATTTTTATGCGTAGCCATTGAAAGCAGAAAAATCAAGTGATCAGTGGTTTGCATTTCCAAAGAGCAATTCTTTTCTTCTCCCATGCTCATCTCATGCTCTCCACCATGACAACTGCTTTCACAATCCCCCCTCCGAGAGCCATGCCGGGCCAAGGGCCAGAGTTGTGAGGAGCGAAAGAGCCTCTTTTCTTCTTCTTTCTTTCTTTTTCTCTGACAACACATTCCATCGCTTTGAAAATGCAGTCCTGAGTAGTTAAAGATCTCTTTTCTCAGGATACTCTTCCATGCATATGGTCCCATCATATACACAAGGCAGTCGAGCCAGTATACTGGCTGTGAAAGGAGAAACACAAGAGAATAAAAAGCCTATTTACTTTTACAGATTAAAAACCATTTACAGAGAGATGACAATCATTCAGAGTATTATTACAGTTTTTTTCTATTAAATTACTTTCTTAATTTAACCTTTCTCATCTTTCACTGCATTCATTTTCTCTGTTGGTAATAGTGCTTCATTTTCACAACAGTGCTCTCTTGTCTACTATTATAGATTTGTGTGACTGATTTTTTTTTTATTGCAATGACATAACATGTGAAGACATCACCCATTTGCACCACTAGATGTCTCTCATTTTGCAAAACATTGGACGGTGTGCTGTGCTGCTATTCGCTCTAGAGTTGTGTACTGTAATATTGTTAGAATACCTTAGGCATCTGGGCTTTGGTTGCATCTGCTACATACAGGAATTTGTAATTGTCTTTTTTTTCTGCTATGTCTGTGAGGATGTCTGTGGTGTAAATCATATCTGTGATTATGCACAATGTCTAAGCGAGTATCTGTTTCTGCAAACATGAGGAAGTGTGTGTGTGTGGCACTGTTCACCACAGATGTGCTGTGCAGGTGGTCACATTAGTCTCCTGTGTGCTAAACTGCATTCATGGGGAGGTCACTTCCAATAGCTCACAGACAATTTCTATTTGTACATAAGAATGAAAACACACAGAAAACGCACATTAAGTTTTCACTTTATATACGGATGTAGGTTTGTCTCCAAGTTCTCAGGAGTGTGTGTAATTGAGCACATGTGTGTTCGTCATGATGCCTCACCTCAGCTCTCCCACAGCTTCCCAGCAGCTTCCCGAGGATGAAAGCGAGTGAAACCCCAGACTAGTGGGGCTCCACAGCCAATTAGGATTGTTTGTTTAGCCAGCCACGGCCGCCTAACAGAACAGGAGCGTACAGCCAGCCACACAGCCCTGCAGGGTAAACCTCTCCTCTCTCTTTCCCCCTCATTTTTCCACTTCTCTAAACTCCAGCGATTCCATCTTCTCTCTTCACTTTCCACCCTTTGTCCCTTTTTCTCCAACTTCCATCACCCTTCAGTTAGATTCAGCCTTTCCAAGGCTTTCCAAGTCATTAGGTGATAATAGTGACCAGGTTTGTGTTTGTCACTTCTTCTAAACCGTTCCTTATATCCCACACATAAATGTTCACATATATTTAATCATTGGGTATTTTCTCTCTCCAGCTCTCTGATACATAGCCTCTGGTAACATAATATCCCAGCTGTGGCAAAGCCTGTCATACATTGTTGCATTTCCCAGCAGTTCAAAATCTACACTTATCCATTCTTAAATTGCTGGACTCAGATCGTGACAGTACTGTGGTTTCTTCTCGTCTGAGTTTTACTGATCTCTGACCAGCGCAATCCCTCCAGCCTTTTGTCTGATATTTTCATTGTGGAAAACTGCCTCGGTGAGTTATCACTGTACAGGATTTTGCACACATATTGGTGCTAATCATGACAGGACTTTTCATAGAGGACAACGCCAAAATCAAACCTGATGGGGAGATTTCACAACATGCCTGGATTCACGCACACGCATGTATATCAGCCATTCACCATTTACATCTCCCTCCAGAATTCTAATGTCTCTTTACACCAACCATCTTCCAGCCACATTTTTCCTGCTGTGGTTCAATTTCCAATGAGATTTAAAGGGGAGGTGGTAGCCATCAACTAGTATCCCCCGCCTCATCCATCACTGTGATCGGAAACCTACATCTTCTCCCTTCCCTACCTATTCTGCTCTGGACCAACATCTGTCATCTACTTCCTCCTTCTACTGCACTTTTTCCCTCCTTTTCTCATTAGGCCTAACATCCCTGGATGGATCAGCTCACTGGCAGACGCCTGAGGGGGGCTTTAGTGTTTGCACACCATGGTGTGTGTTGGTGGTAGACAGAGGAGAAATGCAATGGCTATGCAGAGAGATGGAGTTGTAGGTTACTACTGAGCTACATTTAGACTGTCTAAGTTAGATTCTCAGCACAATGGTAGTTTTTCACTGGATCAGCCACTATAGTTAAACATGTGCACTCAAGTATAAAGTGCATTTGAGGATGAGTTGTTTTTCATGGGGGAAAAATGTCAGTGGATATTTCTCAGTGGAGTCCTCTTTAACTTTACTCAGACTAAAAAAACATCATGTTTTTTTCTTTTTTTCCCCTTTTTTTTAATGAACATATATGATCACACATCCAAATGTGCACACACACACCTATATGCATGCAGTGCATACATACTGCAAATACAAGCACGCATACATATACGACTTTTGAGGTTTGTGCTTCCAGCAAAGCAAACATTTTAAAAGGATCTTTGTATACCTCTGCACACTCTTGCTGTGCAAGTGAATAGGTGGGGAAGTACCTGTTTACACACTCAGTAACCCAATCACTGTGTCACACAGGCACCGAAGGGCCAAAAGGTCTGTATGCCCCTCACTCGGCAAGAAGTTAACTTGAGAGAATTCCCTTTGAGATCACGGAGCAGATAAATGACACTCTCACGTAAGAAGGTCAGCATGTGACCGGACAAAAGCAACTTCCCACATTCACTATATTGAATTACTTTTGGAGTGAGAGCTGGCAATGCACATCTGACTTCACCAGCAAGTAAAGATAAGTTGCAGACAGAGTTTAAGAGGGTTTGCCTCTGTTAGCTTACTCATAGAGCATTTCAGAGTGGGAATAAAGGTCTGTTCACTGACTCGTTCCACATGGGTGCCTGTGGTTTGGGCTGTCGTGACCACAGTGCCTGGGTGCAGGCATATGTCTGTGTGTGTGTGTGTGTGTGTGTGTGTGTGTGTGTGTGTGTGTGTGTGTGTGTGTGTGTGTGTGTGTGTGTGTGTGTGTGTGTGTGTGTGTGTGTGTTATCTAACCATTCCTCAAACCTTCAATCAACATGGAGAACCAAAGATCATGGAAACCAAAAGCTGAATGATATCATTTTACAAGACCTGACAGCACTTCTATGAGCAAACCTGGGGTGCTGAGAATTAGTCAGAGACAGAGCTGACTAATTTCTTTGCATTCCTTGCGTGGGTGTACCTGGACCACCGGAACTCTGAACCTGTTGAGCCAGGAGGAAAAAATGAACTTTTAAATTATTTATTTGTCCAGCAATTGTGACTGTTTCTTTTATAAATTTTTTTTATCAGGGTTTTAAGTAACAGGCAAAAAAATAATACATGCTCAATCCACTGTGCAAACAAGGTGTGGAACAGCATCTTAAAGGGGTTATGTTAAAAACGGCATTTTAAACCACTCTTTTCAGGTTGTTATTAACAAATGAGCACGCTCATAACTGAACCAAGATTTTAGTTTCCCCTTAAACAAAAATACACAAAAGGGAAGAGAAGTACAGAAAGTTCAGGCACAATTTGTGTGTAGAAACACAGCTTTTGTCATGTTTAGGGAAGTGCCGCCCGTTGGATTTGCTAACAGACAAGTGAAATCGGCATTTTTTGAGCTATATTCCAGTGACCAGTATTGGTCTGGGTGTCATTTTTAGACTGTTTTAAGAGTGTAAATTCCGCTAAATAAAAGACTTAAAGATCTTAAAATCAGTTCATATATATATAAATAAACATTTTGGAGATCTGTACATTACTTCTCTTGGTAATAGCGAGTAAAGCGTGGGCATAAACTAGTACTAATGGATATGTAATAATTTTCAGGGAATCTTGCAACTCATTTTTGTCTTTATCTAACTTTGCTAACACAAAATAATTCAATCAACAGAACATTTATTTAATGACGGCCATGAAAAATCGATGCCCCTTATTTTTCAGTCTCCCACTGGAGACAACATCAAGAAACAAACAAAACAGAAAAACTGTCTAGCCTGCGTCTAGCACATTACAGCTCTTCTCTCGCAGTTTGTGCGTCTCTAACTCACTGTCAGGTTGGCTGATCTGTTGCTGGCCTGCAGACTGGCAGGGCTATTGTTTTAATTTCCCTTCCATTAAGCACAGCCCTGAGAGAAAATAGAGGAAAAGTAGGAGAGGAGACTGGAGGGGAGGGGTAGGCAACCATCTTGGGAGGATCTGTTGCTACTAGACAGCGTGTTTATCATAACAGCTGCTGTCCACAGGGGAAACTTGGCAGGCAACATCAAAGGCTCATTCATAGCCCACCTCTACCATCTGACACACATACACAGCCATGCGTGCAGGCACTTACGCGCACACACTCGCATGCTATCCTGCCATCCATTGTACACAACATACTGAAAGAAAACAAATAAATAAATCCACTAATAAAAAAGTTGAATTCTCAGGTTAAAGGAAGTTATGTTCCAGCGCTGATTACCTAAGCTGTTAGCTCTCGGCAGTGAGGTCTGTTTTTACGATTGTTCTGGTTTTCGTGTAAATGAATTAAAGTTCCATTTGAGTGGCGCCCCTTGTATATGCCAACACATTCTTCAGATCGAGAGCTGAGCTGGCCTCGCTTCAACACATCTCTCTCACAGACTCCCTTTAATAGGCAGCAGCCCCTAGAATCCCTCCGCAAAACACAGAGAGAGCGAGAGAGAAAGGGGGAGGGAGGAGGGAGGGAGCCAATAAGAGCATTTTTATGCATCACTTTTACCAGACTCCTCAAAGGCTCACAGGCTGAGGTTACAGTTTATATCCTTGTTAAGTCTCCCACTGCTCTGGAAAAGCTCAATCCTGCCACTCTGCTGCCATCGTGAGACCAAAAGCACTAACTACAAAAATTGCAGTGGAAACGTTTCTTTTTTCTTCATATATATATATACACCTTTCAAATCACATTTAATATTAGCCAAACAATTGCTCTGGCTTTGAATATCGAAATAAAGTCATGTTAGTATATGAAATGTATTGTAGCTCCTATTATAAGTATGGAAGTTAACTTCTGCGTGTGACCAGATATGGAACGCTGGTTACCAAAACATTATAATTTAAACATTATTATGAATAAAATCACTTTTACAAAATACAAGTAAAAATTTAAATTTAAAATTATTTGTCAGATAAAGTGGAAACTGAAACATTGGATAAATGGATAAACAGGCATACAGTGCCAAACAAATAAGTTAGACCACCACCCACAGCTGCTCTAAATTACTGGTAATTACCAAAATAATTCAAAAGAATTGTAATGGTTGATCCACTAGTCCGTGCATGCTCTTTCTTAAAAATGATATTTTATGACAGTTTTGAATAGTTTTCTTGACAAGTGGACTAATACATTTGTAAAGCACCGTATGTTGACATACACAGGTATATTTCCTATATTAACTGTTGTGCACAACCTGTGTAATATGTGATGATTGAAAGTTTTAAGATTGGGCAGTTATTCACATAACTCAGATGACTGGACATGTTTACAGGCATTAGTCACAAACCTTTTATTGAATTTTGTGATTGCAGATACAGTATAGATGACATTTTGACTTATGACAGAAGAGAATGGTGCAGATGTTACTTACATATATATATATATATATATATATATATATATATATATATATATATATATATATATATATATATATATATATATATATATATATATATATATATATATATATCTCTTACTGCTTGCTAAAACCATAGATTTTTGAATAATCTAGATTTATATTTATGTACAAAGGATATAGTGACAGAAAAAAACAAGCATGTGCAGTTTCCATCATTTTTTAGCCCATTAGAGTAACAGTCATTTCCTAGAGACCTATGATACACATAACTATAACCACTGCCACAGAATACTTCAACCAACCGTGTAAAAAATTTATTGCATGTCATTACAATATAAACAATGAAACCACAGACGCAAATATTGTGCTTTTCTTATCTAAATGTTAATGAGTATGCAGTTACCCACATCCAGCAGATCATTGCCCTTGTGTCGTAAGCTTTTATATATGGAGAGAGAGAAAATACAAAAAAATCAATTTACCCTAATAGTAGTATTACTGCAAGTAAATGCACCCTTTTATGATAAGGTACAGCTGTCTGTATGGGTTATGGTGTCAAATGTTAAATCACAAAATTATTCTATGACTTCTTTTACGTTCTTTGATGAATGAATTCATGATTAATTAAAATCTGAGGTGATTTGAGCTTCTGAGTAGGATGCCTCTTACCAGGTGAGGTGTTTGCGGCATGCTGAAACATCTCATCTCACCTCCTTGTAGGCCATGTGGTAGGTCTAGGACAGGCTGGATAGTATGTCTTTAACTGGGATAGTAATACCTTGGTGGCCTGTCAGAAGAGCAGGAAGAGGTAGAGGGAAGTCTGGATGGATGGATGGATTGATGGATGGATTGATGGATGGCCAATTGGTGACCAGTGAATCTGAACAGCTACCTCCTGTTGGTGTCAGCTCTGTACCAATACTATAGACTGTATAAAAGAAAGTAATATGAAAGTGTGCTAAACCAGCATTCATGGTGGCCACCAATGATCCTCTGACTTGAAAGACTTCCCCGATGAGTTTATAGGCTCAGTCGCTCATTTCAGCTCATTTCAGCTCATTTCATATAAAATATTAAGTCCAATTTTCAAATTTCTTTATTCTATGTTTCAGAAAAGGTGATTATCCAGGGTATTCCCACGCGCTAATGATGAATTATTAACCATATGCATGCAATTGCAAGTCATCTTCCCCTTTCATTCAGCACATTTGATTTCAAAACACCTAGATGGTGATGGTAAAAAAGTTTATCTCAAGTCTTCAAAACAGGATTTCAAAAAAATAATGGGTGTTGTCACAGTAGCTGTGACCATATTTTATACTGTCTATGGCAGATACTAAGTCAAACCCACCAGGGTTTTTACATGTATCCATGTATACATGCAAATATATCACATCTCTAAATCGCCTTTATAAAGACCTTTGAGAATTGTTTCCCAAACCAGCACACACAAACACACACATGACACACCTTGTTAGTCTATCAGGATCTATGTGTGCATTTTTATCATCGAGGTGAAATGTGCTTCTGGAGAATCCCACTGCAGTGGGAATTAAAACAAATGCATCTTTCAGCTGAATCACATAATGAAAACTATACAGTTATCTTCTGCTCCTGTCACAAGAGGTTTCACCTCTGGTTTAGAGTGTAATAATCTAATAAGGTCACAATGGCTTTTGTGTTTGAGTCTATTATTGTCTGCTTTGAATGAAGGACATGCATTTTTATTTTAAGCCTACAGCAATTAATGGCTTGCTCTGTGGGATTTTCTGTGTCATAAGGGATGTAGCATTGTTCATTTGCCTGCCTGCCTGACTGTCTTTCTATCTGTCTGCAGTATGTTGTGCTGTTATACCCTCTTCTTCTGGATCCCTCCCTTATGCCCCTGAGGTTATCCAGCTGAAACAACACAGAGCAGGGGATACTTAAGAGCCCTGCTCTATCCTCTCTCACATGGCACCGCCAAAACCCTAAACCCTCCCCTCATCTCCTGCCAAAACCTCTTCCTCGTGGCACAAAATGTCAGCTGCATTTGACAGCTGCCGCAGTGAATTAGCTGCGAACGTCATTGTTTAAATCAGTATTTGTACTCTACAGGGAAAAGGGACAGCAACACACCTGTTAACACACGTATGAATGTTTTTCATCAGAGTGGGATCTTGTCTTTGATGAGGTAGCAAGTCACCATGGCAACTATGGAGTCTTTGGAGGGGTGAAAGCAAAAGACAGAGGGGTGTATATGAAGTGACAGATAAATAAATAACAGAGCACCATTGCGCTGAGGGGCACAGCATGTTGGTATGGCTATGTTAATTAGAAAATCTCAGCATGCTTCTCTGATGAGAAGAGCTGTATTAGTCGAAACGCAGCTATGACAGCCTGAATGCGATCAGGCTTCACACTTTGTGGTGATAATGGTCAGGCTCAGACAACGCACATGCACACAGACAGTCACAATAACATGAAAATAGCACAGGGAAAAAAAACAGATGGTGTGGAGTGGAGTGTGAGAGGGGGAAAGAATACAGTCGTTCAGACAGATGGAGGCACTGATGCTGTTTCTGATGAATGGGCTCCAGAGACCCAGAGACAGGGACAGTCACCTGAGCTGCCAGCAGCTTCATATTCTGGGCTTTGTTCTCTTTAATCTTCTAACCTGTAGCTCACCTGAAAAGACTGGCAGGGAGGATTTACACCAAACACAAAAAGATCTGACAGTGTGTAAGACTAGCAGGTTGTGCTGTGGTTTTTTGCAATAGCCACAGCATTGTTAGACCATTAATACTCATAAGTCATTTAAGTCATCAATACTGAAGCCTTTAGAAGGAAGCAGATTATGATCTGCATCAAAAAACACTGCATGGGTAAGTATCATGTATTCCTAAACTGAATGACCCTGAAGACCCTGAGACACTAATTACGAACGCATTTGTTTTAACACTTTTGCACTGCAGATGGCAGCAGAGGATGTTTATCAGTCCTCAGAAAAAGTCACCATATGCAGTATCAGTGCACACATGCAGAAGAGCATGTTTTGGTTCACCACACAGGAATATTTTCTTCTACACGTGTGCACGTGCTTCTAAAAAAAATCATCTTTCACATGTACAAGCAGGCTTATAATGTAATAATTCTATTTTCATCAACTGTATTATTCTACAGTGTTTACATGATGCATTAAAATGAACTTCAGTGTCAAATGCAGTAAATGCAAGAAATGCATTTAAAGGTGCAGAAACAGGTAGAAGTGATACAAAGATTAAACTAGCAACGTGGTTAAACTACAATGATACTAAACTTACACCCACACTTCACATATAAGTGAGTGGAGCGAGCGTTTGTATCAGTAGTAAATGCTAAGGATCAGAGGCAAAAGAAGACTACAGCACATCCAGTCACACATTTGCACCATGTGACCTGCCAGTGCCTGTAGACTCAAAGAGACATAAGAGAGAGCTTTGGGATGGAAGCCAGACACACAGAGAGGTGTAAGAGAGTGCACCAACATAATTATTTCATGAGACCTGTTGTATGTGTACTGCACCCAAAGGCAACAGGGCTTGCAGAGATCTAGCCACTAGGGTGAAAATGATATGATTCAGGTTACCATAGGAATGGACATACAGAGAAAGGGCAACCTAAATATAAGCACAGTAATGAGCTATGTATGCATGCACAAACTCACTGTATTTTCCTGTTCGCGCATGGCTGCTCCTTCATGCTTAATAAATCTCAACTCTGAAGGACCCATCTGCATGAAGAGATGCCCGCAAACAAGCCAACAAATATTTGTACGGACAGCAGTCACGTTTTGCTGAATCACTCACACGCCCAGTCCTGCTTCTAATAAGCAGACTGGGTTTCTATTTGGAAATTAGGGTGGGGGTGGCAGTCAGTGACATCATTCCCCGTGACAAAGTGCCTGTGGCATCTCTACAAGGTTGGCATTGGTGAGGAGGGAGAGATGATGGGCTGCTAAAGTCACCCCACTGGGCATGTACAGCAACACACAGCTAAACTCAGGCTGACGTCTTTGGCTCCTGTTACAAACACACCGGAGGCACACAATAGGCATCTTTTTTTTTCTTTTCTTTTTTTAGCTCTGTTGAGCATTGTTAAGGGTGACCTTCTCCATATGTTTCTAAGTATATTCAATCTTTCTTTCTACCCAGTTCACTTGAATTCAGAAAGAGTAACATGTTCTATGCTTTTACGGCAAATTAAATGGTTTTACTGTCTCAGCATCTCCTGGATGCCTGCCAAATCAGCTTGACTAGCAAGTTCATTCAAGACTGTTTCACTCAAATCGTGTTCCTTCATTCATGACGCATCTCACTCAGCCCAATGGCTCAACTCTGTTCATTTATTCTTCAGATCGGTTCTGTCAGCCTATAATCAATATCGCCCCCCCTACATTTCCCTTACTCAAGCTAGCCTGCCAAAGGCAATCATCTGACCACCATGAGCCTAATTGGATTTGTGTGTATTGGTCTAGTCTTTTTTATGGTTTAGCCTCTTAATTATAGGGGATCACTACTGTTTGGTGTGGCAGTCTGATCTCAACCCCAATCCGGCACCTTTGGGAGAAATTGGAATACCAGGCCTTATCCATAACTAATGACTAATGCTCTGGTGATATATAGAAAAAATAACAAAAGAACAACATGCAGCTGGCTTTTAAAATCCTATAGCAAGTCACAGAGGACATTCATATTAAATAGGATTGGAAGAGATGTTCAGCAACATCCTCATGTGACCAGTAAACATCTGTAACACCTGACAGTGTATTTTTATTGCAGTGTCCACATACTTATAGAATAGAAGAATAGAATAGCCTTTTACTGTGATTGTACATGTACAACAAAATTGTGGGACTAAATAGAGATAAATGCACTGTTTTTTAATCAATACTTGATAGGGAATACAATGGATTGGCATTTATTTAGTACTATATGTGGTACTTTTCAAGTGCTACAAGGCATTTTCACTTTTTTATATATTTGTACTTTATTCTATTCACCAGCTGCATAGAATAAAGTACTGTGCATACAACTGCATATGACCAACTGACCCTTGACATTTGGAAGGTGGAAAGAATCTACAATCCATGGTGGAAACCCACACAGGCGCAAGGAAGCTATACAAATTTCACAAAGAAATACCTCTTGTTGAATAAATAATATTTTCAGTGTTATATAACACAGTAGTAATGTATGTATGTTATTGCTATTATGGCAAGTGCACAATGACTCAGTGTCATTCAGCTTCAAATCCTCCATAGATCACTGCAAACTTGAATTCGTTGCCAGCAACGGCTGAAGAGAAAATGCTTCCTGTGTCCTTAATAAGAAATGATAGGAAGACACTTTAAAAGTGCCTGTGGCAGACCTGTCAGTTGAAAAATTGGTGGTGTCCCAGTCATTATCTCCTCTCAACACATGGCTCTTCAATGCAGCAGCGCTGGTACTTCAAAGTATACTTTTACATAAGGGCCAAGCAAGTGGTTGTTTCCACCTGCTTGTTAGTGTGGTGCACTCTGTTTACTTGTATAAGGTCAGATGTGCTCCTAAGAAGGAAGAAGTATTTTGGATCTGTGGATTATTTATGAGTGTTCCTTTGGCCCACAGTTCTCCCCTGGTGCCAGTGCAAGAAATTTACTCTGTCTGCAGTAGTCTGAATACTCATTGCACTATTTAAATACAGAGCCCAGAAAGACAGCGAAGAAGGTAAAAATGAAGAAACACAGTAAAGGAGCAGGAGAGAGCGAAAACAAAAGATCAAGATTACCCCATACGTGAACAAATGTGTGGTATGAGAAGAACTGTATATGCAAAAACATTACATTAGTGTAGTGATGCATAAAAATAATAATAATAACAGTATGCAGTGAAAGGAAAACAAAGGAGAATAAAATATTTTATTGATGGAGGGAATAATGCGCTACCTTTTGTTTTATTCAGAGTAATATTCCTCGGAGCAACAACTCCAGCTACACTCATAAGAGAAAAAATGTTGGTTTTATTATTTAAGGCGTAGCAGCCAGCCAAAGGTTTGGAGGAAACCAGCAGGACATGAAACAGCCATTGAGAGGGCTGGCTAAACAGCTTTTTGAAGTCACTTTGAGCACACATATAATTCATTTCAGTTTACAGTGTCAGACATTTCATATTACATTTACATAACAGCTTTTGCAGCAAAGTCAATCCATACATCTCTTAAAATTTAAACATCTGACACAACCTGCAGGCATTTGGAGTGGCAACATCAAAACACGAAGTAACATGTAAACTTAACTTTTAATCTATAGTAGCTTCATTTGGCAGGGAAAGCCAGCCATAACAACTACAGTGCAAGTAGTTGATCTCTACTTATTGTTGTTATCCAGCTCATTTATTTGCAAGCTAGTTGAGGAATATTTTATCCTGTAAGGCCAGCTTATCACCTTAATTTCAAAATGATATTGAATCGTACAACCAGCCCATTTTTCCTGCATCACCACATTACATTTTTCCTAGAACCTTTGTGGTCCAACCACAACCACACTAAACCAATCAGGACAGATTAAACAACCTCAGACCAATTAAAAAAGATTGTCATCTACCAAAGGAGATAAGTAGTGTGTATGTGACATACTTCTCACACCTCAATTGTACCAGCTATAGGGAGGGTGGAAAACCATTGTCTCCACAGGGGTGAGCTCCAATCCTACTTAGCAAGAGTGAAATCTAGTGCACACTTGTGTGTGTGCTGTCTATGTACATATATATATATATATGTGTGTGTGTGTGTGTGTGTGTGTGTGTGTGTGTGTGTGTGTGTGTGTGTGTGTGTGTGTGTGTGTGTGTGTGTGTGTGTGTGTGTGTGTGTGTGTGTGCATTTTATCTGCAAAATGTTTTGACCTGGCAGATGTGCTTGAAAAAAAAATACAGAGATAGGAGACAGAAGAATAAATATATGAATATCACTTTACAGAAAAGAAGAGATTTAATATAGCAAATTCTCTACAGCAAACTCAACATGCACTCATAAACAAATTAAGCAAATAAACTACGAAAACTGGCAATATAAAAAACCCCATAAATCCAAAACAGTGTTACTAGGCAAAAGAGACAAGAAATGTCAGGAAAATAAAGTAGGCAGGAGATTTCAAAACAACATAATGAATTTTCCACAGATTTTTCCAAGGCTCATTTTTCAAATTAATTATTCAGGTCCAGGGATCACTAAGACACGTTTATGGCTACACTGCAGCCTTGGCTGCTGCTGAGTCATCAGAGCATTTCTCTGAATTCCTAACATAAATTATTTAAACTGGACCCGGGAAACCACTTTGTGAGCATTGGTGAACTCTGTTATTAGAGCCAAAGGACAAACTTTGGAACAGGTGAAAGCTGCACAGGTGGAATAAAAGCAGAACTGGGCCCGTGGTTACAGTCTAAAATAATCCAAAAGGCCTTAGGGAGAATGTTATCAGAAGCTCATCAGAACGTCATCACAGGAATGCAGCCATTATAGAAGCAGCACTTTGTACACAGCATGAAGACCAGAACTGATTACCACTGCCTGGTAATTACACAGATCCACGCATGCTGGTGTTATTGTTTGTTTGTTTTTTCCTGCATTTTACTGTCTTCACATTCATGCCAAAAGAAATCTGTTATTACATGACTGATGACATATGATGTATCTAATGTATCTTTCAAGGAGTTAAATAAAATGCAGACAAGATAAATGTGCCGCGCTGCAATCACATCAAACGGTGAATGCGTTAATTTCCCAGTTCACCGCTTACTGCTTCTGAATATCTGAATCTCATTTCATCTGCACTCTTATTTCCCACCTATTGGAGCAAGCTGCTGAGTATGCCTATTAACAGAATTAAATTGGAGTCTCACAGCAGGTTTTCACTGACTGGCCATATGGATTCCCACTGATTGGTGGCTGAAAGTATTACTCTGATAAGCAGAACACTTCCAAAATGTCAGGAAGCCTTCAGCACTTCTTTAAGTAAGCAAAGTTTGGCTCAACTTCCTTTGACTGTTGGCCAACGCAGATCAGTCATCACTAGGAGATTAACACAAAGATTAAGCAGGATCTTGTTCTTAATCTGACACCAATCTCCCAAAACAAAGCTCATGTGTAGTATGTCTATACATAGTCACACACAAAGGTTTAACTTAGCCCTCTTGACCTTTTGTATTAGTGCTAAAATAAATACACCAGCTCTCTGATTTTACTGTCCTATGGTAGTATGATTATTTAAAATAAATAACATTGAAACAGGATTAAGGTGGGATGATTTTATTATCAGTTTATAAAGCATTTCTTCAGGTCTGGCTGTACCTTTTCCTGCTTCGAGCTGCAACCCCCTCCCTGTCGTAAACAGAATAAGGGTAGGGTGTCAGCAGCAATCAATTCAGAGGACATGTCCTCAGCCTGGTATGCAATGGCGATGGCTGCAGCCCGCTGCAGTGTGCTCCTTTATGAATGGGGAGCAACAGCAACTCCTTGAAAATTAGATGTTCAGTCGACCGACAAAACGGACACTTTGGGATTGCACACATGCACACCTCTGCAGCTGCCCTAACACTGACGGCACAGTACTCTAAATCGCAGATATCAGAGATCATGCCGGGTGGATGTGAGCTACAGGAACTCGCAGAACACTTGGTTTCCATCGAAAATGCCTTTATTAACCTTAAATAAAATGAGTTACATTAAAACCCGAACGTGAAATGAAGGTATGTTTCAGCTACACATGCGCACATGGTTACGTTCCATTGCAGAAAATACCTCGGGGTGTAGATGTTACAGCAAAAACTGGTTGCACAGGAATTACAGAAATCAAAAATAGCACTGACAAGACAGCAGATCAAGGAAGAAATGTTGTAAAATGGTCATCGACAGAGGTGAGTTAGGCTTTCGATGGTGAGCAAAAGCAAAAATACGACAAACGATGGCAAACATTTTGTTCGGTAACTATTGACAAGAAAAGCTTTACAACATCACATTTCCTTCCTCTTGCTGGATTAGACTGCACTCTCTTAGTCAACTACAATCATAAGTCGCTCATATTAAAAGTTATCAAACACTAAAATATCTCATGTCGCCTCCTTCTTCACCGTCAGAGTTTACATATTTTATAGTCACTTACACTCTCCAGCTTAAACTTCTCTTACACATCTCTAAGTGAACTCATAGCTTAGTAAGATGAGAGTACACCTATATTTGTGTACACAGTGTCCAATATAGTCCTTATTTTCACGTTTTGTTTTTCTTTTACATTTTGATGCATATATTCGGGATGATCTTTAACATTTCGGGAGAAAATATCAATTTGTGACATTCCTAATTCTAACAATAGCATTTAGTCAAATGTTCCTGGAGAAAAAATTGTTTGCTTTAACAGGTTTTTTTTTTAAAACACATTATTTTGATAAAACTTTACAGCACCAAAGGACAACAAGCCTGTACCATTCTAATTCATCAAGTCTGCCTTTAAAATGATTCAAAGTACACACAACATAGCAGGAAGACATTCAATATGAAACATTAACACATTTACATACATACTTATATATCAGTGAGTTATGAATTGATTATGGTGAAAATCTAAGACCACAGACCCATCTTCTTTGTAGTAGAGATGCACCAATAGCAACAGCAGTGTTGGAGATGCCAGAATAAAAATAGCATCCAGATTTGTCGTCTACAAATGACATTTTTATATTGCAAAACTAGTTCGACAGTTGCATTAACAGGGCTGTGGGATCGCCACAGTTTTCACAGTTTTTGCGACGCGAAACCAACAGGTTCAAATGTAATAGATAACAGACAAGACAATTATATTCACACAGTCTCTTGTGTCAAGCAACCCCAACACTTTATTGCTATCTAGTAAGCAAATACCGCCACATATGAGCCAAACATTAAATTCAAAAATCACAGTCTATGTTGGCAGTGATCAGTTGGCTATTGATGCATCTCTCTAAGCCCACATCAGTCACCTCAGCCTGGATAATTAATGCTTTCTGGTATTGCATTGCATGGATGCTGGAACAAAGTTTACACAGACCAAAGCAGACAATATGCAAATACCCACTGGTGTAACAGCATAATACACTAAATTCTGCTATGACAGGACATTAGATATTCACAATGTATTTAAATAAACCAATGAGAGAAATTCAGCTCTGTACGTGCTAAAGTTAAGTTGCATGATTGGAACTATCATCGCTCATCTCATCAAAACTGATCTAATATGATCAAGTAGAGCACCGTAGCCCTGACATAAATTATGTCATCTTTGGAGACAAACAATACTGATGGATTCACAGTGGAAGTGCTCCAAAAACTAAGTGGTTATAGGAATAGTCTCTGTCAACATCCCGGCGCGATGGCCTCATTAAACGGAGAGCTTCCCTCTGAGGCCATGATGATGTAAACAAAGGCCAAAGTGATGTTCAGATTACAGTCTGAGCACTGGAATTAAAAGCAACATGTCTGTTGTTCCTCTAGCAGCTAAAGGCTAAACTTTACACATGCTCGCTTTGATATTATTGTACAGATTTTTAAAAGCGCGGTGGATATTGGCATTTAACTAAAATGATTTGAACAACAGACAAGCTTCGTCAGCCACAGTGAAGGCGAGAGAGTTTGGAAGGCTGCTCGCCTCTGATCTAAGTAAAAAGACCTTAGATGTGAGACACACGTTTGTCCAGAAATGACAATAACATTTATAAAGGTGTACTGTATGATGAAAGCGAGCAGACAGTTTGCAATTTGAGAACGAAAGACAGTCAATCCGTTCACATAAAGTATAAGAAGTGTGAGGAGCAGCACTATTCTTGCACAGATGACTATCGTGTACATTTAAAGCAGCTAAAGATATTTAAACACAGCCACCTGTGTGATAGCTACTTGGACTATAGACAGACCTGCTCTGTGAAAAATATAGTTAAGCAGTGTTGTCAAGAATCTTAGATATTTTTGTTTCAAGGCTGTACATGTACAATAAGACGCTTTTCTTTAAATATATTAGTTAAAAAATAATTGTTGTGAAAATAAGATCTGTTCTTTAGCAGTCAACCTGAAGAAGAGAAGAAACAAAAAAGGTCCACAGGTAATCAGAGGTAAACTTAACCTTTCAAACAGCTACTTCAGACATTTTCCTTGTGATAAAAGCTATGCTGGAGGATTTCATTCAGATAAAACAAGAAATTATTGTAAAGAATAAAGAATAGGAGTCCTGAAAAACCTGTTCTTTATAGTTATATTTATAAAGAATTCTTAAATTCCATATATATATATATATATATATATATATATGTATATATATATATATATATATATATATATATATATATATATATATATATATATATATATATATATATATATATATATATATATATATATACAGAGAGAGAGAGAGAGAGAGAGAGAGAGAGAGAGATATTTAACATTACTTCATTGTCTTTGAACTTTGTCAAACCAGCTTATTCTTCATAATTTAAATATGCAAAACGTAAAATAATTTATGTTGAATAGGCTACAAATGTATTGCTAAGAGGCAGATTTTTGTATGGTTAAGTATGATGTCCCTGGATTGTTTTACATTGTAAATTTAATGACGTTAAACATCTAATGCATTTAACTCCATTCAAGCCCAATGAAGATAATACTGTACAACACAAATCAACAACTCCCTACATCATGGCTTAGAATAAGGCATTTAAATGGCGTGATAGTAGGAAATAATAAGTTGAATATCTAAATTAAATAACCACCTTATATCTCCATCTTTTAGGGGGGGCGGGGGGGATAAGACATGTTTACCCCAGTCTGCAGGTGATGACCAGGGACGTATGCTACCATCAGCTAAAATGCTTTCTTTTTGCTTTTGAGTCGATGTTTGCACACATGCAAACTGACAGTTACAGCATCTTGAAATGAGTAGTGATGCCTGAAATTGGCATTACCCGGCACGTTCTCCGTGGCGCGTGTTTTTATATTACATAACGAGAACATGCCCTCCCAAAGGGCACCAAGCTGTACAGAGCCCTGACATCAAGGCAACATATCGAACAGCATCCCACACCGGGAAGCCTATCAGGCTTAAACAGCAGGCCATTTCAACCCCCGGTGCGTCGCCACCACAGGGTCACTGTTTGAAATATCGTGGTAAAATATTTTCTCTGTCACGGAATGTATACAGCTGACAATGACGGAATAATAATAATTTGAATCTTTTGTTTTACAGGCTTATAAGGTACCCGGGGATAAATTGCGCTCAAATGGCGCAAGCGTGTCACTGCATACGTCAAAGCTCAGATAAAATGAATCCATCCGTTTTCCCATTCCCGAGGTGGAGACATCTTGAACCGGTGACGACGGACTTTGTAGTTGTTGCCGTTATTATTGTCCCAAAACTCTTGCCCGCCGACACAGTACTTAATTGCAAATTGCAATGTTCCTCCGTTGTCTGGGTATGTGGGCATAACTATCTTGAAACAGAACTTGTCGGTGTCACCGTCGCTCGAGTTAGGAACATAGGACGCCAAACTGTCCATAAAGGTTATCCAGTTGTTTAGGGAATAGCGCAAAGAGACGCTCTTTTCGAAAGCCAGATTCAACACGCGCACGAAGCCGGAGAGGCTGAATTCGTCTGCCTCCACGGTCTCCAACAGGACATTTACCTCCCTAACTTTCTGCTCGAAGCCGGGTAATGTGCCTGGGTTGGTGAACTGCAATTCCATGAACACAGACTGCGCAGGAGCCCGGGGGAATTTTGTTTCCAAGTGATGAAGGTGAAGGGGTCCCTTGGGTAATTTTGCCATTATGCGCTCAGGCACCTCGGGAACATCTGTGTCGTCGAAATGCTTCACTGAAATGAGCTCCAGGCCCAGGGAGTCCGCGAAGCGGACTTTTTTCTTAATGGTTGGGCTTCTGCTGCGGGCGATCTCTAACTTTGCTCTCTCTGTAGGTGTAGGCAAAGACGTGCACCTCCGACGCAGATTAGGGCTCTGTGGGGGCTTCAGGGAAATCTCCCTGCCCCTTGGCCTCTCATTCACCACTGCGCTCTCGATAGGCTCACAAGTGGCGTTCACCATGTCAAAATCCTCCCCATCTTCAAGCCTCGGATTTGCCGCTGCAAGACTCCCGAATAGTCCAGCTATGCAGCTGTAGTTCCTCGGCAGGCAGTTCTTTGGGGGGAGCATGACCGCGACAGGGTGCGCAGACTCCGCTTCAGTCCCTGAACTGCAGAGCCGGAGTAGTCGTTATGGAGAAAAACCGGCGATGCAAGGAGCCGTCAGGTGTTAGTGTGCAACTCGAGGATAGGTGCTCTGCCTGCGTCAGAAGCTGACACTCTGCAGCCTTGGACCAATAAACCAAAGTGTTGTTGCTTTCCGCAATTAGCGCGACTCTCCTCTTGCAGATGCTTCTTTAAAAAACTAAAAACCAAAAATCCATCATAAAATAAATATGGAGAGCTGTTTGCTCAAAAAACAACAACAACAAAAAAACCAAATTCCTTCCTCTTCACATCAAATATCTCCTCGTTTCCACTTGAATGTGGGGAAATTCATGCGTGTTCTCTCACAGCTGATCTCTTCCCGGGGCAGAGGTTGACGTCTCATCTACATTTACGTGCAGAGATGCGCGTTTAACTGACCAAAATGGTTTCCTTCTTCACAAGTTTTCAGCTGGTTTACTTCCCCGTTTGAACGCTGTGACATTGAAAACAAACCGCATGAAATAAATAATTTAGGTGCATCAAAAACAGTTATGTGCTTTTGTCTTCAGTCTGGTACATCCAGATATTGTGTGCATAACTAGATTATCAAGCGTTCCCGTGTAAAAAAAAAGAAGCTATTGTGTTGATTTTTTTTATACTTAATACAGATATAGGACAGTAATGTGTCGGTAGTAGAATGCAGCAGGAGCGCAGGAACCCCTCCCCCTTTCTCTTGACGTGTCACCATGACGACGGCGTTGCAGTTGGTCTCTAAAGGCATTCACCGTTTCTTCCGCTTTTGTCCTACAAAACTCTCAATCGGGAAATAAAAAAGTCGCCACCACGACAGATAGCACACAGCAGAAGTTGTTTGTGAGTAGCAACAAATATTATTCATGTATTTCTTAATTTCCTCGTTTAATAATCCAGTTTGCTTTATTTTGGTAAGCAAAATCAGCGGTAGGTTTGTTAAGTTGATCATATTTACACTAAAAGTGCTACTCAAGATGCATTTTTAAGTAATTAAGGGAATTCTGTTTTCTATGACCCTTTCGAGATCTCACCATGAGTCAAAGGACCTAACTACATCATGACCTCGCAAGAAAGGGATCGTACAGCTGTGGACAGAGCAGACGGGGAGCTGTCAGCACCGGAGAACGCAGCTGGCGAGCACGAAATAGCAGAAAGGAGACTTGTTGAAAGCCTTTTAGATACCAGCGAGGAGAACTTCTTGAATGAGAAGGAGCTAAATGAGTTCCATTGTTACTCTGGTTGGGAGGATGCTGTAAGTGATCCAATATCCTGTTACTGTACCTCTCTTAATTTGTTACCTATATGTAGTTGCAATTTTGTTTTTAAGTAAGTGTCTTCTATGTCACAGTTTGGACTCAGTGATAAATTGAACAAGTATTTAGGCGCCTTCCCTAATTCTTATTTTTTTGTGTGTTTTTTTACACTTATGTGTTTCAGATAATCAAATTGTAATATTAGTCAATGATAACCCTAGTAAATAGAAAATGCAATTTTTAAACAATTATTAATTCATTAAGGGAAAAGGGCTATCCATTTCTATCTGCTCCAATCTATCAAAGTCATCTATCTATGAAATCTATCAAAGCCAGTCTGGAAAGAGTTGCAAAATCATTTCTAAGGCTTTGGGAGTGCAGTGAAAGACAGTGAGAGCCAGTTTCCATAAATGGAGAAAACTTGGAACAGTACTGAATCTTCCCACTAGTGACGGACTACCAAATTTACTTCCACAGCCCGTCGATGACTCATGTAGAAGGTCATAAAAGAACTCAGAACAACATCTAAAGAACTGCAGGCCTCACTTGCCAAGGTTAAGATCAGAGTTCATGATTCAACAACAACAAAGAGAGTGGGGGAAAAAAGACATCCATGAGAGAGGTCCAAGTAGAAAATCACTCCTGAACAAAAAGAATATAAAGGCTCTCCTCAAATTTGCCAGAAAACATGTCAATGATTCCCAGAAGTTTTGGGAAAATATTTTGTAGAGTGGAAAGTTCGCATTCCATTACATCTGATGTAAATCTAACACAGAGTTTTATAAAAAGAACATCATATTAGCAGTTAAACATGGTGGTGGTAATGTGACGATCTGGGTACGACGAGCTGAAACACACCAGCAAGTCCCCCTCAGAATGTTTTAAAAAAACAAAAACAAAATGAAGGTTTCATAGTGGCCTAGTGAGTCTTAAATGAGATTGGGATATGTTGACATGACCATTGATCCCTGAAAACGTTTCAGTGTGGCTGAATTAAAACAATTCTGTAAATACGACTGGATCAAAATTCCTTCACAGCGATGTGAAAGACTCATTTCCTGATGCCAAGGGTGGCACAGTCAGTTAATAGGTTTAGGAGTCAATTACTTTTTCACATAGAGTGAGGGTGATTTGGATACCTATTTTTCTTTAAAAAAAATCATCACTTAACAATTAATGACCCTTTCTGATATTAGTATTGATTATCTGAAGCATCTAAGTATGACAAATATGCAAAATGCAAAAAATATGGTCACATTTTATAATTATGGACAGAATCGGACTAAATCTTCATTCACGTATTATTAATCACATCTGTGCTTTTACTGCTTTCCTTCTATTTGCATGTTTCTTACTTGGTTCAATAAGTATTTTTACTTTGTGATTTTTAGCTTTAAACATATCCGAACTTAACAAAAAAAACTTGGTTTTGCAACAGGTTTGTGGTTGGGCCAGAGTTGTTCCCCTGAGCTGCATACTTTTGACTTCAAACACATACAAGAAACCAGAGCATAAGGAGGCTGACAATGGAACTCCTTCATCTGATGACCCAGTGCCTTCTAATGGAGACAGCTCAGCCAGCATTACAGAGCAGCACTGTGAGTCTCATGCAGGCCTGGATAATTTTAAGAAGTTTGTGTCAGTAAATCAGCACACAGGATCTTGGAGTCAAACTGCTATGGCAGCTCAACAGACAGATGCTGCAGAATGTCCTTTCCTTAAAGCCATGCAGAGAAATCCGACACATCTGTTACTGGAAGAAAAGATATACGAGAGAGGGATGGATAAAGAGACACTTTCTCAGCTTCACCATCTGTCTTCAAAATATTCTGTGCCAGAGAACAAGCCTGCTAAGCCTTGGAAACATAGTCATCGTCCCAATAACAGAGTGGTTCCCATTAAAAACTTCACATTTCTACCACCTATTAACCCACCTCACCTGATTGCCAAGGCCAGTGGTCATCTCTGTAGAGACAAGAAGACTCCAGAGAAACAAACCTCAGAGAAAAACGGTTTCCTTTTAGACAAGCAGCGTGGAACAAGGGGAACTAGAGTGGACACTGCTAGTAATTCAGATATTTCCACTTTCTCTGCAGCGCTGACCTCCAAGTACCAGTCATTTTGGCAAAACCCACACAATGTTTTGATACCAAGAGGTATTAAATACAATGTCTTCCAAACCTGACTCAATGCACTGAGGACTAAAGTCTCTCACAAATGCACCCGAGCTGCCTCTTCTCTGCCTCACTTCACTTTTAAGCTGAACGAGGCATGTGAAATAAAAATCTGTCACTTGAATATTTAAGTATGCAGTAAAGGCAACATCTTTCATTATAAAGGGCATCCTGTCTGTCAGCCTCACTCATCACATACCATTAAAATACAGTTAGCTGGAAGAAGAAATTCGGCCTGTCATAATAGTGGCACTGGTGGTCGCTAATATTTTTGAATTTAAGCAGACTACAACTTGGTCAGAACTTTAACATTGCACCGCAGCTTGTTTCTCATAATATAAACTGTGGCCAAACTACTGCATCTGCTTAATACAGTTTAACTTTTATATTAGTAAACAAGGGATTGGTAATGGTTATGGATTATGGGTGGAGCCAAGGTTCTTTCTGAAAATGCCAAGGGTCATGTTGGTTTCCAGGGTCAACATGACTCATGACCTGTTTTCAGTCAGTTGTTATAATACTGTTTAAGCTGTGGCAATTTTGTTACCTTATTACATTTATCTGTATTGCTCTAATTCTTTTCCCTACCTACACAGATGTAAAATAAATGCACAGGCCTGGATTTAGTAGGTTTATACTGGGCAGGTTGTAACTGCATCAGAAGAAGAAAAAAGGTACAATATTATAAAGGTTTTTTGTTTTAGAAAAAACTAATGGTGCAAAATTTGTTTCGCACAACCAAATCTTAAGAGACGATGACATAATGTGTGCAATTGTAATACTGAACTCAAGATCACATGAATAAAACATGTATGACCCACTTATAACCTTTTTTAAAAAAAACAAAAAAACAAACAAATATTGATCATGTTTGTCCATCTTTCAGCAACTACTTTCCTATTTTTGTTTTGGGAAAAAAATAAAAATGAACACAATCAACACTTGCCAGCAGTTTATTAACAACATCTATAATGTATCTTGAACAATAATTAAAGGCAGCCATTAAGTCGACACATTTAGGCAACAGAAAAATCAAATAAATTCTGCAAAAACAAATATTTTGTGCTGGAAAAATATCTGCATGCACTCCCTACAAAGAGAAAGTAAAGCACTGTAACAGACACCAGAAAGTGACATAGCTTCTACCCATTCAAATATAGGCATTTTCCCCCATTCCACTAAACCTGCAAGGAAACAGCTCTATTGTATTAGAATTTAGGAATTAAAAGTTGGAATTACTGCTTTAAAACAAAACATGCTCAGACTTTATAGGCGTGAACCTTCCTAAAATAGAGAAATAATCCATAAACCAACTGGGAATAGTGGGAGAAAAAAAAAAAAAGCATAATATGTCTGGGCACAGAGTCATTATTGTGTACATTCTTCAGTTTTAATAAACATCCATAAAGTGTAATGACATTAAACACTATTCATTTAAGATGTAATGGAATCAAAGTAATTATTTTCAATCAAATGCTGCAAAGGAATATTTTCATGTGACACAGCATAAATCTTTCCATAAACATGGAGCAGAGGCATTCTCACATTGCATGCAATCACAATAAAAACATCAATACTAAACAGATAAAACATGCAAAACAAAGACTGAAAGGATTCAGATATTTTTCATTGTTTATTCATCATGGTATTCTAGTATAAACATGACTTTGAAGCAGCAAATTATCTGTAACAGAACTCAAGTTAATACTTGGGTTAAGGCACCAACACAACAAAAATGGAAAATAAACAAGGCCTATAGCTCTGTGGTCTCATGTAGAACAGTCTATGTGGTGCCTATGAGGTAACTGAGGTCACAATATAACAAAAAAGAAAAGTGGGGGTGGAAAAAAAGTTACATTTAGTGATTTGAAAAAAATTAGTGTGGGAAATTGGGTCTAAAGTGTAAGTCCTTTAAGTTAAAAGAACAAAACAAAACACTGTGTTAATCTGTGCTAATCCTAGCTCTAATCCACTGTTTTTGTGTACGGTAACATTACTGGATCACTTCAGCAGTGTACTGCTAATGTATACACTTACATCCAGCTAATGAATAAGTTAAAGACGATGACAGCCTAGCCTGCTTACTGACTTAAGTCTTAACTAGAGGCCTTGACACAAAAAGTGTTTACAAAACATCAGACTTCACAACCACATTTTAATGCAAGGTGCGCAACACGGGACAAACATTGTTTTTTACTTTGTGCCAGGTTATATTTCAACAACACATCTTCTGCTTTGAGCAATGCAAAGCCTTTACTTTGAAAAAAAAAATCTCACTTGTCATGTTTTCAGCTGCCTGCAATGTCAGAGTTTATAGTCTTGTTGCCACTGACAAGGTAACATTGAAGATGCAGCATTCAGATGCACATGTGCAGAATCAATATTTTATGTTGTGCTGCTTAAAGGCTTCATGCGCATTGCATACGTATGTAAACTAAACGTACAATATTGTATACTGTACAGCTGAGATGAGATTGTTTTACAGCAGTACATCTATATTTGAAAGCTGTCATACAAGGTAGCAATTTTACAAGCCTTTCATGACAGCCATATATAGGTATGTATGTCATCCCTTTTAAGTGCAGAGATAAACTTTATGTAATGTTAAATGTTTTTACAACTTCTTAAGACCAAACAGTGACCAGTCACAGTGGCTACGCACTGAAATATACAAGTAAGCTTGCATTTTAGACAAGACACGTACAATGTTACCTTATGTGCAAATAAATATGTAAACTGTCACGGGAGCTCATGGGTCATGCCCACTGAGCTAATAAAGTGCAGCAATGCTGTCAGGATAGACACCAGGAAGGGCTCTGGACATTATGCCCCCAGTGGAATGGTTGAGAACATATCTGCAGACTTCTTGCTGCTAAGACTATGGTTTGATTTGCCAGAGGACAGCATAAACCATTTCCTCTTATAGGAAGAGGCAGATATCAGAAACCTTTATTGCAAAGGCATGGGAAGCTTCAGCTGTTGGGTTTCTCAGAATGCTGAAACAGAGCACAAAGTTCTTCACATGTCTGGGTTTCCACAGAGCTGAAATGGGACTCCATGTTCCACGCCAAGTCCGCTGACAGGAAGTCATCCATGACAGTTTGGGTTTCATTGCTGGTCAGGAACAGGTTTCCTAGGCCTTCTGCTTGGCTGGTCACAGTCTGTGTCTCTGTGCTGTTCAGCAGTCTTGCATTCTCTCCTTGAGTGACAGGAGTCTGAGCAGAGAGACTCGTGGCAAATGAAGGGAGATCTGTTTGTGTTTCTGTGTCTGATGACTCTGTGCTCATAGAAAAGCTTGAATGTCGCAAGATGCTGCTCAGGGGCATGTGGCTTCCGGCATTCAGCAGAAAATTGAGGTCAGTCTGAGTTTGAGTATCAAATAGCTCCAAGTCGCTGGCTTGGGTTCGGCTTGGTCCCTCACTTTGGTCCAGATCATCCATCAGTAGGAAGTCTGTCTGTGTCTGAATGTCTAGAGACTCCATTGGCGTGTCACCACCCAGTCCTCCCAGCTCACTCTCCTCGGTCTGTGTCTGGATGTGCACAGCATTGAGGAATTCTTCAAAATCAAAGTCGATGCCGTTATGTTGCTCTTGAACAGAGCTGAGACTTGACCCACAGCCTGCAGAAGCCTCTGTGAGCACCTGATGGCCTGACATACTGTCAGACAGGATGTTTTCCAGGTCATTTAACAAGGTCATTGTTTGGGTCTGGTTGTCTGCCATGTTGTTTGCACTCAGCTCATGCGTCTGCACCCCAAAACACATACCACCTTCTGATTTTGAGTCCTCATATATAGTGCTTCCTGCAGCACAAAGGGTGTCATCTATGTCCAAAGTTGTTTGGGTTGACACACTGAGGGAGTCATTGCCAAATAGGTCTGAGCACATGACAGCCTGGTTCTGAGCCTTCTCCTCCGATTGTGGCATGGCAAAGTATGTCTGTGTCTGCCTGGTTTTGTACGGAAGCACAGAAGAGGATGCGCAGGGAATTTGGCTCAGGCACTGGCTGTCTGTTTGAGCTCCAATAGACGATGTGGGTTTGGCTCGGGAGAAGAATGTTTGGGTTTCAACACTGACTGGCAAAAGGACTTGGGCACTGACACTGATGTCTGTTTGGGAGCAAGAAGACACAGAGGACTCGCCCACAGAGCACAAGCCTAGTCCCTCCCCAACCCCTACTCCTGTGGGCATTTTTGACAAGTACGATTTGTCTGTCTGAATGTTGGTGGAAGTGCTCCTTCCTCGCTGTGCTGCCATGCTGATGGTTGAATCCTCTGCACCTACTGGATCCAGATTGACTTGCACTCCTGTGCTAATAGCCCCCTGGCTAGAGCGGGAAGTAGGCATGCTATCCTTGAAACCCAAACTTTTAGCATCAAGTTGGGGTACCACTGCTCCTGTGGCTTGTGGAAGGAGCTGAAGGGCACTAACAGAACCTTGGCTATCTACAGCAAGCACTACAGACCTCAGAGCCCCACTTTCTGTAGATGGAAGGAGTACAGGCAAATGAGCCACCTGCATCACAGGAACACTAACCAAAGCCATCTTGGGTTTTGGTAAAAGCAACTTTTGCAGGCTCCTCCGGGAGTCTGGGATAGTAATGGTTGTATCAGGAGGGAGAGAAGTGTCTGTCTGCTCTGTGGCAGCAGGGATGATCTGGAAGGTTGAATCATTGATCTTAACCTTTTCAGAACCACTTAACAATTTTTCCATCTTTCTCTTTTTTACTGGGGGAATTCTGCAAAATAATAAATAAATTAGATAAAATGATAACAATCATAAATGCATGGAGAGAACAAAATACAGTATATGAATGAAAGTGTTGGGGTTATCCCTGTACATGCCTGTGCTCTGTTGGAATTTCATGACCCGTCCTGTAGATATGTGAGAGTAGAGCAGCCCTGCTAGCATAGGGGCAGCCACATGTACAGTGGTAGGTCTTTCCACAGTCTTCTATGTGCCTCTTTAAGTCCCACTCTGTACTGTAGCCATTGTTGCACTTGGAGCACTTATGTTTCTTTTCTGCATGCATCTTCATGAAGTGCTGAAATGAAATGAATCAAAAGCAGAAAATAGCTTTAAAATAAAAATGTCCAAATGGAATTTGAAAAGGAAAGCACATGTCCATTTACTTCTTTCTAGTGATTCACCCAGTTAAAGGTCACAGTATAATTTAGGCAAAACTAGGAAAGAAAGGCAGCTTTTCCCTGTGTTTTGCGGTGCTACAAGAATCAGAGTAGAAATGCTAAGATGGTATTTCATATTGATACATGTGTTTCACATTAGGCAGTTCTTTTTTCCTCAACCTATTGTATCAGAGGCTTTCAGTTCAGACTACAGGACACTGTATACAACTTAATCATGCAGTAAATTATTTAACACTGCTTACATTAAAAATGCAAGGTTATTTTTTAAGTTGCACAAGTGGTTCTTAAAAATAGAACAATAACTGATTACATTTCACAGAGGAAATGCTTACTTGCTTAACCAGGGAGAACTGGGAGAAAGGTCTGTTAGGGCCTCTGGGACAACCCTCAATAGGACAGCAGTAAAGCTTCTGAGAGCCCTTCATGTCCTTTCTGACCGTGGGATTGACAATACCATCCTGGGGGTGATAATGACAACAAAGTATTAACAGAGGACAAAATACAGATATATGCATTACAGATACTTGGATCAGAAATATGTGAATGTAAGACTTAAACACACATTCCCATGCTGTGTTTATATTTAAGAAACTCAAATTACAATATAATTGCTAATGATATAAAGGTTGATTTCCCCCCAATATTGTCGGGTCTTTACCTTACTATAAGCACCATGGGATGACTGTTGTACATACAATTGTCTCTGATTTATAGTATTGAAGAGATTCATGTGCTTGTGCTGTGGAAAAGATAAAGCTAACAAACACTGTCTGCTTCGTGATAAGAATATAACTAAAAAGCCAAATTTTGTAGACAGCAAATCCAAATTTTGTGCTTCTCTGAAACGGCATCATATGGTCGTAGGCTGAAGCCTGAGTCATGTCACGACTCTGTGATTGGCTGTAGCTCAGAAGAGAAAACAAGCAGATTTACTGTCTGTCCTATGGCTAGCTTATATCAATTATAAAGTCAAATCTTCTCTCCAACAGACTAGCCAATACAGTGGTAAATCAAAGTAATAGTCTCTAAACTGTTCTTTCTGCTAAGGGAAGTGATATGGTTTGAAAGGCAAGCTAATTCTGGATTAGAATGGGAATAGTCTCATGAGTTTTATGGACTGACCTGACTGCACACAGTCAATAAATTTATATATATATATATATATATATATATATATATATATATATATATATAATTTTTTTTATTTTTAAGTCTTCATAGGGAAACAATATAAACAGTGATGAAACAGCTGTGGAGCGATGCAGTGACGTTATGGTGCTGTTAAATATAAACAGATATAGCCCAACTCTAGCTCCATCAACTATGCAGAAGCACTGAGTGAGCAACTGTGGCATTTTATGCACTTTATCATTATGTCAACCATAATATCATTACGGCTGCTGACAGAAGTTTCACATAGCTGTGGATTAAAAGTAACACAGGCAAGCTGTGCTGCCTTCTTGTTGCTCGCTTTCTTTTCTTTCCTTTTCTTTCCTTTGTGCCTCTTACAGGCACTCTCTGAGGAAAGTGTGAATGCACCATGAAAACCCAACACAGTGACCAATATAACTCTTTATTCATGGACTGCAACGAACATGGACCAAACACAGTTCACCCAGCTTTACGGCAGCTTTTAAGGTTTTGGTGTAAAAACTGAATTACATTTAGAAACTGATTGCTTAACTTTAAACTTTAAACTACTCCTGACTGCAACTCAGATTTAAATAGTAAAACTTGTGGTTTCTTTAGGCCTTTAAACGCTCTCCTTGCTGGGCCAGCATGGATTACTTCTAGGAGCTAATTCAAATTCTAACATTCACCTATTTTAAACAAAGAGCTTAGTCTATTGCAGGACAAAGGCAGTCTTTCCCAGCAAAGAACTTCATTCATTGGGAGACAGTGAATTATTGCGTCCCACGAAGTGCCCAGTCCAGTGAGGACAGAGGAACTAGGAGTTAGTACAGCTGAGGCGGTTTAAACATTTAGACCAAAGTCTAAGTATTGTGTTCGTGATAGACAGCACGTTGTTTGTGCGGTCGTATTCCTGAGAGACCGTAACCATACAACGACAAATAGATTTCTAGCTTTGCACACACACAGCCAATTTAGATACTCCCAAATTCCCTGCCCTAGATTAACAACTCGCTAAAAACTAATATTTAATATTAAAGGGGTATATCTGTATATTATTAATGCAATAAGCACCGAATTTCTCTTGACAAATGCAATAATTGATAACATAAGCGGCTAGGTGCAGTATAGCTAACTCGCTAATAGTAAACAGTCACCAATTAAATAACAGTCAAGAAGAAACTTAGTTAACTTTTACCAAAGCTCGACTATGTTGTCCCAGCGTTATTGGCAACACATTACTACGACCATACGTGCTAGCTAATTCGAAGTTATGGATGACTTGCGTTTTTTTTTTAATGATAGTTTTCTCTCAACCGAATTAGCCAAGTTAGCATCGCAGTTGAGTTCACATCGGAATAACCTGATTTAGAAATTAGTTACCTTTATTCTGTGCGACTTAACCAGATGCATGTTCAACGCAGGTGTGTTGGGGAGAATCTTGCCACATCCTTCCACGGTGCATAGGATGTTCGTCCTCACTTCTTTGGTCAGCTCCACGATGGTGGGTTTTATCATTTCCCGAGACTGCGGCAGAGGTTCTTCGTTACAGTTTAGACTGCCGGCATTAGCGTTATCACTGTTACTCGCCTTGCCCGTTGAAGAGGCAGCCATGTTTCTGTGTTGACAGTGCATTCCGTGTTTGGCAGAGAGCCCCAGCAGCAGCATTGTATGAAAAGGATCATTCCGTCCCTCAACGCTGCCTGTGAGGCTGCATTGCCACCTTTCCACTCTCCTGTTCGGGCTTACGTCACATCCTAGATAACATTCGCATTTCCGTTTTGCAGAATAATGTGATTTTTAACATATACGGATGGACGAATAATTAGACTTCGAGTGCGTATAGCGCGGACTCTAACCCGGTTCAGCATCACTAATGACAAGTTCTAGATTTTTTGTTTTGTTTTGGATTTTTTTTAATGAATGCGACCCACCTAATTGAAAACTGAATATTTCATTTTTTTTTTCTATATTTTATTCCTGCAACTATTTTTGATGAATGATCCCATTTCATTCTCCCACAAAAGGAGAAATTATGTAATTAATTTAGGTGAAAATCGGGTTAAGATTGCACTAAATGTGAAAATCAGTAAAAAAAAAAAAAAAAAAAAAATGTGCATCACCTGCAAACTTCACAACAATATGATAGACCTTTGGAGACATAAGCCAAAGATTTCAGCCAATTCTGCTCCACTCATGTTGATAAAACCTATGATTTTAATACATATATTCATAGGGTTAGGGTCACATGACTTCACAGTGACACAAAAAGATTAATATACTATACTATATATTTCCATATTAACAGTGCTGACATCAGCATAATACATAGAAACCGCTGATGTCATCAGGATGAGATAAACACACATAATCTGGAAAAACTGCACACATAATCATATTGTAATAAAAACATCATAGAACAGCAAAGTCCTTTGGCGGGACTTGTGCTCTCTGTTTGTATGTCACTAATGTTTGGAGACATGTTCTGCAAATCTTCCGACTCATTACTCGCCTCGACTACAAAACACTCGAAAGAATACCGTTTATCAAATCAGAGCTTTCACTTTGTCCTCTCAAAACGTTTAGATTCAGTGTCTGGGTTTGTCATCACATCAGACCCTATCTGATGTAAACCTCTGTTTACATCAGATGGGGTCCAGTATCTTTCAAATTTCACATATCTCCCAAACTCCCCCAGTCTAAGTTTATTAGTTAACATATGAAGAGGCTACTATGGTTGGTAAAGACAGATCTATTTAACTAATACACACCTTTTGTTGGAGCTATTTGTTCTTTATTTTTTATTTTTTTGAAAGTTAAAGTTTGTTGTTAGTTTACTTATATTTTGGGGTTTATTTGTCGGTTAATATTTTGTTTTAAATGATTTGTTTGTTTGTTGTTATTTTGTTAAATTAGTTAGTAAGAGCTGTAGGGCCATTTTGTTTCTATAAATAAAGAGACTGGTATAGGACCAGCATGCATTGGGGTGGGCTTATGGTTTTTTACCAGAGCAGGAGAAGCAGCATGAAGGATCTTGTTATTGCTTGCCAAGATGGATAAATAAACCAAAACTCTCAACTAAAATGTTTGGACAATGGACTTCATTTGCCTGCGTACAAAATATTACCTCAATGCAGCAGTGGCTTGTGGACTTTAAGTTGTGGGACGTTTGATCTTTTAAAAGTAAAGGAATTGCCACTACACCTTTCACTTGTGTAAATCACATATTTACAAGCCCCCACCCCCCCCCCCCTTTTTTTTTTTTTTTTTTAAATGGACACGTTTTAACAGGACTAAAGAATTGCTTTGACCAATGATGCTTTAAATAAGCTTGAAAGGATTGTTTACAATAAACTTGAGACTAAAGCTTTTGTCTAAATGTTTTGTATACAGACACAAACAGAGTAAAAATGCACTTTGAAATAACGTGCATCTGATTGCTACGCAGAAAAAAACACTTTGTATTAATGTGTGGTAAAATTACACATTTGTATCAATACCAGAAAACAAATGACAAAACCTCAGGAATATTTAAAATTCTGCTTTTATATGCAATGCTGACAAACAATAAAGTGACAGAGTTGCCAGCAACTAGTATACCTACAGCTGAAGATATAAAAATACAAGAATAAAAATTTCTTATTGAAACAGACTGAGAGTTTTATTAACAAAGACATCATTAAAGTATGAAGTAAAATGAATGGACTAATGGACTGCGCATGCTACAAGTTAAATCAAGTGTGATGGTCATTTCTGTGATGAAGGTCCAGGGCCATTGTCTGTGATAACAAAATAATTTTTTCCCTTTAAGGGAACAGATGAGAGAAGGGGTGTCACAGGGGTGGAAGCAACTCCTGTAAAGTAGAAAAACAATGTTTAAATAACCATTAGAGAAAACAGAAAGACAACAATGAGGATCAGGTTTTAACCTGCGTCATAACTGAGAATTTGTCTATTACCTGTCACTATCAGTATTTTTTGATTGTCTCCACCCACACCGGAAAATGTGGGAAAGAGTTGCAAAGTGAGGAGGATTCAGGGACATAACAATTAAACATAAAAGCAAACTTCCTTAGAAAAGTTTCCTCTTCCCAAAGTATCATGAATATTGTGAAGTAGCTTAATGTAACAGCATTACTATATGGCTATTTCTTCCAGGACTTTGGTGCCCTCTTGTGGACACTTGCAGAGATGCAGTTAGTATTCTACATGACTTTGTGACATACCAGGTTATAGTAACATAACTTACTTCCTTACAAAAGACGATGATAGTTATTCTTATGACTGTTTTTAACACTTTCTGTGTACCTGAGGATGCAGAGTGTCTGAGTGACTCGAGGAGATTGGTGCTTGCAAATTTAACAACACATCTGAATGGCTCGTCCCGCTCTGTCATGGTCTTATTGGTGTGATCTCTGAATTTTGTTTCCAGCTGATGAAACATTAACAAGGAACATGGCAGCATCTGGGTTAACATCTGTATCTGTGAAGCAGTGAAACAACTTAGATAATCAACTTATTTTACTTAGTCAGTGTTGTCCGGCTACCTTGTAAACTGCAGACTGTAGTTGAGGTAATAGCCCATCACCAAATGCCTCACAAGCCATTTGATGTCTGTTTGCTGCAGACCCAGCTTGCTCTTTTTCTATGTGAAGGTCTGTACATATAAATAAAGACATACATAAAACCAGCATTAAAAATGTAAGTACATGTTTCACCATATGACAGAAATGCATAGAGAAAACAGCTTAAAGAAAATCAAAAAGTTTTAAAACATACTTGAGACAACACGATTCCTTTCTGCCAGAGGGCTGGGAAACTTGGTGGGAAACACCTAGGTGGATTTAAAAGAAAAAAAGGTCAGAGTAAAATTCCACTCATTTTTCTCTCTAAAGCAGTAATTTAAAAAGGTGAAAACACTGCATGCAGCCCACAAAATCTAAGAAATGAAAACAATAAAAATAAAGTCAGTCTTAACTAGTAAATAATTCTAAAAAAATAAATAAATAAATAAATCAGGCATACTTGCAGATACTGCTTCATAAGCAGATCTCTGATGGCAGTGAGCTTCCGTCCACTGAGGTTAGCATCCTTAATAGCTTGATATCGGGTGGACAGAACCAAAGCCTGCAAAGCAAACAAGTCTCTTAAAGTAGGATGGAAACAAACAAGGAAACTGGATAAACAATGTGACGTATTAACCACAGAAGTCATCCTTACCTGTGACAACAGAGGCTTTTGTTTTGAAGTTAGGCTGCTCAGAAAGACGTAAGGGGTTTGAAGATAGTGAACGACATATGTGGGTTTCAGGTGGTTTGGGCGAGAAAAGGTGTCTCCCCATGCAATTCGAATCCACACAGCTTCATCTGTGTGCTTCTTTATCTTGATAGAAACCTTCAAATATAAAGTGAAAACAGACTGATAATGCAGGAGGTTAACAGAAGCATGTGAAATGTAATTTGCTGATAAAACGATTTAAAAATAGGATTTTTGGGTGTAAATTAGATGGAATAGCTTACGTGTCTTATTAGCTCACTGAGGTGGGATTTAAATTGTTCCTTGAACTGTGTCAGCTCTACAGAGTGAGCATCATCTAAAAAAAAAAAAAAAAAAAAAAAAAAAAAATCAAGATATTTATAAAGACAGCAAGAAATTAAAATATTATTAAGGCACTTAAAGCCATCAGCAATTTAATAAAGAAAACCTCCATTCAATTCAATTGTATTTATACAGCACCAAATCACAAAAACAGTTGCCTCAAGGTGCTTTATATTGTAAGGTAGACCCTACAATAATAAAAGAGAGAAAACTCCAACAATCATATGACGCTCTATGACCAATCGCTTTGGTGACAGTGGGAAAGAAAAAAACTCCCGTTTAACAGGAAGAAACCTCCGTCAGAACCAGGCTCACGGAGGGGCAGCCATCTACCGCGACCGGTTGGGGTGAGGGGAGGAAGACAGAACATTCCCTGAAAACCCCAAGAGCTTCGATATTCAACGAAGGTTCAAAACTTATAGGCTTTCAGCCCTTGACGACACAGAGCAGGTTACGGTTTCAACTAGAGCTGGGCGATATGAGATTTTTTCATATCACGATATGTTTTTTTCATTTCAGGCGATAACGATATCTATCACGATATAAGCCAAATAACTATATTTGTAAGATTTAAATGTGCCGTTGCTCACAAGTAAAATGTGAAATAATCAGCCGCTTGTTTTGATTTAAATATTTATTTCCCATAATAAGTTCAACAGGGTAGATGTACTTAAGGAACATGAGACTTTTTCAGATAAATAAAGGCAAATATTGCAAACTACACAAAAGGCAGCCGCTAAAGCGTTTAAGTTTCAAAATAGAACAAACGAAACAGACTAAATTGTCAATTCCACTTAGAAACAAAATATTAATTCTAAAAATAAATCTTAGTTTGTTTTACAGAAGAACAGACAAAACTGACTAACTTTTGTCAATATCAAATAAACTGAGAACTAAAAGGAAATTCTCAATCTCTCCTTGTTGTATAGCTTAGCTTTTCAAACAGTTTTAACAGTTACTTTAGTCTGACAAAAGCCGAATGACGAATTAGCGCTTCCAGTCAGAGACTGAGGCTACGTCCACACGTACACGGGTATTTTTGAAAACGGAGATTTTCCGTTTTAAAAAATAATCCCGTCCACACATAAAGGCAGAAATGAAGAAAAACGCTGCTATGAACATGCCAAAGCAGCAGGTGGCGCTAGATTCCTAACCGTGCAGAAATGTTGGCCAATCAGAAGTCTAGAAGCCTCGGTGGGAAAAAGTAAACAAAGCTGCGGCATAGAAGCAGAACCGAGTCGTATGTGTGGAGGGACAGTAACTGTGTGTATATGTAAGCATTTAAACACTGCAGAGAGTAGAATTAACAGTAACAGTATTGTAGAAATTCATTTCACCGAAACAATAACGTGGCGCACAGTGTGACGCATGCACCAGTTTATTGTATTTCCAGACTTGCTTTCGGCACAATTTACAGTGCACGCTACTCTGTTTTTTGTCAGACTTGAAATAGCCGAAATACCTTCACACTACGGAACTTCTATGGCTCTTCCGTTCGACAATCTCTCCGGCATTGGAACCATCATCTGTTTTCTCTTCGGTCACGCTCGGTTGATTTTTCTAGTCGGCACACTCATTTCCTCCATTACGCGCTGGCTCCATTACCCGCTGGCTGCTTCCCAAACAAACACGTGCGGCTTGGCACTTGTGCTGTACGTAACAAGTCACGCGACGTGACGCTGCGGCTGTGATTGGTTCGGCTCTGCGCTACTTAGTTTGGATTGGCTGACCTTTTTTAAAAAAAATTTTTTTAATTTTTTTATTTTAAGAGGACAAGAGCGGCGAGGTCTATCGCGATAGCTTAATTTCTCTATCGAGTAAAAGTTATATCGCGATACATATCGTTATCGTTCTATCGCCCAGCTCTAGTTTCAACATACCTTGAGGGTCCATGAGCTGGAAGGCATGCCACATGCCCAGGTTGGGATTCTCGATGACATCTGTATGAAACCAGGGCGACACAAGCACTGTTAGTGAACTGTAAATCTGTCCTTACCACTGATATAGCAAAAAGCCAAAATGATAACATAATATATAATAGTAATAATATAATACAGTAACTTCGCTCGACTTACGTATCATTTCCAGCTCAGCTATGTGTTTAACTGTCAATTCATTTTCCTGTGAAACACAACACTTATGTTAAACACTAATAGAGCAAACACCATAATATTTAATAGTAGTTTCAATGTGAACATTTTTTACAGTGTACAATGAACACATAGAAATAACAACAAATTATATTGCCTAAAACCAGCCAAATACCTCGCAAATGGCAAGTAGTTTTTCTGTTAACGCCCATTTTGATTCTGTGTAATCTATGGACTGCCGCTGCGTCGCCGTCAAACGGCTCCACTTATCCAGCGTTGTTTTCAGCATTCGACTCGGTATCCGTCTTACGAGTCGCTCCAGTAAACGTTTAACAGTGTTGTCCATGCTTCCTTCAACAGTGACCGAAATAGACAGACAGCTTGAATTTGAGTAAAACTGTCGATCTGTTCAGCTTTCACGACAACGCACACCACAGTCGATCGATTCCAAACAAACCGCCCAGAATAAAAGCACATGAATCCACCAATCAGATATTTGCAAAACGGACTCACGTATTTTCTTTAGCGCCCTCTGCTGTCTTGGAGTTATATATTAATTTTAAGTACCGCTGCTACTGACGTGACCAACCATGCTTATACGAATCTGTATATAATAATGACCTTAATAAGACCCTTACATAAAGAGTTAAATGTTGAAAGAAATTAGTGACCGCCATTGAGTGAAATTAATTATGACATACAAAAAGTTCATAAAGTTCACACTGCTGCTATAGAAACTGTTGAAAAAAAAAAATAGAAGAAAATTTGTCATCTCCAAGTCAAAAGTTCAGGTCACGGTTTGGAAATTTTGACTTACGAACTAAATTAGGGTCAGGGGTTAGTTAGGTTAGGCTAGGTTTGACCAATGAGTAGTTTACTCAGAGCATGAACACTATTTATTCATTTTTAGTTTAGTCCATTTAGTTGTGAATTTTCCCCATTTATGCATGCACCTTCCGAAATGAAAAGGACAAAATAACAACCAAAAATAAATAACTAAATAAATAAAAAGAGGAAATATTGTCAGAGGAAAAACGGTAAAACCCATCACTCAGATTGTTCAAATTACGTAAACACAAACCACACAAAATACCCCCCCCCCCCCCACACACACACACACACACACACACACGCGCCACACACACAAACAAGCAAAAAACAACAACAAAAGAACCGTAAGTAGATAATTAAGCATCGTTGACATTTCGATTTATTAATTAATTCATGTTAAATAATGACATGAACATCTGACTTAAGAAAAAAAATCAAAAACAAAAAAAACTTAGTGACGGAAACAAGGTTCCATGCATTACAGAAATAGTAAGTAATGGCGGAAAAAAAATGTGTAGCACAGGTGACCAAATAGTACCGTACCCATTCACAAAAACGGAGGTGCCTGGAGAGGAGCCTTCTTGTATTTCCTGCAAACTCCCGTCATCATTTGTCCCGCCTTTTGTGGAAAGTACGCACGCCATTGGTGAGGCCAAAGAAGAATATAGGCTACGATTCGCCCTCGACTCTTGTCACTCAAATCGTTGAGGCGAAACAGTTACGAAAGCTTCACGTCCTGTAACAGGCAGGCACGTCCTTTAGATTGTAATTTCTTGTAGGTTAAACCGGCGATAGTACTACTACAGCTCATTTAGTCCAGTTCATTAAGGCGTTAGTGACTTGCAGCAGACCATAAAGCTTCTGCAGTTGTTCAATGGTTGTATAGATTCATCTTCTGTGAAGTTAGCTTGGAGCTAGTAGTTAGCAAGCAGTGCCTTTTTTACCCACTGGAAACTTCTCAGATGATAAAGCCTTTGCAGTGGTAAGTGTAATTCAGCTGATAATCCAGTGTTGACATGAAGTTTATTATAAATTACTACATACGCAGTACAGATCCCCAGTTCAAAGTCTAGTCTAGCTAACATAATGCCAAAGTAAATGTAGACGGTGTACATTTGACACAATGCTCTTGTCTCTGCCTCTGTGTCTGCAGGTAAGTGTCCACTGGAAAAAACAATCTCGGTCATCACTATGACACATCAGGATGGAGAGGGATGGGGAGGTGTTAGTATCCTTTAGAGGAAATGCTGCTGACGTACTACAGGGATGTCAAACTAATTTTACATCATGGGGCACATACAACCCACTTTGATCTTGACAGGATGTTTATGCACTCCTTGTTTTCCATTGCCATCCAGTGGGGCAGATTGGAGTGCTTCCCAGAATGCTTCTGGCCCCCATGCCTTATGTTTGATACCCCTGATATACGGTATTTAAAGTGCAGTTGAAGCAGTCTTTGGAATAATTCATTCAAACAGTTAAAATAACGAATTTAATTATTGATTCATTAGTTGTTATTGGTTGGGCATCAGCAGTTCCAGATGTGGCAATATTTTGCTTTCTTGCTATATGTTATTGTATACTAGCCTTAAATCATATTACTTCCAAGGTGCCCCCCTTGGGCTGAGTATTTTACGTTGTTTATAGATGAGAGTATATCCTCAGTTCATCTCTTGCTTGTTGCCTTTCAGTGTCTCTGCAGTTCTTCAGTAAGCCCTTAACTCAAAATGCACCCTGACCTGTCACCTCACCTTCACACAGATGAGTGTAATGAACTAATAAGTCAACTGAGACAGTGCCACAACGAGGTAAGTCAATCTCCAAATGTGACTATTTCTCTATGATTCACATGCATAGATATAAAATTGTGTAAAACCTTGTTTGCTTTTACGATCAGCACAATATTCTGAAGTTCTTTGGCACATGTAACGATGTGGACCGTGCCATGCGTCAGTGTCTGAAGAAAGAGGTCTGTCAGCTTTTTAAATTTTTTTCCACTTATGGATAGGACAACAATCAATCCTATTAAAAGATTTTTTTTTCTCTCTTACATTCATTTCTGTCTCCTTACTATTCAACAGAGACTGGAAAAGCGGGAGCGCAGCAAGCAGCATGCGATAGAGATGAAGAAGAGGCTGAAAGAAGGACCTAAAGACCGTCTCTAAGGGACATTTTACTGCAACTGTGCCACTGGCACAGCAAGTTAAACCTACTGAGATTTTGGCACACTGAATGAAGCTTGACACTCTGTACCAGGCTTCTTCAGCTGACATTTCATGTCAGGACAGATGAAGAGCTATTTCTTTATAAGCAGTGTGGGTGATTTCATTTAATGGTGTGCGTCTCCAAGAACAAAATGGTAATCTTGCCATATTGATGCTTATATTACTGGTATTTTTAAAGTTTTATTGAACAGCAAGTAAGCTCAATTAAGCTTACATGGGTATTTTGTATCAGCTACATAGACTAAAACTTGAAGTGTTGACAACAATGTCAAGAGGTCAACATAAAAAAAACATCTAGTACTTGAGATTGAAGATTGAGTTTGGGGATTATTATTCCCCCACCCCATCTCTTGCAGCGGACTACTGCTCCATCACTGATGTGTCTGTTGGCACAAAACCACAGCAATGATTACTCTGTTAACGTATAACAGTATCTATTGTTGAAGATTTCTTTGAATTGGGAATCATATTGATTCTTTTTGAATAAAGTAAAACTCTGAATTAATGTAAGAACCTGTTCTTGCTTTAACATGGTGCCACAACACCGCGGGACACAGTATCAGTTTCGCAGCATGTAACACATGTAGCATTTATATGCATTTTGCTAACAAAATGATCGACATGAGCCTTTTCTCTTTTTTTTTTTTTTTTTTGGTAATTAAAACCACATCAGAAGTGTGAGGTTTTCTCTGAGTGTTAGGTAAGGTTAGGCTAGCTGTGCAAACCATACGCAGAAGCCTTGTGTTTGTGCAAATGTAAAAACATGTTGTCAAAGAATTGTTTCTTTATTTGAAGCAGCTCATTCTACTCATCACAATGTATCAATAACTCCTTGACAAACATTTAAATTATAAGGCAACCCAAGGTGTGCTTTCAGACAGTGTAGGGAAAAAATACACATGTAGGTATGTGTATTTAAAAAGTAAAATAAAATATAAACCTGCAATTTGTAATAAATAATGGAGCAAGTTATAACTGATATACTTCAAATATTTTCATCAAGCACACTTCAAACACATGCTGAGCTGGCGATTTGGGGCTCAAATCCATTATAAACTCCCATAGCCCTAAATAAAGTTTCAAACCAAAGAAATGCTTCTGTCCAAGTTGACACTCAAAGACATTTGATATTTTACAAAATAAATAAATTAAAGTCCATGAATCTTCAGTGTGAGCAGCGCTCAGCAGACCTGAGTGACTTGTGTTCATTGATGCTGTACAGAAGCCATATTATACCTCTTCTTATGAAGCAAATGACACAATATAAATAATCTATCATCAGATTAGTACAATAGAAGTAAAGACATGGTCTCCTTTCATGGATCTAATGACCACAATAAAATTGTTTTGTACAGAAACCTGAGTATACAGCAATTTAGATTTTGTTACATGAATCACATTTCCTTTAGACAGTAAGTGTAAAATCATTTGGTGTGACTGTAAAGGTTTTAGATTTAATGCGCTCAGGTGGAAGTCTGGCATTGTTTGTTTTTGTCAATTTTTGGTTGACAAAAACAAAACAAAAAAAAGCTTCCAACCTTATTATCCCAGCAATCAATGACCACAAAATCATTTAACAATCTCACATTGCATTAAATCTTATACAAATGTCAACAATCTGTTTACACCACAGACCTCAGCTCATACTCACAAAGGTTTTAAAGCACAATGTAAATTAAATTAAATGAGCCCATGTCTCTCACTGATCATGTACAACACCTCTATTTATAAATCATATCTTCAAGTGGCAATAGTGTTAACATTTTGGTCATGAAGGACGTATTTATGTAGACATTTTCTTTTTTCTGGGCCTATTTTGCTAATTCACTTTTGTGCAGGGTCACGAAAAAGAAGCCGGGGTGCCTCTGGAGCAAAGTAAACCACATGGCACGGCACAACAGTTATTTCAAATAAATACAAAAATAAAACGCAACATTTCTAACAGTACTTATAATGGTGGTACAAAACATACCCTGAAATACAAGGAATTCAGACAAGCAGCACATTTACAGTATATTACATGCAATTAGTTACAGAAAACAGTCTACATTTTATATATATATATATATATATATATATATATATATTTTATCATATTTAACTGCAAAATGGACACCTTTTAAAAAAATGTACACAGAGCTAGACACATTTACATTTTGGTAAAACAAAATAGATCCCTAAATATCATACAGAATATAAAACTTCTTGAAACTTTGAATGATCACATGCAGGTTAGGACAGGAAGATGGATTCCAGCAACAAAAATGTTCAATTTCGACATTATTGTTCAACGACAGCTGAAGATGCTTGAGAATCCAGATATTTTCATCTCTTCTGTGCTCTAAAAACGCACAGCTAAGGAAAAAAAACACATCATCTGGGGTTTTTTGTTGTTGTTTTTTTAAAAGAATGTTCATACATTTTATATAATGACAATTACTCAATAAAGGCTCCTATATGTAGCGCACAGTTTGATCGGATTCATCACCAATTTTCCCCTGTGAGAATTGCAGTCAGTTACTTTCAGCATTTCTATTTAGTGCTAGCATTCACAGATTAGTAAAAATTATCGGTGCATTATTCCAGCAAGAGAAGAGAAATCCTGGCCTTCGTGTGATTATTTGTAAAAATTCAAGACAGTATTCTTGCCTATAATGTTAAAGAGGGAAACGACTAAATAGCTTTATTTAAAAAACAAAACAAAAAACCCCCCACCTGAAATACTTTTTATTTTATTTAAATGGAAGAATTTAATTTCATCTACCAGGTTATTTTAATAATGTAAGCAAACAGAAATGCTCTTTTTAATAAAGATGTTTATGTAAGAAAATATAATTATGAGGAAAAAGAATTCCACACTACTTCATGACTACACACAGTCAATACAAATAGGAGAGAATGTGCATGATAAGGAGCAAGCAACTGTGTCCTCATGCAAACTTTGGTTTACACTTCAATTCAAAACAGTAAGAAACTAAAGGAAAAATCCTGGAAAAATGCATCCTATGTACACAAAGCAACTCTTTTACACGCTTGTAATAAATATATATTATTCTTCTATATATTATCATCACTTTGTCATGTGCAGTCAGAAATACATTTATTATTTCATCCATCTTGTTGAATAAGTCTCACATATGTACAGATGCACTCTGTACCTCCCTGCGCTTACGCAATGCATATTTGGCCCTTTGCCTCATTAACACAGAGCGTGGAAATCTGGGAAAACTTAGGGACAAAACAAAAACCTCTTTTAGAAAAGTGATCATGACTGAATTTAATTTTTAACAGATATACACAGAAAGAAATCAGAAAGAATTCTCCTGCTGATAGATGGAAATAAAAGGCCCATAATGAGTTTGACACCACAGCACTGCCAACCTGATCCCCCTTTTTTGTTTTTTTAGGTAGCTTCATACCCACACTGATCATCTATAATTTCTGTGGTGGGATGGTTACTTTTCACTTGTCTTGTTCTGCAGGTAACTGAAGAGTGCCTCTAGTCCTTTAGTTGAGCACCATAGCTGCTTCAACATCTGACATTCCTTCTCATTCACTTCCTCCAGGACAGACATGAGGATGCTCCTCACCAGGCATTTAGACTCTTCTAAGACCTTTAAAACACACAGAAAAAGGGGAAAGAGCTATTTCATCTCCATCCTTAAGAGACACCTTTGCCTTCTGCATTGTGTAGATCAACAAGACTTACCACTGCGCTACAAGATGCCATTTCCTTCACACGCAGCATCACCTCTTGGTTGAATGTGGTTGGCCAGAAGACCTGCGACACGAGCCCTCGACTGCATGCTTCTTGTGCTGTGAGTTTTCTTCCACAGAAGAGCATCTCATTGGCCTGGAATGAAGGAGAAAAAATGCTATCGGTGGAACCACATAACATTACGTGGAATTTTGCTAAAAAATAGATTTTGATGGGACCCACAAGAGCGACGCCCAGTATTTGAGGGAAGGTATAAGAGGAGCATCCAGAAGGAGTGAGGTGCAGGGCTGCACATGGAGTTTGGAACCAGGCCCTTTCACTGGCCCACACCACATCGCACAGTGGCAGGATGGATGCTCCCAAGCCCAGAGCAGGGCCGTTTATTGCCACCACAATGGGTTTCTTGAAGTGGATGAATGCCAACACAAAGTCCCTAAAGGGGTCACAGAATGATCAGCAGTGACTCTATCAAGACTAATGGTAACACACAAAAGAGTTGCTGCCTGTAGTGGAGTGATTTCTTCTTACCGTACAGCATCTGCGATGCGGCTGCTCTCTTTTCTGCGGTCAGTGGACAGACGCCCTATCAGATACGATGGCTCCAGGCCACTGCAGAAAACAGTCCCCACTGAACTGAGCAGTAGTAATTTACTGTCATCCGCAGCGGCATTACCCAAAGCTCGACAAACTTCCTTCATGATCTGAAGAGAAAGAAGAACAAATGTGTATTACATTCTTAACCAACAAAAGAGGACTGGTTGGGAAGGAAATAGCTTAAATATAGGTTCTGAATCCTCAGAGTAAAACTGAAGATCCACTAGGTACATCATTATTTTTTATTGCAATGCCCAGAGCAGAGAAAAGAAAAAAAGACCAGCACTGGGACTACAAGACTTCCTTCTGTATCCTTGCAGTTAACAGAGACTGAAAACTGTGTAGCACATCACAGCATCTAACAAAATTTCACTTTGAAGGAACAAGCTTGAGATATTCAGTTTAAACATGCTAAATATATATATATATATATATATATATATATATATATATATATATTGCATAAATACTATACAATTTACATTCTCTACTTAAATTTAAAGGGCAAAAAATAAATCAAAACAAGCTTTTAGACTTTTGCTCCAATAAGCTTAGTTTCTGTGTAGAAGGTCAGCTTAGCGGTGAAATGGTTTCTAGTTACTTGATGTTACTCTGTGAGCAGGGGTTGTTGTGGGTAAGATGTTAATGTGACAACTAGCACTATGCAGCTTGTTTCCTTGACACCCTGCCCATCAGCAACAACTGGTTTAACTGTATGTTAACAATTCCCACTCCTTATGGCTGCATGCGTTACAAAGGAAGAAAAGCTGTGTCTGTAAACTTCTAAATGTTATAATAAGAATTTTAAAAAAAAAAGAGTATTTTAAGAAAACATTGGTCAGACTTTACTTGAATATAACCTCCTTGCAGTATGGTATGTCAACAACTGGGCCCAGTACATTTTAGTAGTCTGTAAAGAGACACGTTTCATGCTGCCAGTTAAAACAATATATGCAAAATTCAGTATTAAGAGTTTGGCCTTTGTCTCATCTGATAAACAAGAGAGTTTGCCGACATTGTCAGACAGTCAACCCGACAAACCCCAGCCCCACACCCACACCACCATGTCACTTTCTGCAGTCAGTCTGCACACTGTGTTGTTGCATTTTAATCAGATTATCACTCCTGACCCATATTAACCATTCAACCTCAAAAGTGAACTTAATTCTCTATGTCTCACCAAGCACATAATCTGACCCCAGTTTTAACCGTGTGTGCTGTGTTGTCTCCGTATTTGAATTACTCATGTTGTGGGGACACAAGTCCGTTTACACAGTGACGTGGTTGGGCACAAAAAGCATGTTCTCATAATGAAATTTAATAGTGAATGTAAGGGTTAGGCAAGCACGTTTTGATTAAGGTAAGGATAAGTCTCCAGGAAATTAATGCAAGTCAATGTAATATCCTCTACAATGATGGAAACCATTTGTGTGTGTGTGTGTGTGTGTGTGTGTGTGTGTGTGTGTGTGTGTGTGTGTGTGTGTGTGTGTGTGTGTGTGTGTGTGTGTGTGTGTGTGTGTATAAACGAGCATGACAGAAAGTGAGAAATTACAAATGTCATTATTTTAGGAGGTGAATGAAACACTTGCTCAGATACATGAAGGAGAAATGAACAGATGCTAGTTCCACTCGATCAAACAGAGAAAGAGGAGGGCGATCAAAGTGACATTCATGAGGAGTCGGAGAACTTGAAGACGTTAGTAGATAAATCTGCTGCAGTCTGCATTTAGGCATGTTTATCATTGAGACAATTAATGAGATGCTCTGTGCTTTAATCTTCAGGACATTTAGTTTAGAAGAAAATGTTGTGTTAAAGTGCTGAGTCTTGGTTTTAATTTGAGAAGGTGTTCCTCAATATTTGAAGAACTGTTGAGGAGGTCCAAAAAAAGTTGTTCGGCTGCTACATGTTTCTTGAACAGCTTGTTATATGTTAATGTATAATAAAACTAGAAAAGGGCAAATAACATAGAAAACTGATCAGCATCAGCACTTTTTTCTGTAAGAATATTTTAAATTTATCAGAACAGAAATTTGTTTTTCTTGTGGATGCAAGAACTAGCCATTTCAAAGAAAATGTTAAGGATATTTCTCACTTTTTAATTTCTTACTTCTCTTTTATTTATTGATGAAATGGGGAAAGAAAACCCAGTTGGTTGAAAAACAATGGGATTATAATAGAAAGCTACAATACTTTAGGCCAGAAAGGTGATAGAAAGTGTACCAGTTAATAGATAGGGGGACTTTCTCACTTACAGCCAGCACTGAGTGTTTAGAAGAAAAAGGAACTGGGATATTTTTCAAGATTTTCTCAGTAAGCACATCCGTAGACTCTCTTGTTCCTGTGGCTTCAAAGACTGAGAGACATATAAGGAGCTATCTGAGCTGTTTGATGAGCCCACAGCTTACGAGCTTAGTGTCACAGATGAAAGTACACACACATGTGCACACATAGTTTAGGCCACTTCGGTGCTTGTGAAGTACAGACTGCCGTGCTTATGATGCTGTATCAAAGCCAGAACCACCCTCTGTGGAAGATGTGAGACACATCCTACAATCTGAGAAGATGAAAATCCTGTTTGCTAGGGTTATGAGCCGAAGGCAGATGATTTTGGCTTGCATGTAATTTGTGGCTAATGCCATAATATTTTAATAGACCTCTAAAAAAAGACCTGTTAACATTGACAGATTGAACCTCATTCATTTATTAACGAGGTTCAATTTTACACAGATGAAATTTAAAATAAATAAATGTTTTTCTGTATGGTTACAGACCAGAATGAATTACTCTCAAAATATAAATGACAGGAGGTAGAGAAAAAGTGTTTATCCACAACTGTGCAAATGATGCACAAAAAAAGAACAGCTGAATGTTTTTAGCGTACTAACGTGTTATTAATACAAAACAGAGATGCAGATACAGATCAGGGTCAGGTATGGTAGGAGGAGCTGGAGGCCACTGCAGCTGTCATGGAGCAAGAAACGGTCACAACCTGGACACTAGTCACTATTCTGTTCATTCATACTATGGCTAATTTAGAATGGCCAGTTAACCTAACCCACACATGTTTTTGGACATGCTAATACAAGACAGAAAGACCCGAATCTGGATTTGAACCCAGGACCTTCTTCCTGTATGGCAGCACTGCTAATTACACATCTGTGTTGCCCACATTAATAACCCTGATTTTTTTTTTTTTTTTTTAATGTCAGTGGGTATATTAGTACATATTGGGGTTTGCGTGCATGTGGATGTGTCCTGTTTCTCCCTGAACTCAGCTGTCATCCATTTCCCTTGGAGGAACTCAGCAATTAGCCACTCAACACTGTAAACGCTGGTGTTAAGCGGTTTGGTCTCAGTGTGTGGGCCAGCCCTGAGAGTGGTGAGTTGTAGTAGTGTCTTTGGCCGGAGATTTGACTGTCAGATTAGTGGTTCTTTGGAGCTTTTACTGAGTACCTAATGTCTGTCGAAAGCAATTTTTTTCTCTATTAACTTGTTTGTTAACAATCTCTTTTCAGTGTATTTTAGTTTGTGGTTGTCGTTTGTTTGGTGTGTATACCTGTGTAGCTCTCTCTTTCAGCTCTATTCTTTTAAATGAAAACCACATTTTCATGGGCTACTCTTTTTCTTTTCTCAGTTTCTTTTCCCCTGTTGTTACTCCCCTCATCCCTTAGGCTTTTGAGGAACTTAATTTGGGGGGGTCATCCGGGATAATAATTATATTTCAGCTTCAAGCAAAAGTATACACCTACTCTATAAACAGTAAAATGGTATGGAAATTGCTTGAATTACTAAACAGTTTAAATAGTATCTCCATTAAATCCTTTAAATTAAAACTGAAACAGAAATCAAAATTCAGCTGCTGGTATGCATCTGGGGAGAGCAAGTTACTGAAATCACTCATAGGAAATTTAAATAGACCAGCTTGTTGTTGATTGGAGTGTGGAAGTGAGCAACCAATCATGGGCTGGAAGAATCCTGCAGGCAGCCAGATCAACGAGTGAATCATCACAGTTCACAAAGCTGCATAGAAGAGAGCCATTAAATGACATCAAGTACTGCAGATGCACATGCTCCAGCCTTTCTCAAGCTCTTCACCCAGTTTTTTAAGTTTGAGTTTTATGCCTCCGTTGAGCAAAGCCTGAGTAAAACTATAGTGATATATTTTAGACGAATGAGTCTATGTTGTATCTGCCTTGTTGATGCACACAAAGTCAGCTATGTTTGGACTAATACCGTCTTCCAGTCTATTTAGAGTCTACTTGGAGGGCAAATGCAAAGTTGTTACCCCAGTAGTGTGGCATGTGCTGACAAATCTGTGCTCTCTCAGTAAATCGGACAGCCTTGCATTTACCCTTAATCATCCTTTGATTCACCCTCAAGTCACTTCTACCCATGTGGACATACACATGGGCTGTGGAAAGTGTGCAACTAGGGTAACCTAACACTTTAATCCACTGAAGCACTACACCTGGATATACTGATAATAACCATGTCTGATTAAGCAAAAAGAACGACCACAAATAGATGCAACTTGAAGCAAATTCTACACCGAGTTCAAATATTTCTGTTCTCACTTCATAGGGTCATTAAGAAAAACAATAAATAAAACCTTTATGCACAAAAAAACCTGAATATACAAATATAGGTTACAGGTTCTCATCAGCGATTTAAATTACAGATTTAGACACCGTCTGTTACTATGGCTATAAAGTTCAACATCTACAGTTTGTTTCACTGCTAGATTATGATTTTTTTAAGGTAGTTTGACTGACATGGAGTTAGCAGGTGATCACCAAATTACTGACAAGAGCGTAAGAAAACTCATCAAAAGTGGGAGGACACAGCTTGGTACAGATTATGCCCCCTAAACGCCTGTAGAGAAGACTCAGCTGGTATATCATTACACATAATCAGAAGTGTTTCTCAAAACAGTAAGGCCCTGAATAATCTATTAAGAAATCAACCAAAAACTTTTTGTCATTTTATGCCTTAATCTTATCAAGTAATGGAGAGACTGAAAAGGCAGAATTCATTTTAAAAGTTTCTTTTTGTACTCACAAATTTACATTTTAAATAATATATTTTTTGAGAATGCACTGCAAATAAAAAAGAACAAACATTGGTTTATATTTCTCATTAACTAGTTAAGGGTACTCCTATTTTAGAAGTCGGGAAATTAATGACAGCCAAACTATATTCTCAAAACAATATTCCAGTTGTCCCATTTACATACTATGAATAATGTTTATGTTAATGATGCCCATGCCTCCTGGAGACCATAGCCTGTAGAAGCAATGGGAGTGATATTCCTAAATAGCAAACAGCTATGAAGAAATCATTGGCGATTATCTCTAGGGTATCCAGTTCTCTCTCTAAGAATAATTACATAAAGACTTCCTCAATGATCTTGCAGCATAATTTCCTCACTAGTTCAACTGGCATTTTGCTGCAGTAACAACAGATGGCAAAACACTGCATTATATGTACCCCTAATTGCTAAACTTGTTGAAGCCTTGTTTGTTAGGAGGCAGCTTTGAGGAAACTGTGCCCCCTTTTCAGCAGTGCCCTGTGTTAGATTTATGCAGCTAGCATTTTCACACCTGGCAGCTGTCAAATAAAACCACAGTTTTCTAAAACCGTCTCCTGAAAAACTCCCCTTGAGCAGTTAGGGAACTACTGCATAGCTCCAGGGCATCTCTACAACAGTTACTGGGCAAACTTTCATGGTTTCTTTTTTTTCCCCCAAACAGAACTCCATGGCAACTAGGATACAATCAACACCAATTAATACGTGTCAGCGAAGCACAAAATATAAATTATGTAAATATAAATAAACCGACATGCACTAATCAAATGAAAAATGTAACATGGGCACAGCACTCGTGTGTTTTTTTTGTTCTCACCTCTGGCGTCAGACCATTGTTATCTGTTGTTTGGCTGGAGAGCAGGACATGCGTGAAGCCCTCTTCCTTCCTGACCACAATGTCTCGAAATCGACAATTGCTCTCGTTCTGTCGCACGTTGTACCTGAGACGCTTGTCAAAAACGTAGCCTTTCTCCTCAGCCAGCTTCCACTTCACTGAGCTGTGTAGGTGCATCTTCCCATTGGCTAAAGGTGAGCCTGATTCATACAAGAAGTGACAGAACAGGTCAGTCTGTCTTCTAGAACGTTTTAAAATAATTGACAGCAACTGAAAGAAAAGAAAAAATCTATTACAGTTGGCTATTGCAATTATTGCTATTGCAATTACAAAGTGCTTCCAAATCCAAGTTTAAGGGTGAAATATATTTTTTAAGAAAGAGCATTAAAAAAAAAGGGACTTTGATTTGCACTTCGCACAGAGAAATTATTCGATAAATATTAGTTTGGTTAGACTGCGGACCTTTTAAAAGCGTCCGCTGAGACTGAAGAAGTGACTTGGATGAGTGACGAAATGTTTCTTCCACTGAAAACGTTACATTCAGATGAATATAATCAACTTTTTGGGATTTCCTTACCTGGATGATTGAGCAAGCATTAAGATACAGTAGTTCATCTTTTGGATTGGATCACATGTGCCAGCCTTTGCTCCCCATGTGTGAGTGAGCCTTGGCCACCCATGACCCTATCATTGGTTCACCACAGTTTCGTTCTTGGATCACTTTTCTTGCATTTTGACCACTGCAGACTGGGAAAACCCCATAACCCCAGTTTTAGAGAATCTCTGACCCAGTTAGTCTAACAATCACAATTTGGCCCTTCTCGGGCTCGCACAAATGCTTACACTTGCCCATTTTTCTTGTTTCGAACACATCAACTTTGAGGAGAAAATATTCACTAGCTCCCTGATATATCTCACCCACTAACAGCTACCATGATGAAGAGATAATGAGTGTTATTCACTTCACCTGTCAGCAGCCACAATGTTGTGCCTGATCAGTGTATTTGAAATCTGGAGAACACCCAACCCTTCCTTACAGCAAATTATCTTTGCTGCCACAGTGTGGCCTGAGTCTTTTTCATGTCACAGTGTTAAACAAAGCCTGCAAAGTTACTCCAACTATCAAATAAATGTTGTGTTTAGCCTATCAAGCCTACAAGTTCCTAATAAAAAAATTCATCCTTTTAGTTTTACTACATTTCTTTATACTATAATATTATTTATTAATACTTGGAGCTGAAAGCTGAAGGAAAAGAAAAAAAAGATACATAGTCCATATACAGAAGTCTAGAAAATACTACATTATCTGAACTCAAAAAAATGATTATTTTTTCAGTAATGCGTTTTGTTTTGGGTTTTTTTAGCCTGAATAATTTTATACTAGCAATGATTTTAATTAAATTTGAATTTCTTAGTCGTTCCCAGTGTTATTATGCGATGTGGACAATTACACCTACTTTTACATATACATATGTCATCTAAGGGTATTCTCTCTGCACAATATCACAACTCTCTTGGTGTGATTCAGTGAATTTCAACTTGATTGCATTAACATTTCAACCTTGGAAATTGCCCACAGTTATATTTACATGCAATCTCATGTTCACATTTTAAAAGCAATCAGTGTAATTTTCAGGTCTTGTCACACAAAGGAGCATTAACGTACAGGAGCAGTGTAATATCTAATGCACAGAAATCACTGATTCATCTGCACTGAGAAAGAAAAAGAAATGTCCAAGAGGGTCGAGTACCACATTCTCAGCTGTAGACTTTTACAAGATAAATGATTAAAGGCAGAAAGAAAAATGAGTCAGACAAAGCACATGTTCCTCATCTAAGAACATCTAGTGATGCTGTGGTAAAAAATAACCAGAATAAATCAGAAATTACTCAGGTACACAAGAGTCTTTTTACTAGAGCAAATGGTGTGATGCTTTTCCAGCCAAATTTATGACTGATGAAAATATGTCATAAACAATAAAGTTCATGTTGACTGAAGATAAAAGTAAAGTATTTCTTGCCTGAAAATATAAGAATGCACTTTTAAATAATCATCATACATTGGGAATTTGTTTTCTTTAATTAACACAATCTGAAACTTGACTAATAGTGACTTCATTTAAAAAGCTAATTTGATTTATTTTTTACAGCAAGCTTGAAAACAAAACTAATTTGTAGGTACTGTGGGGGTTTTTTGGGTGCCAATTCTGAAATTGTGTCACCACCTTAATTGGGTCCATTAATGTTTGGACAATGACTTTTTTTTTGTGATTTTGACTTTGTGCACCACCACAGCAGAACTTAAATGAACAAAAAAGCTGTGATTGAAGCGCAGGCTTTCATCTATTATTCAAAACTAAATTATTACATACATTGTTAAGTGCTTACAACCATTTTGATACTTATGTCTTCATTTTCAGAGACTTGGAAGTAATTCAACAAGCTAACATCATTTTAAATATTATGACTTTTTAAAATATTTTACTTATATTTTTACTTGTATGTAAAATCTTGCAGTTAATGACTGCCATAAGGCTAGAACTCCTGTAGTTCATGAAATGCTGTGTTTCCTCTCTTGAGATGCTCTTCCAGGCTACTGCAGCTGTCTTCAGTTTCTGCTTGTTTATTTGTATTTCTGTATTCAATTTTGCCTTCAGTAACAGAAAGGCTGCTCTACTACACTGAGATCAGGTGACTAACTTGGCCACTGAAGACTATCCATTTTCTTTACCTTGAGAAACTCCTGGGTTGCTTTGGTAGTATGCTTCATTATCCATTTGCACTGTGAAGGGCCAAAGAGTTTTGCAGCATATGGCTGAATTCAAGCAGAGTACAGCCCCATGCATTATGTGACTACTTCCATCAGAGGTAATATTATCAATAAACACTAGTGGCCTGAGGGGTTTACTGCACACTTACACAGCCAGGCTTTCTTTGCATTAGCTGGCCTGACTTAAAACCCCAGTTAGAAATAACAGATATTACATTGGTGGTTGTCAGCTTTCTCCACTAAGGCCAGCTTCCTGCCTTATGCTTTATGCATGTTCACTTCAAAGCTAAAAAAAAAAAAAAAGGGCATTTCACAGGTCATATGACTTCTTTCCCACAAAAGTGATCCCTATGAGTGCCACCTACTCCAGTCACAGACAGATGATAAGGATGGTGATAAAATGGTAATTAAAACTCTATAAAGAACAGTGGCAGGCTCAGCTGCAAGGGAGGGGTGGAGCAGTGGGTTCAGAGGACAGTGCTAGGGGAGGCTGGATATCAGCTCATTAATTCCATCATGTCTCCCCTATTTTATTTTTACAGCACTCTTCACCAAGTGGCACGGTGTGACTCAGGTCATATCTTCACAAGAACATAAAAAAACAAACAAACCCCAAAACAGAACAGTGAAATGCAACACTTACACAAATAAAGAGGTTAACACTACATTTTAGTTCAAGTTAATTATTTTTATTGCAGAGTGCCGCTGTTCTAAGGTGACAGCTGCACATTAGAGCTCCGAAACTTTAAACTGAAACATTTAAACATTCACATCTCCTGTCTAATATCTAATAAAGGAAAATGGGAATCACTTTAATTTGTTGGCAGATAAAAAAGTGAAATTAATTTTACTGCTTGAATAGGTACTCTTCATGAGAGTTCTGTGTTCTAATCGCTGCAATTCCAGCAGTGCAAGCGATACTTTAATCTACTGGTAACATTTATACATTTTATGCATCAGCAAATCAATACACAGGTATTCCTGTAACAATATGATGGACAGTTTGCGCTTTATTCAGTGGTTTTAGTAAAGTACAGCATTACCACTTGCAAAAATTATATTTCTCTGGCAGAGAATCTGTAAGTTATTACAGTGATCTAGGCAGGTAAAAAGGCAGGTAAAAAGACACTTCAGAACACTGACTTTAACCTGAGCTCTAACCTATTAATCTTGCATTATAGTACATTCCTCTGGTTCCAATTCCTCTGGTTCTCGAGCAGGTCTATGTACCTGGTCTTGACTTGGCTAGATACTGAAAAAGTTTTCTCCTAACCAATTCTGCAATCATCCACTAGTGTTGAGCACTTGAAAAGAAGGTAACCGGATTTCTTTCGGTAAAAAGAGGTCCAACACTCAAAGACAAGGTCTCAAGACTACCATGACGTGGATGGCTGAGAACCTAAACAGATATCATAAGATGTGAACAATGGATATAAAATAATACAGCTTGAGTGAAGCAACTGGAGGGACACTTGACTGTGATTAGTTGTTTGGATAGTTTGGATCCCACATAAGAACTGATCCAGTCTAGAACTAACAATTTCAGAAATGATCTGCAAAATAGTGACATCTTTACAGGGACCCGTTTGACTTCAACGGGTTAATGGGTGGAGCACAGGATTTTGGATGAGGTGAGCAGGGCAGTCTTTTGAGGCTTATGAGATTAGTAACTATAATAGCTCCCAGAGTGATGGCCATTAGGATGGGTTAGTGCTGCAGCCCTACCATCCTCATAAATAAACAACAGACTTTTATAAAGTATCACAATCACTTGTTAAATTAGGATGCTTTGAAATTAATGAACAACTGAGAAATTGAATTGATATGTTGTGGATCATACCATGACAGTGATGTCATCATATCCAAAAGCAATAGAAATTCAGTTTGCAACTGGAAATTTAGGCTTATCAGAAAAATTGTATCCACAAAAAGCAAGAAGAGGGCTTAGTTTGACTTAAGCTGATTAAAAAGAAAAGTGAAAATTGTTTACATTTGACCTCAGAATTGTGTAATTGTCTTTATTTATGAAGTAATTTAAACAAAATCAAACCAGATGATCAGTTCTATATGGGGTAAATATGGTTTACATGTTTTTGGCATATTTATTTACAGTCATCTTGTTCATGTTGCTATAGTGCCACTGAATGAAAAGACAATATAAAGCCTTACATAGCATGTTTCATGACTGTAAAGCCAGTAGATACTCACAGTTAAACAAGCAAATGACGCAAGTGGCCATAAAGCTAGTATCTTTATATCAGAAAATTTAAAACATCCTCTGAACTAAAGGCAAAATGGAAACACTCAACCTACAACTATGTACTAGTATGCTTAGTTATTCAGCTTTTTTCTCTCATTTTCTGCTAAAACAGATCAAGATGACTTTTTAAAAACATAATTAATGATTAACTATAGTGTTGAGGCACTGGACTGTGACCCAGGAGTGAAATTCAAAGGTGTTATCAGCACGAAAGAACCACAGTAGGTATGTGAGGCCATTTGTATGATACAAGAGCGACTGAGGTACTGTGGTAACATTAAAATATATAAATAAATAGCTTCTACTACTGCCACTATTACTTCTACTACAGGTTACTGGTTATTGTCATGGTGTAGTAAGTGTTATGGGTGAGGTGGAAAAATATAATAAATCATCCTTATCTATATACAAGCCACTACAGGACATGGTGTTGGGATAATACAAAAAAGCTATGGTCAAATCTGGATTCATTTTACATTTACAGTCGTTGTCAGAAATTTATGTACACTTATCATGGGTGTGATTATCCTGGTAATTCTGGGCTTTTAATTATTTATTTGAAGTTTATTTACTTTTGGTGGAATTATTGTACGCCACACTTCCTTAAAGAGGTAGTAAGTAAAATCTCACCACCAGATGTCAGCAGATTTGAGACTACAGTCAACTGAATTCTGTTTTCTTACCACTTCCAATTCAAGTGCATAAATCCAGGTACAGTGGACACTGTAGGACAAATAACTCCACGTTTATTTACTCTGGAGAAGGTTTTAAAACTTTGTGAACTGAGTCAACGAGTCAGTGACTCTCACTTCTATCCAATGACAGTGATACTGAGGTGAGGTGTTGAGGATCTCTTGAACTCCTCTGTTGGTGAGGGCTGCTGTTTTTGCCAGGGAAACTAACTGAATTAATTGTGATATGATGCGAGAATGTAATCAAACTGTTTATCAGGGAGAAAGTGTGATTTTTAGGACACTCAAGCCTCATAGTATCTAGCATAAGGTTAACAAGCTGTTGTTGCTGTTTGGTTGGCTTGTTGTCAGCTGTGCACAGGACAGTAGCAAGTCTAATCTGCTGACAAAAACTAATGGCGACAATTTGGGGAATAAATAAAAAAAAATGTTTATGCACATTTTTTGTGTGTTACAACCCTGACTTCAGTTCAGGAGATGAGAGTTGATGTAAAGAGGAATAGGATGGGGTGGAAATGAGAGAAGTGGTGGAGGATACAGATGAAGAGGAGGAGGAAAATTACAGACTGAGAAAGATGCAAAAATGTTAAATACTCATAAATTGTTTTAAAGAGTAAAATATGATCTTTACATTAAATGTAACGTAGAGGCATGCAGCCAGTCTTTAGACACATGAATAAAACGTGATTAGGCAGAACAGCAGTGTTCATCTTGGCCACTGTATTCCAGATGGCAGGGCAATATGGTGGCTTACAGGAACCAGCACCCACTCCTACGCATCTTTAATAGATTAATTCGAAGTTCATGAGAATGCATTAAGTTGTTGAAAGATGTAATCACACAGCAATAAATCTATATTTATGAGCAAAACCTTTTTTCTATAATATATATATATATATATATATATATATATATATATATATATATATATATATATATATATATATATATATATATATATATATATATATATATATATATATATATATATATATATATATATGAAATACTTACTGTACCAATATTAAGTTTTAAAAACAAGATTTAGGAGCACGGGTTTGAGCGGGCATGCATAAGAACAACAATCATATTTCTATAACAATATGTGCCTCAAAAATCCAGCATCACCTCATCTCAGTTTACCATACTATCTGCTTTTTCTTAACAACTTACCTAGTTCAGTAGTAAACTGCTGTCCGCTGGCTTCCATATGTCCTAGTTCTCCATCCACCCTGTCTGAGGGCAGTTGCTGTGACCTTGCTGCAGTCCTGTACATGAGAGAGTCCATCTCTCCGTTCTGTAGTCCATTATGAGGAACCCTCAATGACGGGACAAACGGAGGTCCGCCTGGTGGAGGAGCTTTAAATGTCATCGCTTTGCTCATTCTGTCCCCTAAAGCATGTTTTCCAGGTCCTACACCCACTTTTTTCTGCTTTTGAGTGGTTCCTGATCCTCCACTTCCAATCCCTAGAACAGTCCCTACTCTCACCCCCACAGTTGAGCCACTAGTCCTTTTCTTTTTTCGAGCTTCAGATCTAGCTCTTGAGTCATCTGTTGCAGAAAGGTGGCTAGGAATGAAGGGCTCTCCACGGTTTTTGGAAACTTTGGGCCGTTTGTGTGAGTGCAGTCTTGAGCTATTGAACTGATCAATAAATTCTTCACAGTGTAGTAGATGGTGTTCTGGCTCCCAGGTGTCCTCTTTACTTCCATAGCCTTTCCACCTAATTAGATACTCCCACTTACCCTTCTTATTCCGCCTCTTATCCACGATCTGCTCCACCTTTAAAAAAACAAAAACAAACAGTACAACATAGAAGAACAGATTATTAGACAATATTCTAATGACAAAAATTATCACAAAACACTTAATGCATTTGTGTTTGAGTCTCTAACCCTGTTTTTATTTCCAATATTTAGTCACAATGGCATAGGGGTGTTAAAGATTCTCCGAGTTCACAGTTCAGATAATACCACAGCACCACCTCCCAGCTTCTTCTGGGAACCCATTTGAGTTATGCAGCAGCCCAACTTAAAAGCAACACAGCTAAAGCTAGAAGACGAATGATAGACAGTACATAAAAAAACGAAAAAAAAATAAAAATGGTTGTTGGCACCATGGTGTCACACATTCTGTCCTGAAGCCTGAACATGAGTATTTTAGCCATCATCACTTCATAGTCTTGAAACTGGATGTGACAAGTGGAGACTTGATCTGACTGAAGGAATGAAGGTTACTGCATGCTCGCATGGTAGCAACTTGTCACTCTGGACTATCTTCTTCACAGACTTAGTATAGCAGCTTCTTTTTTGGCACCTAAATGAATATCCTTCTGTGGGACCACAACTTAAATGAATAACAAAGAGCATGCAGTGTCTGTGTCTTAGTAGATTCGACCGTAGTTATCATATTGAAAACTTTAGGTGACTCCTTTTTCAATTTATTATGATCACAACATTTTCAGAAAACCTGGCCTTTGACCTTGAGGTAACTGGGATTCAAACTTTTAAGACACATTTACACATATGATATCGATTTGAAAATCTGAAGTGACTTCTTAATTTATTGCATTCACAAGATTTTCATAAAACTTGACCTCTAATCTTTAACCTTTGAATCTCAGTGATCTCAAACCAATTTTATCTGAGATTTTTCGCAATTGTGCCTATGGTTTCATTTTCAAAAATCCTAAATTGCCTCATTCTTGCATTCACAAACGTAGGTGTCCACACTGCCTGAACACCCACCCACCGGTTGTGGTTACGACAACACCTAATCAGCTTTAAAGTTAAGTAAAAATTAAAAATTAAATATTGCTTTCAGCCAAAACTAAAAATAGCAGGAATAAAATTGATTCCAAAACCATCTTTTTTTCTTACTGATATTCATGAAGGAAACACAAAGGATTCAGAAGGGATCTTCTAGCAATGTTGTGTTATTTTCAGATAACTAATTATTCAGCAGACTGATTTCATACCTGTTGATCACTTGAACATAACCTGCTCCATATATTAAGGTTTGGTCCTCAGCATAATTTACCATGTACCCAAGCAAAAACCACCTATGTAGCACTGAAAACTTCGTGTTAACTCTGAAGTTACCTGCTAACCAATAAATCAGCGCTCTTAAGAGGGTTCAAACCCATCTAAGACTAAAGTTAAGAGTTGACTTCCTGGTTAAATAAGGGTTAAATAAATTCCTGTTTCACAGTACAGGCCTCTGGTAATGCTTGATTATTGGGCTAAAACCTGGTTTATCATGAAAATAACAAAAAGCAGAACTGTTTTATTTAAATTAAAAATGCATATATATATTTATTGTCTACATTCAGATAGCAATCTGTACCAGGTAAATTTGATTTATCTTGAAAAAGATGAAAAAGAAGGATTTGTGAAAGTGTGTGCCGCACCTTTGGATAAACTTGATGATGATGCACCTTCAGAGGTCTGATTCTGTGTCATTTACCAGATTTGCACATAACTAAAATCAAAAGCTAAATGGGTACACTGAATTGCCTGACCATATTTAGTATGTTTTCCAGAAGATGATTCCTTATATTCTGAAACATTGCCAAGGAGTGCCAGATCATTAAAAAAAAGAAAAAAAAAAAAGGAGAAACATTGTGTGACATGTGTCAAGTTCAAGATAAGAGCTAACTCCCTGTATAAGAAAGATAAGAACCAGGGTGAAGCCAAGATGAGCTGCAGGCTGTTTTCATGATGAAACCTTAAAAATGGGCTTTTTGGAGGCAAACACCAGACGAGCCAGTATTTTATAATTCTATAGAGAAGAGATGAGGACAGGTGGCACACAGGCAAAAGAAGAAACTTTTACATTTAATTGGAAATCAGTTATTTGAGAAAAATACCGAGGTGTGTATAATTGTTCTTGGCAGGGGTCTAAAATGGGAGTGCTTCTGAAGTCATTGTTGCAAACTGAATAAATTCAGAGTAACAAAATAGAAATTCAACTGGTACAAAGCAAACACACACATCACTTAATTTCTTTCTGACACTCATACAAGCAAATATCTCAGATTTAATTTAAAAAATGCCTATAGTCAATGGTTGTCATTCTTTTTTAATCAAAACCATGGATACAAGTAAGTTATTGTTGCATAAACAATATAAAGTCCATGGTGTTCTTAGTGTGGAATCATGATTGTGGTATACACAATGTGTGACTAATCACTTCAACAATGAAACGACTCATTAATTTGCACTTCAATTTGACTGCATTCAACTTGATTCGCAAAGGTGTTGATTAGACTGAAGGTGAAATTACAAGTCAAAAGAGGCTTTCACATGAAAGAAAAAATAGAACATTTATTTAATTTATGCAACATTATATTTATATAAATGTATGTAAATAAATGTTATGTTAAATTACATTTATGTATTTTGTTACATTTATGTAACTTCTACTGGGTTTCACTTTGAAAACACACAATATCTTTAAATAAAAGCTACTAAGTACAAAACATACAATAGCAGCAAAATGTCACCGCCAGACAAAAATAAGGGCATCACTCTCTGTCTGATCCCTCAGTCCATCGCAAACACCCACATGCACATTATCACATCACAGAGAATACAAAACACCCATAATATCCACATCACACCAAAAACAAGTCATACATACACGGCAAACTGAAATATCCCAGTAAAATCTGTCACCGATGGCATTTTTTAAAACATACAAATAAACAGAAGCTCCACTGTTGTTACACGGAAGGCTCAATTATGTGAAGCATCAAAAGGTTGATGAGATTTCATAATAATCACTGCCAGATGTGAGAGTATTTTTGAATCTACCTTTTATGTCTTTTACTGCAAATGACAAGAAAAAAAAAACAATAAAACAAAAAGAATATATAAAATAAATATCCATGTGACTTCTTCTGAAGAAACAGGTTTTGAGTCATGAGACCCGTGTTAATCGGCTGGGAGGTTTTATCAGAGGCTTCAGTATAGCTGTGGTAATAACTGCTCATCATGTTCTCAGATGTGCCGTGCACAGAAGTAAACAGCCTTTGATGGGTGAGCTGCAGGGGTGGCAGCGAAACGAACAGATGATTAGGTTGCTTACAGTCTAAGATAATGTCAGAGTTAGCAACCAAGCAGAGAGATACATGCTGAGAGGAGAAAGAAGGATAAAACCTGAACATGGTGTGCACTTGCATACACAGAAAGGAGAGGTTTAAAAACTCTTGATGCTGAAGCATCTGCTGCAGAGAATGACTTCATGTGTGGCATGAATGTGCAATGTTGAAACAATGCTCTTGCTATAAAACTGCGTCTACATTAGGTTGTCTAATTTTTCTTGGAATGGCACCATTTTATTGATAAACTTGTGTCAACACTATAATTTCCTGGTCATTTTCAAAGAGACTTGTGCCCATAGTAAAAAAAATAAAAGTCTAAACAAACAGATGATGAATAAATCTCTACCTCATGCTCTTTTTAATTGGAAAGAAATAACGAAATGTCACAATCTGGGAAGTGGGATAGACAAAAAAAGAAGAAGTCTAACAAGATAAAAACACAATTTCAGCTAAGCTGAACTAAGATTCAAGAGACAAGATTCATATGACAACAACATAAAATTAATTTGTGACTAGTGTATATTATGTTCAGCAATATCAGCATAAAAGGAATGATTGAGAAATTTAAGGTACTGCAACCACCATTGGAGAATTGGAAATCTTTAGTTTTTTTATTTAAAATGAAATAATTGAGAGCAGTCCAGTAAACACATTTAACAAATCACTACAAAAATGTTTCAGAGTTAATCTAGATAAAGATTTTATTTCCAAATTCAATGGTTTTACCAAACACTGAACTCAACCTGCTAAGACAGGAAGGCTGAGCACATCCAAACAAATCATCCCACTGAAATGGACATCTAAGCTACACCAACAACCTACAGTGTAAACAACATCCCCTGAAGGCATCATTTCCACAGCAACTTCAGTTGAAACATATGACACTGATCTCATTTAGGAAAAGCAGAAATTGGGGTTGCCTCGGAGCAAAGCTTCTTAGCGGACAAGTAGTCTAAGCAGGAGTTTAAACAGTTTTTAACTGCATTATGTGTAATTACATTTTAATTATAGGTTTGGGAGCTATCATAAAAATAATTGGAGTTCCATGGCTAAGTAGCAATGTTTACACTGTGCTATATTAAAGAGACGTATAAAAGCATAATAATAAAACTCAAAGGAGGTGCTCAATCCAATTCTTTTGGCTAGTGCGACTGATGTCTCGGATAAAAAAAAATGCTTAGTTCAGTTTGATTATTTATCAATTCAAGTAAATGACAAATATGCCCATGGACAGTGTGCCAACACTGTCCTAGAGAATGCCATAAAAAAGTCCTGCTTTTCCTCTACAGGAAGGCATGCATGTGTGTGAAAGAGAATGAGAAGAGCTGAGATGCTGAGACAAACTGATGCGTACTCAGGCTCAGATTGTTAAGGACAGTGTAAGCACGGCAGGCAGTGAGGAGGGACATTCATGCTCAAACTTCGAATGAGGCAACCGTGCCTAGTGTGAGCACGCCCTAACATATATTGCACAGGTGTACAGACGAAATATGCTTGCTGCCAACCGCAAAGGCAAAACAGGTAAAGATCCTGAATGTTCTACAACAATCAGCAAGGAGGCTGGCAGTCCAACACAAGCGTTTGTGTCCAGAGGTGATGGTAACTGATGATTCATGGTATCATCTGATCAACATAGACATCAGTCAGTTTCCTGATAGCACTACATGGTTTTTTTTTCGCCATGAGCAAATGAATGTTTTCTTGCCTTGCCAGCATCCAGTTACCAAAGGATAATGGGGCTTTGTTCTAGTAGTTTATAGTTACAGATATCCACTCACCACGCAAACCACGGACTGGTTTTAAAAGAATGAAAAAACAAAACGAAAAACTAATTTGTCCTTCTATTTCACCATGATCATAACCGCTTTTCTTGCTGACGCTTACCGAGTTTGTTTACAGGTCATTGTTGAATTTCAAACCAACACTTGAGATAGTTTTCTGTTCTCTCTGTCCATCTCTCTCTCACTCTTGTACATAGACTCACTTCTGATTTTTGACCTGTGTTAGAGGAAAACTCAGACACTCAAGGAATTCAAACAACCTTTGTAGCTTTCAAAATCCGTTGTCTGCTATGTTTATAATGACCGCCCATCTCCAAAGGTCTGTGCACTACCGTTCTTCTCCCTTTTGTCTTGCATGCATAAACACACATCATGCACATGTGCAGTCTTTTAGTAAGTGGTGCTAAAAGTCCTACAATGTCTTAACTTGACAAGGCCAAGGACTAGGAACGTCTTGTTAGTGATGAAGATTGATTAAACGATTGAACAGCTGAGATCCATGAGAGCCTCTGCTTAACCCGCCTTTGTTACATTAAGTCCTGGATGAGGATCAATTTCCAAAGTCTTAAGGAAAGTTAGACCCGCCCACCCAGCAGAGTGACAATACCTGATCAGCCTTTTATGGCCATGGGGTAAAAATGAAATAAGCTTGGAGCTAAAACAAAAAATAGCAGGAATAAAACTGATTCCAAAACTCAATTTTTCGTATTGATATTCATCACAGAAAGACAAAGGATTCAGAAGTAATATTCCAGGAATCGTGACGCTCCGGGGGTTTTAATAGATACCATAAGTGTATAATTTTCCTTGAGTTAGCATGTTCACAAAGTTGGGTGGTCCACACTCCTGTCCGCCTGCCCTGCAGGGTAACAACAGCACCCCATCAGCCTTTTACGGATGAGGGGTGAAAAGAATGAACATATTACCCAGTCCTTTCATGCTTCATTGCCTCCCTGTCTTTTTTAGAATTGAATTTAAGATTTTATTGCTCACTTTTAAAACTTTTAAATGGACTGGCCCCTTTGTATCTATCTGAGCTGCTTCACATTCATTCACCTTTAAGAGCTCTCTCAACTAACCAGTTGCTTTTACACAAGCTCTTAAAACTAGATTAAAAAAACAGAGATGACTGTGCTTTTGCAGCAGCAGCAGCAAACCTACAAATCTAACCTCTCATCAGCAGTGCTAGACGTTACAGGCAATTAAGCTTTATTAAAAAGCCAGTTATTCTCCTTGGCTGCAGTGTGACATAATTTTAGAAGATTGCATTGCATGTTCTGCTTTTATTTTATTTTAATTTTGTGGATTCTGCTCTGTTTTAATGGATACTTATATATTTTCAATGTAAAACAATTTAGTGAACTCTATAGTTTTAAGCCTGTTATATAAATAAATATTACCTTAACATTAACTGCAACTCCTAGTTTCTCTTTATCAGCACAAACATTATCTTATGTGTTGTTTGACAGCGTTCTCCAGACTGACAAATACTCTGATCAATTAGAAAGCGGATCAGTGATTCAAACAACTGAACTTAAGTAAAAGTTATTCGGATGTGTTACCACTTTGCCAAAGTCTGGAAAAAAAGCCCAAACTCTCACCCTCAGATAAGAGGAAATTGGTTATGATGCTCAAGAACAACCCAGGAACTACCAACTGTCAAGCCTGCCATAAACTGGAAACTGCAGGAACACCACCATCACTGTTCACAGTAAAGTGAGTTTGCCAACCAAGAAAGAATCACTGACTGCAATTTGCAGCTGCCCACATGAATATGACAAATGCCTTCTGGGTGAAAATTTGATGGACGAAAAAGATAAAGAGTGTCATTGTGGCCAAATGGCTCAAACGTTATTTTTGAACTGCTAAAGTTGACGCTTTTAGAGCTAAGAACACTGTAACAACTGTTAAGAACGGTAGTGGTAGCATCATGTTCAGGCTATTTTGGTGTCAGTGGTACTGATACATTTCCCAAGTGGATGGTGTCACGGTTCTGGGTCCGTTGGACCCAGTATTTTGAGTTCATTATGTTTTGGTACTTTTGCATCATGGATTTTCCTTTATGTTTCTCTGGTACTTGGTGTTTCTGTTATCTTGGTGTTTTTTTTTATATTATGATCTGATACTGTTGTGATTATGATTATTATTTAGTAGACTTTGGTCAGCGTCTAGTCTGTCTCTGTCTAGTCTGTGTCTTAGTAAAGTGTGTTTTGTTTCCTGTTTTACTTTGAAGGTTCTTGTTCCTGTCTGATGTCAGTATTCCGGCTTCGCTCTCCCTGTCTCGTTAGGTCTTATTTCTCCCAGCTGTGTCCCCCTTCTGTCTCTAATTCCTTGATGACTCCCTCAGTGTATTTAAACCCAGTGTGTCTTTATGTCAGTGTCGCGTCGTTAACGTCTGTTCACCCTCAGACCGTGCCTGTGTGTTCCAGCTTGTGTTTTCATGTTTGGTTTATGTTTTGTTTTCTGGCCAGCAATAAAGCTGTGGTTTTGATTCTCAAATCTATGTTCGAGTCCTGCGTTTGGATCCTCCTCTCCGCCTGCCCGCACACAGAGCCTTGACAGAACGACGCGACCACAAGATGGATCCAGCGGACTCACCTTTTGCCTCAGAGGGAAAGTACCTCGCACAGCTGTGGGATTATTGCTGGCGCATAATTCACGCTGTGGATGACTACAGGAGGCTTCCAGAGGTAGTGTTTCTAGACAACTTCTTGTCATCCCCTACCTTCACCATAACCTTTCTGGACATTAACGGATTAAAAACAATAGTAACAGCTCTGAGGGCCAGTTTTTGTTTTAAACTGTTTGGCATGGGCGGCCCAGGGAAGGAGGATTCTGCTGCTCTCCTGGAGGCCCTTGCCACTTGGTGCTCTCGACGTCAGCAGTATGTTTTACCAAGGTTCATTGCCAAGTCGTTCGATCCACCTTTAAAGAAGAAATGCAACCCTCACCATCATCATCATCATCCAACCACACTTCTATTCTCTCCTGTAGTACGGACTGGTGCAGTTTTCATTTCCACACCTTCAGCTCAGTTAGCTGATCAGCAGCCACCAGCAGCTCAGTTAGCTGATCAGCAGCCACCAGCAGCTCAGTTAGCTGATCAGCAGCCACCAGCAGCTCAGTTAGCTGATCAGCAGCCACCAGCAGCTCAGTTTACAGTGTCCCCAGCTCAGCAGCCACCAGCAGCTCAGTTTACAGTGTCACCTGGTCCGCAGCCGTCTGTCGCGCGGTTTCCAGTGTCACCTGGTCCGCAGCCGTCTGTCGCGCGGTTTCCAGTGTCACCTGGTCCGCAGCCGTCTGTCGCGCGGTTTCCAGTGTCACCTGCTCAGCAGCCACCTGTAGCCCAGTCACCAACTCCACCACCACCACTACCACCTCAAGTTCAGTTATCCATGGCTCAGTCGCTACCTCAATCAGACTTTTTGCAGACTTTATTACGGTCCATGGCCCAGTCAGTAGCGCAGCTAGTGCAGGAATCGTTAGCTTTGTCTTCTGCTAAATCAGCCTCTCATCTCCACCCTCAGTCAGGGGTCCCTATTGCCTCTGGCCCTGCATCTGCTCCAGCTGGAGGGCCTGAGGAGCCCGTCCAGCCTCAAGTGTCGTCAGCTGGAGGGCCTGAGGAGCCCGTCCAGCCTCAAGTGTCGTCAGCTGGAGGGCCTGAGGAGCCCGTCCAGCCTCAAGTGTCGTCTGCTGGGGGTTCGGGTGAACCCAGCCAGCCTCAAGTGTCGTCTGCTGGGGGTTCGGGTGAACCCAGCCAGCCTCATGTTTCGTCTGCTGGGGGTTCGGGAGAACCCAGCCAGCCTCATGTTTCGTCTGCTGGGGGTTCGGGAGAACCCAGCCAGCCTCATGTTTCGTCTGCTGGGGGTTCGGGAGAACCCAGCCAGCCTCATGTTTCGTCTGCTGGAGGGCCCGAGGAGCCCGGACAGCCTCAAGCCACGTCTGCTGGAGGGCCCGAGGAGCCCGGACAGCCTCAAGCCACGTCTGCTGGAGGGCCCGAGGAGCCCGGACAGCCTCAAGCCACGTCTGCTGGAGGGCCCGAGGAGCCCGTCCAGCCTCAAGCCACGTCTGCTGGAGGGCCCGAGGAGCCCGCCCAGCACCACGCCTCATTAGCTGAGGGTCCTGGAGGACCCAGCCAGCACATCCTCACATCTGCTGGCGGTCCGGGGAAGTTTGTTCAGCTACCATCTGCTGAAACATCCCCTGTGACTCCTACATCACCGCCTGCAGCATTCACGCCACCGCCTACGGCATTCACATCATCACCATTTGCATCACCGCCTGCAGCGTCGCTGCCGTCAGGTTCCGCAGCCGTCCCGCTGCCGTCAGGTTCCGCAGCCGTCCCGCTGCCGTCAGGTTCCGCAGCCGTCCCGCTGCCGTCAGGTTCCGCAGCCGTCCTGCTGCCATCATCCACGCCTGGTCCGGCTTCAGCTCCGCCCACGCCGTCGCCTGGTCCAGCCTCCGCTTCTTCATCCACGCTTGGTCCGGCTTCGGCCTCCGCTTCAGCCTCGCCTGGTCCAGCCTCCGCTTCTTCATCCACGCTTGGTCCGGCTTCGGCCTCCGCTTCAGCCTCGCCTGGTCCGGCCTCCGCTTCAGCCTCGTCTGGTCCGGCCTCTGCTCCGCCTTCGTCTTCGTCTGGTCCGGCCTCTGCTCCGCCTTCGTCTTCGTCTGGTCCGGCCTCAGCTCCGCCTTCGCCTTCGTCTGGTCCTGCGGTTGCCACGCCGCCGTCGGAGCCAGCTCGATCCGTTCCGCCTCGCCTCTGCCGGCCGTTTTCCAGGCCTCTAAGGTGGCGTCATGGCCTTCGGGGACGGCCTCCGGAAAAGGTTTGTCGCCGCCGCTGGCATCGCGGCCGCCCTCCGGACCTGCTCATTGGCCACCACTGCCTTCCAAGTGGTCGGCCTCCAGAACTGTTTGCCTGTCGCCGCCGCTGGCATCGCGGCCGCCCTCCGGACCTGCTCAGTGGCTGCCACTGCCTTCCAAGTGGTCGGCCTCCGGAACTGTTTGCCCGTTGCCGCCGTTGCTGTGTGCACGGTCGGCCTCCAGAACTGTTTTGCCTGTCGCCGCCGTTGCCGTGTGCACGGTCGGTCTCCTGACCTCTTCATGGACTCTTGAGCTTTTGTTTCATTTTGTTTTTGATGTGCCTTCTTGTGTGTTTGGACTCTTGTGCTCCTTTTTGTTTCAATTATGTTTCTCTGGTACTTGGTGTTTCTGTTATCTTGGTGTTTTTTTTTATATTATGATCTGATACTGTTGTGATTATGATTATTATTTAGTAGACTTTGGTCAGCGTCTAGTCTGTCTCTGTCTAGTCTGTGTCTTAGTAAAGTGTGTTTTGTTTCCTGTTTTACTTTGAAGGTTCTTGTTCCTGTCTGATGTCAGTATTCCGGCTTCGCTCTCCCTGTCTCGTTAGGTCTTATTTCTCCCAGCTGTGTCCCCCTTCTGTCTCTAATTCCTTGATGACTCCCTCAGTGTATTTAAACCCAGTGTGTCTTTATGTCAGTGTCGCGTCGTTAACGTCTGTTCACCCTCAGACCGTGCCTGTGTGTTCCAGCTTGTGTTTTCATGTTTGGTTTATGTTTTGTTTTCTGGCCAGCAATAAAGCTGTGGTTTTGATTCTCAAATCTATGTTCGAGTCCTGCGTTTGGATCCTCCTCTCCGCCTGCCCGCACACAGAGCCTTGACAGATGGAATAATAAAGGAGGAAGACTAGTTAGAAATTCTTCAACTTCATGCTAAAACGGGGGTTCAAACTTGGACACTGGGAGCTCCAACAGGACAATGAATCAAAATTATTAGATGAGGTGTATATATACACATTTGAGCCCATGTGTATCATTTAGACCCTGTGTGGAATAAAAATAAATTCCAACTTGTGTTCCAAGTTCTTGTTTTTTAAAGTAATTCAAGATGTATGTTGGACGCTGGAAAAAACGTTCAAAGGTATCATTAAAAGCCCAAACTTCTGACCACTACAAATAGACTGTATGTGTGTTTTTTCTCATCTTACTAATCACCCATAGTGCTTAACCCGAAACCCCAATTTTAGGGTTCGGTATGTTGCCCAAGAACTTTTACACACTGAAACAAAAAGCCAGAGATCAAAAAACAATTCACTGTAGTCTCCTATTTAGTAGAATACATTTAGCCTTCTAAAAGCTTTTCAATCCCATAAACACTATTATGGCATTGAAAGTTTGATATGACCTGATTATGTACAATACATATGCACATCTTGTGTTGCCATTGCACCATATGTTGTGAAATATATTCAAACCATAGCCACAAGCCGTAAACATAGTCCAAAAACGAGGCACATTTGTCAAATTTTATATTTTCTTGATTTCTAAAAAGGAAAGGAACAGATACACTCTCTACAGTTCAGATTCTGAAAATGGCTTTAAATGCATACAAGGTAAATAGATGCACAACTATGGGGAATATTAGAATATTAGAAAGGTTGGAAGGAGTTTCCTCCAAGCAGACATGAAGCTTTATCTGAACTGTCTTTGCCCTCCAGATCTTGTTTTTATATCCACAGTTCTCCTTAGCTCCCCTTTCCAAATTACATGCCAAATTACATGAGTTAACTTCAATAATTACTTCCTCCAAACCATCAATGTGTCTTTTAGACCCCATTCCCACAAAACTGCTCAAAGAAGTCATGCCATTAATTAATGCTTCAATCTTAAATATGATCAATTTATCTAGAGCTGGGCGATAGAACGATAACGATATGTATCGCGATATAACTTTTTCTCGATAGAAAAATTAAACTATCGCGATAGACCTCGCCGCTCTTGTCCTCTTAAAAAAAAAAAAAAAAGAAAAAAAGAACAGCCAATCCAAATTACGTAGCGCAGAGCTGAACCAATCACAGCCGCAGCGTCACGTCACGTGACTTGTTACGTACAGCACAAGTGCCAAGCCGCACATGTGTATTTGTTTGGGAAGCAGCCAGCCACCGTACCGCCCGGGTAATGGAGGAAATGAGTGTGCCGACTAGAAAAATCAACCGAGCGTGACCGAAGGTTACCGAAGAGAAAACAGATGATGGTTCCAATGCCGGAGAGATTGTCGAACGGAAGAGCCATAGAAGTTCCGTAGTGTGAAGGTATTTCGGCTATTTCAAGTCTGACAAAAAACAGTAGCGTGCACTGTAAATTGTGCCGAAAGCAAGTCTGGAAATACAATAAACTGGTGCATGCGCTACGTCCACACGTACCCGGGTATTTTTGAAAACGCAGATTTTTCTATGCGTTTGCACCTTTCGTCCACACGTAAACGGCGTTTTTGGTTACTGAAAACGAAGATTTTTAAAAACTCCGGCCAGGGTGGATATTTTTGAAAACTCAGTTTTTGCATTTACGTGTGGACTAGAAAAACGGAGAAAACGCAGCGTCAAAGGTGTGCGCATTTTTTGACGTCACACTGTGCGCCACGTTATTGTTTCAGTGAAATGAATTTCTACAATACTGTTAATTCTACTCTCTGCAGTGTTTAAATGCTTACATATACACACAGTTACTGTCCCTCCACACATACGACTCGGTTCTGCTTCTATGCCCCAGCTTTGTTTACTTTTTCCCACCGAGGCTTCTAGACTTCTGATTGGCCAACATTTCTGCACGGTTAGGAATCTAGCTCCACCTGCTGCTTTGGCATGTTAATAGCAGCGTTTTCCTTCATTTCTCCCTTTATGTGTGGATGGGATTTTTTTTTAAACGGAAAATCTCCGTTTTCAAAAATACCCGTGTACGTGTGGACGTAGCCTCAGTCTCTGACTGGAAGTGCTAATTTGTCATTCGGCTTTTGTCAGACTAAAGTAACTGTTAAAACTGTTTGAAAAGCTAAGCTATACAACAAGGAGAGATCGAGAATTTCCTTTTAGTTCTCAGTTTATTTGATATTGACAAAAGTTAGTCAGTTTTGTCTGTTATTCTGTAAAACAAACTAAGATTTATTTTTAGAATTAATATTTTGTTTCTAAGTGGAATTGACAATTTAGTCTGTTTCGTTTGTTCTATTTTGAAACTTAAACGCTTTAGCGGCTGCCTTTTGTGTAGTTTGCAATATTTGCCTTTATTTATCTGAAAAAGTCTCATGTTCCTTAAGTACATCTACCCTGTTGAACTTATTATGGGAAATAAATATTTAAATCAAAACAAGCGGCTGATTATTTCACATTTTACTTGTGAGCAACGGTACATTTAAATCTTACAAATATAGTTATTTGGCTGATATCGTGATAGATATCGTTATCGCCTGAAATGAAAAAAACATATCGTGATATGAAAAAAATCTTATATCGCCCAGCTCTAAATTTATCTCTAATAATCGGCTATGTACCACAGGTCTTCAAGCTGGCTGTAGTTAAACCTTTACTCAAAAAGCCATCTCTAGACCCAGCTGTCTTAGCTAATTATAGGCTAATCTCTGGCAAACTCAATTTCCTTTCATTTCAAAAATCACTGAAGTTGTCAAACAGCTAACAGATCATCTGCAGAGGAATGGCTTATTTGAAGAGTTTCAGTTAGGTTTCAGAGCTCATCAAAGCACAGAAACTGCTTTAGTAAAGGTTCCAAATGATCTTCTTATGGCCTCTGACAGTGGACTCATCTCTGTGCTTGTCCTGCTAGACCTCAGAGCAGTGTTCGATACTGTCGACCATAATATTCTATTAGAGCGATTAGAACATGCTGTAGGTATTACAGGTACTGCACTGCAGTGGTTTGTATTAGAGATGGCACGATACCACTTTTTTATGTCCGATACCGATACCGATATCATAAATTTGGATATCTGCCGATACCGATATGAATCCGATATAGTGTTTTTTAATCAACAAAACTGTTTTTTTTTAAATATCTTGCTGCATTTTGTATAAGTTCATACTCAAGTTTAAAACAACAACTACACTAAATCTATTCTGTTATACCTGTATGCAAAAAAAAATATTTCATAGTTCCGAAATACTGATCAATCTAATAAACTTAAACCTACACCATCCTCCCTATTCTGGTATTTTAAAGAGTACTTAGCGTAAATATTAAGCAACCTAACTAATAGGGTTCCAACTCCCAGCAACAACAAAAATAAATAAATAAAAAATAGGGAACCACCCCTCACGCTCCACCTCATGATGCTTAATCGACGTAATCAACCTTAATTTGATGCAGTGTGAAAAAAAATGCACAGAAATCAATTATTTTTCAAGAAATATTAAATAGATTCAACATCTTTCTTCAACAAAATTGCAGACTGCACAGATGGTACCTTCCCAAAGGAAAATGTACTATAGCTTACTAGGGTATATTAGACTTAACAGTTACTATATACAGTAATGGACTTCTATACATTTTACATCAGATTAAAACTTTGGGTGTAAGATTCAGATAATTATTTAATAACAGCCAGACATTTTAAATGAGAATAAGAAAGAAAAGTATGTCTTTGTGCCCCCTTTTCCCTGTTCATGCCCTATCGGCCCCCCTGGCTAAACTTTGCTAGATCCGCCCCTGCACAGTTACCAGCCGTCAGCTGCGTAGAAAAAGATCCTGGTGTAGAAAGTAATATTAAATAAATTCTAACAACAGCTTATCAAGCTTAAACGTGCTGCTGTTGTTCAGCCGCTGGTTTCCTCTTTCTGGTGCAAAGTGGGCCAAAAACAAAGAAGAGAGACGGAGTCCCGACAGAAAAGCCGATCAGCTGATCATTAAGCAGTTTCATGATTGAAGTAGCAGCAAGAAGAGGCAGTCGCTCCATATATTGTTTGTTAAGCTTAACGCAGGAATGCTTTACATTCAGAGATGGACTTACACACTTGCTTTACTTCTCTCGGGGATAACTTTGTCGGAGATGAAATGCCGGGTTGCTAGCGAAGCTCCAAATGCTATCCAGACCATCGACAGGTCCCGCATGCCACAGCCGCTCTATCACGTGATGCATACTGCTCCGACGTGCTAACGTTCTGAGGTGAGTTACGGCGTGTTGCAAGTTTTGTGAGCTGCTTTTGTGATATTTAATGGATCGGATTACATTTTTTATTTTTCTCCGATATCCGATCCAGTAATTTAGGTCAGTATCGGACCGATACGTAATATCGGATCGGTCCATCTCTAGTTTGTATCATATCTATCTATCCATCCATCCATCCATTCGCTTCCGCTTATCCTTTTCAGGGTCGCGGGGGGCGCTGGAGCCTATCCCAGCTGTCATAGGGCGAGAGGCGGGGTACACCCTGGACAGGTCGCCAGTCTGTCGCAGGGCCAACACACAGAGACAGACAACCATTCGCACTCACTTTCATTCGCACATTCACACCTAGTGGCAATTTGGATTATCCAATTAACCTATCCCCACAAGTTGCATGTCTTTGGACAGTGGGAGGAAGCCGGAGTACCCGGAGGGAACCCACGCAAACACGGGGAGAACATGCAAACTCCACACAGAAAGACCCCGGCCTGATGGTGGAATTGAACTCAGGACCTTCTTGCTGTGCGGCAACAGTGCTAACCACCGTGACACCGTGCTGCCCCCCCATCCTGGGCCAGCCTCACTCGAGGAGACGGAGGGGCAGGGCGGGGGTTAATCACAGAGCGGTGGTGGATCTACAAATCGGAGAGATGCCGACAAAGTGACACTACTTGCAAGGAAAATGCCCACTGGATGACACAGAGCAAAGCACCACGGTTGGGAGACTGTGCTGCACTCGGGTGGGGCGGGCAGGGGGGGAAAGTACATATCTATCTAATAGACTCCAATTCGTTCATGTAAATGGAGAGTCTTCTTCACACTCTGAGGTTAGTTATGGTGTTCCACAGGGTTCAGTGCTAGGACCAATTCTATTTACATTATACATGCTTACCTTAGGCAGTATCATCAGAAGACATAGCATATACTGTCACTGCTATGCTGATGACACCCAGCTCAATCTATCTATGAAGCCAGATAACACACACCAATTAGTTAAACTGCAGGAATGTCTTAAAGACATAAAGACCTGGATGGCCGCTAACTTTCTGCTTCTTAATTCAGATAAAACTGAGGTTATTGTACTCGGCCCTGAAAAGCTTAGAAATATGGTATCTAACCAGATTCTTACTCTGGATGGCATTACCTTGGCCTCCAGTAACACTGTGAGGAACCTTGGAGTCATTTTTGACCAGGACATGTCCTTAAATGCACATATTAAACAAATATGTAAGACTGCGTTCTTCCATTTGCGCAACATCTCTAAAATTAGAAATATCCTGTCTCAGAGTGACGCTGAAAAACTAGTTCATGCATTTATTACTTCCAGGCTGGACTACTGTAATTCATTATTATCAGGAAGTCCTAAAAACTCCATGAAAAGCCTTCAGCTAATCCAAAATGCTGCAGCAAGAGTCCTGACAGGGACTAGAAAGAGAGAGCATATTTCTCCTGTTTTGGCTTCCCTTCATTGGCTTCCTGTTAAATCCAGAATTGAATTCAAAATCCTGCTCCTCACATACAAGGTCTTAAATAATCAGGCCCCATCTTATCTTAATGACCTTGTAGTACCATATCACCCTATTAGAGCACTTCGCTCTTGCACTGCTGTCTTACTTGTTGTTCCTAGAGTATTTAAAAGTAGAATGAGAGGGAGAGCCTTCAGTTTTCAGGCCCCTCTTCTATGGAAACTGAAAAGTTTCCAGTTTTGATTCGGGAGACAGACACTATCTCTACTTTTAAGATTAGGCTTAAAACTTTACTTTTTGCTAAAGCATATAGTTAGGGTTGGATCAGGTGACCCTGAATCCTCCCTTAGTTATGCTGCAATAGGCATAGGCTGCTGGGGGATTCCCATGATGCATTGAGTTTTTCCTTTTCAGTCACCTTTTTCACTCACTCTGTGTTAATAGACCTCTCTGCATTAAATTGTACTTGTTATTAATCTCTGTCTTCTGTCTTTCCTTCTCTCACCTCAACCGGTCGCAGCAGATGGCCGCCCCTCCCCGACCCTGGTTCTGTTGGAGGTTTCTTCCTTGTAAACAGGAGTTTTTCCTTCATACTGTCGCCAAAGTGCTTGCTCATAGGGGGTCATTTGATTGTTGGGTTTTTCTCTGTATGTATTATTGGAGGGTCTACCTTACAATATAAAGCGCCTTGCGGCGACTGTTGCTGTGATTTTCCGCTATATAAATAAAATTGAATTAAATTGAATTGAATAATAGAAAACTGCAAGCTATAGACATATTTTTATAGCCTTTGTCTAATTTTAAAGCATCATTTAGCATCAGTATCACATTCTCTCCTTTGCTTTGTGAACCCTGTGGTCACTGGATGTTACAAATTTAATTAAAAGAAAGATCAAACTCTGGAAATGGCTTTAACTGAAAATTTCTAATGACAGTTTTTTTAAACCTTCCTAACCAGTCACTACTGGTTAGGAGTAGTAACTGGTTAGGATTTGCTAAAGCTTCATCACAAGTTTTAGCAATGTGATAAAGTTCTAAGCCCATAAAATCATAGAGAAAAGGTGGCTGGTTTGCATTGCTTCTTCATGTTCCCAGCTTTACAATACCGTCACTAGATTTAGTAACTTTGCATATTTCTTTGGTGAGACTCCCCCAAAAATAGCATTTATCAAAAACAAAAACAAAAAAAACCCGCAATATCCTGTATGTGGCAATGTAAAAAATGTAACAGTTATTAACCAGCAGTGGGCAACTCCTCTGGCCGCAAAATGGGAGTCTAGTTGTATAGAGGTCGATAGGAAAATGAACTTTGGCCTCAGTAAACACTTTCCTGATGAGTTTATGGTCTCAATCACTAGATCATGTTTTACTGAATACAACATTCGGTTCATTATGTAAATTATACTTACCAATCAGTTTGTTAGCTGCACCTGTTTAAATGGTTGTTAATGGAAATATCTGCAATGGCAGCAATTCAATGCATTTAGGCATGCAGACATGATCAAGAAGACCTGCTTAAGTTCAAACCCAGAATCAGAATGAGGATGAAAGGTGATTTAAGTGACTTATTGCATTGGTTGTTGGCATCAGATAAGTGGTTTGAATTTTTTAGAAACTGCTGATTTACTGGCATTTTCCCATACACAAAAAAAGAGAAAATATCGAGTGATAGGCAGCTCACTGGGTGAAATACCTTGTTGATGCCAGAAGTCAGAGGAGAATGGCCAGACTACTTTGAGCCAACAGAAGGGTAACCCAAAAACAACTTGTTACAACCAAGGTATGCTGAAAACATCACACATTAAACCTTGAGGTGTGCTAAAGCAGCAGAATACCACACTGGACCACACTGAATGCCACTCCTGTCAGCCAAGAACAGGAAACTGAGTCAATAATTCCCCCTGGCTGACCAAAATTTAATGGTAAATGTAATTGGACTGGTTTTTATATTGTGCTATTAAACTCTACTTGAGCAACCAAAGCTCAAATTTCATAAAACTTGCTTCATTCACCCATTCAAACACATTTGTACAAGCACTTTTTTCTTCACCCAAGTGCTTACTGTATTCTGCATACTGTAGCATTCAAGGATCAAAGCACTAAATTCCTTATTACTAGATGACATGCATGGTACTGGGGATATTTATATTTTCTTAACACTTTAGTGCCCTTAGTACCAAATGAGCATCATGTAAATCTCAGCCTACCTGAGCATTGTTGCTAACGATGCTCATCTCTTTATGATCACAGTGCATTTATCTTTGGATGACTGGTCCCAGCAGGATAATGTCCCATGTTACAAAGCTGAAATAATCTAAACTGGTTTCTTAAACATGACAATGAATTCACTAGACTGAAACGGCCTCCTTAGTCACCAGATCTCAATCCAGCAGAACACCTTTGGGATGTAGTGAGAACAGGAGATGCGAGGTATTTTCAGCAACTTGTTGAATCTATGCCACACAGAAATAAGGCAGTCCTGAAGGCAAAAGGGCGCCATCCCAACACTATCACAGTTCACTCAAAACTCTTACATAAAACATGCCTCACTCACTCATTCACACAAGCATTTGTTTCTATACCTAAGTGCTTTCTATCTTAAATTCACACACATTCATAATTTGATGAACACATCAGAGAACAACTCAGGGTTCAAGATCTGGCCGAAGAATTCTAAGACATTCAGACTGGAAAGTGGAACAACCAGGGATCAAACCATCAACCTTCCGATTAGAAGATGACCTACTTTACCCCCTCTTGACTTATAGCCATCCCTAGTGGGTATATAGTCTCCACTAGGGTGAGACCACCTTGTGACTGACATCCCTGCTGTATGAACATGCAGCATTCCTTGCTTTCTCAATCAGATTCTCTTGCTGCTCATTACCAGCACATCATTAAAAAATTAATGACACTGATTGGCTTTTATTGCCAATACTGACCAGCAAGTAATGTTAAGTCAACCATTTCAGATCATCTCTACATTGGCTTTTTAACCTAAAATAAATAAAATAACATGATTTGTCTCGACTGCATTTCTAGTTTTTGTCCAACTTCTGGACTCTATATTAAAATCAGCTTTAGGTGTAAAAATATTTAATAAAAATATTTAAGCTACATCAAGGATTACATGGGTACTTTTGTAGATGTAGCTTTTTTTTAATGCATTTTGCCCTTTCACCCACACATAAAACCGGTGAAAACCAAGCCCTTTAAAAAAAGATTTTCAGATTTTCGTGCAGTGATATTTTTGAATATTCACTTAAACGGAAATTACAGTGGACCTGAAATCTGTTATTGTATGTTTACCAAGAAACAGATATTAGAAAGTCCAGCTGTGACCTTAACCATACTCTGAAACCATCATTTAGAGGTGTAAACAGCCTTTTGACAGGTGAGCTTTAAGGTGGTTGCTAGAACATGCATGCGAGTTAAACGCTTACAGTCCAACATAATGGTGCACTTAGAAATGTAACTGAATCACATGCAGAGAAAAATATAAAAGTGGAGGAGGTAGACAGAAGGGCTAAGTAGCATACACCAGAGAGGTTTCGTAACAATTAGTATTTAAATATGAGCTGGGAGAGTGGAGGTGGGCACGTCCTCCCTCAACTGCCAATTTCATTTTCAGCATCATCTCAGACTTAACAAGTGGGAACAAGCATATACAAAGGTCTGTGAAGGATGTCAACACAGGTATACAATGTGAAAATTCTTTATGGTTACAGCTGTAACCATAAAGAGACGACAGATAGTGACAGTAGTTAGAGTGGATTTCTAACCACTGTCATACTCTGGCTCACAAGGTGTCACACAACACAACTTTAACCAATATTTAGAAATGTATTGACTAAAAGAGGCATAAAACATCATTAACTTTATGAGGTGTGTCAACAGTTGGAAAAATACTGTAATGTAAAATCTAAGATTACCAGGCTTAACCCAAACAAATAGCATGATACTGGGTGGATGGAGAGCAAGAAAGGCAGGTCTTAAATGCTCCAGTAAGACTGGTCAGGTACTCCCAATTGAACTGATGAACTCCACCTAGGAGGAACCTGCAAGGAAATACTGAGGGACAAACACCAGGCCCAGCCAAGGCAGTAAGCCATCACACGCCTCTCCATAAGAATGGAGTCATAATAACAGACTGATCTCAAATGAAATACAATAGGAGACGGAATGTTTTCCATGCCAGTCTAACATTACTTCTGACTTTTCAACAGGTGTAACAAAACAAAACCAAAAACTAGCCGAATAATCAATGAACCGTTTGTAAAAACAAAAGTTGATGGTTGTGATGGACCGAGTTGAAAAACAGGAGGAGCCCAGGAATTATTAGAAAAATATAGTTTCCATTTATTTAACCCCCAAAAATTATATTTACAAGACTAATAAATGTTGAGCTCATAAAAGCGGTCAAAGAAACAAAACTGAACTCAGGCAACGACTGCAAACTTAACAAACCAAATGACTGCTACAAACAAACATAATTGACCTCCACATGAAATGACATACAAGGGTATATATAATGGCTGATCAGACCATTGTGACACATGAGGGGTAACAAACAAAACACAATCATAAATCACAACCGATGCAGTACAATCTAGTTTGTTAATAAACTAAACACTAAAGAAGAAAATCAAAAAACCCCATTAAACCCTAAACTCAAATATTTAATTAAATACAAATACTTTGTTTTTAAAGTAAAGAAAACACACATTCCCCCCTTCAGCAGGAAGTGGTGGTGTGGTCCAATTATCTTCCTTCATATTTAATGGTTTCAAACCCTGGCTACCATCTTTTGTCCAGCAACTCCCAGGGATGATGGCAGGTAAGAAATAAAAGACAAAGGTTAGTCAGAAAGCAAAGAAACGAAGTAGTATGAATACATAAGTAAACTAAATGTGCGCGCGCTTACAAATAGAACAAATGTATCCAAACCAATCAATAAAGTTATTGGCAACTAAAATGTATTACTATGTTCAAATGAAGAATGAAAATACAAAAGTTACCGACTTTAGAGTGTGGCCACGGGTTTGGCCATCACAATGGTCGACACCCAGCATTGTTTCAACCCCTTTCACCACATCCTCAGCAACCTGATACCACAAGGAAGCAAAATAAGTGGGAAGAGGATGCAAGGATATAACCAAGTAGGTAACACACACACATTTGCCCAAACCACCTGTAAGTAGTTGTAGATAATCCATCCACCACCACCTAGGGATGGCAATCAAAAATTGTTGCCACTTAGGAAATATTAGAACTGGTTTTCTATTATCAATGCCTGCAGGTACTGGCAATGCACACTGATAGATTTTAGCTAATAAAGCAGTTATACCACAGCTGGCACACCAGAATTGACATAAACTTCTAAATATTTTACCTCCAATGGTGCCTTAACAAAATATGCTAATACACTATATTCTCGAGCACACAAAGCAGATAACGGACTTTACTATTCTACATGTCACAAACCAAAACAACTGCAATGGGTTGCATCCAGGATTCGACACAACTCATGAGCCAGAACAAGTAACAGGAGAAATACAGCTTTAGCCAAAATTGACCAGTGTATTCACTGAAAGAGAAACCATAATTAACTTTATGAGACCTGTGGTGTTGTTAGTGTATTTGCAGTTGGATAAATTTGAATCAGAATCAGAATCAGAATACTTTATTGATCCCTGGGGGAAATTATTTATTATTTATTATTTAATATATTAGGTTATATGGTGTTGTGTAGTGGAAAGCTTAAAATAATTAGGCTGAGGAGAACCAAACAAATGGCATGGCTGTAAAGAGAGGCAGCAAGACTGAGACAGCTGGTTCTTCAGTGCTCCAGAGGAAATGAACTCCAGCTAGCAGGAACCTGCAACAGGGCAACACAGAGGAGCAAACAGCAGGAAACATGCAGCAGGCCTAGCTGAGGCAGAGGACCATCACACCTCACATATCAGACATGCTGGGTCTGCAACAGCATTTGTATCACAGAAACACCAAGCTGAACTAGAGTTTCCACTGCTGAACATTTTCCTTCACTTGCAGAGGCACGATCTCAGTCCAGCACTTGACTGCATAATAATCTGAGTTATTCAAACACTGAATGCAGACAGGTTGCAGACACAAATGTAACAAAATCCACAGTACGTATTAGCACAATTTCATTTTCTTGGGAAATCCAGCTCTACAAGTCTACAATTTTTTCCTTCACAGACTCTGTAAGACTATATTCTGCTGCACTGGTCTTTGGGTAGCATGCTAATCCTCTTGATACAGTGCGTATGTGGAGAGATTAGCATCTTAAATTATTGATTCATCAAAATTATCAACAGATGTAAGATTATACAACTTCTTATGAGTTTTTTTTAAGTTACCCATGACTCCTCTTATGTTAGCTTTAAAGTCTGCGCTTCTTACAAAAATCTAAGCACCTTTCTGTTGTTTCTGGCCGTTGGATGAATTAATGCTAATGATAAAATATGCTTTTGCTTTAATCCTGTGAATACATCCTTTATTTAAAAAACAAAACAAAAAAACTATTATTTCCTACTTTTAAAGATTTGTGAGCTATGGACATAAATGTCTTTTGGAAAGTCACACTGATCTTTGACTAGTACTGGGAATTGAGAACATTTGTAGGCGAGAGCAAGTTTCAAATTCTCCAGTCCATTGGAATCGTAGGCTTATCTTTTAATCAATGGCATGGTTTTTCTGCATTGTGTATTGCATAACAATGATGTCAAACCCATGATAGTAAAAGCTTACACACGCACACAAGCTTGTGTCACATTCTTTGACTTCTATTTCTATGCTGGGTTCCAATTCAGACATAAAAACTTCTGTTTTAATGGTGTAATGTAAAAAGCAAACCTGGCTAAAACAAAAACACAATGGAACATTACCAGTCAGAGCCTGGAGCTCAACAACAAAATATTATGGGATCAGCTCGACAGAGAACAAAAGGGAGTAAACATCTGCTGAACGTCCCTCAAGAAGCCTGGAGAATTATTACCAAAGACTACATAATGAAATTACAAAAAAAAGCTGTCTAAGAGAGTTCAGGCTATGTATAAAGCTTTTTGCTTTATGTATTGTATATTCATGTATTTTTGCACCACTTTAAATAAATTGTGGCAGTCATTTCTCATCAAGCTATAAAGACATGAAGCATGGCTCAAGAGTTTTGCACAGTATTGTATTCACTTAAGCCTGGATTATACTATGTTATGGACAACTGAAGACCCAACAGCCGTGTAGGCATTCCGGTTCTAATTCTTCGAAATCCACAGCCTGGGCACATGTGTAGCTAATGCATTTTAATGCAAAATCTCCACGGACGAATCAGCATGGTTGCAAAAAAATGGCAGGCACATGCTTATGTGCAGGGGTGCACGTAAGTGATCCGCAGGTGCGCAGGTGCGCTGTCAAAATAAAAGACGCGCACCAGATAAGAAGTTGCAACGCGCGTTTGCGTACATATAAAAGGTACTGTTTTTGTCCGCTAGAGTGGGATTTTCACGGCATATTCTGCAGCAAATCTCTGTGCGTTCATCATTTGTTTGAAGCCAGCTCACCTCCTGCAACCACTTTTCCGAGAATAGGCGCTTCTTTTGCGGTTCGGGCTCCTTCTGACATTTCTTTGGAGCTGGAGGAACACCAAAGTAATTGCTTAAAGGAGCTTGCTTCTTTGACATCTTTAAGAGTTCTAAACAAATGTCTGTCCTCCTCCAGAAAATCTTATGTACGCAAACGCGTGTTGCAATTTCTTACCTGGTGCGCGTTTTTTATTTTGACAGTGTATGCGCACCTGCGGACCACTTATGTGCACCCCTTCTTATGTGGTCCTTCATATCTGATGACGAAATTTACATCACTGAGACCCAAGCGGACCCTAAAAGAATTGCAGATGTGGAAAGCATTAAAAAAACGCTTTAATGTAATGGATGCTAGACCACAGTAACTTTGACCTTTAACCACCATTATCTATTCTTGTGAAAATGTGACAGACAGACTATCCAATAATTCAAAATTATGATGCTGCCAACCACACCCGTCATCAGCGTGCTGTTTAGTCAATCAAAAATAAGTTATCTGAGCTGAGCCCCCCCCAACTGCCTCCCTCTTCCCACTCCATCACACCCCCACAGATGCAGGGCCTTGGTGTACAGGTGCATCACTGAGGTGCAGGGGAGACATTCCTCCTCTGTCCCCTTCTGGCCACCTGTGCCTCAATTTTATTTCACAACCTAGACATCCACATTACTAATATTCTCATAGCAGATACATACAGGGCCGTGGGGGTGGGCACACTATACGGCGTCCAGGTTGAATACAGTCTGTGTATTCAACCTCACCTCTGGTGTTGGTGCCCACCTCTCAATTTTAAATACATGTAGACATTGAGGGTTCTCGGGAGGGGCCGTGCTGACACCTGCTGCTTTCAGGCAGGAAGCACCATGCCCTTCCTGTGCTTTAAATGCACTTTAGAACAGCACGCAGCAACACCACATATGAGCGGGCGGAGAGAGTTATGCGATCTTCACACCCCCGTTCTCTGTTCGCCATCGGGGTCTGGGATGCTGGGCCTCACTGCTGTTGCAGGACCGGGGCGGTCTGCTTGTCTCCACCCCAGGGAAAAGGGCAACATCTCCTGGGTCTGGGGGCAAATTGCCCCTCTGGGGGTGATGGTACCTGGACCTGGGTTATAGAGTATGTTTGGGGAGTGAGGGTGTGCATACAGTGTTCATTTCTGCTTGTCTCCACGTTGGACGAGTGCTGAATATTCGTATATGTGTGCATGAGGGTGGAAATGCATGCTTGTGTCTGTGTGTGCCAGTTTCTCTATGTCTATGACTATGTGTCAGGACAGGTCTTAGACTTCACCTCTCTGGGAACATCTGGGCACCCCCCAGGTGTGGAGGCCTATTCCCCCCCCACTACACTCCCTGCCAGTGGCTGATGCCCTCAGCCGTTAGTGCACTAGTGGTTCTTGGTGTCCGGGGCTGGGCGCTCAGGTATCTACAGGCTCACTCCCAGTGGCTGCTTGGCGTGGCCTGGCTCAGCCTCTGGGCCCGGGGCTCGGTCCACTCTGGCACAGCTGTCTGATGGCCGAGCCTGCAGGCACGTTGCCGCAGCCCCCTGTAGCTTCTGCACCATGGCTGCTGGGTGACCCCCCCCGTCTAGAGCTCTCGTCAGCTCTTTCCAGGTTAGCTTGGTTGGCTGCTGCCTCTAAACATATCATGCATTGTCGGTCTTGTGTGCTGCTCAGTAAGATTAAGTATTTATTATTTACAGATACCTATGCTTATGTTGGTTGTTGCTATAGTTTCCCTTCTGTGCTGTTTTCTTTTTGCTTGTTTTTTTTCTCAGCAGGTAGTGAAGCAAACTTTTAGTGTCTTTTCTCTCTATCCCTCTCCTCCTCCATTTGTCTTTCCCTCTCCTTCTCTTAACTCTCTTCCCAACTTCTCTGTTCTTTTTATTTCTCTTTCCCATCCCCGAGTCCTGGCCTTTCTAACTGTAATAACTTAAAATAAAAATAAATAATAAAGATCGAATAAACTATGAAAATCAAGTGGAGCAGTTTGGCAAAAGGTCCACTTGGGAAAGTAAATTGTTGGGCATTTTCTTGGCCTTCAGACAATAATTCTGATTGCTACAGTGTCATACAGGACAGGCAAAAAAATAAAAAATAAAAAATAAAGTTATCTGTGTATAAGTTATTGGTCATTTGCCATTCTCAGCTAATTCATATTTCTGTCTGGGTGCCCTGACAACTTCAACAACTTTAAGTCTTTGATGATTTGAGGGCTTTGTGTGTTCAAGGTTGTGTTTTGTACATTCCAAGACACTCGTCTGCATGCCTTGGGTTGTGTTACTTTTTAATTCCCCTCAACTCGAAGCAGACTGGCTACTGTATTCTGACCTCCGACATCAACGAGGCATTTTCACCCAGAGAACTGCCACTCACTGGATGCTTTCTCTCTTTTGCACCATTCTCTGTAAACACTGAAGATGCTTGTATGGAAAAATCCCAGCAGCTCAGCAGTTTTTGAAATACTCAGACAACCCATCTGGCACCAACAACCAAGCCACATTCAAAAACACTTAAATGACCTTTCATCCTCATTTTGATGTTTGGTTTGAACCAGAGCAGAATTTATCATATCTACCTTCCTAAATGCATGTTGCTGCCATGCTATTGGCAGACTAGATAGTTTAGATATTTGCATTAACAAGCAGTTAAGCAAGTGTACCAAACAAAGTGGCGTGTGTGTGTGTGTGTGTGTGTGTGTGTGTGTGTGTGTGTGTGTGTGTGTGTGTGTGTGTGTGTGTGCGCGCGCACTCAACACAACTCACCAATAACTATTTTCAACTAAGAAGGAAAACGATGATCTGGTTTACTGAGAACTAAAGAAGGGATTCAATAGATAAGTGAAATTTAAGAAATACCCTCCAGAGAAAGCATTACAGACCAAATATTGAATCCAGCAACATAATTACAGGTCAAATATTTAACTTTTTTCCCCAACGTCAAATGATACCACTGAAGTACTGAATTTTCATATACAGCACTGGTCTCAGCCTCTCTCACTTACTCTTGGACATGACTACATATTTACTCCAATGCCTTTTGGCACAGATTCCATCTCATTGACTCCTCAACATGTTTTTAAAATTTTATTTTCTAGCTAGAGAACTTTGCACAGCAAAAGATAAAAACACGGGTTTCCAAACATTCCAACAGAAACCTATGAGAAACCTTAAGGTGTTCCTCTTCAAATAAAAGCATCAAGACTTGGTGCCTTTCTTTATAAATGTGAAAAACAATGCTGCCTGTGATCACCTTGCTTTTGTTTTCATCATGAAATTAAATACTAATGAGCATGCTAAATAAAATGCAATGCACAGCCCATAAGTTTTTGGACAATTACACATTTTTGTATTTTTGCCTCTCTACACCCCCACAGCAGATTTTAAATCAATGATTTGATTGTTTAAAGGTTTTATTTAAAGCCTTTGAGAGAAATGTTGCATTAAGTGTTTAGGAAGTGCAGCCATTTTTATAAGTACTTTCCCATTTACAAAGGATCAAAGTGATTTATAAAGTGACTAACGTCACTGATATATAAAGTGAAGTTTGAGTTGTTTTTAATACTTGCTTGAAGTTTCAGAACCCACGGCCATCACCAAATGCTCCATTTCCTCCCTTGAGATGCTCTGTTAGGCCTTTACTGCAGCGTCCTGTACCTGCTATTTGTTTGTGGGTTTCTGCCTTCAGTTATGTCATCAATAACTGAAAGGCATGCTCTAATGAGTTTAGATCAGGTTTCTAACTTTGTCATCGAAGGATATCCTATTTCTTTGCCTTGAGAAATTCTTGAGTTGCTTTTCCATATGTTTTGGGTCATAATCTATTTGCACTGTGAAGCACTGTCAAATCGGTTTTGCAGCATTTGACAGAATCTAAGCAGAGAGTACAGTCCTGAACACTTTTGAAGTCATCCTGCTGCTTTTATAAGCAGTCACGTCATCATTAGAAACTGCCAGCAATAGATTTCCATGCCATATTATTGCCTCCACAACATTTGACAGATGATGTGGCATTCTTCACACGATGAACTTTTTCACTTTCCTTGTTTATATTTTACTCTTCCCATCATTCCGGTACTAATCAATCTTGGTTTCATCTGTTGAAAGATTGCTTTTACAGAACTGTGCAGGCTCTTTAAGATGTTTTCTGGCCAAGCCTTATCTGGCCTTCTTGTTCTTGAATGTAATCAATGCTTTGCATCTTGTTGTAAACCCTCTTTAAATTCATGAAAGATCCTCTTGATTGTAGACTATGACAATCATACACCTACCTACTTGACAGTGTTCTTAAATGGGCTAGATGTTTTGAAGAGGTTTTCTTAACCCTTAGATGCACGAGTGACTCTACCCTAAACTCTTCCATAAGTGTGCCACTTTTGTCATTTCAGTTAATAATAATCATTTGTATTATATGGGGAGGGGTGTCCCCTTTGTTTTTTTCCATCCACCATTTCCACTAGCTTCCAGGCTGCACTAGGGCTGTGCGATATGACCAAAATCTCATATCCCGATATAAGAATTCTATCGTCCCGATAACAATATAAATCACAAAAATGTAACATTTTCTGTAAATTATGTGAATCTCGGGCAGCTCGACTTGCGGGAAGTGTTTCCAGCTGCGCGTAGTGTACCTGGAGTCGAGTGTTTTAACTGATGCATGAAACTATACATTTTTAGACATAAGTTGTAAAGGCCGCCGTTTTCTTTGTGAGTATTTATTACACGGCGTGCTGCGGGGAAAAGCCTGTTCTAACGTTTGAGTCTAAGGTTTATTTTTTCGCACCTGGCAGCTCTTTTTTACCTCTACTACTACTTCTACTACTCTCCGTAAATAATCTGCTCTTTCACGTGATTCAGTTTATTTTGAAAAGTCTCAACAGGATCTTGAGCTTTATTGTGAAGGGTTTATGTGAAACATAAACAAGCGGACACGCGATGGTGTTACCGTCGTTGTTGCTAACCACAACGCATAAAACAGGTGCTTGTCCGTCAGTAGTGTGGTTATATTAAATATAAGAGAAAGGAGAAATTAATGTAGCCACTACAGTGACCATCAAAAGGATGAAAAAATATTGCTGTAAACAGTGTATTTTGCGACACCACGAAACAAACGATAGCATAAAATGAAACGATAGACGTTTTTATATCGTCATCCGATATACATCGTTATATCGAACAGCCCTACTCTGCACAGATGTTTCTGTATACTATGCCCACCACTTCGTTATGGTGTTCCATGTATGCCCTGCCTGCTAGCATCTTGCATCCTGCTGTTATGTGCTGGATTACACAGCCTCTATGGATCTTGTGCTCAGAGCTTGTTCCTGTGCTGCTGTGATTAGTGCCTCTGTGCTGTCTTTCAGTCCAGCCTGGTCCAGCCACAGGTAGGACTTCTGGATGTCAGCCACTTCCTCTATCTGCCGGTGGTACATACCGTGCAGGGGCTTTTCCTTCCATGATGGTTCCTCCTCTTTCTTGGATTTCTGCTGCCTGAGGTATTCACTGAGCATGTGGTCGGTTGGGGCCATCTTCCTCATGTAGTCATAGATGTTTGTGGTCTCATCCTGGACTGTGGTACTGACGCGCACCAGTCCCCGGCCTCCTTCCTTCCCCTTAGCAGACAGCCTCAGGGTGCTGGACTTGGAGTGAAACCCTTGATGCATGGTCAGGAGCTTCCTGGTCTTGATGTCTGTGGCTTCCATCTCATCCTTTGGCCAGCTTATTATCCCAGCAGGGTACCTGATCACAGGCAGGGCCTAGGTGTTGATAGCCCAGATCTTGTTATTACCATTAAGCAGCTGGATAGCGTAGTGGTAAGAGCGGGAGTCGCAAGTTCGATTCCCAACTGGGTTGTGTGTATCCAGTAAGGGTCCTAGGCTAGACCCACTATGCTAACCAAGCCCATCGCAGACATGAGCAAAACAGATAAATATGAAGCCATACTGGCTCGGACGTCGCCCGCATTAACAAGGTCCTCGTCAGGTACTAAGGAACCAGGGCTCCCTGATAAGAAGTGGGCTACTGGAACGAGAAGCCATCAGAGGACAAGAGACGAAAATAGGGCGCTGTTGGAATGCTACTACGCAAGTAACCCCAGCGGACAGGTTACATAAATAGGATGAGGGACCTATGGAATCTTCGATACCCACTACTGACGGTGAAACAACATTCGGAAGAAGGGACTGCTCTCACAGCTAGAGGTTGACGAAATACAACACACATGCTACGGCAAGGTGGAGCCAGGACGACAGGTCAGGGGGTAGATATCATCACTCCCACCCGAGATTGGGTACCAAGCTCCAAGTACAATGGAAGAAGGAACTGAGTGCGAGAGGAACTGACATTCAATTTATCATGTTTAATTTATCATGGATCAGGTAACAGGCCGCAAAACTTATTACTGAATTAGATTTGCAAGAGTTAATTAACTCTTGCAGCAATGTCAAACAACCCTTTTCCATGGTCATTTTTAAACTAAAAGGTATGCAGCACAGGTAAACACTGGTCAGCTTCTCCAGTTAAATACAGTTTAACTGTGGCAGTTGGCAACTGTGGCATCAGATGCAGCTGTAGTCATTTTAGCAGAGAAATGACTCAAAGACAGATTATTGTTAGCAAAACCTGCTCAGCAATGAGCAGTCATTTCAGCTCTATACAAAACTGATCAGTCTTGAGGTTTATAGTACAGGCTGCCACATGAGGCAGGTTTCACATAAAGGCAACAGCCCGCTTAGAACAAGAAGAGGTGTCAAGAGTCAAACTTCAAAACAAAAGTACAGAATTGCTCAGAATAACTTCACCTGTGTAAGGGTACACTCACACAGTTACAAGTGAACAGCATGCTGACGGATTTTCCCCACACATCAACAGTAATTACTGCATAATGTCTTGAAAGTAGCTTTCATAGCTCAGTGGTAGTTCATGAATGCATGACACCAATGTAATGATTCAGTAAAGCACTAGATGTTACAATCCTGGACAATGCATTGCTTTTAATGGAGAAAATCTTGAGGGATAGCTTATGAGGAAAGCAGCCCAGAAACTTTAGCAGCACACATCTTTGTGAGCCTCAACTTTCGTTCTTTTACCCAAGCTAGCCTGCCATTTTCCCTGGTTAGGTTTAGGGATTAGAGATCTGATCTAAATTTTTACAATTTGGGACACATGGTCAGTAGTGGACCTTGGATTTTTCGGTAGAGGAGGCCAAACTTTATGCTAAAATGGAGCAATTAAGTAAATTTTTTTTTTTAAACAAACTAAATAATAGTGGCAGTAGTAAGAGAGTGGAGGGGTGGTGGTGTAACGATCAAGTGTAAAACGTAACCCAATGTGTTCTCTTTTTGGCAACCTTGTGTTATCTTACTTTAGTTTTAATGTGTTTCTGAGACAAAGAGCACTCATTTACGGAATATTAAAGTCAGTGGTTCTAACTATTTGGGAAAATGCAATAAATGCCACTCACTTATTCAGTCTATTGTATTTTAGCTGACATCCAGCTTCACTCATCATGCATTATTTGGCAGTGTTGTGAGCTGATAATGTTATCTACTTAAAAACACTCAGTGGATGCCCAAGCTTTTCCTCAGATGGACTTTGTGACATGTTTAAACTTTGTACATTACTTTAAATAAGTACACTTGTTTGTCCTTGGGAGACCCATCTGTGTCTCTACCATAAGCTCAAACACGAGACACCACACCAGAGTGACAAAAGCTAATGACAGCATGTGTCAGATTTGACAAAACTGATGAGGGAGCCAGCCTTTGTGCAATTTCTGAACGCCCCCCTCGCCGGGCCCCCACACACTCCCAGAGTGATGTTGCGCACGGGGGCAGCGTGACCTTCCTGTCACCCATTCGGGCAACTTTTAAGCCCATAACTACGAGAGTCAAAATTTCACAAAAATCACGCATCAACCATGAAAGAAGCTCGCACCGAGTTGCGTACGCCGTTTGACAAAAATAAACCGGTGTCTGATTCTGTCTGCCAAACAGCCTGTGACACTAACGCCGCTGTCGAGGCTGTGATGACAAAATATCTTTTGGCACGTATGTGCACCTTCAGAACCATCACTCCGTCTGTAGCTATTCACCATGCCCGTTCGCTCAGCGCTGCTGTCACTTTACCACGACTTTCAACTCGGCGACAGACTGAGGAGTTCAGCCCGTAAATTACATCTTATCCATTTACTACAGTCGTGAAGAATTATGACAAAGTATATCAAAAGCGACATAAAGTATAAGCTTAAATTAGGCAATCTCGTCTTTGCCAAGCTTGAAAACGGGTTAGTTTCGCCTGTTAAAGGGCTTAGGACACCGCTTTTTGCATACGCGACGCCCTTCCCTTTACTTCCTAATTCCATTATTCGTCAATATTACAGAGGATTTTCCGTAGACATGTTTTTATCCTACCTCGTAAAGGTCTCCTGAAGCCATTCTTGGGTGCAGACAGCGGCGGCGCGGCGTTCTTGCCTGCCTTGTTGGCTTTTTTTGGACCCTACTCTCTCGGTGTTTCGGCGAAAGCCCCGATAGACGGGAATTAGCGAGCAGCCTTGTTATTCTGAGCAATCCGCAGCAGCAGATCAGACAGTGTCAATCGAGCCCGGCGGATCGTTCCACGCTTAAAACAAGCAACCATCGGGGCGGTGCTGTTTACATATACCGAAGTACAGGACTAAAAATTAGTCCCGGACTAAGAATGTAGCCTGATGGTCTGCATGCGCCCAGCTCATCTGAGCTCTGTTGCAATCCACTCAGCGGGAGACGTTATACGCGTTGTGTTTACACACACCAGCTGGGTCAGATCCCTTTCTATGATCCCCTTTACCTGTCCACTGTGGCGTCATAGAAAGATCTGACCTACCTTATTTGTATTCACCGGGAAATATCTAGAACAAGTTAAGCGGAACTATTTGTAATGATTCATCACTAGCTACTGATGTTGGTAGACCTTCTTACTGAACTTTGCATCAGCATCAAATATCTTTAAAATATTTATTTATTTATTAATAAATTAAAAACGATTAAAAACAAAAGGTTTGTTTTGCCCTGTTTCCAGGGGTTCTGATGGGTTCTCTCTGGGTCACCCAGCTTCCTTCTGAGTCTGGCACTTCTAAACTGGCCATAGAGCCGTGAATGGCTGTTTGTCTCTCTGTGTTTGCCCTCCACAGACTAGCAACCTGTCCAGGGTGTGGCCATCTTTCGTCCCATGACAACCGGGTAGGAACCCCTATCTAAAATCTGAAGAATAACTGGTTGTTTGGCACAGACCAGGTCTTGATCACAACATCTTTCGCAGAACCTTGGATGAATTACCTTAGAGTATGAAAACCTTAGAGTATGAATGCTTTTGCAGCATTTTCATATCCGCTCTACCTTAGAGCAAATGTGAAAATGCTGCTAAAGACCTTAAAAAAGACACCCACTACAAACAGGAGAATTTGAGTAATTTTCCTTCTCTAGGACACCAAAACTACAACCTAAAATACTGAAAAAGTTTTCAGTCATTATATGAAAATTAATCTAGAGTTGTATCACTTGAAACTGTTTTCAACAATATTTTATGGATTGAAACAAATCTGAAAATAAGCTGTAAATAAAAAAGAGCAAATGAACAACAAATTGCTCCTGTCAACTGAAAAATAGGAATCCACACTCTTCTAGTGAAATTCATGCAAGTACATGAAAATAAAGAAATGAAAATTAGCATAAAAATATTATTTGTATTAGTTCAAAAGAAAGAATAATCCAAACACTGCATGGTTTAAACAGTTATTCTGTCTGACTTTGCGTCAGATCCAGATCTTTGAAGTTGGGGCCCTCAGACCATTTCAGATGTTTTTGTTTGTCTTTAAATGTATTTCATTCTTTCTAGTAAAATGTTTGATATTGCATGTCTTATCCAGTGTGAAGCAGCTGATTTCTAAGTTTTCCTTCCAAATAATGCCGTTACCCTCTTGGCAGTTACAAAACTGAGGTTTATAAACGTTTGTTCATTTCTGTTATAACTTTAATCTTTAGGATACACACTGAATACAAATACTCTTAGGTATCGTGACAGTCCTTTTGCAATCTTTGCACTTGTCGCTTCCCAATATATTTCAAAATATTTCAGTGTTTCTACACAGTCACTGCATTAAGTGATTTTACAGGACAATGACAGGCCAGACATTTTAAAACACTGATCACATACACATTTGCACATGCTCATTACCTCTGTGTAAACGTTGAATAACACATAGTCTAAAAAGCTATAGGTCTCAGAAGCCATATAAAAGGTAACGCAAGATTTGGATAATAACCCCTCCTATGTGTGCTACAAAGCAAAAATATCTGCGTATAAAAGCGAATACTAAAATTTTAACATATTTGTTCAAAACACTAAGAAGACCATCTCAATGTAACAGAGATGCAATTTGCCCCCATATTTTGTCCTTAATTTCTTGTATAACATACATACATAAGCAATTACTGCACTAAACATCTTTATGATAATACCAGAATTTTACTTTGTTGCAGTTATGCTTATAGGCCTTCAGTAGCTCACAATATGATATGAGATTATGAACAGGATTATTTGTTTTTGCCTTGCTACATATAACAGTTTTCCACTTGCGCTACAGAATACAAATATTCTGTAGGGATGTATTTATTTAATGCGTATATTCAGGAAAAACAAATATCATCACTTTTTGTGTATTTAGAGTTTGATACCAAGTGGTATATGAAGATATCGTCACATTTTAAGTTAAAATGAAACAGTACAATCAATCAATCAATCAATCAATCAATCAATCAATCAATCAATCAATCAATCAATCAATCAATCAATCAATCAATCAATCAATCAATCAATCAATCAATCAAACAAACAAACAAACAATTTAAAAAAAGATAGAAAAGAACTGTCTTCTTTACTAATAAAAAAACACCTTACTCTCTTCTTAGCATCTTCCCAGCACAGAGTACGCTGCGTGGCTCTGTCTTCTCCATTTGGGTTGGTCTTGGGTGTCCTCTGGGGTCAGATCCACTGAGCGCATGTCTTCAATGATGACGTCCATCCACTGCTTTTTCAGTCTTCCTTGAGGTGAGCGGCCTCCAGTGTCGAGTTGGAGGGCTGTTCTTGACACTGTATTTTCTGCGCACGTCCATACCACTCTAGGCGCGCTTCCCTCATTTTCTTTTCATTGGGGCAACTCCTTCATTCGTCACATGATCCAGGCGGGTTAAGCCCACCTGAGCACCTTCATCTCCGTAGCATTGACGATCTGCTCATGTTTCTTGGTGGCTGGCCAAAAAAATCCCTTAAAATAGTTGGGTTGTACTGGGATTAGCTGAAGTGTTAGCTTCAGATCATTTACACTACTGTGCAAAACTCTTAACCCACCCTCATTTCCAAATACTTTGCAAGGGAAATGAATGCAGTGACTTATGGAAAAACTTGTGCAAACACTTGTGGAACTACAGTATGTAAGGCATAAACAGAGTGTGTGCAACTCTAACAAGCTTAAAAGTCTGAGATTTCTTAGGCAAGATTTCTAATAATTTATTTAAGTAACCTTCAGAAATAACTCTCCAGGCTTCTTGACAGGCATTCAAAACTCTTCTATGGATGTTGGTTGCTTTTTGTTCTCTCTCAAGATGATCCCACAGTGTTTTAATGTTGAGGTCCAGGCTCTGGGGAGGCCAATCCATGACTCGTAGTGTTCCATTGTGTTTTTGTTCTATTCAGGTTTGCTTTTACTGCTTTGGCACTGGCTTCGGGATCACTGTAATGCTGAAAAATGAAGCCGCTGCCAATCAGACAGTGTCCAGATGGTATTGAAAAATAATGTTGAGGTCTGGGCTCATGACTGATAGTGTTCCAGTCATTGTGTGTTTTACTATTCAGGTTTACTTTTATTGCATTGGCAGTGTGTTTGGGATCACTGTCATGCTAACAAATCAAGCCAGTCAGACACATTTTAGACAGTATAGCTCAATGATTTAAACTGTGATGCTACTCCATTTTTGATAAGATCTGCAACACTAACTGAAATGCAACCTCAAATCATAGCAGAACCTCTATCATGTTTTAAATATGGCTGTAGACACTCTACTGAACTCCTCTAAAGATTGATTGATTGATTGATTGTTTGATTGATTGATTGATTGATTGATTGATAATACTTTATTCATCTGGAGGGAAATTGGGTTAGGGGTGCCAGCCTTGCCAGCGCCATCTCACCCTTCCTACCATACATTCATTACACAAACATCACATGGGGAAGACAGGTCAGAGAGGTATAGTAATGGAAAATGCACAGCATGAGGAAAATCATAAAGATAATGACTTGAAATAAAAAAATAAAATGTGGATTAATCAGTCCTTATCATCCATTGTCACAAATTTTCAGTCCAGTTCTTGTCTTCTAATTTGGCATATCATAGCTTTTTCTCCTCATTTCCCATAGTTAAGAATGGCTTGTTGACAGTCACCCTTTCACCGAGGCCATTTCTGGTGAGGTTTCAGTAAACAGTAGCTGAATCAACGAAAGGCCAGCTGCATTTCACATGTCCTTTTTTAGGTCTTTGTAGGATTTTTCCCAACTATTTCTTAAGGACATGACTTTTAGAAACTGTTCATCTGGAATAGATACTTTTTAGATCTGCCTTTTTTCTCATTTCTTTCTTTCTTTCTTTCTTTCTTTCTTTCTTTCTTTCTTTCTTTCTTTCTTTCTTTCTTTCACTCATTTATTTATTGGTTTTAACAAGTTTTAAAGTTTTCAAGTTGTAGAATCTTGACCATATGGCCCAAAACCTCCAAACTTGTCCAGTTTGTTTCTTAATGCACAAGTTATTTCCCCCAGTGTTAGTATATATGTCCATTGAGCCAATGAGATCGTCCACATATTTTTTAATCTTTCCAGCACTTAGCAATACATCACTTGGCTTCCAAAAGTTCGATCGTTAACAGAGCTCTAATGTTTGCAGCAGGTACAAAATTATTCAGGTATACATTTAAAATACATAGTTTGGGATCAAGTGGAATCACATCACCAATGATTTGGCTTAACAAATTTATTACCTTTTCCCAAAACACTTTCACATGTGAGCACTCCCATATGCAATAAAACAAAGGGCCCCTATCCACTCCACACTTAGTACAGGTGTCGGGGATGTTTGGGATAAAATGATGCAATTTTGAGGGGGTAATATACTGTCTTGTGCACCATTTATATTGAAATAGTTTAGATTGTCTGATTCTGGGCCAAGAAGCACGATTTATACCAGTTATCATCAGATACATCCATTTGCAAATCATTCCTCCATGCCTCTAAAATAGACTGTGTTGATTCTTTGGAGTTTTCCATAAACATTTTGTACAATAAGACCTGCCATTTCTTCTTCTGTTTTCCACTTTGTTTTTCTTTCTTTTTTTGTTGACACACAGCACAGCATGCTGAGATAAATTTTAAACCAATATCTCTTTGAGGATTATCCTGCCAACTGGACTATGAGACTAATATAGAATATAGTTTTTAACCATATGAAGGTGATTTGTCAAAAAACTAGGTGGTCTTTCTTTGTATATTGCCAGGGATGACCTTGTCATTTTTTCTTAGATTCTTTTAAGGAGATACAGAATAACATGGTGAGATATACAGGGTTTTCAGCTGTTAGCTGAAAACTAGTTTAATAATAATAATAATGGATTTATATAGCGCTTTTCAAGGCACACAAAGTGCTTTACAATTCCAAAAACAGGAGAACTAGTGCCTTCTTTTGTCATCAGAAAGGTGCTCTTTCCTCTATCACTAGAACTAAGTCTGTAACTGTATTCTTTGCACCAGTTGTGAATGGCAAGCTGTGGAAAAAGCCATCACACATTTTACTATTGATCATACTTTTGTGTTTAACAACTGTGTTCTGTTGTTTCAGGTGGTAGCGTTATGTTGCTCTGGTTACCATGTGATGCGCTCTCTCTGCGACTGTGTGGGGGTTTTTTGGGTGAGAGAGCGCCCTTTTTTGTTGTTGTTATGCTAGAGCTACGCTGAGCAGTTGGGTTAGCGGCGGTGTTTTTCTGTTGAAAATAAACAGCGGTGCTCCCTGGCAATACGGGGAAGCAAGACCAAACAACACCTCTGTCTCCCCCTTGTCTGAGCTCGCCACAATACACAGTCCAACAGAGTTTTTTCATCCAATGACAAGACATTTGGAGCACAGTGAATGACAAATGTAACATCATACATCTTAGATATAAATTTGAAAAATCAGCACTCTCCATATTACTATATTATTGTAATGTTCAATGTTCACATCACCAATGATCGCGACATTACCATTAATTAATTAATTTATTATAAAGAAATTGTGTTTCTCAGAATTGTATTTGTTTTGAGTTTTGTATCCTTGATTAAATACATCTCAGTTTTATATTTATAGTTATTTATATTTATTATTTATAGTTTAGATTTGTGTGTTGTTGTATGTATTTTTTAATTTTTTCTTAGTTCCTGCTTTGTTCATTAGTATTCCAGCCTCCCTCTGTTCCCATGTTTAACGTTCAGTGTGAGTCATCTTGTTGTTATGGTCCTGAATGGCTTGGGGTGTTTGTCTCTCTTTTTCTCTCTCTTCTCTATAGTCTGTTTCTCTCTAGATCTTTCATTCTCATGTAGAGTTGTGTCCGCTTACTTTTTCCAGTGAACTTAATGCAATAAAAGCTATAAAAATCTAATAAAAAGTCTCCTCAGTCTCCCGAGTCGCTGAGTCCAACTCAGGCAAGCAACATTATACTTGTCTCTGAGTTTGCTTGGGTTAATTTCCTGTATTATTTTCAAAACTGCTGTCTCCTGTGTCTGGGCTTGAGTTTTACTTCTTCCCCTTATGATTTTCTGGACCTCTGTCCCATTTTCCCCACCTGTCTCCGTTTTGCTCATTACCTTCTGTGTATAAATAGGCCCCTTCTTCCTCTTAGTCTTTGTCAAAGTGTCCATGATATTTCTCTTTGATGTCTGGATTTGGATTTCCTTTTAGATTTAGACCTAGTTTTTGAATTTTACATTCAACTAAAAAAAGGCTTGTTAAAATTAAAAATGTTGCCTATGGGCCCTTCAGTTTACAAACTCTGACACACAGTAAAGATTAAAGCATGGCTAAAAGCACATTAGCTGCAACTTTTTATATTGTCTATTTAAATGCCCAAATATATGACAAAAGGTATAAATTAAAATCTTCTGAGTTTATGGCTATCTGGTGGTGATCAGAGGGCCCTGTGGCGCCAGTGTCCTGCAGCCTCGCCTCTGTCAGTGCGCCCCAGGCCCCAGCTGTGGCTACAATGTAGCTTGCCATCACCAGTGTGTGAATGTGTGTGTGAATGGGTGAATGACTGAATGTAGTGTAAAGCGCTTTGGGTTTCTTAGTGACTGAGTAAAGCGCTATACAAATGCAGGCCATTTATTAAAAACCTTTATACAATCCAGCTATTTCATGCTCTCTATTGTGACTTATAAGAAACACCTATAAGAAAAGGTAAAAGTAATAAATTAACATCTTTGGGCATGTCATTTCTTACTGTTTTTGCAACATTTACTACGTTGTTGAAAGTTGACATTTCTCCTGGTCCTGAGTGTCATGATAACTACAAGACAAGACATACTAGCAATATTTTTATGAACATGTCTGCTTTTATATCATGCATCCAGATTGAACGGAGAAAATATGCCAACTGTCCACACAGTCTGGGAGGCCTGAAGTCTTCCAAAACCTTGCTGTTGTCAAGGTTTGCTTATATATAGCTGATTTGGGAGAGTTTAGACAAAACCGTTCCATTGTGTTATTGTACATGTATTTAGTTACGGTCAGTTAACCATGTGGTTTTGGTTTAAACTTTCATGGGAATGATGAAAAGAAGACAAAAATTGACTGTCAGGAATTGAACAGCTGCTTCCAGTGGCATCCATCCCATCCTACTCCCTCTGCCAACTTTGTGATTCTACAGTTCATCACCCAACTTCCTCTTTTACTTCCAATGAGCAATATTCAGAATTAATATTGCTGCTAAAGGGCTTTGCCTCTTGAACAGTTATCTCATGCTTACTCATCCAGCTTTGGACCAAATAGCCTTGTGGTTAAGCAGTTGTCAGCCAAAATGTAATGTGTTTGCTAAATTTCCAAAGGAGGGCACTTGCACCAAAAAGTAATTACTTGCTCTTTGGCCCACAGTCTGCTTCTCCCCCAAATTGGATTTGAATCTGCTGAGGAGAAACAAATAGAGCAATATGAAGATACTTACTGGATGTAATGAGAAAGGAAAATGGTGGTTAAAGCATAAATAATTATTTAAAAAGGCGATTAATTTTAAATAATCCACTGACAAGTTCAATCAAGTTGCATAGAGAGAGCAAGAAGTCATGTTTTTACAGGTTTAGGATTTGACCCTATTTATAACTAAATATCCCACTTCATGAAGACTTACAGCATATGAAACAAAGATCTTGAGTGATGTAAATGTTTGAGGGTCCAATCCACCCTCAAATTGTAGAGTCCACATTGTTGAACCCTATCCCCACCACAAGTGGTAAACTGTTCTCTCTAGGAAGTGCAAGAAATTGTTAATGCTTAATGCACCCATTTCCCAGCATTGAACCCTTCCTTTGTTACATCCATTATTGATTTCATAATTACCCACAATCAATTAAGACCATAACAACAGAATCCTGCACACTTGCAGTCGCATGAACTGAATCAGTTTCTGACTAATTCAAATTGACTGACTGCGGCTTCAACACTGCATTGAAAATTTGCTCCTGGGTTTTCTCTGGCACCTTTAAATGTCCCCCAGTGTATGTGGAGGCTTAAACATGCTTCAGTTCCAATAAACACGTATTTATACAAAGACTTTCTGTGTAGCATTTATGAATGTGACTGGATTTGATTAGGTCAAGAACGTGCCTTGTATGCAGAAAAAAATATCCTGCACCATTATACTATCTTGAAATTGCTGTCACTCATATCCTTGTTGTAGTTACATCCATCCATTCGCTTCTGCTTTTCAGGGTCGCAGGGGGCACTGGAGCCTATCCCAGCTGTCATAGGGCGAGAGGCGGGATACACCCTGGACAGGTCACCAGTCTGTCGCAGGGCCAACACACAGGGACAGACAACCATTCACGCTCACATTCACACGTAATGGCAATTTGGATTTTCCAATTAAACTATCCCCACAAGTTGCATGTCTTTGGACAGTGGGAGGAAGCCGGAGTACCCAGAGGGAACCCACACAAACATGGGGTGAACATGCAAACTCCACACAGAAAGACCCCGGCCTGATGTTGGAATTGAACTCAGGACCTTCTTGCTGTGCGGCAACAGTGCTAACCACCGTGCCACCATGCTGCCTTGTCGCAGTTCATTTTTTAAAAACAATTCTATCAAACTCCTTTAGCCAGTTTAGATGGTAAATGGATTGGTTCTTATATAGCGCTTTTCTACTCTATCTATATGTATAAATGTACAACTTGTTCATTCACCCATTCACACCCATTTGGACAAGCACTTTTTTCTAGGCTGTTTCCAAGTGTTCCCTATCTAACATTCACACTCCGATGGATGCCCTGCTCTACCACCTGAGCTACAGCCACCCCGTATATAAACAAGCTTTTTTAGTTGAAAATAGCTGACTAATATCAAACTTACACAAAATCATGGGTCGACTGCCTGTAGTATTTTTTTTTGTGTCAGTGTAATAATATTTCTGTCAAGTGACATTTGAATATTTCATAATATGTTAACTTTGATAGCCCTCTTTGCAATTTCACTCAGACAGATTATATTATCTGCAGGTAAAGTAGCTTCACACGAAAAGATTTCAAGGCTTTAAACATCATGCAATGTTTGTGGGTTATGGGACCGATTAGATAAAGAGAATGCAATCAGTTACTACATCCACTGCTTTCACAGTCCTGTTGAGAAGTGATTCTCTAGCCTTTTCATAATATGTTTTTGTTAGAGTTTGTCAGGATGAGGTCGTGGACGAAAGAAGGAGGACCCAAACGCTGGACTCACAGGTAGGTGAAGATTGGTGTTTTATTGTCAACGGAGTGAACAAACAGAACAGAAGTAGGAAACGGCTGGCCGGCTGGACGACTGACTGAATGGATGAATGAAAGACTGACTGACAACTGACCGGCTGACCTGACGGAACTGAACAGAGGACAACCTAACAGCGGCGAGAACAACATCACAATAACATCAATGACACGACATTGGACTGGTTGAACTGAGGGACATAAATACACAGGCTGAGTGATGAGAGATTAGAACCTGGTGAGTACACAGCTGAACATAATGACCTAATGATAAACGGGAAGAGGACGGAACATAATGCACATGGACCAAGGCTAACACAATAAAACAGGAGGTGAAGCAGACAGAATATAAACAGTGAACATGAACTAAGAATACTGGGTCAAAGACCCAGAAACCCTGACAGAGTTAGGCTGTCTACACTATTACTGTAGCTTCAAACACAAAACAAACTTTGTTAACTTAGTTTGGTGGCTGTAGCCATTCCATTTTGATTCCTGGCTTCTACACTCCACATTTAGTGTCCTTGATTGCCCCTGATACACTTTCAACTTTGAGTGTGTGCATAATAGATAAAAAGCACTTAAAGTTATAGAATAAAGCACTTTATCAATGTGTGTCTGAGTTTTCATGTAGTAGAAAAGCACTAGATCAGTAAATCAATAAATTTATCATTTAAACCAACAGCTTGTAAAATACAGTGTTAGGGTCCCTGGGTCGTTGACCCAGTGTTTTGTGTTTTTGGTTCTTTGATTTTGTTATTTCATTATATTCTAGCTTTGCTTAATGGGTTTTAGGATCATTCTTAGTTTAGGTTCTCTGGGTGGGGTTTGGTTAGAGTTTTAGTGTTCTGGGCCCTGTTTCAGGAAGCCGGTTTAGAAAACTCAGAGTGAAAAACGATACTCAGGGTTGAGTAACCCCGAACTGTCCAACTCGGAATATTCGGTTTCAGAAAGGCTGATAACAAGTAGTTCAGTCAACGCGGAGTTGCTTTAACCCCAAGTGAAGCGCGCGGACGAGGATACATAAAGCCCTGATCAGTGGAGCACAGATTAAGTGAGTCACCATGGAGACGGAGGGAAAGAAGGCGCGGTCAATGTAATTTTACAGCGCTTGAGGCCGAAATTCTGATGGCAGCATATGCCGATAACATGCAAATTCCGCGGAAAAAAGTAACACAGCCTCAGCTGCAAAAAAAGGGAGCATGCATGGCAAAACATAGCCGACAGAGTCAATGCGTGAGTGTTAATTTAAACATTGATCTAGGGATTTCCACCCATTTAACACGTTATTTTATCATATGTTATTTTATTTGTTATTTTATACATTTTATTTTGTGACGTGATGTGAGCGCAGGTGCAACCCAACAGGCCCCAAACGTTCCTGGCAGCAAGTAAAAATGAAATATAAAAATATAGTCCAAACAGGTAAGGTGTAATTGTATTATGAGCCATAGTGCTTGGTCTGTTTGTCCCATGTAAATCAATTGCAGTTAGAGGCTACATTAATTTTCTTTCTGTAAGCACTTATTGAAATTATCTGAGCACATTACAAGTACATATTTGCTTACTCTGTATGCTCAAATGTGGCCCGTTATAGCCAACAGAAAAAAAGCGGAGGCCTGAAAAACAGGTGGGGGTCCTCCACCACCACCACTCACAGAGGCTGAGCAGTTGGCCCTCAGCCAAAACAGTGGGCGCCCTGTGGCCGAAGGCATCTCTGTGGGGACATCCTCTGAGTCAATAACCCCGCAAGACACAAGTGCCTACATAGGGGGTAAATTCAAAATAATACATGATGTGCATACATCCTTTCTTCACAGTCACCTTTGCAGTGCTACTCATTCATTTGATAAACTCTTTACCATAATGGATTATTTTGTAGTGAAGTAATTTTCCGACTGATTTTGCCTTCCCTCAGTCTTGGTTGTCTTTGAGAGCATAATGACAATGAAGTGTAAGGTGATTGGTATGTTTGTTAATTGCCATTTGGTCCCTTGTAAGTTATAAGTGACCTGTATAAACCTCATATTCTATCAGTTGATGGTGATGGTGTACTGCATCTGGTGCAGCCTCCTGTTGAGCCAGACCAACATGCAGTTGTGAGTAATACTCCACAGATTATATGAGTGTACAGTAGAACAGCAATGTTGTTTATTTCTTTACTACAGGAAAATAATGAAGAAACATTGACAGCTGTTACAGAGGAGGAAGCAACAGAGACACTTTATGAGGTTTACATCTTTTAATACTTTGTGTACAGGAAACACAGGCGACCAATAAAGCCAGTTGAACAAAAAATCTGTTTATTCTTCTTTCAACATGTTGAGGTGATGGGTCAAAAGAAATGATTGTGACATATGGTGTCTCTGACTGCTCTTCCATCTTGTATGTCCGTGGGAGGGTCAGGATGTTCATGGTTTGGATCACTGCTGATGTTTGGTTCAGAAGGACAGTGTTCTCCTCTAATTGTGGCAATGTTGTGAAGAATCACACATGCCACAATAATGTCACATGCCCTTTCTGGGGTGACCCTGAGTCTTTGCAGGCACTGGAACCGGGCCTTAAGCATTCCGATAGTCATTTCAACTCTGGCTCTTGTCCTGCAATTAGCCAGATTATATCGCTGCTGTGGGCCCGGTTCAGGGTCAGAGTAAGGGGTAAGCAAATAGGGTAAACATGGATACCCCCTATCACCAAGCAAGTAGCCAGTGAACTCTCCTAAGACAGAAGGATACACTTCAGTTCAAATGTCCCTGAAGCAATTGGTCTTTATATATTTTAAAGTATTTTCAACTCACCATGTCCAAATTTTGTGCTCAGTGTACATTCACGGAATATTTGTGAGTCATGGACAGAGCCTGGCCACTTGGCTTCCACATTTGTGATAATGTTGGCAGCATCACATATGATCTTCACAGTGCAGAGAACACAAATTAGCATCCATTACTATGATGAAATAATTTGTTAGTTTGAAATGCTACAGGGAACTATGTACCTGTACATTAATGCTGTGGAAAGACTTCCTGTTCACATAGTCTCCTTCATTTACTGAAGGAGCAATGATTGGAATGTGAGTGCCATCTATACAGCCAATCACGCCTGGGAACCCTGAAAATAAATGTGCAATTTAAGTAGTAGTCCAAGTATCACCACATCATGAATTAAGTTTCGTTCATCCTGATACCTGCAATTTTGTGGCATCCCTCTTTGATGAATCTTGTGGGTCTATGACCGGGGAACACCACAAACGAGTACAGGAGACGTTTCAGTGCAACTGTAACATTCCTGACTGCCCGACAGACGGTAGCCTTGGAAACGTGCTCAGCGTCACCAATATTATACAGAAAGCTCCCGTCTGCAAAAAACCGAAGTGCAATACAAATAATATGTACAGAACTGAGAGAATGTCCGCGATGTGTCACATGCGTAATATATGGCCTGAGGATGTTATCCAAATAAATTATAGATTGTGCTGAGAAACGGTAACGTTCGCACAGACAATCATCAGGAAATGATAAAATGTCCAAACGCGCTCTGATCACTCTCTCCCGGCGGAGAGCTCTGCAGAGAATTTGGGCTTCACGATCTACTGGCTCTTCAAGGAAGGGACACGCCATGTCTGACACTTCCTACTGTCAGGTTTCCGACAAAGGGGCGGAGACAGTCAGGGTTAGTTGTAGTAAACCTGCTAGGGGGCAGGTTAGCTTCACGGAGTGTGTCGTCATAGTGACTCACTCAGGCTTCATCTGAACTCGCTTTGTGAAACCGAAAACCCAGAGTTTTCGTTAACTCAGGGTATACTTACTCAGTTTTTCCACTAAACCGGCTTCCTGAAACAGGGCCCTGGTTTTCTTTCTGTGTTCCATAGTTGCTGTCTCCCCTGTCTGCTGTATCCCCACATCCAGTTAGTGTCTGTGTCTGCCCTGGTCCCACGTCTCTGTTCCCTTTGTTATAGTGCCTGCCTGTGAGTCTGTGTTATGTTTCCTGTTTTACTTTGAAAGTCCATGTCTGATGTTAATGTGTCTGGTTTTGCTTCCCCTTGTCTCGTTAGGCCTGATTTGCCCCAGCTGTGTTTCCCTCCTGTTACCCATTCCCTGATTGCTCCCTCTATGTATTTAAGCCCTGTTTCTTTGTGTCTGTGTTGTGATCTACTCTCGTTTATGCTGTGTGGTCTGGCTGCCTGGTCATGTAAGGTTATTTGGATTTTTGTTACTTTTTGCCATCCAGCAATAAAAGCTGAGTTTTGAGCTACTTTCCGCCTCCGAGTGTCTGCACTTTGGGTCCTTCTACTTCCACTCCTGCCTGCACACAGCCTTAACCTGACATACAGTTGCTAACCAGTAGTGATGGCCAAATGAAGCTTTCCGAAGCACTGAAGCTTGTATTGAAAAACGGTTCATTACTCGAAGCTTTTCAACACAGTCCTCTCCGGTGACATCTGGTGGTGAAAATTTTGAAGAGCAGCTTGAATCTGCAAAATAAAACGGACTGCTCAATTATCACTGCTCACTCAAGAGTGGAGTTCTCTCTGATATTGGGCCACCGTTCCGTTGCTTTGAACATGTAATTGGTTTTGTTTTCTCGATTGGGGGGCTGAAAAAAATGTAATGCGTATCTGCGTAATACATTTTGATCAATAAACTTTCCCTATTTAAACATGCACTATGGTGTGGCCTTTCTTTGCTCATAACTCCTTGATGTTGGTAAATACAATAAGTGAGCAATATATATAATATACATATGATAATGCACAGCACATTATGGAGTATGCCCCTGCTGTGAAGTCCTGCCTCCATCTACTTGTCGTTTAATCACTGGACAGCTGGACAGGTTCATACAAAATATTAGATTAGGCCAATTCCTATACATATTTTTGACCTAGGGGTGGGATTGATTGTGAACTGGAAAGGGAAAATGCTTAGGGGGCTGAGTACGGCTGCATCGTCACTGATTTGTAGAATCCTTTTGATTCGATACAGGATCCGATTCAATTTGATTGGAATCTGGAAAGTTTTGCCTCAGTCAGAAATATTACAATTCTGATCATTTAACAGTATATATCCATAATTTCATATCTATTAAAAGAAAGCTGACACATGTTAGACTTAATTAGAGATGTAAACAGAGAGTTATGAAACCTGCAGCTGCAGAAGCCAGCGAAAAAAAAAAAGAGGCAAACACAGCGCGGACCCGACGACACACCAAAATCTGATTCTGACGCGTCGGGTCCGCGCTCTGTGTTCACGTTTGTATGCAGAATCTGTAAACCTGCTCGCAGTTACTGTTTTAGCTGCATGGTGTTTGACGACATGTTGTGAGGTTTAACCTGAGATGCTGGCGTTTCAGGCATAATAACGTTAATTTACAAATCGACACGGGATTTTAATGAATCAATATCACTTTATTCAATTTACCATGGATTGTAATCAGAAAAGCGATAATCAAAACCCACCCCTAATCAAGAACTTGCAAAGTAAAAACATGATCTATGTAAGGTAGCCCTTTTGTTATTTACATTTAAAAAGAGGATTAGTGTTACTGTGCGCTGGCTGAGTCTGTTTCTTTTCTTAGAAATAGTTTCTCCTGCCCTGGAGAAAATCCACTTGCATGGAACAGAAGAGGCTGTGGAGTGCAGGAACCACACTGCAAGCTGGTAGATATGCAGGTATTCCTGGGTCCTGCAGACTATCACCTAAAAACAATAAACAAAATGATTTTCTAAACTGTAGCAATGTAATGTACGTATAGTGCCAAATACATTTTTGTAGTCTTCATTAGCTTTAATTCACATGGAAGTGTTCCTAAAGTCATATGCTGTAATGATATTTACATTATGAAAACATGATTTTGGACATTTCAAGTTTTTCACTTCAGCAGATAAAATGAATTGAGCAAAATCAACTCAAAATATTTCCACACGCCATAACGTCCTCTCTTCCTCGCTGGCTCCATATCTGTCAGTGGAATGATCACCTCGTCGCTATCTGTCACCATCAACACACTCCACGAATCCCGTGGATGATTCACTTCCTTATATCCGTTTGAATCAGGTACCGAAGCAGTTACGTGCGTAATGAAGCTTCGGACGTCACTGGTCACGTGACTTTTGCCAAACGAAGCAAGCCTCGACACAGTGCTTCTGAACCAGTGTGTTGTTTTTTTCGACACACGCTCCGGAGCGTCAGCTTCAAGCGGGCCATCACTACCTGCCTGCACACAGCCTTAACCTGACATACAGTTGCTAACCAGCTTTTGACACTTTATGCCATGACCTAACCCTACCTACAGTGCACAAGTAAATGCACTTGTGTGCCTCCCCCAAAACCACCTTCTGAAAATAAATACCTACTGTTACGGATAACTGTGTTGTAAATCATTTTCATTGCAGAAATTCTGACTGGGCTTGCGACCACAGGTGTAAATCATGGAGTGAATGATAGCTCTGTTCCATTCAAGTGTCTCCATAAGCCATTTTTTATACCTCTATTATTTCCTGCAGTGACATGTTAAATTCTTTACTGTAAAATAAATCCTATTTTTCCAAGTTTAAAAGTGAGAGTTGCATATAGGTCAAACACAGCCAGCATATGCCCACAGAAGTGGTTGAGTGAGTTACTTGAACTCAGCCTGTGTAGGTATTTGCAGGGTCTTTAAATATCAAGCAAATATCTAAGTTACAGTGGTTCAAAATGAGAAAAGATAGAAATTATGATGTGATATTTTTTTTAAGTTGCGGTTTCTATCTGGGGACTCGTATATAATCTACTGTAACTTGTAACTTTATCCAATGTTTTAAATGTATCTCAGTGCAAGTGCTGTGATTTACAATACTTCTATGAGATACAGTTAACACAGCACAAATTGTAAAGTAATTGCAATAACTTTATAATAATTAGTTAATATGCTCTATTTCTTTTTTTAATCTAGTCTATCACCTAATCCAAAGCCGCAGCAATAGTAACTTAATGTTCATATCCATCTAACAATCTCAGAAAAGTTTGATGAAAAAAGGTTATGCAAAATCTCCCCCAGTGAGCCAAACTGATGTTATGAAAATATAAATATCTATCTCATATCTAGCAGACACCAATTTGCTCATGTAAATGGGGATTCTTCTTCACAAGCGAACATTAATCATTTGTTCCAGGGTTCTGTGCTTCCCTTAGGCAGTATTGAGTGAAGGCCTAACATACATTTTCATTGCTATGCAGATGATACCAGCTTTATCTATCCATGAAGCCAGATAACACACACCAATTAGTCAAAGTCTAGGAATGTCTTAAAGACTTAAAGACCTAGATGCCCTCTTATTTCCTGCTTCTAAATTCAGATAAAACTATTGTTCTTGTTCTCTGCCCTAAAAATATTAGAAATATGGTGTCTAGTCAGATGCTTACTATGGATGGCATTTCCTTGGCCTCCAGCCACATTCCAGGAATTATTTGTGACCACAATATTCACTGTGCATATAAAACAAATATGTAGGACGGCTTTCTTGCATTTGAGCTTCAGTACTGTTCAAATGTCTTAGGCAGGTGAGAAACAATGTTGTAAACAAAGAATGCTTTCAACAATGGAATCTAAATCAAATGAATATTTGGTGTAACCACCCTTTGTCTTCAAAACAGTATCAATTCTTCTAGGTACACTTGCACACATTTTTTGAAGGAACTCAGCTGGTAGGTTGTTCCAAACATCTTGAAGAACTAACCACAGATCTTCTGTGGATGTAGGCTTCCTCACATCCTTCTGTCTCTTCATGTAATCCCAGACACACTCGATGACGTTGAGATCAGGGCTCTGTGGGGGACCATACAATCACTTCCAGTACTTCTTGTTCTTCTTTACACTTAAGATAGTTCTTAATGACTTTTGGCTGTATGTTTGGGGTCATTGTTCCAATCATTTATATTTCTGAAAGCATCCTTTGTTTACAAAACCTTTATCCAAACATATATGAAGCTAAAGGAAAGTGCTAGACAGACAACCATGACTGTTGGAGGCAGAGTCAGTGTGGAGCTGTGGAAGGCTGCCTTGTTGCAGGTACATGAAACAATGCGTAGGAAGCACGAGGAAACAAGTAGCAGCTCAACAGGTTAAGCAACACCTTAACTAGGTCAAAATCTCTTAAGCATTAGCACCACAGAAATAAACTGAACCATTTGCAAAAGAACTAAATAAACAGATGAGTCCACAGGGCTATAGTTACAGCAGTGGTCATTAACTTTTTTCATCAGCTTTCTGCTTTAGGCTCTGTGTGCCTTCACATAAAAATGGGGATTCAAGCATCATATGCCTCTTCTGCAAAAAAATCAGATCAGTTTGTTGCCAGATCAAAGTGAAATCAATTTTACTGATTGATCAGTGATAAATACCCTAATCTTTGCACTAGCTGCGATTCCAGAACTGTAAAAGGGACTCTGCAACAGATTAAAACCACATATAAACAACATTTATTATAAACTTTCTGCTTCACCAATTGATTCCATGCGAACTCCAGTGATAATGCAAAGCACAGTTTGCACTGCTGCAACTATGTATAAAACATAGTTCTACTGCAGAAAATCTATAGTTTACTTTAAAGATCCTCTAAATATAAGAATCAGTAAAAATATGTCGCTTACAATCAGTTGCAAATCGAATCTTTGAACGTTACCTGCCATGATTTGTGTGTAACATAAATTAACACAGTGATCCAGCAAAGTTAAAGCTGATCCACTTTCATGACACAGAAAGCTTAAAGCTCAACATAGCTCACTAAACTGTTAATCTCTTTTTGTAGTACAGACCTTGGATATATGGAGAGGGGGAAATAATTATTTGATCCCCCGCTGCATTTGCTCACACTAAGTCTGAACATCTGCCGTCATCCCAGTGAAAGCGATATTCACCAATTAATTTAGAAACTAGAAACACTGTGTGACTTCACATCTTTGCTTCTCTTCGCTCAGTGACATGGATGGAAAAGCAAATTTGTCACAGTGTGATCATTTTCTTGTGTTTTTTAAATAAACATTTTGTCATGCTGATGATTTAAATAAATAAATGTTAAATAAAAAATGTTGTTGTTGCTATTATTTGTGTAGTTATTATGGTGTTCTAAATATGACTCACTGCAGGCCACAACATGCCATCATTATGGGGTTCCATGTCTGTGCTCTTACTGTGGTCATTGTATTATGCTGAGCGCAGAGAGGAAACCGCATCTAACCAGGGAAACCCAGTTCATGTTATACACCCTGGCTACAAAGTGGCACTGAGCATTTATAAGGAAGTGGCTGGCACAGTGGTGCAGTGGAGACCATTGGCGGATATGGGTATCAGTGTTAGTAGGACAGAAATTCAGAGTAGAATACGGCACAAAATGAAAGAAAGATGGCAAAAGCAATGGGAGGAAGAGAGGAAAGGCCGATGGTTTCACAAAATCCAAAGGAAAATAGGGGAAGCACAAGAAGGAACAGGAGAGAGGAGACAGTTATATCTCGACTTAGATTTGGACACACTGGTTTGAATAGCATGTTTTTTTAATAGGAAAACACTGTACAGGGGAGTGTGACTGCAATAGACAACAGGAAACAATTGCACATGTTTTATTGCATTGTCAAAAACATGACGCAGAAAGAAGACAATTGATCAAAAACCTTGGCGATATGAAAGTGAAACTGGACTTGGTTGATTTATTTTGTAAGTACTCGAGAAGTGAAAGTTATGAGGCCATATGTTGAGTATTGCAGCATCGACAGCGGTCGAAGGAAAATGACGACGGAGGCAAAAATGTCCTTAATATTTTGGGAACTTTATTCCTCATCAACACCCGGTAAAACTTTTCTCATGGGTGCCATTTTCGTTGTGGTATACTTTTTTTTTTCTTAGGGGCGTGATGATGCAGCATCCGTGCTCTTACAATGAAACAGTGCCTCCTTGTGGTGACAACTAAAATACTGTCTCTGTTAAACCACAGTAACCATAATGCAGTTAAACACTATACAACATGAGTACACACAATGAATATCTTAACACCATATTTTGGTTTTTAGGACAATCCTCCTCCAGTTTGGGAGGATTTGAATGTTTTTTTTTGTTGGACATTTCGGTCCACACTCCACACCAGTTGGTGGCGGTAAAGCACCATTTCGTTGTTTGCCGATAAACAATATAAATAAGAAGAAGAAGACAAAGAAGGGGCGCTTTGAAGCGTGATGTCACGGGAGGGGGTGTGGCCGCCGAGGCGCCATTTTAGCAGGCCAAACAAAAGGCTAAAGGAGCAAAAGCATCAGCAATAGTTTGCACTTGCTGTGTTGTTAGTTGTAATGTTAGATCGCCTGGATAGCAGCTGTGAGACGAGCTGATACCCAGTTCTCTACCATCCACAGATATCTGTTGGTGCTCCAGACACTTTCATTCAGGTAAGACCTAAATAAGTTCATATTACTCTTTATAGCCTATTAGTTTTATTTTTAATGCGCTCTGAGGTCATAGCAAATTAGAACAAACATCCTAATGAGTGATTTTGGAGACATAGAATAGAATAGAATTCAATTCAACTTTATTGTCATTGCACATGTCACAAGTACAGGCAACAAAATGCAGTTTGCATCCATCCAGAAGTTCTTTAGCCATAATATAGATATATTACAGAAATGGGTCTGTTATGGGTATGAGGGTACAAAATATGGGTCTATTATGGGTGTTACAATGTACACGGTATGAAGGTATGTTATGAATATGCTATAAGTATGTAGAGGCTGTAGTGGGTGTACAAGGCTATGAACAGGATATAAATATGAAAACTATACAGAAATATGAACTATGCAAGTTATAAACAGTTGTAGAATTATAATTATTGTATACGTTCTATTTATAGACTTGCTAATTGTTTTTCATTATTGCAGGCAAACCAGCCTATGAAATGGATGAAACAAATCCTGACTGGGTTCCAACGCTACACATGGGGCACCACGAAATCCCTGCTTCAAACTACATGTTACATACCACCATGCCAATCAGATTACTTCTTCCATGTGAGGGTGAAGAGGTGACCCTTCTGGATAAGATGGTGAAGGTTTGCTGTGTTTTAGTGAACATGTGCCCGAGTGTGGTAGTAAAACCAGGGAAAAATGCTCTTGTTAAATACTCTTAAAAGTCTTCTAGTGATAAATTTTCAAAAGAGAGTAAATTACAGAGTGCTCGTAGTGGGTGAGAGCACTCTGTAATTTAAACACTGTCATGATTATATGTGAACATTTTGTCATTTGTAAACTATACATGACATGGATTCTACTCTGTAACTGATGTGACGTTCTACAAAGTGGTTTTGATTTAAAAAGAAAAAAAAGGCAAACATTTGTTTCTTTATTCAACTTTTGAACAGTGTTACTTAGTAAGTACATATTCAGTAAATGCAAATTATTTACATGGCAATGCACTTCAGACACAAATGTAGACCCCCTAAATAAAACATTATGGGTTATTCAGAACAGAACTATGCTTCCCATCAGTTGAGACAACTCCTCCACAGTAGCAGGTGGAATTTTTCTTTTCTGAGGATGAGGATGGCTGTTCTGTCCTCACTAAGCGTTGTCCTCGTGAACTTTTCTTTGCAGATGATCCTGTTCTCACAAGGCTTGAAGTAGCTTGGTCGTCCATTCTCAAGGACATTTGTTACTTGGGAGGGACATCATCAGAGTTCACAAAGTGCGCAGTCAGCGTAACGGCCGTCACAACGAACCTTATGCCCAACAAGTGGACCTGGGTTGGGTAATAGTCGGTGACGTCTGTCTCGGTGGGGCTCACCGGCCGACTGTCAACACATTCAAGACCAATGTCCTTGAGAATGGACGACCAAGCTACTTCAAGCCTTGTGAGAACAGGATCATCTGCAAAGAAAAGTTCACGAGGACAACGCTTAGTGAGGACAGAACAATGGCTTTTTTTACCATGTCACTATAGATGGTCTGTTTATGTTTTGATTGAGAACCTTTTTTGGGGCAGCTGAAGAGGAGAAGTCTATCTTATAGCCGACCACTGACTGTATCTTGGTCATATTACCCAGCAAAACCCAGTATGCAGGTTCATCTGTAACAGTCCTCGAGCCACGGATCAAAACTGTTGCGTCTACTTTAAACAGAAGAGCAGCGACATAGGTGCAGGTCTCCGCGACTCCGGCCATACAGGTGCAGTTCAACCTTCCCTGTGACGCTCACTATGACCCATGGCTGCAATGCTGGTTCATTCAGTAGTGATGTGCGATACCACTGATTTCCTTTCCGATCCGATACCAAGAAATATTCAGGGTGGTATCGACGATACCGATACTTTATACAAAAACGTATTTTATCTATTGTATCTCAAATTATAGTGTCATAATGATTACAGGACATCAGATTACTTGTTCTTATCACTTAATAATGCAGAGTTCATCATATAGAAATAAAAAAAACTGAAGTTGTGCCTATTTGAACACCTTGCCTGCCTGCAGCACTAAAGGACTCCATGAGAGAGGTCTGTCTCGCCCTAGCAGCATCTGTCCCTCTCCTCCTCTTCAGTTCGTCTCAACATATGCGCCTCATATTCTGTGATATGATTTACTCTGAGGTGTTTGACAAGGTTAGTGATGTTGCCACAACCATACATGCCAACCCTCCTGATTTTTCCGGTACAATCCCGGAGCCACCGTTCTCCCGAATTTCCACCTGGACAACAAAATTGAAAAACCATATTGCAGAATTCATAGCACAGCGACTTAGTTTTAATATTACTCTTATTTCTCTTTCTGGGTCGCAAAAAACCCCCAACTTTTAACATGTTTTCAGTTGAGAATGATATCATATATAACATGATATATAAGTCACTTTGATAACTTAAAAATGTTATTGTTTGGCTTTTTCAGTGTTTTATTTGTTCGGTTTGGCTGAGATTAAAGTTATTAGATTAAATTAAATTTAACTTTATTAATCCCTCGGGTGAGTTCCTCTGGGGTTTTCACACAGCTGAATAAACATCAAACAGAAAACTAATTAAAGAAAGTGTGAGACGGTCGAGAGTTTACGCCAGCGCCCGGTTATATTTTAGATAGCAAGGAGCAGACGGCTGAGTTTCACTCCACCGAGGAAACTCATGACGTATTACCCGGCTTTCTTTAGACCGCGAAGGGCGGGTCCTCAGGTGGAAGCAGCCTCTGAATTTGGACACCCCTGCTGTAAATAAACACTGTAAAATGTATTTATCCCCCCCCCCAACAGCCCTTTTGAATGTCTCCCTAATTCTGAGGTCTCAAGGTTGGGAAAGTATAGCCACAACACCTCACTCTTGGTGCACTTTTTTGCCACGTATCGCAAACCATGTCTCAGCTGTTTGTGGAGGTAAAATACGTCCGCACAATTACGCTCAGCCATTGTTGTGAGTGCGCGCGCCAAGGGGCTTGAGACATTTATACAGCCGTATTTCGTACATGACTATGAAAGGCGGAAGAGGAAGTAGTTCCTTTGAATGTAGACAATCCGAATGTTATAGTTTCTTTCCATTGTGTTGCTGTTAATGTCATTAACAGCAACACATCATTAACTTTATCATTAACTTAATGGTAAACTACAAAATAACCCTAAATTACTAAAAATATCGATATTTCAATGTGAGAATCGATTCTAGAATATAAATGACTGGTATCGGAGGAATCGATATTTCAGGATCGATCCGCACATCACCATCATTCAGTCTTTGAGCGTGCAGTACCTGAGACATACACAGCAAAGTTAAGGACAACAACTAATGAGCCAAGGCTGACACAAATGTGTTTTATCTACTTTAAAATCCATTTATCATAAAAGTAACAAATAAAGTGTTTAGAAAGTTAGCACATGTAATTCTTTATCTTTTTATGTATCCATCTATAGAACGCTGCATGGTATATTCTAAATCTGCCTAGTTTTTTTTTTTTTTTTTTTTTTTTTAAATCTGACCGCAAAAAAATAGCCTAAAGTATGTAATGCAAAGATGTAATCACTTCAAGAGGGAGAAAGCACAAAGTTTGACTTTAAGTGACAATTATGAATCACTTAATATGATAAGGAGATTCTGCAGGTCATTAATCAATGTATAAAACTAAAATAAAATGTATTTTTAGTGACACAACACACAAACACGGAAGCAAGCTGTGTAATTAGGATTATTTATAATAAATTTGAATTCATTAGTGCAATTTCTTTAACCATAGAGAATAACTAAACCCTTCAGGACAATGTCACATCAATGCACTGAACTCACTGTGTTATCCATCTGACAGAGCCTCCACATGTTCTGTAATTTCCCCCTCATGAATGAATTTATGCTTGCACTAATCTGAATGTTCAGGGCAAAATCAAATGCATTTTACTGGCAGTACTCAAGCTGACTTACCTTTGTTTGAATTACGGCGAATTCACAACGTGGAGGCTTAAAAATAGCCAAGTCTTGTACCCAGTCCTTTGTGGATGTGCGCCTCCAGAGATTTATAATTGCGAAATTGGTTCACCCTATATGCGCTGACTCCACAGGCAAGGTACTATTTGAGGCTAAGTCAATAGCAGTTGGTCTTCAAAAAAACAAACTGCTATATTTCATACGGGTCCACATTTCCAATGCACGCTATTTTTTGCAAGCACCGTCTCTTTGCATCCGGAAGCAATCTGTCTTTATAACGTCCCTTTTCTTTTGAGCTACTTTTAAGTATGGTTAGTAGCAATCTTCCTTCCAACACAGTGTGTTTGTTTTGATTCGTGACCTGCTAAAATGGTGGCACGCTCCCACAATGCATTGCGGCGTGACGTCAACTCCAAAGCCCAAAGTAGCTGGTAACGATCCGTGTTGCATGTTCTTGTACCTGTTTGTCTCTCATGGTTCAACCACATAGTGATTGTGAATAACTGCCCAGCATCTACCAGTTTTTGATGGAAAACAAAGGAATAATGAAATGACAAAAAACCAAACCAAACAAACCCCCAAACTGTCTAGATAAAACATAAGGGCCTTGTGAAGTTAAACACAAAGTTATCTTACACAATACCTATATTTCTCGAGGTAAAGTTCATGTAGCCTGCTAATAGGCCTCCTAGCAAACCAACTAGCTTACAAATATTTGTACTCACGTGAGCGCCTTTTCGTTTCTTTCTTCAAGACTTGGTCAAAACATTTCCCGAAGTAGACTGAACTCATGATGTCTTTGAGGTAAGAAAAGCCACTCTGGTTGTGTTAATCACCGGTTTAATGACTATTGTGACATTTTTAGGGCTTTATGATGAATACTTTGATAAACGGAAAAAAAGTGTGAAGTTGACCTGCTGAGATTAACACGATTGATTTTTGCCCCAAACTGTGACCCTGATTTTTTCTTTCTTTTATGCCTCTGTGCAAACTGAGGAAGGCAAAGTACAACAAAGGCCTATTAAAGGTAAAGTGCGTTGGTATAGTAATATTTAATGCTGATTTAATAATTACTGCAGTGTTTTAGAGGCTGTGTGATGAATGTTTTACCACCTGGTAAACTAATCCTGGGCATAGTCCGCTGTGAATTTGTAGTTTGCTTTTCTTTGACAAAGGCAGTGTGTGGTTCACTGGAGTGAAATTGTGTGACATTGTTGTTTTTATGGGCTAAATCCTTTATTGACATTAAATATTTACTTTGATTGGGCAAACAGAATTAAATGTTTTATTGACATTGGTGCTAGAGTTTTTGTGGGTTTGTGCATTGGTAAACAGGTTTCTTACTTTGTTGTAGCACGACTTGGCATCAGAGAAAGTGGAATTTCTGTGTTTCTTGTGTGTGCATGATTTCCTGATCCTTACAGTTGCCTGAGTACTAAAAGAATGTTGTTTTGTCCCAGATTTTCTTTCTCTCTTTTTAACAAAATGTATTTATTAATTTTCTAGATGATTTTTACGTCATTTTATAAAGCAATCCTAAGAGATTAAGAGGAACCTAAGCTTTTGGATGTACATGTGCATCTATATAGATATACTGCATTACAGTTACAGCTCTGGAGGGCTTATTTTTATTAGCCTGGCAATTAAAAGTGCTTTATATCCTGAGCTATTTCATCATCAGTGGATCGCTTTGTTATTTAAATTATCCTGATTAAATTAAGAATTTTCAAATTACTTTTGAGTAAAGAACAATTGAATTTGAATCACAAACTACACCAACCTTTTTGTCGTGAAAGGAACGAATATGTTAAATTACTGTCAAGGCTGCATTCATTAAAACTTTAATCACCCCTTAAACCCGTATTTAGTTTATCCAAGTGCTTGTGGAAGTCTGGCAAAACTGCAGGCTGGCAAAAAAAAAGCTAAAAGAAATACTGGTATTTATTAATAATATATATTTTGTAGCAAATATCCTTTCTTACAAGACCCAGTCTTTCTTCTCTGTTGCCAATGCAAAAAAAACCCTTTTTTTTTTAGCACATATACTGAAGATTACATAAGCACAAAAAAAAACACACACACACACACACTAAACTGAACTTGTAAAAATGGCTTTTTTTCAGCTGTTTGTCCATACTAAAACTATATTTTTCTTCATCAAAAATGCTTTCTCAAAACCGGCTCACGAGTGTGTCTGAACAGACCGGCTTTGGACATGCATCTAAGGGTGTTAGGTTAATAGGTGATTCTGATTGTTTAGCCATTTGATGGAGGTCATTTTGTAGGGTTCTGGCAACAGTCATCCTGTTCCTCCTTGCACAAGAGCTGATACCAGTCCTGCTGATGGGTTAAGGATCTTCTAAGGGCTTGTCCAGCTCACCTAGAGTAACTGGCTGTCTCCTGGAATCGCATACTCTTGAGGCTGTGCTGGGAGGTGAAGGAAACTGTTTTGTAATGGCACATATTGATGTCCCATTCTGAAGGGATTGGACTACCTGCGCAATCTCTATAGGGTCCAGGCATCACTTTATGCTGCCAGTAGTGGCACTGACCCAAGCCAATTGCAAAACTACGAAAAAAAAAACAGAAAACATAAAGAGGGGGAAAAGTGTAAGTGCCCTACACCTGTAAAGAAATTGTTGTTTGGGGGATTAGGTCATTGTTACCTCTTGTTAGTTTAATTAACATTAACATAGCTGAAACTGAATAACGTCCACTTCTGCGGGGCTAAAACAGAAACAAACAACTATTCACACTCATGGGCAATTTAGATAGGCCAATTAAACTCACCCACTAAGTGCATGTCTTTGGCCTGTGGGAGGAGGCCAGAGCACCTGCAGGGAATCAATGTAAACACAGGAAGAACATGCAAACCTCACACAGAAAGGCCCTGGCAAGGTGGTGGAGTCGAACTCAGGACCTTCTTGCTGTGATGCAACAATGCTAACCACTGTTTTGTTGGCTGGAATTTTTTTTTCACTTTTAATTCTATTCTATACGCTTCATACATGTTCAATAAGCGCCTGTTTGTACTTGTGGACCTTCTATTAAATTGATTAAATATGTAGACTAAGCCTCCCTTTAAATCCTGTTTTTTTTTTTTTTTAACAGTTATTTCTTAGTTTCATACCATTAAACACCACCAGGACTGTAGCTGAAAAAATAAAGAAAATAGAACTGTCTTATGCACATCTAAATATTAATTTAATGGAATAACAGTTGTGATCCATCGGAGTCTTGTGTGTCTTAATGACAGACCATTAACACTCTTAACTTACACAGCATTTTTTGGCAACTTCCTCTTCTCACTTCAAATAAGGTAAACATTATTACTATATTAGGTCATTAATTATATTAGGGCACACTCAGTTCATTTCAATATACAATCTGCCAAGCATTGCAATTTAGAACTAGGTTACAAACCAAGAGATGATATTTAGCTGCAAGTAATTACTAACAGGACAAGTTCTGTTTATTAAATGTAACCAGAAAAACATGCAAATCCAATGTAGGACTGTAAGCCATGCAAATATTTTGACATTGGGTTCTGTACTGGCCTCGTAGAACCACTTTCTACTATCCAGGAGTTAAACACCTCCACACAAAAGTCACTGACGCCAGAGTGGGTTTAGACTTTGCTTTATATGGCAGGTGTGAAACTGTAACAACAAAATACAGTATATATGAGTGACAAATTAAATAATTACTTGAGGAGCTGCGTGACCAAGTGCTAATGCTAACACCAAACAACTGTCTACGAACCATAAATTAGCACGCGTAAAACAGCATCTAATCAACTGCTATTAATCAACATAAAAGTGCCAAACAATAATGCATACTCACAGGGAATGCCTTTTTATCAGCCTTTCACAGCATAAATCACAGCATAGATCACATTCAGTCGATTGTCTGATTCTTTCTTACACTTCCCCCGTCTGCACACGGACCATGCCTTTCTCTTAAAGGGCCAGTGCACTAACCAAACAAATCAAACATGTACAAATTTGACAACAGTCAGAACACTCCCCGCCTGGTATCTTAGGGATACCACAACAGATATCTAAACATCACTAGATAACAGAAAAACCATTTCAGAAATGGGTCTATAATAAGTCTTAACATTCCCCTTGGAAGCAACTCTAACTTCGGCCTTTCTGATGATTCCATCTTCACTCGCAACTGTCTTTTCAATTACGCCCATTGGCCACTCATTTCTTCTTGTTTGTTTGTCCTTGAGGAGAACAACATCTCCCTGTTTAATGTCAATGTTCTTGTGGTGCCACTTTTGACGAATTTGGAGGCTGTGCAAGTATTCCTTGCGCCATCTGCTCCAGAAGGTGTCTGCAAGGAACTGAACCCGCTTCCAATGGCTTCTGAGCATTTCTTTGGGTCCTACATCATCACAGATGGTGGGTACAACTCCATTCTTTTGTGTCAGCAGCATCGCCGGTGAGAGAATGTGAGGATGTTCTGGGTCTGATGATACTGGCAACAACGGTCGTGCATTCAGTATAGCTGTGACTTCCGCAAGAAATGTGATCAAGATCTCATGAGTGAGTTGAACACGACCAGTTTGCAGCAGCATGTTATCAAGTATTCGCCGTGCTAAACCAATCATCCGTTCCCATACTCCCCCCATGTGGGAAGAATGGGGAGGATTGAAAACCCAGGAACACTTCTGGTCCTGCAGAAAGTGTTGCACTTTGTCCTTCTCTGGTGCATTTGTGGCCATCTCTTTGTGAGCACCAATGAAATTAGTGCCGCAGTCCGAGCGCAGTTGTTTTGCGGGTCCTCGGAGGGCGAAGAAACGCCTCAGTGCATTAATGAAACTTGAAGAGCTCATCTCCTCCACTACTTCAATGTGGACAGCTCTTGTACACAGGCACGTGAATAATATTGCCCACCGCTTCCTGTTTGCTTGTCCCCCTCTTGTACGCCTTGTAGTTACTTCCCATGGGCCAAACATGTCCATGCCTACGTAAGAAAAGGGGGGCTCAACTTGGAGGCGATCTACGGGCAAATCACTCATTAATTGCTCTTCAAACTTCCCTCTCAGTTTCTTGCATGTCACACATTTACTTATGACTCTGCTAATACATCCTTTTCCTCCTACAATCCACAAGCCACTCTCTCGGACAGCGCCCTCTGTAAAATGCCTGCCTTGATGGCTTACTTTCTCATGGTGGTGGCGCACAAGGAGGGTAGTGATGTAGTGACTGCCTGGCAAGATAATAGGGTTGGTGTCTTTTACTCCCAGCCCCGCGCGATTAATGCGACCACCAATTCTCAGCAGATTGTCACTTCCAATCACAGGGTTTAGTTTTACCAGCGGGCTGTTTTTTGGGAGGTTCTGTTTTTCAGAGATCCGCTTTATCTCGTCTGCATATGTTTCAAACTGCACATTTTTAATGATCATTGTCTCTGCTTGATCTAACAGTTCTGGGGTGATGGCCGTTTTACAGATGTGCCATCCTTTACAGTTTGGCTCAACGTTTGATTGTGAAAAGCATTGTGCAATGTGAATCAGGTTTGACATGGTTTTCCGAAGTGAGCGCCATGTGGAGAAACGCTCCCAACGTCCTGAGCCCAAAACTTCCTTTGTTATGTTAGTGCAAAGTGTCTTTACCTCTGGGCGCACCTCTGCGTCGTTGTCTGGGTCCAGCAGTTTGTAATCAGTCTGCTCTAGATGGATGTATGAAGGGCACTGGAGAAACGCTGGACCTGTGAACCATGTCGTGTGTTCTAACTCAGCGGCTGGAACTGATCGTGAGCCGTGGTCAGCAGGATTCTGGTCGGTCGTAACGAAATGCCATTGCTCTGGAGTAGTTGACTCTCTAATACGACACACACGATTGTTTACATAGACATAAAAACGTCTGGATTGGTTGTGAATATAACCAAGAACCACCTTGCTGTCTGTATAGAAACTAGTTTTGTCTATGGGGTGATCAATCTCTTCACATATGACCTCTGCCATTTCAACCGCCATTACTGCGGCGCAGAGTTCGAGCCTAGGTACAGTGAGCTCTGGCTGTGGAGCGAGTCGTGCCTTACCTAGGGCAAACCCAACCTCTGTCTTGCCATCCCCAGTGGTGACCTTGAGGTATGAAACTGCACATATTGCCTTCATGGACGCATCTGAAAAGACACAAAGTTCTACACATTTAGCCTGTAACAGTGACATCTTAGTGTAAGTGCGTGGAACGTTGACTTTGCTGAGGCATTGGAGGGACTGTTGCCATTCTATCCATCTGCCTCTCAGATCCTCTGGGAGAGGTGAGTCCCACTCTGTTGTCTGTAGCGACAACTCTCTTAGAAGCAGACGTCCTCGAACGGTGACTGGGGCCAAAAACCCAAGCGGGTCAAACGCACTGTTCACAGTTGAAAGGACTCCTCTTCGTGTGTATGGCTTTTCAGCATGAGGAATGTGAAAAGTGAAATAGTCCTCCATTATATTCCACTTTATTCCAAGACTGCGCTGATCTGGGAGTTCATCCTTGAACAGATCCAGATTTTGGAGATCCTTGGCTCGGTCTTGAGGTGCGAATGCGTCCATCACTTCAACCTTATTTGATGCTATTTTTAAGTCTGCTAGCATGTCTTGTGTCCGTTTCAGGAGGTCGATAGCATCCTGTTCGGTGGGGACAGACTTTAAAGCATCATCCACATAAAAATCATGCTCAATGAAATTGCGGACATCTGACCCGTATTTGGCTTCTCCCTTTTGCGCGGCCCTCCTCAAACCATATGTGGCCACAGCAGGCGAGGGGCTGTTTCCAAATACATGCACGCACATTCTGTAATCCACGAGCTCTTTCTGTGGATCGTTGTCTTTGTGCCAGACAAACCTCAGTACATCTCTGCAGTCCTCACGCACCAGGAAGCAATAGAACATCTGCTGGATATCTGCGGTTACTGCGACTGGATGTTTTCTGAACCTCACTAGCACACCTAATAGACTGTTGTTCAGATTAGGTCCTGATAACAGCACTGTGTTGAGCGACATACCTTCAAACTGCGCGCTGGAGTCAAATACCACTCGGATTTGTGACGGCTTTTGAGGATGGTACACTCCGAAATAGGGCAGGTACCAACGCTCTTTGTTCTCTTGTACTGGGGGTGCGAGCTCCGCGTGCCCATTGTCCAACATTTTCTGCATAAAGTCTATCAGGTGAACTTTCATTTTTGGGTTTTTGTCTAGAGTTCGTTCAAGTGACTTGAGGCGACTGAGTGCGTAGCGGCGATTGTTAGGCAGCAATGCTCTGGGCTGGCGAAATGGCAGTGGAGCCACCCAGCTTTGTGACTCATCCTGGAAACACTCATTGTCCATGATATTCAGGAAGTGCAGATCTTCCATGGAGGGTGCAAGCTTATTGTCGTTCTTGGTCTGGCAGAAAACATTGTTTCCTATAGTTCTGTTTTGTGTTCTGTCCTTTATGTTTGAACCACCAAGTACTAAGTGTCGATTTAAGAGACTGGTGTCTGGCTTGACAGTAAAGTGGCTTTCGCACGGGGAAAAATGAGTTGGCCTTCCATCCGATAGAACGTGAGTCTTAAAGGTAGAGACTTGGGAAGGCTTATGAGTATTGCCTAAGCACACATCTCCTATTATCACCCAGCCTAAGTCCAGTCTCTGTGCGTATGGTGCATTGTGCGGACCATTGATCTGACTGCGCACTTTGTGAACTCTCAAAATGTCTCTTCCAAGCAACAGCAAAATGTCTGCACCACTGTCTAAGGGTGATATTTTGTGTGCTATGCCTTTGAGGTGACTGTGTGCATAAGCCGCGGAGGGAGTGGGAATTTCCTCTCTTTTGTTAGGAATCATGTTGCATTCAATTAACATGGGCAGCTGAATAGCGAGGGAGCTATCGATTGCCTCTATCATATACCCAGAGGCTCTTCTGCCAGAAGTGAGACCTACGCCACTGCATGTCTGGAGGGTGTATGGCTCTGCCTTACCATTAACCTCGAACATGTCAAAAAACTCAGAGCGTGCTAGTGAAACGTTACTCTGGTCATCTAGCATGACGTACATTCTCTGGCGTTTACTAGGATCGTTGGCAGGGTAAACGTTAACTAGGCATATTTTTGAGCTAGATTTCCCAGAAAATCCTTCCCCACATACCTCAGTGCAACTTGAAACAACAGCAGTCTCTTTTAATTCTCGTTTCTCCCCGCCGTGACTTGTTGCAGGCTGAAGAGCTTTGGGAAGGTGGGGAACATCTGAATGCAGAGCTGTTGGGTGCTTATCACTGTTACATTCAGAGCATTTGATTTCTACTTGACAGTCGCGAGCTACGTGTTTGTTAGAAGCGCAGCACTTGAAACAGATGTTGTGTTGCTTTAATATTGCCTTTCGTTCCTGAATTGGCTTTTCTCTGAAACTTCTGCACTGTTGTAAGGCGTGAGGTTTGTTGTGCACAGGACACACAACATTTGTCCGGTCCTTCCTCAGATATGGCTATAACGTTGGTTTTATGCACTGAAACTGACCTGCGGTTGTTGCTGTAACCATCTCCAAGCTTGTCCCTTTTAACTCCGGAGTTGCAGGTTGACAGCAGATTGAAGCTTGGGTCGTTGCGTGCCTTTGCTTGTGTCTGTATGAACTGTAAGAAGAACGTGAATGGAGGGAAGGTTACCCTGTGCCGCTGTTTGTAGTGTGAGCCTTCCATCATCCACTTGTCTTGTATCCCATACGGCAGCTTATCCACAATGGGAGCGACACCTCGCGCTGTATCGAGATAGGAGAGTCCATGCAAGTACCCTTCTTGTTTCGCTGCATTTATCTCCTGCAACAGATCACTCAGCTCTCTTAGTTTTTGATTGTCTCTGGGCCCTATTTTAGGAAATTGATCAAGCTTGGTGAAAAGAGCACTTTCAATGGCTTCTGGCGACCCATAGATTTCTTCTAGTCTCTCCCAGATTAGCTCTAATGCCACAGCTGGGTTTGTTATGTTTACAGCTTTGATGCGATGTGCATGCTTGGTAGATTCTGCGCCAAGTGATTTTACAAGGAGGTCGATTTGTTCAGACGCCCTAAGCTCTAGAGTGTCAATGGCGTTGATGAAAGATGACTTCCAAGATAAATAGTTCTCCGGCTTGTCATCAAACTTGGTGAGTTCAGAGGTTAACAACTGACTTCTCATTAAATATTTGGCAAGCTCATTAGAGTCCCTAGAGGAATTTGGATCTGGAGGGTAGTACCGAAAACGTCCAGCAGAGGGTGGTGTAAACCCTGGTGAGACATGGCTGAGGTGCTGCTGATAGTTAACAGAGTGTAACTGTTGTCCTTGCCTTTCAGGTGAGTAATCTCTTTGATCAGGGGGTCTGAGGGAGCCATAGTCCTTTGGTGCTGAGGGCAGTTCATCCGGTGACATGTCCGGTGGCTTAGGTCGATTTGCATACTCGCCTTTTCCTATTTTGACGTCCTTTGATTTGACTGAATCACTGCGTGCCTGATGCATATTGACATAGTCTGTAGTTCGCTCATGAGAACTCTGTGTCTCCTTTGGTAAGCTCAGGTGCTCATCACTCATGTCAAAACTTGCAACAGCAGACTCCAAGACAGCTGCTTCAGCGGCTGCGGCCTCAGCTTCACTTTCTTTTGCTAGAACATCAAGCTTTGCATCTAATTTGGCTCTTTCTACTTTAAACTCAACTTCCTTCTTTGCAAACTCAGCTCTTTTTTGGGCAGCTTCAGCTTTAGCGCGGGCAGTAGCGGCGGCTAACATTACACTTGCAGTGGAAGAGCGGCTAGATTTCTTTGACGTCGTGGATCTTACTTCGTATCCTTCTTTCTCCATCTTTAAGCTGATTGAATGCACATTTATGCTGACTTGGTGTCACTGCGTCTGTCGTGCTGGTCTGGATACAGCGTGTAACAATGCAGTCTTCATCGTTGTAGTAGGGTGTCCCTTTTCACTGTACTGGCCTCGTAGAACCACTTTCTACTATCCAGGAGTTAAACACCTCCACACAAAAGTCACTGACGCCAGAGTGGGTTTAGACTTTGCTTTATATGGCAGGTGTGAAACTGTAACAACAAAATACAGTATATATGAGTGACAAATTAAATAATTACTTGAGGAGCTGCGTGACCAAGTGCTAATGCTAACACCAAACAACTGTCTACGAACCATAAATTAGCACGCGTAAAACAGCATCTAATCAACTGCTATTAATCAACATAAAAGTGCCAAACAATAATGCATACTCACAGGGAATGCCTTTTTATCAGCCTTTCACAGCATAAATCACAGCATAGATCACATTCAGTCGATTGTCTGATTCTTTCTTACACTTCCCCCGTCTGCACACGGACCATGCCTTTCTCTTAAAGGGCCAGTGCACTAACCAAACAAATCAAACATGTACAAATTTGACAACAGTCAGAACAGGTTCTGTAGCATTCTTCTATTAAGAGAACTTGCACTACTTCCAAGGATAAAATGAATCAGAAATGCCTGATCGTCAAAAATGTATGGGTGCTAACATTGCTACCATAAGTGATGGTAAGTGAAGTAATGGAAAGATACCCTGAGAATGTTTGTACTTGCTTCATGGAACAAAGCCCAGAAAGGAAAGAGAGAAGAATTTAAAGAAAGAAGAACCTAACCAATTTCTTAGCTGGCCGATAGTTTTGGCTGATGTCTTGATGTTACATTTACAACAACTGGTAAATAAAAGTTGAAAAATTAAAGAAGACACGGGCGGAACACTTTTCAACCATGTTGTGAGTGTTGACGATGCATAATTTGTCCACCAGAGGGCACTTTGCCTGTGGGAGTTCCCTGTGGGAAAGTGTGTTTGGACCACAACGAAAAACAACCACTTGATATGAAAAGAGCTGGGGAAGTAAAAAAAAAAAAACTGCATGTAACACATTTAAGGGAAATGGGCCATATAAAAGTAGGAGCCAAACAGCAGCATTATGGATGTGTTCTGATAGAAAATGCATGCCAATTGTTTCATGCTGGCTGCAGTTTAATGAGGGCTTTAGTAGTAATCAACAGCATGCTATTGAAACTTTGTCCTGCTTCCCGAATGGTTCAAGAGTGCTTTCATATCTCTGCCAATAATGTATAAAAACAAAATATATGCCAGAATAAAACAATGCACAAACAATAAGTTGTCAAGGAGGTGTGTGATAACCATGATAACTGTGCCCTCGTGGAAACCATGTTTTATCATCTATTTTGTTCCAAAAGGGATTCGTAATTATAGGTTGAATTTCATTCTGGTATCTGGTATACTTTAAATGATTTAGCAATTGATGTGGGAAATTCCCTCACACACTTACAATGATCTAATAATGTTCAGCCTGTGTGCACCGGTGTAAAATGACTGGGCTGAAGTGCTGCAGAGGTGGATGTATTTACTGATTTGCTTTTCACTGCGGTTTTGGTCGGAAAAAACTTGTCGCTTCTGTTAAACCTTTTGATTTTCTTCCCCTTGTTTTGCTCTCTTCTGACAGGCCGTGGCATACAGACTGACTTTTTCAATCAATGTGTGCTATGATCGTATCCATTTTTATGGTGGTACTGCATTGACTAAGCCGTTTAACAACTAACAGTTATTATAAAATGCCTTCCAAAATTCAGTAGCAGAATAGCAAGTATTAGTGGCACAATGCAATCAGAGTGAAATGCATTGGGAAGCGCAGTGCAGTAAATGCCTTGTGTAGTTAAATGTTGTGAGCCAGAGGTGTGGACTCGAGTCACATGACTTGGACTCGAGTCAGACTCGAGTCATTAATTTTATGACTTTAGACTTGACTTGAAAAAATGTTCTAAGACTTGTGACTTGACTTGGACTTTTACACCAATGACTTGGGACTTGAATTGGACTTGAACCGGTTTACTTGAAAAGACTTGATATTTTACCCCAAATATAAAATTTAACATGCATATTATATAGAGATTGAAAATGTGAGGTCATTCACGGGTAGAACCGCAAAGGATTCTGGGAACTCGTGGCAAGCGGTACTAGCGCACGCAGGCTTTCTATTAAAATCAGTTATACAGCGATAAAAAGAAACACAAAAATGTCAAGAAGCCGTTGTATTATTAACTGCAATAGCCGGTCGCATGACAGCCACGGGAAGCCGACGGGTAAAGAGATCGGTTGTTATCGGATTACGTCGTTGAAGAGAAATTGTTCAAGCCATGTTTCCGAAGTAACAAAGACGCGACGGATGGCCTGGATTGCAGCCATTCAAAGACCAAATATAACGTCCCAGAACACTCCAGCTCACAGGTTAGTCTGCTCCAAGCATTTACACGAAGGTCAGTGTTTTTTAGTAGTTAATACGTCATTTTCATAACATAATTAGTGATATAGGTTACAAGCAAGTCTGGCGCTGAACAGAAATTGTCGCGCTATGCTCCTTTATTTATTGTGCATAAATAGTGAATTGTCCTGACACAATATTGCGTTTCGCTTCTGTTATTATGGTACATTGACAAAAACATATACTTTTATTCACAGGATAAAACAGGTTTTTTGTATCACTAATTGCCCAGTGCGATTACAGACTGCGGTAAAGTGAGCCGTCATTTGTGAGCCGCGGTCAAGCCAGCCGCCTCCTATCCGCGCGGTGATTACAGCATACAATATTGTTGTCACTGCTACATTTCTGTAACGCTACCAGAAATTATTTCCACTACTAATTAATTACCGTTGAGCTCAAAGGTCCTATTAATAAACGGTTAAGGAATGTGTATTTATGACGACAATTTGTGAGACTGGTAAACTTATGATACGTACGATGGTCTTTCGTTCTACACGGTGCATTTCAAGGTCCTGCACCCATCCGTCGGTAAACTGTACCTGGGCTTGTTGCAGTGACCTGAAGTTACTAAACTTCATGAGTGTATGCACTCACTCCAAGAACCGTATAATTATAAATATGCATATAAATATGCTAAGATGAGATAGCTGACTTCATCTAACTAGCAAATGTTGTCCAGGCTACGTTGGTGATACAGTTTTTTTTAATGTGTATGATATTTTTGTCATGCGATTTTAAAGCTGGTCCTACAACCGCATCCAAGAATAACATGCAGCTTATCTCAGAACTGTCGGTGAAAATTATTCTTGGAGCTAGGTTTAATTGAGCTGCATTTTAAAGAGGTGAAATTTCACAATTTGTGTATATTTTCTAAGTTCACTATTTTGTCATGTGTTGAGAAAAACACAGATTTTAAAATTACATGGTCTAATATTTACATTTAGCATAACTGCAACATTATTTTTTCGTTTGTTTTTTTTTAAAGACTCGAAAGGACTTGAAATTCAAAGTTTCAGACTTGTGACTTGACTCGGACTTTTACACCAGTGACTTGAGACTCGACTCTGACTTGCCTGACATTACTTGAGACTTGACTTGAGACTTGAGGATAAAGACTTGAGACTTACTTGAGACTTGCAAAACAATGACTTGGTCCCACCTCTGGAGAGTACAGAGTTGAAACAAACCGTTATCAGATCATTCCCTGCTAGGCACAAATGTGACATTGCAGGAAGTTACAAATAGAGAAATTAAAGTTTTTCTGAATGTGCTGTTTTGGTAGTGGAGCTAAATCGGTCTTTAAGAGAAGGTGCGCAGCTGCCTGTCCAGTAAGTGGTCGTTTATGTCTACATCTATAATCCATGTTATGACAGATAACATGGATTATAGATGCCTCCTTGCTGTAACGGTGTGTCATTTCGGCAGTAATTTTTGCATTGAGAAAGATTGCCCCATTTGCTAATTTAAGGGACTGATAAAATGACTTTGAACACTTGGAAACTTATTACGTGCTTTCCAAAAAGTCTACAATTAAAAATGGGAGGAACCATGTTTATGCATTCAGTTGCATGACTTATTTTCACTATTCTCTCCTTGGTTTGTCAGAATAATGTTGATGAACACTTTCCTGTTGTAAATGTGAGCTGTGTGTTAGGGATGTCTGCGCATGTTGATCTATCTGCTATAGCGATACAGGGAGCAGTCAAAATTACCTTTACATAAGGGGTGGCTAATTTAAACTATACTGCATTACTGCACATTTTGGAGGTAATAGGGTAGTCTATTTTGGCCATTTCCCATTTACAGAATGAATTGAGAGTAATGTGTATATAAATACCAGTGGAAGAGTACTAAAGCATTTCTCATACAGCATGTTTAGCTCACCTTAGTTAGTGGACATAACATAACATCAGCTAAATAATTAAAAAGGGCCTTTTTTTGTTTTAATTTCAAATCTAGTTTGCCTTGGTGTCAGCTAGTTTTCAGAATGAGTTTGCTATTTCATTCTTGTTTTTATTATTTTATAAGGTTTTACTTTTGTTCCTGATGGTTAAAATCTTCGTTTCATTTTCTTATAGTAATGTGGAGGGTTTTTGCTAGGCACTATTCAGAAGCTCAGAATAGAAATGGCAAAATACAGTCACTTTCTGTAGGGATCCCAGGTCAGTGATCAAATGCACCACTCCTTATCAAAGATGTTTACACAGTTTACTATATATTTCTTTATTTTTTTAAATTGTGGTTGGTTTTATGAGTGGACAATATTATTCAGTCCGGTCTCTCTTTTCCCTAGCGTCTTTTTTTTAAATTTTTTATTTTTTATTTTTACATTTTTCAAAAGAAACGTTTTTATGTAAGATTTTTTGCTGTGTTTGCTTAACTTTTATTTACTTGAGTGATGGCATCTTGTAACAAAACTGTATTATGCCAGTCTCAGGTAACAAAACATAAATCACAACGAGGGGCAGTAAAAAAATAAGACAAGTATAAAAATCAAAGTAGCAGAAACAGAACTGGATTAACAAGTAAATAAGTGAAACATGTGTGTCCTTTTTTTTTAGTTTGTCTGCATTAATGATCTTATCATTTCCTTATATTTATTCTTTAATATTCAGAAGAAGTAGCCACTCCATCTGTGACATGAAAACAAAAAAGGAAATATTTTTCAAATGGATATGTTGTTTTTCTTTTTTAAAATAAATTAAAGCTATGTTTACAAATTAATAGCTTACAGAGTAATTATCTTAAAGGAAATAGCCGTAACTGACATGGAGAGTAAAAAGCGGTAAATAGAGAGTAAATGCTCAGTGCAGCATAGCAGCATAACTAAGAGATGGGGTTGACTCACCTGATCCAACCCTATCTATAAACTTTATCAAAAAGGAAAGCTTTAAGTCTAATCTTAAAAGTAGAAAGAGTGTCTGTTTCCCAAGTCTCAAACTGGGAGATGTTTTTACACCAGAGGGACCTGATAGCTTAGGACTCTGTTTCCCATTTAAGTTATGGAAACTCTGAGAATCAAAAGCGAGCCTGTAGTCTCTGTAGTCTGGCAGTTATTCTATTTAAGTAAAATATTTTTACATTAACGTGGGCTTAAACAGAGAAGAGAAGCTAATATGGGACAAATATAAGATCTTTATAGTACGTTTATAATACACTAAGGGATCATCTTTTTAAAGACTCTTCTTATAGTCAGTGCATAAATCATAACTGCTTCCTCCAACAATTTTCTCACAGCTTGGGTTTTCTGGCATCATTTATTTCCACTATTTAGTCACGTTCACACTGAATTAACAAATATTACACTATGGCAAGAAATTCAGCAACTGCTGCTTGAAGAAGGGATGGTGAATGTACATACAGAGTGTTTACAGCAAGGTGAAAACCACTGGTTACACGAAAGAACAAGAAAATCAGATTAGACTCTGCCAGAAAACTTCTAAAGACCCTGCAAAGCTCTTGAAAAAATGTTTGGACAGATGAAACAAAGATTAACTTGTATCAGGATGACGGTAAGAGATAAGTATGGAGGAGGAGAGAAACAGCTCTGAAGCGTACCACATTATCTCATCAAACATGGTGAGTTTATACAATTCATTTTGAGACAGTGGAAATGGGACTTTCAGTCCTAAACACATTTTTTGTTAAGGCACTTGAATTTGAACTGAAAGTCTGCCTGTCTTTCTGTCAGTAAGATCTAATTAAATGTGGCGGTGTACAGTGTACAATTTAAAATAAATACTATCTAAATACTTAAAGACATAGCTTTTCTAGTTTAGCATAAAAAATGTAATAAAATGATAAAATTCGAAAATTGAAATCCCAGGGAATGAATAGCTAAGTAGTCAAATATCTCCTACAAATATGTAATATAGACAGACAAATATCTTATAATGCAGATGCATCACAGATAAGATTATATGGATCAGCTGTATTCTCCGTACTGTCAACTTTATATAAAATACTCTATTTTTAAGTTTGGGGCTTTTTATTTTCCCAGATGATAAAATACAATCCAGTGGAGTAACATAAATAAGATGAGAAAGAAAAGCAACAAATATGGCTTTTCATTCACAGACAAACTGCTGTTCTTTCAGTGAAATTAATATAACGAAACTATTCTATAGCCGGAAAAATAAGAAGTGTTGTTGTTGCTCACTAGATGGCACCATTGTCTTACTATAAACTGAATGCACTAGTCTCTCAGTTGCATAACATTGGAAAAGTACTGCGCTAAGTGGGTCAAATAAAATTTTAAATCTTTGTTTCTAAAGAAGCTCCTTTAGTGCTGAAGAAAAAAGGGAGTTGTTCTTGTCACTTTTGAACGAAGGCTATCTCTTATGTAAAATGGTGACTCATAAAGAAACACCACCCTGAGTCATAATGAATTCCTTTAGTAGGCTGCACCATCTGGGGTTAGTGTAAGATAAACCATTAACAACCAACAGAGATGTCAGACGTTACAAACTACGTTATACTTTTTGTCCTTACGTGGCCCTTGTCAGGTTTTTGAGAGTGGACAAAGTCATCTAGAGAAAACGGGAGACCTAATTAGTCTTACAGGTCATATTTAACCTTTACAAAGGCTTGAGGCTGATATCCATATTTAACCTTAAAATGTGTCTATTTTTTCTCATTTATAAATGAGATAAGAATGCCTTTAGAGTTATTTTGAAAATATATTATTTTCGAACTGTATACATAAGCTTGGTTGTTACACTTTTAAATTAGTTTATGTTCAGTTTTGAGCATTTCTCTAAACAAAATTCATTTGTTTGGGAAATTTGGAAATTTTGCTTTACTTTGCATAAAGTCATGGTAAAAGTAAGTACACATATCAAGACATACTAGAAAAATCATCTAGTCCTTACCAGGTCTAAAAAATGTGGTAACTATAACCTCATATATGTAACAATAAATATTAAACCATGTCCTTATTTAACAAAAAATAAGCTATAATGCTGAAGCAGTGTAAGAAAAACTCCACTTCATGATTCAGTGACCTGGAGGAACACCTTTAGCAGCAATAACTTGATTGTGAATCATGTGAATCTGTGTGACTTTATTGGTGTCTTACATAGCGGTGGAAGAAATCTTTCCCACTCTTCTTTGCATTGCTCTCTTAAGGTCTTGCACACATTTCAATCACTTGAACTCTGGAGTTTGAATGGGCCAGTGTAACACCTTGATTTGCTGGTTTCCCTGTGGGTCATTGTCTTGTAGCATGAGTCCGTTTGGGCTGCGCTTTCGCTGTCACATTTGACTCTACAACACTTTGGTAAAAAGAGGAGTTCAAACTGCAGGGTGCCCAGCTCCTCTGGCTGCGAAACAAGCTCAGATTGTTTTTTTTTTTTTAATTGAACTTTTGAACATTTAACATGTTAACAGAGGCATGTAGAGTCTGACATGTAGTTCTTGTGCTTTTTGCAGTTTCTCAGCATTGCATAGTCTGACTCTGGAACAGATTTTTTGGAATATCCACTCCTGTGAAGCTTGGTCACTGTCTTAAAAAATTTCTGCTTGTAAATAATTTTTCTCACTATAAGATGATGCATTTTATATTGTTTGTAAATGGCAAAAAATATGAACACCGTACATTATCTTTCCTCTATGGTGTTGTGTTAATCCACACCTCAAAGCTCCAGAGCACCAAAGTGCCAAAACCTCTGCTTTGATTGAGATGGTTACAACTGCTGCTGATCAGTTAATCATGGGCATTTGATTAACAGTAGCTGGTACACTGCTTTTGCTTTTTGTTGTAACTTTTGTTAAATAAATTATGACACAGTATCATATTATCATGTTTATCAGAGGTTGTATTTTAAGACCTGCTAACGACTAGATTATTTTTATTATGTCCTGATAACTGGTATAAGAATTCTTTTTACATTATATGACTTTAGGTAAGTCACTACTTGTAGAAACGTCACCCTTAAGTACGAATAAGGGTACAAAGTAATGCATAGAATGCATTATACTTAATTCTTGTCCTTTCTTAGACCTGTGTAGTTGGCTTCATACACAAACAACCAGATTTCACTGTAATTACATTGTAACCAATATCATGTTGCACTGAGTTCTTGGAAGATGAAGTGCACATTTAAAGGTTGTGTCCAACAGAGGGCAGCCAAGTGCTACAAAATCCATTACTAGTGTTCGATGAGTTTCACTTAACTGTGCGTGTGTATATATATATATATAGTATAAATATCTATATTGCTTTCATAATGTGCACTCAGCTTTCATCTTCAAACTAAACCTATAAACAATTACTAGACATATGCTGTGTGGGAATATTCTAAATCATGTTGTAGCTGGTATTAATTGCTAATGGGTCTCCTTAAACGTGGCCTAAAAAGAATCCATAATATTATAATTGCCTACTAAGGAAAATGTCTACGATTTTCAGTTAGTCACCATTCTACTCTGATTGTTAAGGATTAATTATTCAGCTACAATTAATGTTATGTTAGTTGTACTTCCTGTCAGTGCAGCGCTCTTCTGATGAAAGCAAGCGTAAACTTGTTATATTAACATTTCCTGTTTATATCAGTCACTTTTTGTGTTCACGCCCTTTTTTTTTACTCAAACATAGGCAGTGATACTTTCTCACATCCACCCAGGAGTAGCCAAGTGTGACTACGCTTAGATAACCCACTCTAATGCAAGCACACAAACTCACACAGAATACAAACACTTAGTACTGAGTAAAATGAGAAGTATTAATCATTGAGAAATCCTTACCCTCGACATTTTTAACAACAATTGTTCCACCCTTAATGTAATGTTTTATTTTCCTCAAAGGAGAAAAAAAATACTGTAATTATAAAATGCACTTCAGTACAGTCATATCTGTTATTGGTGTTTGTAAGAAATAATAGTTAAACTGAAATTTGTAGATTTTTAAATTACAGTGCCTTTGGTCAGGAATCAAATTTAATATATTCTTGTTGAATCATACACTTGTTTACATGCATATATTTTAAAAGCTTAAAAAGTTAAAGGCTTACCTTAGAGGGATAATCTAGGCTGCGTTTGTTTGTAGTGTTGATGATGGCAACAGAAACAATGTTTGCTAAAGAGTATCTTTGTTAGAATGGCGAAATTTGCTGCCGCTGCCTTGGAGTGTGTGTGTTTAGGACGATATTACAGTTTTTAACATATTTTGCTCAAGCTTCATCTTGTGCTCTGGAAAGTGTTTCATGTCTGTGTATAAATTTAGTTGTAGCATGTTGATTTAGATTTACATGAGAGCTCTAGTGTGATGAGTCTATGTAGATGTGAAGGTCTGTGGAAGATCAAAAATATCTTTTTAAAAAACAGGAAGAAAGCAATATTCATACAGCAATGACAAACACAATGTCCTTACAACATAAAATACGATATTTTTAATATGAGACAGAACAACTTCACGATTAAAGTGATAAACCCAGTCGAACAGGAACTGCTGCCATTTGTCCATTAACTTCTAACAGATTTAATATTTTGTGCAAAAGGTTGTTTAGTCAAACAACAAGAATTTTGCTATATCAGTCTAACCTGTGCAGCCTGTGCAAGAAAATGATTGGAAAAAAAGGTTTAGGTAAGCTTCTACCTGATATGCAAATGAACCATAATAATGCAAAATGTATAAAACATTAACTAACTTCTGTTTCAGGTTGCTTTCCAATCACAACTCCTATATAGTTTGTTATAATATAGTATGTGTTGGTTGGGCTGATAGTGTTTGTGTCTGTTCTAAACACACCTCACTATGAGGCTAAGAGTATTGATGGTGGTGATAAAGATTTGTAATAATGTCATAAAGCCATAGAAGACAAGGAGCTATAAGTGGAGATTGGCTAAACAGTGTAACCAGTAATCAGTCAGCAGGGTGAAAAATGACAAGGCCAACGTTAGCAGACAGAAAGGGGGAATAAAACATGGGGCTCATGCAGGCTGAACAGACCAGAACAGGAGCAGGGCGGGGGAGTAGAGGTGACCTGCTCTCAGAGGGGACAGGCCTGTCGCATTTTGTGATTACAACCAATAGGTCTCAATTTCACATGACAACCCCAAGTACTCATTTGGGGGCAGCGTCTGTATTATAAAGGTTGGAGGCGAGAGGGGAGGTGGGTTAATGTCCCATTGGTTTTGAGTAACCTCTATGATGAAGAATACTTTTGCTTGTGCTTTTCCTAACCTGCAGCAGAACCTGCTCTCTGTCATGTTTCATACTTTTGATGCGATCGGACAGCATGGCCTGTAGTTTGTGGGAGGAAATTATTAAGTTTATCAGTAATGCAAAATGTTTTGAAGTATGGATGAAGATGTTTAGCTGGTGCTAATGAACCACAGATGGGGGTCTGATTAAAGATTATTAGCTACAATAGGTTGTCTGTATACCACCTGTGGGTTATAGGATACTGATGCACACACAGTATTTCAGGGCTGCTTTTTAACACATGAGCTTGAAAATTGCATAGTTAAAATTGTAAAAATACAATGTTTATGTCAGGTCTGCTCTTGAGTCAGTGTCGTTTAGAATATAAAATATATTTTGAATGTATAATCTAAGTTGGAAAAACAACACTCATCTTACACTTTTTCTGAAATTCTGTGTTTTCTTTAATCTTGTGATAATTGACCGTGAACGTAGTGCAACAGGAACTCGTAATGGCTAATTCACAATCATTTTAATGATGCCAATTTGCTAAAAATGTAAAAACAGATACCAGTTGAGGAAAAAAATTGACTTGAAAAGTTGAGCCCATTGTGTAACTTTATGGTGTTTGTTGCACCTTAAATAAATAGAAATAATCAGTATGTTGTGCGCCCTCAGGATGTGTGATTTAAGTGAACTGAATGAACAGATTTTCTTGTTTGTTTTCAAGTTTATACAGTTAAGTACCAGTTAACATGTGTTGTGCCTTGCAAACATAGTAGCCACAACTGCAGCTGATATTCTTGGGCAGCTTGTTGGTATCTAAGCCTGTGCCCCTCCTTTTGTATTTACATTTTTATGCAGTCATCATTGCATCTGATGACGTTTTCATCATTTATTTTCAGCCTGTGTTCAGTATGAAATAATTAGGCTGTGCTCTTAGCTTGTTTTGTTGTTTTGATTTGCAGTTGCAATATGTGTCAGGCTTGGGTGTCACTCTTGAAACAAGGAACATTGTACGTTTTGGAAAAAAAAAATCTTGATTTAAATAGTTTTGGAAGTTAGATTATTAGAGGACTTAATGTGCACTTTCACTTAAGCCACTCCTGCGCCTTCAACTTTTATGCAGATAAGAATGAAGGCATTCCCCTTCCAGAGCTGGGTGCGTGCCCAGTATGCAGGAGTTTATCTGGCACATGTGTCCCTCCCTCCGTATTTCACTTCTGCTTCCACTTCTCTCCTTCTGATAGCTTTATCACTGCGGAGGGGTCAGATGCTGACACCAGCATAAGGGCCGCTTAAATCGCTCAAAACAACATCTATCATGGACCCTATAAAATAAGCTTCATGGCACACAATACCCTGGCCTTGCGCTTGGAAATGCTCGTCTATCATATGGCTACTTGACTCCAGAAAGCTATTTTTTTTGATGATATGTTGAAGATTCAGGAAAGGAAGGCTCTGATTTGGCCCTAATCAGTCTTTATGAGTAATTTTAGATAGCAACTGTATGGGAGATCTATCACTCGTCAGGAGTGAAGATTTGGAGGTGATAAATGGCACTAGCCTACAGTTTTGTTTATTGATCAGCAAGAAGCTTGATATCAGGAAAACCTGATAGCTAAAAAAATATCATAGAAAGTAAGTAACATTTTTCCCCCTTTTTTATATTTCAAAGGTATAGCATAGTGAAGAATTAGGTGCTTAAAGGGAGGGAAGTAGGATGCTAATTGACTTTGATTATTGGCTTAATATTATGACATGCAGACATGTTGCTGATACGGCTTAGAAAAACAGAAACAAATGATATTCAGGTGCTTGAAAACAGAGAGTATGCTGTTGTGGCCACTATATCAGAACAGTCCTGCAGGCTGTTCAGTAACCACTTGATTAATAGCTGAATGCTAACAGATTGCAGCAAATTGTTAGTTCACTAAGGTCAGAAAAAAGGAAAAGAAAGATAAACTGCTGGCTGTAATCTGACACAAGTTGCTGGTTTTTCACAGCCTCGGTGTATTAAACGAATGCTGTTATTATCTATGAAAGTTTATTAAGGTCTTTACATTCTAGTGGCAGTTTTGTTCAAGCTTTCTAGATGAGCCTTTTAGTTTAAAGGTTAAACATTGCTATTAGCAGGGTGCTTGGCAGAGATATATCATTCAAATTAAGAGTGAAAATGAGCAAAATTTGATTGATAGGCATATTCATATATTCAGACTACAATTTATGGTAAACGTTATCATCCTCTTAGATTCAGACATAAAATTCTTGTAATTTATAAGCTCATTTAATTAAATTGTCTTTGATGTTAGATAATGTCGTATTAATATTGCTACTAATGCTTTATCCTTGTACAATACAAAATTGTTCTTACTGACAAGCCCGTTTAATTTGTGTCTGCTCTTAACTAACGATATGTCCGTGTACACTGCATAGATATAAATATTTGGTGAAGACTTCCTACACCTCATGTGTAGATAGTGTGCTCCTGCTCTTTTCGTAGTTTGTGTGGCTCCTTGCTGCTAAATAGCAGTATGTATAGAAATGGATATCTTGATTCTTCATTGTCTTTTTCACCCATTATTGTGCTTGAGTAAATAGGTAGCTCCAGAAAAAAGTAAGAAATCCATGAAATTCATCTACAAGATAAATATTTTAATTACCACGTTTTAAAATTAACAGCTCAGAAAGCTCAGGCTCCTGACTGGGGTTATAGACATAAGAACAAGGATCCCTGAATGCAAATCTTAAGTAGAAGAGCAAAATGTGTCTGGAAGAGCCAAAAAAAGAGAACAATCAATGACCCAGAAAAGAGGAATTATTGTCGAAGCCCATCACTTAATTTCTTTAAAAGCCTTTTGAGAAGTCAGAAGCGCTCAATGCGCATCCACTAAAGTTAACACTCTGGGTATGCCATACAATTTAATTATTAGGACATGATTCATTCGGTGAGTGGTCACCCATTCAGTGAGACCATTTATGGGCCCAGCGTATTCTTTACAGCTCAAAAATCCTCCTTTTGGTCAGTAATCACTGAACTGTACAAATGTAATTTAGATACTTGATTGAGAAAGAGATTTTGCTAATTAAGAGTTTTTGTAGAGGGTATAATCATTTTGACTGGTTATTCATCAGGAACAATGTGATAATTAGCCCTCATGCAGTCTAAGTAAGAACAGTAAAGTCTCTTAGAGGATGCTTTAGCATATACAATAACTAATCGCCATTTGTAAGCTGAGTGAGTGTGTGTTCATGATTTTTTTTAAACTGCATATTTTAAACTATATTAAATGTATAATGCACACAGTGTTTTATTCATCACATGAAACTTGCTGAGAGATAGACGGATTGTGCTTTGCCTCTTTGTATGTCTTAAACTTGTTTAATTCTAAATGACTGTGAGAATAACACTGTATAATGTTTTTGTTTATTCAGGATCTATTTATGAACCGGGGCTCTTTTATAGATCTGGCTTTCCATCTTTTTAAAGTTGGATTTTTGTTAAATACGTGATGTACTTTACACAGACCACCATGTGCTTTTTGTCATCGATTTGTTTAATTCATGTACTTAAAGTGTGTGCTTTCAGTTTCTGTGATATTGGTATTGACTAACATGTTTCTGGTCCTTAAACATCCACAGTCCATAAGTAATGTCTGGTTAGTGTAGGAATGGGATTGTTAATATCTCTTTCGTTATTCACTTTTAAGTAGGAAAAAATGATCAGGATTTTTTTGATACTATATTTATGATATGTTATATTTAATTTTACTTGAGGAAAAAAGTTTTAGTATTTCTATTCCCAGTGCCAACATTAATATAGAGAAGAGATGGATGCAAGTTAAGGAAGTACACCCCCTGAAAGACCTACTCTTAAAATGAAACAAAATATTTTTGATAAACATTACAGATGAAGCCTTATCTCTTCACATTTAATTTTTGAACACACCTACTCCAAAACAATTGGCTCTTAGAATAAACTCATTTTGTCACAGGTAGTTAATTATGCATGCTATAAGCAGTGTTGGGGAGTAACGGAATACATGTACCGCCGTTACGTATTTAAAATACAAAATATGAGTAACTGTATTCCATTACAGTTACCGTTTAAAAAGGTGGTATTGTGGCGGACCACCAGGTGGCTCCACTCACACCCAAGTTGAACGAAAGTTGGAGTGAGACACAGAGACCTCTCCTGTCGTTATTACATACCTCCACATTGGTGACCCCGACGTGATGTGAACACGCAACCTTCTGATTCCCCACATCCAAGATTTTTCCGCCCATCTTGCGGGGACCTCGGTTTTTTCGAAGATCGATTTGGTACGGGGATATCACCAGGTTCCCGTGCGCGCGGAGGATGTCCCCAAAACCGCCGTAATTACACCTTTCGGCCTTTTCGAGTTTCTGCGCATGCCGTTTGGCCTGAAAGGTGCCGCCCAAACCTTCCAGCGGTTGATGGACTCGGTCTTGCGCGGGCTGCCCTTTGTTTTTATATATCTTGATGATATACTGGTGGCCAGCAGCTCGAAGGAGCAGCACATGTTCCATCTGCGGCAGGTTTTTCAGCGTTTGGCGGAGCATGGACTGATTATTAATCCGTCTAAATGCCAGTTTGGGTTGCCCGTTCTCGATTTTCTTGGGCACCGTATTTCCGCCGAGGGCGCGGTTCCGTTGCCTGACAAAGTCCGAGCTGTTTCGGAATTTCCGCGTCCCACGAATGTTAAGGCACTGCAGGAATTTTTGGGGATGGTGAATTTTTACAACCGTTTTCTCCCCAGAGCGGCACATCTGCTGAAGCCCCTTTATGGGGCGTTAAAAGGTAAAAAAGCTAATGACTCCGTTGACTGGTTTCCGGAAAGCATCCAAGCGTTTTCTGATGCTAAGTCAGCGTTAGCTAATGCTGCCCTTCTGGCCCACCCATCCCCCTCAGCGCCGATTGCGTTGACCACCGATGCGTCCGACATAGCGGTGGGTGCGGTGCTGGAACAGCGAATCTCGGGTGTCTGGCAACCGCTCGCCTTTTTCAGCCGTACGCTACGTGACAGCGAACGCAATTACAGCGTTTTTGACAGGGAGCTACTGGTGCTCCACCTGGCGACTCGTCATTTCCGTTTTTTTCTCGAGGGTCGTCACTTTACCGCATACGTGGACCACAAACCCTTGACGTTTGCCATGTCCAAGGTTTCTGATCCATGGAGTGCACGCCAGCAGCGCCAGTTGGCAGCCATTTCTGAGTTTACCACGGACATTCGGCACGTGGCTGGTAAATCCAATCATGTGGCTTACTGTTTGTCCCGTGCGCTGGTTTCTCCCGTCTTTCTCGGCATAGACTACTCCGCCATGGCTGCCGATCAGAGCGGTGACCCGGACATCCTCGCGCTTAAATCCACCCAGACGGGCCTCATACTAGAGGACAGACCCGTGCAGGACGGTGGTCCCCTCCTCGTCTGTGACGTTTCCACTGGCCGCCCTCGCCCAGTGGTTCCCGCTTCCTGGCGTCGTCAAGTTTTTGACTCGGTACATGCTCTCTCTCATCCAGGGGTCCGGGCCTCTGTTAAACTGGTCAGCTCTAAATTTGTTTGGCCAGGCCTTCGCAAATCTGTTAAGGAATGGGCGTCGGCGTGCATTCCCTGCCAGCGTGCGAAGGTTCATAAACACACCAAGGCGCCCCTGGAGCCGTTCTTCATACCCGGCAAACGTTTCGATCATGTGCATGTAGATCTGGTGGGTCCTCTGCCGCAGTCACAAGGTTTTACGCACCTTTTGACTGTTGTTGACCGGACCACCAGGTGGCCGGAGGCGGTTCCCCTGGCGTCCACTACCGCAGCAGTGGTGGCCAAGGCGTTTTTGTCAAGCTGGGTCTCGCGTTTCAGCCCACCCGCAGACATTACGTCAGACAGAGGCCCCCAGTTCATATCCAAGCTTTGGTCGGCCATGGCTGATGGACTGGGGGCTAAAGTCCACCGCACAACCGCATACAACCCACAAGCTAATGGGATGTGTGAACGGTTCCACCGGTCGCTTAAGGCTGCTTTCGCGCCTCCTTAAAGGATGGCAATTGGGTTGACCGCCTCCCGTGGGTTTTGCTTGGGCTGCGCTCTGCGGTTAAGGAGGATCTCGGTGCTTCCCCAGCTGAGCTAGTGTTTGGTCAGCCCCTCCGCGTGCCTGGAGAATTCTTGCCCGAAAATCCTCCTCCCTGCTTCGATCCATCGGTGCTATCTCTCAACCCGCTTTTGCACTTGCTTCGGGTTCCTGGTCCGGTGCACCATTGCGTGCCTGAAACCTTTGTTCCAAAGACTCTAGAGACTGCTAAGTTTGTTTTTGTCAGGCACGATGCCCACAGGACACCGCTGCGGCCGTATGACGGCCCATTCAGGGTTGTTGAACCGGGCCAGAAACATTTTGTTTTGGATTTTGGGGGTCGAAGGGAGACTGTGTGTGTTGACAGACTTAAACCTGCACATGTTCTTCCGGACAGTAATGCCGTGACTGCCCTCCTTCGATGGGGTTGACAGACTCTGGTTTTCCCCCCAGGACTACCCCTGGACCACCGGCGTTTGAGCCTCCTCCTGCCTTTCCTGCTCTCCTTCACCAGCCTCGTTCACAGGATGGACCTTCCTCTGCATGTTCTCTCCCTCCCAGGTTCAGTCGTTCGGGTCGTTTGCTTAGACCCAGGGTCCTGGACTGAATAGGGGCCTAACTGTGTGTTCAGGGGGGGGGGTATGTGTGGCGGACCACCAGGTGGCTCCACTCACACCCAAGTTGAACGAAAGTTGGAGTGAGACACAGAGACCTCTCCTGTCGTTATTACATACCTCCACAGTATTTAGAATACAGTTACTTTGTTGAAATAAATGGATTACACGGCGGTACTTCCTTGTTTCATATTGTCGTGGGTCAGGACTGTTTCGGTTTTGTTTGACAGCTACGTTCTGTTGTTCCAGGTGGCAGCGTTACGGTTGCCACGGTTACAGGGTGACGCTCTCTCTGCTGTTTCCTGGGTGAGAGAGCGCCTTTTTGTTGTTGTTGTGCTAAGCTAATAGGCAGAATGCTACAGGTATAGCTCTAAAGAATGTAGCATCATAGGCAGTGTAGTCTGTGCTGCAGGGAGAATGGACTGCCATACACGTTATGTGTCTGTGAGCGCGAGGAGGGAGAAAAAGGAAAAGTACGAGCTGTCATCGAGCAAAAACAGGAGCTGGAAGCACGTAAATATAATAATAACCACTGCAGCCAAGAAGAGTGCCTGAAGAGCCCAGTTGTAAGTAAGCTATTAAGACTCGACTGTACACCGTGTTCGTGTTTTCCTCCAAAAACAACAAGTTCCGTTGGAGCAGCCTTTCAACGCCTCTCTCTGTCTCTCGCAAGCAAAGTTGACCCAGACAACAAAGTAAAGCTATTTTTCGGCTACGAGCCCGACACGAACCTGACGTATTAGCCAGAGGTCCCTTTACTACGGTTCGGAGCCGCAAACCTTCAGTAACAGTAATAAATCACAGCAATAGTACATTCACGTAGTTGTAAACAGCATGATAATATATTAAGTAATCCAAAGTATTCAGAATACTTTACTCTCATTGAATAACGTAATGGAATACGTTACAGAATACATTTTGGGGCATGTATTCTGTAATCTGTAATGGAATACATTTTAAAAGTAACCTTCCCAACACTGGCTATAAGTCATTTATAGCTTTTAAAAAGCATTTAGGAATAGATGGCTTAGTCATTAGATTTGCAAGACAATGTTCTTTTTGTATGATTTCTGATATATTAGTTTAAGTTTTCCTTGAGAATGAAACAATATAGACGTGTACTTGCAAAGTGCAATTACAAACGTGCCATCACAAAGTGATGCCTCTTTCCGTTTTGTTGCGTTGAGCTAGCGTTAAGAGTTATACACAGACTCCGATGGAGATTCGCATCATGTATGTCTTTTGAATGTAATGCTGTAGAGACCCAACGTGGACGTCTCACTTCCTGCACCACACAGAGATTTCTTGCCATTCTTATCTACGGTAGGTCTTCACTGACGCTACCACACAATAGTAGTTGCGCACCCACATACAAGCATCAAAATGTCTAATTTAGTAGGAAATGTTGTCCAAACCAGTTCATATAGAGCAGGGGTTCTCAAAGTTTAGACAACTGGTGAACTGTCAAAAGCAGGTTGAAGGCTGCACATACCAAAAACTTTGTTTAATGTTATAAAGGTTTAGTCTGCTAAAGAGAGATAAAACTAAAGAAAATGCTCCTTTAATCTCATGCTGTGCTGCTTTATACATACAGTACCATGCAAAAGTCTTATGCTACCCCTCATTTCTTTATATTTGTAAGGGAAATGGGAAATAAGTACAGAGGTTTGTTGAAAGATCTGCAAACAAATAAATAAAAGACAAAGACATTGACATTCAAAGCTATTTTTGGTTGTTGGGTTCCTTTTGTTCAGTTCTCTGTCAAAATGGTATTGTGTATACTTTTGGTGCAATCTTGAGTGTGATACACATTCATGGTCATTTGAGCATGTTTAAACCAAAAGTGCAGGATGTTCATTGAATGCCACAGCAGTTTTCACACTTTTTGTGTTCTGTGTGATCACCGGGAGATTTACCCTTTAAATATCTGCATGGCAGATTAATGAGGCACTCTGACTCCTTCTCATATGGCCTTCCATAAGTAAATATTTTAAGAATCAACACTGATGTTCACAATAGGACTCTACAGTGGTGTAACTGGAACAATATTTTCTTTTAGTTTGCTCAGTTTGTGCTTTGACTTCACATGAAGCCACTGCTTTCTTTAGGCTCAATACAAACTGTCTGGTAAAAGGATGTTATATACTGTACATTTTTGAGTCAAGGAAGATCTGTCATAAACTATGAGGACTTTTTTGGTGATCATTTCTATATATCAGCTAAAATGAATGCATACCACACAAAAACGATTCAGGTTTTTGCAGTATGTAATTTTTTGTACCATTCTAAGTGCTAAAATTTGTTTATCCACAATACAATATAAATGTTTATCGCCCATTTATGTTCATCAAATTTGTAAAATGGCATAAAGCTTTCCACCACTTGTCTCCAGTCCCAATTTTCTAAATCTGATTACAAGAATTATATGAAGAGGATGTGAAGGTCGCAGAGGAAGAGAAAATCTCAGGAGTCATATAGGAATAAAAATACATAAAGATCATTAGATTTGTTGGCGATTTTTTTGTTGTATTGCAGTGGGGTAATTTCCTGCTGTGTTATTTCTTTCTTAGTGCTTTGCGTTTTAAAACACATGCTTACCTGTGAATATGAGGGGCTCTCTGTTAACTTGCACTTCAGAATGAAAATCAACCAGATTCACTAGTTGGGAAATCGTAGAATGAGAGCGGGAGGGCAAAGAGCAGCGTAAAGCAGAGTCTGTCTTGGCACCAGAGCTCTGATTCTATTTACGGCTTTTAACAGAAATCTGATTAACGGAGGCATTTTAAGCAGAGTGACCTGGAGGAGGAGTGAGGAATGGGGGAAGAGGAACAGACGCTTTCATTAAATCAGCAATCGATGCCAGCACTCCTCAGAGACCAGCGTACAGGAATAAAGGAATAAAATAAAATGAAATAAAGGAGCCATTTCTTATGGTTATCTAAACTGTTGGGGTTTGAAGTACACAGACATATGCCTACATTATGTCTGGTATATTGTTTTGTTTCACAGAAGCAGTAAGACTGTACAATCTTTTTACGATATAAACATGAATCATTTAAATAATGAATAAAACTGATTTTCTGCATTGTCAAACAGCCAGCTAACTGCAAAAAGACATAGTAATATAGCTTAGTGATCACAACAAGCATTTGAGTGGAAATTATGAAACACTTAAGATTACTCTCTGAAACAGACCTGAGGCGATGGCCTGAGGGGGTGCTGAGAAAGCAGTCTCTCCCCAGCAGACAGAGCCATTCAACCTTGCATTACTATAATCCATTAGACATGGCTATTGCAACGAATGGCTTGCTTACCACCCATAGTTTCTTATCGTGACTGATCTATCAGTTTACAGAATAAGATAAAAAAAAAAAAAACTAAAATAGTCATACTTTTAAGGCACTGTTTTTATCGATTTGGACCGGGCCTTCTGGTGTAATGGACAGATTCACTAGAGTATCATGAAATCATGAAGTTTCATGGTGTAATTCACCTGCTTCAGCACTTTAGTGCAGTGGAGCGGAGGAGAAAGAGTGGTAATGATAACAATGCTTATTAAACAATACATGTGAGGGTCCAAAATTACCAAACCTCTGAGACTGCAGCTCTGAGGAGTCTGTGTAATGCATCATAATGAGACAATTTTATCTGTTTCAAAATGTCCCATTATGCTAGTTCTTAACTTTTCCCTGAATTCTCCTTTCAGTGCAATATAGCAGTAATAGTAAAGAAGGGAGGCAATTACTTGCACGCACCACGATCATTCAGTTACTTTAACATATCATGCATAATTACTGGTATTTTAAAACCACTTTAGTAAAGGATCCACACACTGCAGAATACAGCGGAGCAAAGTAGCTTTATCCGTGTGACTAACACTACTGTAACACAGACAGATAGCCCCCTGGAGAGTGTAAGTCTGGTGAACATAATCTGTCTCCCACTTTGTGTGTGTGTGTGTGTGTGTGTGTGTGTGTGTGTGTGTGTGTGTGTGTGTGTGTAGACCTGCTGCAGGGTAGCAGTGTCAGTAATACACAGTAGCAGCAGGAATCACTCTTTCAATTGTGACAACTATTTAGCTCTTGTGTGCTCACGTGACAAATTGAGCACGGAAATCACCTATTGGGAAGGGAAGATGTGGAGATGGACATGTAGTGGCAGGGGAACCACCGCTGGTTAACACTGACCCAAATCTGAAATGTTTTTAGGCTGTAACTTTTATTTATGTATAGTTTTTGATGGTCTGTTTTGATCTTGACTAAAACCCAGGGACTTTCCTAGAAAAGCAACAGGGATTTGGATAATGATGTGGTCGTCTGGTCAGGCTTTCAATGGGAATACTGTTCACAAAAAGCAACAACAAGGCACGGCTTTTAAAGTTTGTGCCGTTCAACATGATCCAAAGTGCGATGAAAGTCAAACGGCACCCCTCAAAGCAGTGCCCAACTCTCTATATTACTTTGTCCTCTTTGACAGCTGGAGAAGTAATATTTGGCCACTTCATCCATACAGCTTGTCTTGATTCATGCATTTGATTTGCTTTGTGTGGGCTGATAGTGCTGCCATGAATGGAGAGGAGGCAGGGGGAAGAGTGACAAGTCAAGTGGCTGCCACACTGATAAATAGCCTTGGTTTGTTTTAGTTTTTTTTTCTTAGCTTCATCTGTTTAAGAGAGGCTCAGAGCGCTCCTGTTAGCTTAAGAGTCCCAGGGAGATTCTTATCCCTGGGAAGGTGGTATTGGTACACAGCTCTCCTCTTTGGGTAAGTAACTCTCCTTTAGCCACATGCCTAATGATGCTAGCCAGCATCTGGTACAGGTGGCCCGAGTGATTCTTTATATTGAAATAGAGCTGGGCGTTATGAGATTTTTTCATATCACGATATGTTTTTTTCATTTCAGGCGATAACGATATCTATCACGATATAAGCCAAATAACTATATTTGTAAGATTTAAATGTGCCGTTGCTCACAAGTAAAATGTGAAATAATCAGCAGCTTGTTTTTAAATATTTATTTCCCATAATAAGTTCAACAGGGTAGATGTACTTAAGGAACATGAGACTTTTTCAGATAAATAAAGGCAAATATTGCAAACTACACAAAAGGCAGCTGCTAAAGCGTTTAAGTTTCAAAATAGAACAAACGAAACAGACTAAATTGTCAATTCCACTTAGAAACAAAATATTAATTCTAAAAATAAATCTTAGTTTGTTTTACAGAAGAACAGACAAAACTGACTAACTTTTGTCAATATCAAATAAACTGAGAACTAAAAGGAAATTCTCAATCTCTCCTTGTTGTATAGCTGAGCTTTTCAAACAGTTGTAACAGTTACTTTAGTCTGACAAAAGCCGAATGATGAATTAGCGCTTCCAGTCAGAGACTGAGGCTACGTCCACACGTACACGGGTATTTTTGAAAACGGAGATTTTCCGTTTTCGTTTTAAAAAATAATCCCGTCCACACATAAAGGGAGAAATGAAAGAAAACGCTGCTATGAACATGCCAAAGCAGCAGGTGGCGCTAGATTCCTAACCGTGCAGAAATGTTGGCCAATCAGAAGTCTAGAAGCCTCGGTGGGAAAAAGTAAACAAAGCTGGGGCATAGAAGCAGAACCGAGTCGTATGTGTGGAGGGACAGTAACTGTGTGTATATGTAAGCATTTAAACACTGCAGAGAGTAGAATTAACAGTAACAGTATTGTAGAAATTCATTTCACCGAAACAATAACGTGGCGCACAGTGTGACGCATGCACCAGTTTATTGTATTTCCAGACTTGCTTTCGGCACAATTTACAGTGCACGCTACTCTGTTTTTTGTCAGACTTGAAATAGCCGAAATACCTTCACACTACGGAACTTCTATGGCTCTTCCGTTCGACAATCTCTCCGGCATTGGAACCATCATCTGTTTTCTCTTCGGTCACGCTCGGTTGATTTTTCTAGTCGGCACACTCATTTCCTCCATTATGCGCTGGCTCTTGTGCTGTACGTAACAAGTCACGCGACGTGACGCTGCGGCTGTGATTGGTTCGGCTCTGCGCTACTGAATTTGGATCGGCTGACCTTTTTTTTTTTTTTAAGAGGACAAGAGCGGCGAGGTCTATCGCGATAGCTTAATTTCTCTATCGAGTAAAAGTTATATCGCGATACATATCGTTATCGTTCTATCGCCCAGCTCTATATTGAAAGAAGAACTGACACCAGGACGCTGCTAATTCTCTTTCCTTTCCCATAGATCCAATTTTAGGTTATTTCTCGTCCTTCTTTTACTTTACTCTTTTTTTTGTTTTGTTTTTTTTTTTGCCCGGGTACTTATTATTGCTGGCTTACAAAATCATGTTGTTCAGTTTTAGATCATAAATACCCAACCAGAATCAGTTTCTCTTCTGCTGCTATATTGCAAAGTTTAATCCCTTCTTGATTTTGATTCGGCAGTGAAAGAGAAGTTACACTGGCTGAACCAGAGGTGCACCACAAGTATAAATATTATTTGATAATGAAAGGACTTTTATTGCTGGTAATGTTTAGCTTCTTAGGATGTGTATAGAAGATATGTTTGTCAATTCAGAAATATTTCTCCTTTTCCTCTCACTTTCGGTCCCCTGATTGCTGTCCCTTTTTCCTGTAAGCAACAGTCTAGTTTGCAAGATTTGTAGAGTTCACACATAAAATATAGCATTTACGCGTTCAGCTTGCTTCACTTCATAAGTATTTTTTCCTTTTGTTTCCTCAGAGGTGCAGCTCTGGGCTCTTCTGAGACCAGGGCAGCAAGCATTAGCACGACAGTTCAAAGCCATCGCTGGGGGTGGGTTCAGAAGAAAGCACATATAAAGATGTGATCCAGCCTGGGTGTCAGTAGCACACCTGTGCATGTGGTGTGAACCACAAATTACCCCATCTGATTGTTTCAAATCAAATCAAATCAAATCACTTTTTATTGTCACATCACATGTGCAGGCACACTGGCACAGCACATGCGAGTGAAATTCTTGTGTGCGAGCCCCACAAGCAACAGAGATGTGCAAACACAACAACACAAACGAGCAAAATACAAGAATGGCCAACCTGAAACTAATAAATATATGTACAATATATAATAGTGTATGCATTTCTGGATGTGTATACTAAATATTTTCCTACATGTGTGTGTGTGTGTGTGTGTGTGTGTGTGTATACACATTTTTACAAATTAAATAGTAAAAAAATAAAATAAAATAATAATAATAATAATAATAATAAAATATATAAAATATACAGAGTTGAATATGTGCAAAACAAGTGGCATTTATATACAGTGTGGAGTGCATAATGTTGAAGTTCCAGTAGTGAAGCTGAGGTGTCTATGACGTGTTCAGCAGTCTGATGGCCTGATGGAAGAAGCTGTCTCTCAGTCTGCTGGTACGGGACCGGATGCTGCAGAACCTCCTTCCTGATGGAAGCAGTCTGAACAGTTTATGGCTGGGGTGACTGGAGTCCTTGATGATCCTCCCCGCTTTCCTCAGGCACCGCTTCCTGTAGATGTCTTGGAGGGAGGGAAGCTCACCTCCAATTATCCGTTCAGAGCACCGCACTACTCGCTGGAGAGCTTTGCAGTTGTAGGCGGTGCTGTTGCCATACCAGGTGGTGATGCATCCAGTGAGGATGCTCTCAATGGCACAGTGATAGAAGGTCCTGAGGATGCGGGGGCTCATGCCGAATCTTTTCAGTCTCCTGAGAAAGAAGAGGCGCTGCTGGGCCTTCTTCACTGTTTTGTTTGTGTGTACTGACCACGTAAGATCCTCAGCCAGGTGTACGCCAAGGAACCGGAAGCTGCTCACTCTCTCCACAGCAGCGCCGTTGATGGTGATGGGGGTGTGTACTTCTCTGCTTGTTTCAGGGAAAAGAGAGGATCATCTTAGTTGTCTCTGATGGAACTGGGATGTTTATTTATGTCTAAAACAACATTCACTGCACCCAAATGCCTGCTGATCTCCTACAGTGTTTATTAAAAAGTTGATTAATTTGGTCCCCTATCACCTGTCAGAGAAGAAGTGACAGGAGTCCTAAGAGAATTATTCTTGCTCACAGTTTACACCGTGAGCTGTGTGAGATAATTGTAATTGCATCTGTAAAATAGGTTTATAGGATACTCCCACAGCACCCAATACCCTATATTTTTAGGCAATTAGTATAAATATAATGTACAACATCAGCGGTAAGTGTTTAAAAAAAAAAAAAGATTCAATGATGCTGCCATCTTATCTATTTATGCGATCACTAACCTAAATAATGCAGCCAGTTATTATCCCTTCCCTCACTGTTGTCACTGTGGAACAGCTCATCATTCCTCAGTCAGATCTTGTGATAACAGTGCAGGTCCCATGTGTGCTTACCTGTAGGAAAATTGCGTTTGGTGATATTTTCGTCAAGCTCCTAATTTTGCTTCATGATTTTTGAATGTTATATAAAATAGTTAACTTTTGCTCTGTCAGCGATGTGCTGAAATACTTACATGTAGGAAATATATTTTTTGCTTATTTTTGCTTTTTGGCAGGACACTCCAGTGGTAACTTCTCTGTCTCAAATTAAACCCTTATGTGCTGTTACAGATTTTACAGGCAATGTTCAATCAGTGAGAGTAGGGAAACACAGCATTGAGACAAAGTAAAAAAACAAAAACAAATTCCTAAAGAATTCAAGCAGAGTTAGGTGAAAAGTATTACTATTTAAACCCCAAATGTTTGCAAAGAAAGCAGTGTGGTAACTATTATGTAATTCTTTTAGATTGCCTTGCTAAAATGACAAGCGCACTTGTCAGCATGCAAGTGTAGTAGTCTATCCTTACGTGCTGAGGAAGAGGAAGAATGCCTGCAATGCACAGGAAAACCTACACGGGGAAGATGGAAATGACTGCAGCTCTGCCCCTACTTGTTGATTAGAACGGCAGTGCGGTAAACGTTTGTTATGGAAGCACTTTCCATTGTTATACAATGTTATAATATTTTACTTTATGCTTTTATTTGATGTTGTTTCCTATCTGGTACATACATGCGATTTTATACATTTCTGTATTTTTGAGGAATAAGATAAATATAATCACTAGCACTAAAAAAAATATTATACAGTGGTATTGAGTGAAATTTTCCTTGCTGTGTGAAGCGAATCCAGGATCCATATCAGTGAATTCCTACGTAGCAGTTATAGCAGTAGCACCACCACTCACACAACACAAACCTGGACTCCAAAAACAGAAATGAACTTTGAACTGTGGAGAAAATGGACTAAGGTGACATTACCAGTAGTAGCAGCAGTGAATAATTTGGCTGCATATGTTTTATTTATTTACTTTTTTTTGTTTGCTATAAAGCATTTTTTTCACCAAGTGCTCATTAGTTTCATGACTTTGGCTCCCGAGTCTAAACCTGGAGGATGTAGGCCTGAAGATTTCCGTTCAACGAACATTCGCTGCAGTTGAGTACACAGTTTTGTATTCATGTTGGCATAATAAAGGACGGGTGTAAAATAAAAATGACGTCATTACTTACACTCAGAGATCATCCCCTCACAGTGTACCTTAGATTTTTGTGTTGTACCTTAAAACCTAAAACAATTACATTTTTGTGTTTGCAGCCTTTAAGGAACCGTTGAGCTCAGTTGCATTGTAGAGTTCAACAGAAATGGTAACTATAGTTGAACTATGTGTGCATGCAATCATAACTGTTACCAGTATTATTCTTTTTTGCCTATCCCTTAATTTCAGCTAGTCCATAAGCACTTTATAAATGAGTATTCTCCACCATCTTCTAAGCACTTAAAAAAACATTTTTAGTTCTTGCTGTCATTTATGACTGCAATTTCCCCCACCCCTGTCCAATTTATCCATATCTCTCAAACTGCTTAGTTTGATATGCGTAAAGAATGCAAATTAGCCACTTAGTAACCACATCAATTACCCACCTGGCCTCTTTTCAGCCTCACTGTGTTGTTTGCAAAACACTCGTTACGGTCCTGTAGTGATGAAGGCGGACAGTCGTTGGTGGAGTCCGCGTTATAGTTCGCTGTGGAACCAATTAGTACTCAATGCCCGCTGTCCTCTGAGACCTGTAAAACGGAGAAAGAGGCCGAGGCTTAAAACAATAATGTGTAACCGGGCTCCACCTTTATAATATCTAAGTATATTATTTAACAAGGATCAATGTCAATACTACTACTAAAGTTAACATATGTTTTACAATGTGTATACCTTGTGTAGTACATTATGGAGGAATGGAGCATAGAGGAGATAAAGCCAACAAAAGTAATCGAGAGAGACACACAGGACATGGGAAGTTGCAGAACAGAAGCCATATTTCAAATGTATTTTTAGAGGCTGCTAATTGACTCACTGCCTCCCCCGTGTCCCCTCTTCTTGATAAGGTGACGTCAGCAAAAGTCTTTTTCCGGCCCTCCTCTATTTCTAGAGGGAAGATTGGCCTGGTATCATCCGGTTGTGCTCTGAGTATAGGTCCTGTATCTCAGGATGGCAGGGCACAGAGACGGGAAGGCCTGGCTAGGGGAGGAAGAGGAGAAATAGATGGAGGTGAAACCGATCTGTCTCTTGTTATGTCCTCTGTCTTTGTCAGATAACCCAGGAAACATTTCAGACTCATATGCAGCTTTTAGAAGCTTGATTTAGATCCTCTCTTCTACACATAGCCTTCTCCATGAAACAAAAGAATTATGGTGGTATTGTTAGACAAAGGAACCTTGTGTGTAAAGTATGTGAGTATCACTGGGAGGAAGTCGTGCCTCTGCACCCGGGTGTGCATGTCATGCAATCTTCTGTTGAAAGTGTTTCTATGAAAGGAGCATAACTTTGGTGAACCCAGAGGAATTTTAATGTAAGCTCTCATGTCGCTGTCTCATCCCATGACTTTTAATGACCTATACGACCACTGTCATGCAGTGCGAAAAAAGGGTGATAGTTATTGTGTGTATACAAACATCAGTGTATGTGTATTTGTACATAACACTGCCATACCATACATTTGATAGGAATGGATACTTTTATCTGGTGAATATAACGTGGCATCAAGTGCCAGTCCAGTAAAAATGATTAATTTGCACAATATCTTTTTAGATAGTTAAATAATATTTTTTTGACCATTTTAGGTTTGTATAAGTGCAGTGTTGTCGTTATATTGGACAAGCATATTTACTTTGTGTGACTTAAGTTACAGTTGCTGACTGTGTTGACGGTTGACTGTGTTTCTGCCAATATTCATTCAGATGCTATGAAGACGAGAAGGTATTTGAAAGCCATTTTGGACTATAATAGTTATATCTCTCACATTTTGCACACATGGGTCATAAAACAGAAAAGCCCCCAAAAAGGTGGAGTTTAGCACCACTAGTTTTCTCATCACTGCTATTTGACTGCAGTGGCTGTCAAATAGGATATGGTTTTGATCATTTGTTCAGATTTCTTAAGAGCTGTTTGCCCTAATAGCACAATGTTTCTCTATGAAGGAAATTATAACTGTCATACAGTCTCCTGCAGCGTAGTTTTACTATGTTAGGGTGTCAAGCAGATAGTTACTGGTGCTCTGTTATTTACTTTGTGATATTAAGTAAGCTTTCCTCATGAAAACAAATATCTAATCATCCAATCAAATGGCCGCAACTCAATGTTTTTAAGTACACAGACATGGTCAAGACGACCCGCTAAAGTTAAAACTGCGTATCAGAACGAAGAAAGGAGATTTAAGTGACTTTGAACTTGGCATGGTTATTGATGCCAGATGGGCTAGTCAGAGTATTTCAGAAACTGCTGATCTACTGGGATTTTCCCACATAACCATCTTTCAGGTTTACATAGTGTTGTCTGAAAGAGAGAAAATTTCCAGTGAACAGCAGTTCTCTGGATTAAAATACCTTGTTGATACTAGAGGTCAGAGAAGAATGGCCAGCTTGCATCAAGCTGATAAGAATGTAACAGTAACTGAAAAAACAAGTTGTTACAACCAAGTTCACAAGACTGCCTCTGAAAGCACAACATGTATTGGTAGGAAACCACAGTGGGTGCCATTCCTGTTTCCTAATGGCTGTTCCCAGCAGGAAAACCCACCTTGTTATAAAGCTCAAATCATCTCAAACCATTTTTTAAACATGAAAACGAGTTCACTGTACTTAAATGGCCCCCACAGTCACCAGATTTCAATCTAATAGAGTACCTTTGGGATGTGGTGGAATGGAAGATTCACATCATGGATTTGCAGCTATAAATCTGCAGTAACTGGATGATGCTATCATGACAATATACACTAAAATGTCTGAGGGATGTTTCTAGCACCTTGTTGAATTTGTGTCATGAGGATTTAAGGCTGTTCTGAAGGGAAAGGAACCCTAGGGTGGGCATCCAAGCAAGATTTCTCTGTTAAAGTGTTTGGTGAGTGAAAAATCTTCTTTTTCATTTTTTTTTTAATCCTCATTGTCAGTATCCCTATATCTTGATACTTGTATATCAGACATGGCTGTCATCACCTCTTCTGTACAGCTATCTAGCTAACACTGGAAACATAAGAAAGTGCTTTAATTCCCAACTTTAGGTCAGTGTCTTCTTGAAGGCTGCACTGCTTAGTCACTTTCTGCTGTTGTCCTGGACACTGGCAGAACCCATGATAGACCAAAGTCTGAAGTTTGTTTTGTTGTAAGAAAAAGCTTGTAATAGGGTTGTAATAGGGTTGTAATAGGGTATTCAGTCCTGCCAAGGATGTGCAAATTTCAGTGCCCTGCTATACGGAAGTGGGTGAAAAAACATGTAGGGCCCACCAGAAGGCCAAGCCTGTGCACAACAGAAATAGACTGGATTCTTTTAAAGACAATGATTTAAGATAGATTCTTGAAGTTAGTCAGATAAATATCATTACCACCCAAAATACCACAGCATACTAAAAAAACACTGTTTTAATACAGCCAACATTTTCTGGCCAGAAATATGATAACTAATACACAGCATAGAAAGTATTTTCCTCTCACGCTTGGCTTATTAAAAAAGTGAATAATGTGACCTGCTAGTGTACATTTCCTCATTCCTTTTCTACAGCTTCGTTAGCTACACCTGTACATTGGAAGTCACACTCCATTCAGCCTCCTTTTTTCTTTTCCGCTTATGCTTCAAATAAAATGCAGTTTCAAAGACCACGCCATATGTGTATTTTCCACACTTTGGAATATGTAATATATTTAGTTTGGTGGTAATCACTCACACACTGGGACAACAGAGGCAAAGTACTGACTAAGAGAACAGAGTGGGAGAGTCGCTGATGTTTTAAAACATGTATGGATGATTAATTACCTGGAGCTGCTGGAGGAAAATACTGGTTTTAAAGAACACAGAGAGAGCCTGCCACAAAATGAGTGTGCTTCCTCTCCTCCATTGGAATAATTGAAATTTGATTAAAAGGGAAACCAGAACCTTATTTTGCCCGGTAAGCAGAATATCCAGAGTGAAATGCAAAAGTATCTGTTCCTCCTTCAATATGGTAAAACGTCCATGAAAGTTTGCACAGGGTCATTTGCCAAAGGACAAGAAGGGAAGTCATTATTACTCTTCCCTTTACCTGTAACCTCCAACCAATGCATATCACATTGAGTGGGGTGCAGTCAATCAATTGTGACCATACAATTACAATCTATCAACAAGGCTGTCAGGTTGAGCAGATCCTCAGGCTGGAGTTGGTAATGATGAGTTCAAACACCTGAAACAGGTCTTTCAAGTCCAGTGTAGTTTGTGAATTTGTCTGCGGCTTTGTGTGTGTGTGTGTGTGTGTGTGTGTGTGTGTGTGTGTGTGTGTGTGTGTGTGTGTGTGTGTGTGTGTGTGTGTGTGTGTGTGTGTGTGTGTGTGCGTGCAAGGTTTTAGGATAGTGAGGAAGCAGATGTACCAGATTTGAGAGAAAAAAAAGTTAGATAGAGAGAAGGCGCTAAAGTCTCTTTTGATTGCCTTTTTCCCTCAACACCCACTGCACTGACAAAAAGGGCATTTTGGTAATGAAAGTAATGAAAGGTCTGAGCTGCTTGTGACCTGCCAGTACACCGCGCCATTCTTTAGTGTAACAGCTTGTGATTCATCTTTAGACCTGCTCTTTCTTAAGTACAGTGTCCTCTTGTTTAAGCGCTGTGCAACACAAGCGAAAAGTACATGAACCACTGAAGAGAAGCTAAAATCAAGCCCCTGACTGCAATGATCATTAACAAACTGGTCCTTTAACCTTTATCCTGATCCCCTTTTCCTTGTAGCTGTGTCGTTATCAGCATATAACCTCCTTAATATGCTATCAAGCAGACTACCTTCAGATTGTAAGCAAAGTATTATTGTGAGGTTAAGATTTTTTTTTTTTTTACAATGTAGAAGTTTGATCGATGAATAACTGCAGCCTTAATAAATGCCCTTCAAACTAAGCAATCTCTCTGAAATGACCTGTGGATGTGGACTTCCAGGATGTTTTTGGGGTAGAGGAAGACTTTTCTAACTCTGGAATAACTACATTAAAAACCCATCTGACATTTGCAGGTTTCAAAGTCAGTGTTTAAGTCATTATTTCCTGTGACAAACCCACAAGAACATATCAGACAACTACAGAAGTTGCATTTAAAACATGGCTCCATAAATGACCAAATTCGTTTTTGCAATGGCCCAAACTTCACAGGATAACGATGCTAGAAAAAATAAATGTCTGGCCTGGAAGATGGGCGGAGGTCGCGTCTACAGGAAATGGTTTTCTTGGGGGTCTGAATGCTTTCAGGTTTTACATCCCTGTGATGGATCAGTGTGTCTTGGAATGTTCAAATGGATATCTTGAGGTGTAGCTACAGTTTCAGATGGATTAAGAGGCAGGAGGTAGGGTGGAGTGGGTCCAACTATAACTGTGCCCACATGGCTTTAATCAGTGGGACTCTCTGCATGCCATATCAAATCACTGGACACCACCTATGGATTAAAGGGGTGTGGGTAGACCGCAGGCAACCAAGTAGTTCACCAAGTACTTCAAAAAAAGGAATTTTTCATATCAACATTAAACATTTTAGTCCTCTTTTTTGATTTGAAATCGTGGAGATGACAGGGTCTTAAAGGTCTTTATTATGGATCAAGTTTAAAGAATATTACTAGTCACTGTTTTTGTATTGTTTTGTGCTCAAAGGTTCAATGTACTTGAAATTTATGAAAGAAATTGTAATTGCTCAAGTGTAGCTTAGAGAAAAGTTTTAAAAAAAAAATACAAAACCTGGGAAAAAAATGAGGATCAGATGGTGCATGTTGATAAAGAGGATGAGTAATACAGTAGTAAAGTTGTTTAATTATTTAAGGGTAAAATCAGTAGACACAACATTAGAAAATATTAGTCTTTCACTTGTGTCTAGCCATTATTCTCCAATCGGCTTTGTGTTTCATCCCAGAGAACTGCCACTGAGTTGATATTTTCTCTTTTTTTCGAACATTCTCTTGAAATAATAGAGATGATTATGTGGGAAAATCACAGCAGATTGTGAAACACTTAGACTACAAAAATCACAAAGTCCCCTTTCTTTCCCACTCAGGTTTAAACTTAAGCAGAACATTTTGACCTTGTCTATTATATGCTTCAACCCACTGAGCTGCTGAAGTGTAATCGGCTGGTTAGATGTTTGCATTGATGAACAGTTAAACAGGTGTACCTAATGTAGTAGCCGGTCAGTATATATTACCTTTAAACAGTGCAAGACCGAATAATTTATTAAAAAAAAATGTTTAATTGATGTAATGGTGCTTACTGATGTGATTGCTGTGTGTTGATGTCAGTGAGTACATGGGATGCGCTGATGTTTTTGAATATATCAGCTTTTCTTCCGATACTATCATTTGGTGGTATACTTAAAAATGTTATACGCTGCTATATTAGCATACAAATTCCCTATTGAAGACAGGAGGAGCCGTTCTGGAGGACCCCCTCTCCCCCCGCCCGCCAAAAACCCCCCACCCAGCTTACAAGTTAATCCACATTTTATTATGGCTGCTGAGCCGGCGAGGGGTAGATTAAAAGCAACACGTTCTCGAGCAAGTTTGTGAATCAACTATATTAAAGGGGAGATTAGTTTGTGGACTTAATACATTATCATCTACTAGTTTAAATATGTGTAGGACAAGTGTTTTGCTTCCCAGGATATTCTTTTTCTTTAACTAGAAAAGGTGTGGCTTGATAGAAGGTTCACTAGGATCTGGGTGACTCTGTCAGGTAAATGTTGCTCTGGATGAGTATCAAACAGTGACATGTCACACCTGGCTTTTTAAGAAGTTAAAGAACTTTTAGTCTTATGTGCTTGATTTGTTGGCATCAAGTACAGCGGACAGCTTTAAAGGTATGATATTCCTGTCCTATTGTAAAGTTCAAAATCTCTTGATTGTTCAGTAGTGGTACCACAGTAAATTCAGTTGAAGGTCTGTTTTGGAATTTATAGTATAAACTAGCAATTGAGCCCTCTGGCGAGTGCAGTGTATCTCTAAGTACTGTCCGCTGTTTAAGCAGCAATTGTGTAGCACCACTGGAATAACAGTTCATACACTTTCATTGCTATTACTGCTGCTTTAGGACCTCAGCCAAGAAATAACACAGCTAAGCAGGCCAGCACATGGACAGCCCCTTCTTTCTGTGTGTTGTCTACAGACTTCATCCTTAGAAAGACTGAAATAATAGGCACATTAGCCTACAAGAAATATTCAGCCAAAATATTGTCCATTAGAAGAAATGGATATTAAGTCTTCCACTGTATGCCTTGACTGCTTTTCCTCAAACGCGTTCGGGCTGAAACCCACACACACTGGAACGTGCACGTTTCCACCCCACTCTCTCCCAAACCAACCTTAAACAAACCTGCTCTAACACCTCTCTGGGGGACTTGTCGGTTGGCAGCTTACGGACCACACACAGGCGTACACACGCACACATAAGCAATTCCACACACTCTAATTTAATATCCATAACAACATAACCTTGAAGGATAAAATGCAGGACTCATTTAAATGCTAATTTGTTTGTTAACATAACATCAAGATTCAGTGTGGGACAGGTTACAGAACTAGGCTGTCACTTGATATGTATATTTTATTCTACTTTGTTATTTTTATTGGAACTTTGATTATGATAATACAAAACACTAAATAAAACATTAATATAAACAGGAAAGACTTGAGCAAAATCTTTTATGTATTCAGGTCCTTATTATGAAGCAGGAAATAAGGATGGCATGAAGAGGGAGAGCGATAAGGGGTGGAGGTTCCTGTGCAGATGTCAATATTGAAATTGATGGACTAAATCATATTTATTTGTGTGTCCATATACACACTTCACATGCAACTTCATCAAAACCCCTGGTGTATATCGTAATAATAAGCAAGCTATGAAGATTGTTGTATGTATTTCAGTGGAGTTTTCCTTCATGTTTTCAGGAATCATTTGAGACTACGACAAGTCAATCGCTGGTAAGTTGTTTAACACCGTTCATATAAAAAGAATTTAAATAGAGATGGTGTTGTGGTTTCTAAACTCTTGACTGATTGTGTAAACACAAATTGTGCTTTTAGCAGTGCAGAGGTTTCTTGCATTGCTGTCTTGTATAGTTTTAGGACACTTTGGGGTAGTTCTTTTTTTTTTCTTTATTTGTTTATTTATTTATTTAAATCTCAGAAATTCCCAAGGATGGAAGAGGAAGAAGCCTTGGGGGGATAGCCCAGGGACAGTAGACCAGGAGAAATACAGACATCAAGTAAATAGATTGGTGTCTTGATTACTAGGGTCATTTGATCCCTGGGTGAGTAGCACCTGGAGAAGTGCATTTAAAAAAAAAAAGCACAGTCAGATAACACTGCACAGTATCCCTGCCTTAAGGGAGGCCAGACTGGCTGGTCTACTCAGACAGGAAACTTGGAGAATGATCGTACAATTGAGGTTGCCCTGGGAAGCAGCTCAGACACTCAACAGATAGTGAGATAACTCCAGAGGACAGTCTAGAAGTGGGGCAGGTAAGCAGACGGACAGCAAATGTGGGAACCATTTTGTAGGCTTGTGACAAAAGTGGAACCATCCTGAAAAATGGAAAGAAGTCTAACAGCAAAGGGGAAAACATTTTAGAGACTGGGCTGGAAACTGACAGTTGAATCTTGGATTATACTCTGTTGCGGACATGGACAGCTGGAGACCCATTGACTGAGTCTCTCCTGTTACACTTCTTTGAAGTCTACTTGAAGTCCACTGCCTGGATGCATGTGTAGTTGGTGCATTTTAATGTAAATTATCTAAGGGCAAGTCCACGCAGTCACAGGGAACAGGCATGTGGACCCTCGTGCTCACTGTTCAATGACAAATTTTACATCACAGGGATCTAAGTGGAACCTAGCAGACTTGTGGATGCAGAAAGTACTAAACCTGCTTAAGGTGAAACCACTGTGGTAGTCAAGCGCGAAGACTGAAAAGCAATGCAGCCAGATCCCACCCAGGTTGCGGCTGTCAGGGTGCACTGTACTCTTTGGGTAGAACTGGGAAAAAATGGACTATGCCTCTAGTAGAAGATTGGCTTACAATAACATTGGCTGGAGAACTCTGTCGACCAACAGCTTTTTGTTTTTTTTTTTATTACGCATGAGAGAAAATAACTTGTAACACTACTTGTCTTTTATTTTTGCATTGCTCTCCACTAAGGATGGTAATTAACCGGTTCTCAGTAGTCCAATTTCTTGGAATTGTTGGTCTGCTTGTCTATTGATCCTGCTTTTTGCTTCCACTTGCACCCGAGCTACAATCAGCTGATTTCAATTGGTGTGCATGAGGAAGAAAATAGTGGTGCATTCTACAGCACAAATATGGATATTACTTTTAATTGCACAACAGGACGAGAGCACGATGGTAAAGTGCAAATTGCATCCAGGACAGAAACAGCTGCATTATATTTTTAACACAACACTGTATCTGCACAGACAGCATGCTAATACTAAGCTAGTTAAGAACCCAGAGTGATGTTAAAGCTGAGTCAATGCTGATTCCAGCCACAGTGTGAACAACAAGTAACAGGCAGTTACTAGCATAAAACATCAAGCATAAAACAAGGTGCCAGTACTGGCAGTGAGGTGAAGGTTGGAAATTGATCTTTAACTTCCTTATTATGGATTAAGAGTAGCTGTATTAAATAAGGATTTATTCACAGCATCAATGTGGATGGTTACGATTAAGTTTGAGAGATATCAAAGTGTTCATCATGCTTTTGAAACTAGCAGTTGCCTCTTGTTGGCCATTAAAAGGAATGCTGATTTAAGGCATTTCCATGCTGGTTCTGCTAATCAAACCCAGTATTGTGTCTGCCAACTTTCCAGAACGGCGCATCTGAAAAAATTGAAAATCTGGGTGGTAGCAATCGCACAAAAAAGGTCAAACACAGGTCCGTTGCAGTTCAGTCGTGATAATACAGCTGTTTCACAAAACACTAACCAATTCATGAAAATAGATATTGCTTTCACCAGGTATGGGTGGTGTCAGTTGGGACAAAGTTGGTGTCAATAAAGTGGTCTGTAAGGAACAAAACTATAATGAAAGAACACACGTTGGATTTTTTTCTTTTACAGAATTGCCCTTCTACTTTATTGTTTCAAAATTAAGCCAGTGTATCACTGCCTTTCATGGTTCTACAGCAGCCTCATTGTGAGTTATGGGATGCCTGATGCTTTGGTGCCAGAAATGTTCAGTCATGGTATTGTTTGGATAAACTCTCAGTGGCAAGCAATCTATATTTTACCCCTCTCTGTTGTCTGTCTATATGTGTATGTCTAAAATGTTCCAGTGACAAAAATCCTCCAGTGCGCTCTCATAAAAAAAGGATAGCCTTGCTAAGAAGCTGTATAAACTTCACTCCTGCTTCTAGCAGCATTGATGCCACTATTCTGAAAGAGGAATGTTAATAGGAGGAACATTTTAGCGGTGAAGTGGTGGTGGTAATGGGGAAAGGTTTGATCTGACAGGGCATGACTCCTCATTACCAGTCTCTGCCCTTAGAAATGGGATCTGTTTATTTGACTCAGTCTCCCCTAAGAGCATTGGGCTGGTGGAGTAGTTTTGGCATGTGTTGTGGCAAATGCGTTGTAGTGTGATTATTATATCACTTGCCAAATCTCATCAAAGAGACATCGCTTCTTAGAGCATTTAACTGGTACACCCACTCAGTTGAAAATATTGAAACTTGTTTGTGTTCCCGTTTCCTGGAATGTGGCAGCAGTTTTAGACCTGTGTTTCTTGGCCAATGGTTGTGAGTTTTATTTGGGTATTCAAGTGAGCGAGTGCGGGATTTGGGGGGGGGAAAAAAAAAAAAAAAAAAAAAAAAAAAAAAAAAATATATATATATATATATATATATATATATATATATATATATATATATATATATACACACACACACACACACACACACACACACACACATACACTCAACAAAAATATAAACGCAACACCTTTGTTACTGCTCCCATTCCCCATGGGATGGACGTAGAGACCTAAAATTCATTCCAGATACACAATATAACCATCCCTCCCAAACAGTGGTCACAAATCAGTCCAAATGTGTGGTAGTGGGCACATCTGCCATATTGAGATAATCCATCCCACCTCACAGGTGTGCCACATCAGGATGCTGATCTGACATCATGAGTAGTGCACAGGTGTACCTCAGACTGCCCACAACAAAAGGCCACCCTGGAATGTGCAGTTTTGTCTCACAGCAAAATGCCACAGATGCCATAAGCAATGAGGGAGCGTGCAACTGGCATGCTGACAGCAGGAATGTCAACCAGATCTGTCGCCCGTGCATTGAATGTTCATTTCTCAACCATAAGCCGTCTCCACAGGCGTTTCAGAGAATATGGCAGCACATCCAACCGGCCTCACAACCGCAGACCTCGTGTAACCACACCAGCCCAGGACCTCCACATCCAGCAGGTTCACCTCCAAGATCGTCTGAGACCAGCCACCCAGACAGCTGCTGGAACAATTGGTTTGCACAACCAAACAATTTCTGCACAAACTGTCAGAAACCGTCTCAGGGACGCTCAACTGCATGCCCGTCGTCCTCATCGGGGTCTTGACCTGACTCCAGCTCGTCGCCGTAACAGACTTGTGTGGGCAAATGCTCACATTCGATGGTGTCTGGCACGTTGGAGAGGTGTGCGCTTCACGGATGAATCATGGTTCACATTGTTCAGGGCAGATGGCAGCTGAGAATGTCCCAGTTCTTGCATGGCCAGCATACTCACCGGACATGTCACCCATTGAGCATGTTCGGGATGTGCTTGACCGGCGTATACGACAGCGTGTACCAGTTCCCACGAATATCCAACAACCTCGCACAGCCATTGAAGTGGAGTGGACCAACATTCCACAGGCCACAATTGACAATCTGATAGACTCCATGCGACGATGTGTTGCACTGCATGAGGCAAATGGTGGTCACACCAGATACTGACCGGTTCTGGGTCCCCAGACCCCCAATAGCGCAAAAAACTGCACATTCCAGGGTGGCCTTTTGTTGTGGGCAGTCTGAGGTACACCTGTGCACTACTCATGATGTCAGATCAGCATCCTGATGTGGCACACCTGTGAGGTGGGATGGATTATCTCAATATGGCAGATGTGCCCACTACCACATATATATATATATATATATATATATATATATATACACACGTGCGTATGGCAAGGTTAAATTAATATCAGTATTATAGAATATTTTACAATTTTAATTAATTAATATTATAAGTGTAATTATAAAACTGAATATTCTGTGTGGCTGTCGGTGTAAATATAGCTGTCTGTCTCTCTGTGTTATAGGCTTGTGACCTGTTCAGGATGTACTGGGTCTATTGCTCTATCACAGCTAGAATAGGTTCCCCCATGACCCTGAATTGGATTAGTGGTAAATGGACTGATTCTTATATAGTGCTTTTCTACTCTCCCAGAGTACTCAAAGCGCTCTATACAACATGCTTCATTCACCCATTCACACCCACTTCTAAACTCAAGTGCAACCTAAACTACATTCATACATATTCATACTCCGATGAATGCATCAGAGGGCAACTCGGGGTTAGTATCTTGCCCAAGGATATTTGGCATGCAGACTGGGGAAACCAAGGATCGAACCACCAGCCTTCCCGATCAGTAGCTGATCTGCTCTACCACCTGAGCCACAGCCACCCCTGGAAACGAACAGATGAATAATCAAATTTTGAGTTTTGTTCTGTTTTGATAGTACTAACGCATGGTTATTTTGTGCACACGTGTGTGGTCTGAGTTTGGTCTCTACTGACCCAACTCATGCTCTTGCTTCTGTATGAGTCTCTTACCACACACATCAATGAACTTGTACGCTGAAGACATACTGTAGTTTCTCTGTTTTCTTTTCAGGCTGAATAGACCTGTTTTAGAAGCCTGTACATGCTGAGGGAGAGCTCTCTCTTTCTCTCTGATGATCTATAGAGTAAATGGTTTAGACGTGCCTTCTCTTGATGCGAGCACCACTCCAGCTCTGCTTGTAATATGTCAGTGTCGACTGCAATACACTGAACCATATGTTGGCTCATGGGTCCTTTACACTGAAGCAAAGACTTTGCCTTGTGACAGTGGCACAGCATTTTCATCATTATACATTATAAGGATCTCCTCTGTCATCACATACAATGGGAGTTGCAGGTAGGGGGTTTCACAAATGGTGAGAGGACAGTGATTTTCTGTGCTGTAGGGTTGAAAGTCCCTGGCTCTTTATCCCTTTCTTTGAAGTGTCCTATCTCTTACAGAGATGGCATTTTAAGGCTGTGTCCACAGGTACACAGGTATTTTGGGAAAAATGCCTTTTTCTATTAGTTTTGGCCTTTTGTCCACACATAAAAGGTGTTTTGGATCACTGAAAACTGAGTGTTTGAAAAATTCCTACCAGCCTTAAAATTTTGAAGACTCTGTTTCTTGCTTTTAAATGTGTTCAAGGAAAACTTTTTGTCAATATTTTCTTGTGCAACATCAGCGTTGTGCACCTTTTATATCAGTAACACGTCAGACTGTGCACCATGTTTCTGGGGTTCTGTTTGGCCAATTTTTTTCATCACAGATAGTGTTGTATTGCATCACCAGTTGCTTTGGCATGCTCTTGACGACACACACAAAACCCCCCAGAAAAAATAAGGGCAGCACAGTGGTGCAGTGGTTAGCATCACCTCACAGCGTCACTGAGTTCAATTCCACCAGCAAGCCAGTCCAGAGACATGCTTTTTGTGGGGATAGATTAATTCCTGATTTCAAATTATGGGGCAAAAATCAATAGATTAAGCTCTAAATTGTTCATCCTAGATCTTATATCAAGCAACAACTGGAAACCTTTGCCTTCCATAACTGCAGCTGTTGGTCATCTAAATTCTCAAACACTTTCTGTTTTTAAAACAAGAGATGATGCAGCGTGCTGGAAAATATTTCCCTTTATCAATTTTTTCTCCCCCCAAAGGACAGAATATGCAATTGGTCCCTTTTGTTTGTCTGTCTGTCTGTTTGTTAGCAGTCTAGCATCTAGTTTTCAAGGTATCATTTTTAGTTTTTGTGCAAAGGATAGATACTAGGATAGATACTAGTGAAAATACTAATTGTTACTATTCTCACTAGTTGGAACCAGATTTACTAGTCGTTTAATCTAATTGTTTTACAATTTAATTGATGCCCAGTGCCAGTAAATTATGTGTGCCACCAGATGGCGCACCATTGTTGAGAATGTCATGAATCTGTTAATCTAGGCCTGATCTTTTTGTTAACACTATTAGACTGAGAACGTGGATACAAGTGGGGGATAATAGCTTTCTCCGAAAGGTGAATCAGTCTGGGGTGAGGAGTTCAGTCCTTCTTGAGGGGTTCAGAGTAGAGCCGTTACTCCTCCACATTGAAAGGAGACAGCTGGACAGCTTCTACTGGGAGGAGGCCCCAGCATAGACCCGGGACACGCTGGAGAGATTACGTCTATCGGGTGACCTGGGAAAGGCTCGATGTTTCCCTGGATAATCTGAAGGAGGTGGCTTGAGGGAGTTCTGGGCTTCCGTGCTGCTTCAGATATGTAGAAGAAAATGGATGGATGATTTATCGTCTTCTTTTAGAATTTAACTTAAGTAGTTTCCATGAATTTTAGAGCAGCGTGCACCATTCATAATGCATGGCACAATGTGCCACACCTTTCAGTAGCAGGGGTTTTTTTTGTTAATTTTTTGTCATATTTTAGTAATACGTGAACGTCTTTTGTAGGAACATGTCTTCATATCATATTTAACATCAGTTTGTTTTAAGTTTGTTTGGAGCACAATGTGTAATGTTGATAAGGCAGGATGCAAGGTGCCGCATATTTCCGCAGCATGATTCATTACTGAAGAATGTGATGAATGGTTTAAAATGCATTTATTAGTCTTTGACTTTTACCATTAAACATTTCTGAAATTTAACTTGATATCTGAGTGCTTCTTAGTTTTAGACTAGTTGATTAATCAAATATTGTTTTTTCCTTGTTTATTCAACTAAAAAATTAGTCGGCAGGAACATCCCTAGTATATACTACTAATGGCTCGAGCAGATTTAATTTTGGTAAAAATTTAGTTAAGGTCACACTAAATGTGAAAATCAATAAAAACATCATATTACCCACAAGTTTTTATGGATTTTAAAACGTCACAAAATAAACTAAGCCTTGGCGCAGACATGAGTATCTAGGTCGGCTAAGGCTTTGACCTTGACCTTCATTGTTGGAGCCCAAGGTCAAAGTTGACCTTAGAAATTTTTCAAAAAATCATGAAGCGTAATATATCACATGAAATGGCATGGAGAGAGCTGTACAACACACCTTTTTAGTCTTTCAATGTGATCCCCTGTGACATCACTATGACGCTATAACAGGCTGACGCCAGCATGATGTAATAAAAACACCATAAAGCATCAAAGTTTCGACTCCATGAGTGCTTTTATTTGAAAAGTGTTGTAATTAAATTATGCTTCCCAAACAAATACACATGTGCGGCTTGGCACTTGTGCTGTACGTAACAAGTCACGTGACGTGACGCTGCGGCTGTGATTGGTTCGGCTCTGCGCTTCTTAATTTGGATTGGCTGTTCTTTTTATTTAAGAGGACAAGAGCGGTGAGGCCTATCGCAATAGTTTAATTTTTCTATCGAGAAAAAGTTATTTCGCAATACATATTGTTATCGTTCTATCGCCCAGCTCTACAATGGCGGCAGCTAGTTAGTTTTAATATTACTCTTATTATTCTTTCTGGGTCACAAAATAAACGTTTAACATATTTTCAGGCGAGAATGTAGCTGTGTAAACCTCAAATATCTGCTCAGTTTATTAAGACACCGCATATTTTCAAAAACGCTCCGACGTTTTCGGAGACGTCTGTTACCCACTAGCTCGATAGCTAGCCGGGGGCTAGGCTCACTAGAGCCCGTGAGAACACCGGACTCCCAGCAAATCATTTTCAAACCCACCGCTGTCTTTCGCTACTCAGGTTAAATATATATGAGTCACTTAGATAACTTCAAAATGTTATTGTTTGGCTTTTTTTTAGTATTTTATTTGTTCCTGAGTAAATCTGTTTGGCTGAGATTAAAGTTATAGTTTTTACACAGCTGAATAAACGTCAAGCAGACAACTGATTATCAGACGTGTGAGATGCTCGAGAATATACTCCGGAGTCCTGTTATATTTTAGATAACAAGGAGTTTATTAAACTTCACCGAAACATTAAAATTTAATGAACTATCATCTTGTCTTTATTTTTAGTTAGCACATACCTTAAACACTTAAAGCTGTAAGCTAATGATAGTTATATAAGAGCAGATGCATGCTGGTGCAATAAGCTGTACGTTTTACATCCAATGGATGATGATCTGATTAGTCAACTAATCGAAAAAATAATCGGTGACTTGTCAACTATCAAAATAATCGTTTGTGGCAGCCCTAGTGATGGACAAAGATCAAGGTTGGAAGTGAGAGTGTGGAATGGCCTGAATAATGTATCCTGCCAACATTGTCGGGGTTTCAAGTCTGTATACATAGTCACACCCAAAGTGTTAGTAGGAATACTTTGGCAGACCTGCATTTACATGCATCTTTGGGTTAAGCACACAAGTACACACATGTTTCCAATTCAGTAGACAGGCAGGAATATAATGCTAAGTGGCAGGAACGGGGTCAGGTTCCCCATAGGTCCGCCTGCACTGGGGTGGGCGATGGGTTTAGAAGTGGCTCCAGGAGTGTGTATTTACATATGGGTTTGCCAAAAAAGAGTGTGTGTTTGAGATTGGGTTGTTTTCACAGAAATGTGGGTGGAAGGAGCGGAACCCACCCTGAGTCACGAACAGAGGGCTGATTGTGCAGCAGAAAGAGTGGGCAGGATGGCCCGAATTGGCTCTGGGGAGAAGGTATGACAGAATGCGTTTCCCCTAAAGCCACACTGTGACAGGTGGCAGAGAGACTGCTGTCACATTACATCTTTTCCCACCTTCAGACCAAAACCATTAGCGAGAGAATCATGTATAAATAAACGTATATGTGATATTTTTGTTTTTTCACTTAGTAACTGCTCACATCAGTTGTTGATTCTAGGAACAACGTTATATAAAAGTATAAAAATGGGAAGGAATGCACAGTGTATTGTGGTTCCATGGTCTGAACTGCCATCTTTCATTGACTATGCTCAAAATCACATCTCTCCCACTGTACCTTTCAGACCTGAAGTGTAATTTCCCAACTCTAAATCCAGAAGTGCTACCGGGGGACACGTTGGGTAGATTACGAGGTTAAAGCTTCATTTTGTCCCTGAGCTGTGGAGAAAACGAAAAGCAACAAACTTGAGTGTGACCTGCACTGGTTTGTGGTTCCATAGAGAGCCCAGGGGCAGCCCCTAAAGCTCTGAGGTGTCTGAACCACCTCCACTCACTTCTCTCACAGCCTCAAACTGTTATTGAGCTGGGGGCCAGGAGGGGCTGGCTGGAAATATTGTTTAATGTTTTTGAACAGAGAAAGGGCAAGATACAGTACAGCTGCACACGGCCAAAAGCCACAACCCTGATAGTACAAAGTAACGGATACAATTCACACACTGTATGTGTGTGTTTGAACTATACAAGGACCACCGAGCAGAACTGAAAAACTAAACACTGATCTAAGTTTATTTCCTTCTCTTTATTCAAAGAAACTCCTCTTCTCTGTACCTGAACTGGGTGCATTTGCTTTCATGTAAGGATAGGTCAACTTATTATTATTACTTTGGTTATGGGAGAAACATGTTTGGTCAGAAGGCTGTTCTCCAGCGACAAATTTCTCCCGAGAATAGGATATGCGGATATGCTGACCACATCAGGGGAGAAGAACAACAAGGTGTGTGGTTTTATAGTATATCTTTTGAGGCCATCTGTAAAAAAAACTTGCACTGCTGCCATGAAATCTCTTTAAAAATAAAATAAAAAAATGAAAAGGGACGATTGTAAACAGACAGAATATTGCAAGTACAAATTTATATTTTATTATTATTTTTTAATGAGTTTTGGGTATAACAACATAAGATTTGTGTAGCACTTATTAATTTTTATTTCAAATTCCAAATTGCTTTATGAAGTAAAATGAAAACAAAAATGTGACATAAAACAAATGTTTGTTCAGCAAAATGTGAAGTCATTAACAGTAACAATATGAATACAGCCTATTTTAATTTAGCTTAAACCAATTTTTAAAACAAAAAGAAGGAAAAAGCATTAAAAAATATTTTCTGAAGTAACTTGAGCATACTAATGTTAGTCTTACTTGCAGAAATGTTCACAGCTTTAAAATAATACTATTCTACAATTTATTTTTTAGACGGCATTGTTTTCGATTTAAGTAAAGGCTTGTTGACTACTGCTTGTGTTATCTGTAATAAAGCGTAACCAGATCTATCCTGCTACGGCCTAATTTCCTACCACTGCTAGTACTAGTTACTTTCATCACAGCACCAATCGTCTGTTCAACTTATCATGAAGGACAAATAAACCAAATGATTCAGAGAAGTCATGGATCGTAAATGAGATTCAAAATGATTTCCACCCTTAACAATGTTTTGTATAAAGTTAAACAGAAAACTGTTACTGACAGCAGGACATTATACACCAATTCCCCTGGTCTCCCCCTAGCCTTCCACTGCATTCATAAATATACCCTCGCCTGCTTCCCCTAATTACCTAGCATGAGCATGGCTGTTTCCACGTCCCTCTCACACATAATAGAAACTGCTTTTTAATATCCAGGCATCATAAAATGTCATGCTGACTTAACAGACATGAGGAGCAGAAGGAGCAATAACAGAAGGGGAGGTAGGGCTTGGGGAGGGGGGCTAAATGGAAGCAGTTCAGAATAGGGAATACGGTTTGGGCAGAGGAGGTTCAGACTCAGGATAGAACCTGAACTCACTACTTTACTTTTTTCCTTTGTTTCTTGCCACCTTCTGTCATTCCGTCTTTTCTTCTTCTTTTTTTACTTTCTTCCATTTGTTAATTTGTTTCGCTTTTCCACTTTTTCCAAACAGTGGATTCCTGTGGAATGAAACAATTTAGCAACTGTTAACGCATTTTAGTTTGATTTGATTACATTAAGAACTTTGCTTCCCTTCATCAGTGGGTTACAAATGAACTGCTTTCATCCTAACAGTCTCTAACCTCAGCCTTTTATACTGTTATGACATTTTCTTATTCTAAAACTTTAAGAGCTCTCATCGCTGGAAAACGGCCAGTAGATTTCAGATTAGTTGACTTTATAGTCAGCTTAGCTTTTATAGCTTGTCATTACTCAGACATCTGAAGCATTTCAACAGGAACATTAGTCAACCTGTAGCCAGCACCACCCACTGGGACAACAGAGACGAATGACCTGCCAGGTTCTGCTGCATTTTTCACCATCCCAAGGAAAGACAGAGATGGCTTTCAGTAGGGAGAAAATTCAAGTTATATCCCATGTTAGCATCTTGTTTGGACTGAAATTAAAAGAACACCTGCTTGTTCTCTTTTCTTTGCGATTTTGACATGTGTTTTCGTTTAGTCTTGCAGGTGCTCAGGTCTTGTATGGTATAAATGGCAGAATTGGGTCATTGTGACGATGGCTGTTGAAAAGTCACTTCTTTTTTTTCTCCTTTTTTTTTTTTAAAGATAAAGTATAATAATTTCCACTCTTCCCGTCGGCTAGGTCCAGCCTCCTGCTTGCCTCTCTGGGCTTTCATTAATTTTTCACTGGGCAGTATGTGATGGATAGGTTGTATTTATTCACTGCTGGGCGTCTGCTATGTGAATATGACTCATTTTGGGGCATTACGTATTCATGGCTTGGGATAGGCTGTATACAGGAAGTTATAATTAATGTGTCACAGTAGGAGGTGTTGGTAGACAGAAGGTTTGTTGGAGGGTGTTGTGGAGCATAATGTGATTTACAGTACAAACAACTGGGAAGATGTTTGTCTGCTGTCCAAAAACTGAAAGGCAGTGCTTCCTTCTCAGTAAAGACCCTGACATGTTTTCCAAGAAAATAATGTCCTGCAAGACATAATCCACACCGAAAAGACTAACTGCGATTTTAAATGTATGGAATAGGATTCTTTGGGCAAGTGGAGTGTATTGGAGTGCGATTTAACCCTAATTTGTTATCACTGATTCTTACTACTGCAGGTCTATAAAATCAACTTAGTTCGGTGCAGCTGGCCAAAAGGTAAGCAGATGTTTTAAATAAGCAGCTGTTTAACACATCTTCTCGTCTTACTTGATATATGGAGGTGTTCTTTGCAAAGACAGAAGCCAGACTCGAAAACTGCTGCTTGGTGGTTAGACCGAGTTAAATTTTACAAATAGCTCATCTTTGTTTTATTTTTAATTGTAAACATCAGGATTACAGCTACTATATTTCTATATTTAAACTCAAAGTTTTTCTAAACTCAATCTTTTTTTAGATGTACCATTTTTCATTTTTTGATTGTTATCACAAAAATAAAACATTATTTTTGTGATAACAGAAGTTATTAAAATGTACAAATTCCCCCAAACTGCACTAAGTTGCATGGTTTTCACTCAATTAAACAGCTGACAAAAGCAGGTGCAGCAGATTTATATAACAAAACAAATGGCAGTTACTTGCGTCCTTTTCAATTATGTTTACAAATTGCCAGATAAGAGGTCATCAAGTCAACACTTTTCTCTTTTTCCCTTCTCTATTTTCCCGATAACTACTCAGAGTGCTGGATACAATAACTTCAGGTTTAGCCATATTTCCTTTGTTAGCTTGTTTAAAATGTCAATATTAGGTGTGTGAAGGCCATTTCAGTGTCTGATTAGGTTTGTTTTAGTTGGTTGTCCCCCTGGGGTTAACTTTGGTGATCTTTTTGTGTTCACTGGCTGCGAGTATGCATAAAACCTTTACCACTGTGCACGTGTTGTGGATGCTCAAATCTCAAAGACTGACACAGTTGAGTTTGACCGCCCAGTCACCGGTTGAGACCAAGAATGGAAATCAGGCTATTTGGTTCATTTGCTGGTGGATCGGTGCATCACCAGTTGTTTAGTTGGGGCACCATGGTGGTTATGTGGCTGGCACTGTTGCCTCAGCATTGGTTTGTGTATGTTAGCAGCAGACTGTCAGGTCCTCTAATGAACATTTCTTTCTTTCTATCTTTCAAATTTTGTTTATGTCAATAATCCTTTGTTATTAAGATTTGTAAGTCACAGTGGTACCTATCCCCACTTCTCTTTGGCACTAGTGTGTGCCAGGGTCCTGGGTAATAGCCAACCTTTAATCACATACAGTTTGTTAGTGTCTGTGGCTCTGACCATTTCCAGGTGCATGACCTGATTTTCCTGCTGGGTAGGTGGTCCAGAGGAGGCACCAGACCGTTTATCACAGAGCAATAGTCCATTAGAGGAAAAGCTTTTGTGGATGTGTGGATATGTGCATTTACTAGAGTAATTTCTTCTCTAATGCAAAGTGACAGACAGAATTATGGGTGTCCTTTCTATCTTTTTTATTCACTTGCTCCTCTGCGAAGCTCACTGCTGTAAGTAGTTCTTTCCTTCTCTGTGGAAGTTTGTGTAAATATGACTGCTGCCCTGTATTCGTGGATGTCAGCAGATCTAGATCCCTCCACTGAGCCTCATAACCTTGTGGGAAGAAACAGGTATGAGGCCAAGGGAAATGTGGTAACACCAGTGTGAGGCCAGTTCTAATGGTAAATGGCATTAGTTAAAGCACAAACTGGCAGTTACCTTGATCAAAGAAAGCACACTGATTTAGTAATGTTTAATTGAAATTGAAAATTGAGAACAAAGGTTATCATCTTACTGTTTTGCTTCGGGTGAGGAATTTTCCAGAGACCCACTAAGTAAACTCACTGCAGTTTGAAGCCACAAACCAGCACACAGTCACGGGCCAGAAAGAATTAGATCTGATCCACAGTTTGGGAAAACTTCACAAACTCTCTCCACCCTCTATTCATGCCTTCTTTTGAGTTTTTGTAATTTTTAAAGGTACCCTACTTAATTTTCTTTTTTTCCCCTGCTTTTCTGTCTTTGCTCTTTATTTATATTGCACCTCGTGTGGACATATTTCACCTACCTTAATCATATTAAATGCATTTTTGTTGTTTATTGTTCGACAGTATTAGATTGGGTGAGGAATAATAAGAAAAGGGTGAGATTCTGAATAGAGTCCCTGTACCTACTGTTAGCTTTAACAACATTTGTTATTGTGTTATGTTATATAATCAGATCTGTTTCCATATCGTGAAGTAGTTTTGCTTAAACTGCCTACGATGCATTGGCTTTACTGAGAATCAGCTGTGGTACAGATGGTGGTTATTTGACATAGATTTTTGGGCTCGGCAACAGTTTATTTAGAATTTTGACAGAGACTGCACCATATGTGAACCTCAGTATGATAACTAGTGGAATGTATTGCACTAGGGGAGTAATATTGCATTAGGGGTGGGCTTAAAGAATTTCAGAGCAGTCTGTTTTCTGTACTGAGCGCATTGCTCAAGAATATCTTCCTTTGTGGTTCAGAGCTGTTTCCTGTTTACTACATTTAAAAATGCATGCACTTTGACACCTATGGTGATATTGCAGATAGTGTTAGCTGATTCCAAAGTACAATGAAACCGTCAGAAAGGGACATGGTATGTAAACCTGTGCTGAATAATCATGATCGACAATCGGGGGTGTGGGTTGGTGCGTTACTCGTGGGTACTAAATGTGATTGCCATCAATACAAGGATTTTGGTGGATGTGGTGATGTTGTGGTGTGATGTATATCTGTGTGTGTGTGTGTGTGTGTGTGTGTGTGTGTGTGTGTGTGTGTGTTTTAAACTGTGGATGTTAATACTCATTTGGTATTTATAGTTGTGTTATCTAATATACTACACTGATACTTTGGTTGTGACTCCAGCTATTCTGAAGTAGAGTGAAATATTAAAACGTTTGAAAAAGAAAGCATGGAAAAAAATCTTTGTGTTCAAGAACGATAAATTCTAAGGATTTTACTGCCTTGGTCTCTCTTTCAAATGCAAAACAGCTTGTTATTTTTGGGAAATTTTTAAATACATACTCCCCAACAAATCTAAAAGGCTTGGCAGTGCCCTTTTAGGTTATATGTTTAAAGATTTCTGTAGTGTTTATGGTGTGTGAAATGCACTTTTGGAAAATGTCCAGTTTTCCTGTGGAGAGTGTACGTTTTAATTGAATTCCAACACATTTCAGAGGCTCCTCAAAACTTACCCTCAAATGTAATGTGAAAGCCAGATGCTGCATCGGGCGTGTAGTGTGTTGGTTTGAGTTACAGGCGCAAACAGATAGACTCTGGTCCAGCAGACTCAGTTATTGCTCAAGTCAAACACAATCAAAGTGACTTTAAACAAAATATATGCTAGTTTATCATGAAATGCTGAGTTGCTGAATGCTGAGGATGTTGTGATAATTATCTACAGTTCTTCTTTTGAGTTGCCAGACATTTTCAAGTAGCCTAAAAAAATATTTATTTTTCCTGAAGGGGAAAATACACAAGTAAGTATATATAAAATATACATTTATTTTTTCCCACTATACACACCCACTCTCAAACTAATACACTTAAGAACTGCTAGACCGTTTACAAAACAACATTGCCTGACTGCTAAAATTATTATTATTATTGTGTAAAATTATTTGAGCTGCATATTTAATTTAAAATGTGTCTAGGATATTGTTAAATACCAGAGGTGGGAATTGTCAGAAACAACATGATACGATAATCAGTATAATAAACGATATTATCACAATACTTCACTCATGATACAATATTATTGTGACTTTTTACATTTTGAGACACGGTGAATTTTGTGTGTATACTTCAAATTCATCCATCCATTTTCTTCCGCTAATCCAATTCAGGGTTTCAGGGGGTTACCACAGGGTGAGAGGCAGGGTACACCCTGGACAGGTTGCCAGTCGGTTGCAGGGCCAGGACAGACAGACAGAAACCATTTGCATTACCATTCACACCTGTGGGGGAATTTAGAGTCACCAGTTAAGCTAACCCTCACCAGGTGTATGTCTTTGGACAGAGAATCTATGCAAACTTGGCAGCTGAGTTGCTGAGACAGCTCAGACAGCTGAGTTGGACACAATAGAGATGGTTTCACCTTGGCCACATGGAAGGTGGGATGAATTTTTAATCTTAGTCCCACCAAACTTACTTTGGAAATAGTGAAGACTTTAAAAAAAACCCAGAGTATTAGTAAGCACTTAGTGGGTTGTCTTGAGTCGACTGCTAGACCTTTGGGACAGTTTTGTAGGTTGGAGCAGTTTAGGTTTGTGGTTGAGTGATCTTTTCTATAGTTTACTCAGTGCATTGTCTCGCTGTGAGACTGACAATAAGTTACACCATTGTTGCTTGGGTGCAGAAGGAAGTGGGTAACATGCACTTGTTAAGGTAGCACTTTCCACCCCCTATAAGGAAAACTTTGTGGCCCAAACATTAAAAACACAACAACACTTTCTCAGTTCAAGCACGATGGGAAAGATCAACAGGCCACATTCATATACGATGATGAAAGATTTAGCTTAAAATAATTAGTGCGCAGATATGAGCTGAAGAGCCAAAACAGCGCTAATTCAAAAGATTGCTTACTGAGGAGATGAGTTAAACAGATGAATTAGTATCCTGTTAAAATTCACACCATATTAACCTAAAAGTTAAAACATCCTGTTTTGCCTCGTTTTTAATAATGACGGTTGAACGTAGCTTCCCAAGTACACATTCATTTCGTGTATATGTGTGAGAATAAAATGAGCGTGTGCGTGTAAGTGTCAGTTGTTTGCAGTTGTGCTGAAATGAAACTGAAGTGAGACAGATTAAATTTGATTCAATGTAATAAAAAGAATATAAATTTTAAAGTAAAAAAATCACCTTGTTTGCCAGTCTGTTGAAGATTACATTAAAACTCAACTGTCCCTTAAGGTTGGGCAGTCAATTTTGCCAATGGACCACAATGCTGAATCCAGTTCCTCCCAGTAACAGTTAGCTCTCTTTTTAAACTTTATGGTGCAGCCCTCCACAGCACTCTATTTTCTCATGTAGTCCTTTCAGAAAATTGGTTAACAACTTGGCAATAATTCGTCATCCATTGACACAACTCTAGCAATGATGATCCACAGCCTTTTAAAGTTCTAGAAGAAACCTCCTCAGCCCTGATGCAGGTGCAGGCACCTCAGCTCCAGGCCTTTCCATGTTTGCAAAATGTTGAAGCTGATAACTGTAAGGACATGAAAACTGGTGGCAGCATTGAGCATGGTGTTGGGACTTGGGAGCTACTGTGGGCTTCACAGGTGTTAATTTTGTCATCTAATATTTTTTGACTAACTAAAATAAAGTTGTATTTCAACACAACGTGTTGCATTGTTTGTCATCAACAAAAAAAACGCAACAACTGAAATAATCTTCAACACAAAAAACTGGCCAAATTGTTTTTTAAATGTTTTAATATAAAGTCTTATTTAGTGCCCCATGGTCACTATCACCAAAATTTTATCTTAATATTTTTAAGTTTCATAGTTATAAATAAAATGGCTTTTTTCACTAATCAATTAAAAATATCAGCTCAGGCATTGTGGTTGAGGTTTTACAGTTTTTCCATGAAACCGAGATTTAACCAAGATTTTAATGTTTTCCGCCCATGATATAATAAAAACAATGTCGAGAAAAAAAATGTGAACATATTTTCATAGCTTGTGAAATAAAAAGCACACAATTAACCCCACATCTGCACTAAATGATCTCATTTTTTTCTTAACGCTCAAGATTTAATAACATATATTGTGAATACAACTATCATAAAATAGCTAATAACCCCCGTGTGGTAATAATTAATATGAACTATAAAATTTAGCCATGTATAAAAGACTTGCATAAGATGTGGCCTACTTCATATAGTGAATCATATAAGATTTCATGATTTACTCATGAAAGTGGCCACTTTCTCATTACTTTCATATACTGTTTTAGTAAGTACTCAAAACATACAAGTTTCATTTATATAATTTTTGAAGGGATCTTGTATCTGTTTTCACTCTTGTATGCATTTCATACAAGTTTCACACAAGACAGATGCAAACTTTATAAGATTTATATTTATCTTTTCCATATGGGTCTGCTCAAGTCATATCATATGACATAAAGCAAAGAGATGCTGTCCCAGGCTCTTGGCATTTACATAAAAAGGATGGAAGCTCGGAGAAAATAAGAAATTAACAATAGCCGAGACACAATACCACTTGCAAAAGCATTTTATGCAATAAGCATAATTGTTTTCTTAACGAACACGTGATTTATAAAATGGTTCTTTTCCTTGAGCCCACCAATATCTGATTAGTGGTCATAGATTTTTATTGTAGCCCCAATTGATTCTTTTGCTTGAGAAAGTGGCTTTTGCCTTCTCACACTGCAAAGGTCAATCAGTCTATTAATCAATTGACTGTACAGGTAGTTGCATCTGTACTATTATACACACTCACTTTTGTGTTCTGCCTGGAAACGATATCAACTGTTTCAGCTAACTTTCTATAGCTTTATAATCTTAACTTTCCCTTTAGGTCACATCGGACTTAAAGAGAAACATATTCAACAACTTTTATATGTAGAAAAAGCAGTTTACACATTTATCAATACACCAGCTTTGATGTTAGCGTGTTTTTGAAATACTAATGTCTAACTTTGCTCTGCCTCCTTTGGTTTCCCCAATGTACCGGACACACGCACTCAAAAAATAGAACGCAAAGAGCCTTTCGATGTCAGGAAAATATTCACTGCCACCCTACCTCCCTTTCTCAAGCCATCCTAAATCATCTGTAGTAGTTTAACTCTCCATCATTAATCACAAGTGCTTTGAGTTTTCCTGTTTCTGACTGGACAGGCTGCTGGAAGAAATACAGTACTCGTATTTCTCTTGAGCTAGAGCACTGCACACTACAGACCTGATGTGGTTGATGCAGCCGGTAGGATTAATTGGGCCCTGTTACAGAGGATCAGCAAGTTTGGTATTCTTCACATGCTGCTCCTCCATATGGTTCCACAAAAGTCACATACCATGATTAGTAGTTCAGGTAAAAATGTTTGAGGTTGTGGCAGTCATAGCTAAAATCCTCAAATAAGTTTTTACTCCTTCCAAAAAATAAATATATAAAAAAAAGTCAAATGGTTAATCAAAAGTTTACTTTTTAGAATTCCACTTTTTTTTTTTTCAAACAAATGCAAATTTAAACATTGTATACAATTTTCATAAGTAACACTTTACTGGTGATTTCACAAGTTAAGCAGATATGCAAAACATTAATTTACAAGGGGAACATGTAAGCTACTTTGCAACACTGTCAAGGCCATCACTGTTGCTCCAAGAAAAGGTAGCCTTGACACAAAGTTAACTCCTAACACCGCCTCTATTTTTAGTTCAGAAAACAAAATTTGGCCTCATTAGTTTTGGTATTTATCATATTTTTATTTTACATGACTTGGCCTAAAAGTGTGTTTCCTAGCAAAAGAAGCTGCAAATTGCCCCAGGTCTTATTTGCCTCAGTGGGGCTGTGGAGGAGTTAGTGTGGTGGTCAGCACTCCTCAGACTCTTTGAATTGCAAATCACCTCAGTAACTCAAAAGTAATGCAGCAGGGAACGTCACCTCCTGTCATTTTTCAGCATTTGGTGCATGAGGGCACCATTGCTGAGGAGGTACAGTTATTGTTTCTGTCTCTGGTGTGATTCTTCCTTATTGTAGGAATGACTGGGGCTTGCGCTCTAAACCTCTACTTCACTAATGTGCCTGAAGGCTCCCTTAGCTGTAATATTGCGCGTCTGCAAGCATTACAGAATTGTGCAGTGGGACATCTATCTGATTAAAGGAAACAACCACGGAACCTGATGTGTACTAACAAAACTTCTGTTTCCACTTTTTGTTTGACTTTTCCTTTTTTTTATCGTGTAATATTACTAACAAAATTGCTTTATAAAGACATTTATAAACATTTATTTACACACAGAAAAGTACATGAATTTAACACACTTTCTATATACAAATACAGTGTGTATAATGTTACCTGTACACAAGTTTTTCTGTCTTTGAAAATCGTTTGAATTCTTTTTACTTATCGTATCTTACTTTACTTACCTGTCATCAAAACTATAGTTTCACCTTTGAATTCTGTGTGGATTTAAACAAAAACATAACACACATAATTATGTTATATGCATGTTTTTATTTAATAAAAAGGATTACTTTAGCTACAATTTACTCCACGCACATAACTCTATCCTATGTTAAATGAAACGGGCAAAATAAAATTTTAATGGGTTTTTTGCTTGAACGTAGGACAGAATTTGAACATTTAGCATGGCATATCTTAATTAGTGGCACTGCTGATGGTGTGCCTGGCAAAGAGGCAGTGGGGACCACTGAAAACCACTGAGGGTAAATACAAGAATCCTGTCTCTTTGCCAGGCTAATTAATTCACTTCTTTTCTCTAGCCTATTATGACTTTAATATGGTGAAGCTTTATGGATTTGAAACAGAAAGTATTGTGTCACCATTTCATTTTTTTTTCTTCACCTCACCTTTTAATTTTTTTTTTGCCAAATGAAATACTAAGAGATAAGACTAGCACATACATACATATGGGCAATATTATGTAGAAGAGGATATAGTGTAAAATAAGAAGTGCCTTTGCATTTTGAATGCAGTCTAATCCGTTTATAATTACACAGTGAGGAAGCGAAATAGAGGTCCGACTGTTCGAACGTGTAATCCCCTTCATGTGCATAAACATGAGCACATTTCATCAATGGGGCTGGACTAAGACTTCTGGATAATTACCTGGGGCAGTAATATTTTGATAGACCCACCCTGCCCCCTTTTCTCTGTAAATAATGCATACCAAGTTGAAATCAGAGAGGCCTATGTAAAATTACCTTCAAAGGCTGGCGTAAAATTGGGCAGCTCATCCATGTAGACAAGAAATGAACCAATGTTTCTGTTGTGAAAGAACAAGAGCATAGACTCTGTATCGCTAAACAACAATCTCAATGAACGATGTCAGATGGAATTTATTTTATCTCCAATGGCATTGCATGCCTGCTTAACAAATTCTATTAAATGCAGATGAGTGTAAGCCATTGGTGTTTCTCATCAATGTACATCTCTAGTCTACACACCACTAGGGATCCCACCATTGTTGTTTTTATGTGGGCCTTTGGCCACACATAAATCCATCAATTTTTAAACCTTATCCCGTAGTACACCTCATAACAGTATGTTGCAAAAGTGGAGTCCAACACACCGCTGCAGCCTGCACAGTAACCTACTGCTTTGGTGCAAAAAGACATATTCGTGTGCCGCGTTTTCTCAAGCTTCAAATCGACAGACATCTATGCCAATTTTCAGTGAAACCTTCATGATAGTGCAACTCGTGCTGTTAACAGCGCCTTTCTGCTGAATTTCAAAATTACGCAGTTGTCATTAAAACCTTTCTCCAGTTTCACTTTGTGCTAAACAGGTGAAAAATAACATTTGTTTATACCCCTTTAACTGTGCTGAACAGTTGAAGATTTATTTATTTTTTATCTTTACAAAGTTCGAGCATTACGGTTAAAGATCTTTGCTGAGTTGCATAATGAGGCCTACATAATTATTTGAAATTTTAAAGCTTACTTTGCAGCGCAGATACATTTTAAGATAACATTATTAGTGCCACCATTAGACTATCCTGGGAGAAAGCAGGTTGTCTATGAAATTGCAAAAATATGCATTATTTGCAGATCTAAAGGAAGCGGAGAGAGCTTTTTAATTTCTACCTTTTGCAGAGCAACAAAACCTAAAACCACTGTTTCTGAAAATATTTTTCATCAGTTTTGTTAGAGTCATGCAACGGAAAACGAGGAGGAAATTGTTAGGTGGATGGACTTCATTAAGACTAATGGAGTGCAAGTTATTGTTGATTGATGACAGTCAGGATGAGATTTGATACTATTCCAATGCTTCCAATTCTTCATCTAATCAACACGCAAATGACCCTCTGTACAGTGCAGAAAATTCCCAGTCTAAGACCATGCGTAATAAGCTCAATAAGTTCTCTCATAAATCACTCTAATTGAAAGGATTCCTCCCTGGCTGCTACTTACAAGACACCTCACAGACACAGACAGGGTGAACAATCCCTGATGCTCCATTTGAACTCCAAGTGAACTGGAGAGTGAAACCTCCTCTGGCTGGAATGAAACAGAAATGACATAATAGAAAGATGAGTTTAAGATGTCACAGGCAGAGAAACTCAAATTATTAATAATCTAATTTAGGGTTGCTTTTCTGGGACAATCTGTGCTTTCTTCAACATCAAACAGGAGGAAATGGCTCAAAAGAGTGTGATATCGTTGTTGAAAAGAGAAAGAGCTTCTGATTCTTTTGTTAGTGGCTGATTTTTGTTTGTTTATTTTGTTTTTCATTTCATTTTTTTTCTCCAGTTCGCTATACTATTAGTACAATATCTAGAGTACAGCCTGATTTTGTTTTTGTTCGTTTTAAAAGCTGGATGTCTAATTTTCTCATCTCTAAGCTGAACTGTGGTCTGTAGACTCACAATATCTTCATGACCTGTGTGTGCTGCTGAAGCTGCTGTGTTTACAGTAAGACACACCTGTGAGGCTGTCCTCATCCTGGGAATGTGTGGAGATTTATTACCTATTGATACACACCCTCCCTGAACACCCCCCCAAAGACACCCACGGTACATTGTTGACTCATGAATTGCACAGCCAGAAGCTCATGAATCATTTTCTTAAAAAGAATATTTCTCCCTTTTCTCCACTTTCCTTTTCTGTGATTTCACATCCTCTGTCAGATAGATAAAGTATGCTGTGTACAGCCAAATAAAGTGTTTCCCCTGCATTCACATGTTTTTCTTTCTTTCTTTCAACTAGAGAGAGAGGCTGTGATATAATGGTTGATGTTTTGCCATTTCTTAAAGGTTTGCCCTTCATAGTATTGTTTTGATTATTTAGTTCTTTTATGACTCGCTTGATTCACTTTATTTTTATTTATATTATACCAAATCACAATTTAAGCCATCTCCATGCATATTCAACAATTCCAATAGAGTAAGCGCTTGGTGACAACTTCCGGGTTCATCCAGTAACTCAAACAGCCACTCATTGAAACCAGAATTTCACAACACCCAAACCTTGAAGGAGATGGGCTACAGCAACAGAAGACACTGGGTTCCACTCATACCAGTTAAGAACAGGAAACTGAGGCTACAGTTTACTCAAGTTCAACAAAATTAGACAATAGGAGATTGGAAAAATGTTGTTTGGTGTGATGAGTCTTGATTTCTGCTGTGAGATTTGAAAGGTAAGGTCAGAATTTGGCATAAACAATAAGAACGCATGAATCCATCTAGCCTGGAGTCTTCGAATAAGGCTGGTAGTGGTATAATAGTGTGGGGATATTTTCTTGGCGAACTTTGGGCCCCTTTGTACCAGCTTAACATCATTTAGGATTAATGTGCCATGTAACAAATCTAAGCTAATTTCCAACTGGTTTCTTGAACGTGGCAATGAGTTCACTGTACTCAAATGGCATCCACAGTCACCAGATCTCAGTCCAATGGAGGACTTTTGGAATATGGTGGAAAAGGAGATTCCCATCAAGGATCTGTCGCTGACAAATCTGCAGTAACCATGTGAAGCTATTATGAGAATATATGCCAAAATTTCTGAGGAATGTTTCCAGCTCTTTGTTGAGTCTGTGCCACAAAGAATTAAGGCAGTTCTGGATGCAACAGAGGTTCAATCCAGTGCTCACAGGATGTAACTAATGAAGTGGTGAGTGTAAATGCATTGCAACATTTTGATACAAGGCATACTGTTAAATCTTCTCAATACATACCGTTATTTTCAAAAGCATAATGTTTCCCAATTGTGTACAAAACAAAAACAGTAAAACATCCTTCATTGTAATTCAGGATTACTCCCTCCTCTTGGTGGAGTATACACTGTGCATTTGGGTTTGGTGCGGAGACATTGCAAAGGTGCAGTGACAGATGTAATAGAAATAAACCTGCCTGTTGGGCCTCACTTCTACATTCATCAACCCATCTGAGTGAGCCTTCTGGGCTGGTTCAGCCTGGGAAACTCCATTTGTCACTTGCTAAATGCTGCCAATGTGCATGGAGTCCCCGCTGCCTGTGTCCTTTGGAGAGAGTAGATGTAGGTTTTATTTATGTCTTTGGGAAACTACACAAGCAAAAGTAAAAGTGTGAAGAAGTAACAGTTTCATTTTGCATTTAGACAATTAGTTGATTAATTGAAAAGTTGAGTTGACTGAAAAAGATCACTGTGTCTGTGTGCTACGTTATTGTGGATGGAATCTTTACATCAGGGAGTTTCTCAACCAAAGCACTTTGAACAAATTATCAGTTTGTCCAACGCAGTTTTTCCCCCATATAGGAAAATAGTTTTTATAGGTACAATTTGTCATAGTTTTAACAAAGAGAGAATTAGAAATGTTAGCTATTTGATACTTTTTTAAGTGTGTAAGTTAATAAATGGACTATATATGAGCTACATGATAGGCCTTCCTATCTCCCTTGTTATATTTCTTTGTAGATTACACAGGTTACTTGATGGTAAAGTTCTTAGGTATAGTAAAGCTAAAACAAGGCCATATAGAATCACATTGTCTGGCTCTATGGATAATAAAAGAGAAATAGTGTCCACAGTTGGAAAAACAAAAAAAGAAAGGCCTTACAAAGCATTATAATTGTCAGAACAAGAAATAAAAGGCACTCTGACATTTTATCAACAGTGGAGTCATACATTATTTATCTGGGGAGTTTATATCAGATTGCAGATACTAAGGCCGAGCACAGCAGCCATTTTACATCCCGGTCCCTTCCCTGTGTTTTATGATAAATGTTCTCAAAGTGCTCTGCATTTTACCCAGAGTGCACATAAACTACAGGCTAGCTAAAGCCATAATTCTCCAAGACCCACTTTCACGATTGCAAGCACCATTCCACAGAATCTTATTCAATACGTCTTCATAGTCAAACTTAGTCTTGCTTCTCTCTGCTTATCTCTACTCTAACTGGATTATGAATGTCATCAGTGGCAATCATAATACAGATACTTAATGTGTAGTATTCATTTTAATACGGAATAATGGGTATTATGAGAATCACTCAAGATTTTCTGACCTCAGAAACATGGCATGTTCTTTCAGATCATACTTGTAAGATTAAACTGCATTGTAAACTTCTTAAAGAGGGGACATCATTAAAAATATACCATAGATCGTTTAGCATGTTTAATGCTATTTTTTTTAAAGAAAAACCCTGTCTTACTCTCCCTCTTTTTCAATTTACAAGAGAGGCTTAAAATATTTCAGCAATTATGGCTACAGCGAATAGTATACATGGCCATTGTGACCAATTTGAGAACTTTTATATCGCGAGAGGCCAAAGGTCTGGTTTCACTATTATCATGCAAAGATCCAGGGTCAGAGTTCATCTGACCCACAGCTGCAAAATAAATGCAATAAACTGGTGTCTAGAGGATCCCGTAAACCTGCACTTAAATCAATTAAGAGCAAACCTTGATTAAGATTTGTTGTCTCTCACTTTTAATGAGAGAGAGAAGGAGGGAGCGAAAACTCCTTTATTAATTTCCCCAGTTTCCAAATCCATGCAAAGACTGGTGCATAAATCACAATAAGCTGCAATTAAGCTGGAAAACAAAAGATGGAGGGGAAAAAAACAACGGCAAAAAACACAAACAGTAGATAAGCAATGTAAATGTTAAGACTGTGATAAAGTACCATCTGAAATAGCATGGATACATTAAAAGTGTTGGTTACACTGCAATCACTTAGTCTTGTTGCAAATGTGTCCCAGTGGCCACTCATGGAGTTGCAATGAAAAAAAAATCCCCTGCTGCTAAAAAAAAATTTCTCTTATACATTCAGAATAATAAAAGAAACATACAAGTTTCTCAGAGCTCTAACAAGCTGATTCTTTTTTTTTGTAATGGCATATAATATAAAACTTTTGGCCTGAACTTTGCATGTGGCTACAGTAGGGTAACCTCTAATGAACATGTCCGGTGGAAACTAGAAATTTGGGCTTTATGCATATTAAAGTAAGTAGATACCATGTTTGACTGCACTATATAATTCTTGGAATGCATCCACTAAAAACATGACATGATAACCTTAAGCATACATTTAATCTTAAACATACAATTAGGTTTTAAACCACGGTTTAAAACGTTCTAACCCAACTCAATTCAAAATATGGCATTTATTAAAATACGAAGTAGTGTCTGAAAATTCTGTTGCCTTTAAATAAAGAAAACCTCACCATTGGTATAAAATAGTTCATATTTATTAGTCTATAGTTGATTTTAGAGGTTAATTTCCAGAGGTGATATTAACAGAGTCATTTGGTACAGAGGACTTAAGAAAAGACTGGAAATTTTTCTTATGATTGTTGAAAAAGTATGGTAAGAATAAGGCTGAAGGCTCCAAAATGAAAATGGCACAGTATATGAATTAGTGCTATATAGTGTTTGTCTAGTATGTAGAAAGAAAACCAGAGGCTTCTTTAACCCTTGTGTGGTGTTCGTATTTTTGTTACTCAGCCAGTGTTCATGGGTCTGGTGGACCCGCTAGAGTTTTGGCTTTCCAAATTAACACTATCAAACAATTTTATGTTAAATTACTCAACAGATGTTTACTTCATCCCAATTACAAGACATATGAACAGCAAACATGGTTAATTTTTTCCCTTTACCTTTGTTAGATCACATTTATGAATTAATGTGCTTCTCGTTTTTCTTTTATATAAAATGTTATAAATAAATCAGTTATAATCAAGTGGAGTGAGTGGAAAGACACAACACATTTACACGTGAAAAAATAATTAATTGTTTAATTTTTCTTTTGAAAAAAACTGAACACGGGTCTCACAGACCCGAACACCATACAAGGGTTAATGTATACCGTGTTCTGTCTGGGCCTGTTTGCTCAGCTGGAAGCGATGTTTGCCCACAGGATGACTGGATAAGAGTGTTTCTCATCTGCATATGTGTTTGACAGCAACTTTGAAGTGACTGTTTTGACAGAAATGTGGAGGAAATTTTAATGGAGTATGAAACAGCAATTTCTATCCAAACATTGGAGCTTAAGAAGAAATCACCTCCTTTTCCTTGTCGGGGTTTTGCTGCACACCTAGAAACACAAATGAAACTGATGTACTTTGAGTAGAGAAGCAAACATGTTTTTAAAGGTTGTTTTAAAAGTCCTGTGATTCAAAAAGTGTTGGGGTATTTGAAAGGGTCACTGTGGAACACTGTACTTTAAAACGAATCAGAAAAAGTGTCCCTTTTGAAGAAGATGCTTTATTTGAACATAATTATTGGAAGCAGAGAAATGAACCCTGGTGTGGAAATATAATACATTCTTCCATTGGTTCATTAAAAATAGATGTATTTCAAGGCTTTTTCATTTTGAGTGAACAGGATGACCCGAGTGGCCAAAATGATTTTCCATGGATGCAGTTACACTGTAATTTTCAGGGATTAGTGGCAGAGTCGAATTCAGACAGGGAAAACCTGGCAACGAGTGTTGCGGAGTGACTGCTGAACAGCTGTTAAAAAGCAGTTTTGATGAACTTCAACGTAGCTGTTGTGCCACAGTGAAAAGATGGACTGTGGTCACTTTGACAGCCTCAGCTGGCTTCACTGGCTTCATCACAGGGAATTCTCCCGCGTTGCTTGAATGAACATAAGGCTGTGTGGACAGAGCTTGTGGATGTGCTAATGATAGATGTTGGTTGTGCTGACGTCACATGGTCACACGCATGGAATTCTGTCTAGGTCGGTTCTTACCACTGTTTCCTGGTGGTTTGTGGATGGCTAGTCAACATCATCCAAAAACTGGTGGACCTCCTGAAAGGAATTTCGGAGTACTTTCTTGGGCCTTTTTTCCAGATTTCTAAGAGTACCTCACCTGTGTCAACTAATCCAAGATACCAGTATGTATATAGAGGTGTATTCCAGTGAGGTTTGCTTTCAGATATTGTGAACACCTCGATTTACTGTGCTTTCATTTCTCTTCTTAGAAGTCGGACTTTCATATTGAGTCCTTATTTCAGAGTTTCTAATTCTCCTCTACAATTAAAAACACTGTCTTGCTGCTGAAAGTCACCCCATGTTCCAAGGGTGGCAGTGCAGTGGAAATCTAATGTGCTACTTTTTGTTTCAGGGAGACTGATTGAGGGAAGGATGTGGTAGAAGAAAAGTGATGAGCAAATGAGGGATTTAGAAAGGGTAAGGGCTGAGGTTGAAGAACTGGAATACTTTTTTAAACATCTTGCTTAGACTTTGTGGTCTATGGACAGCTGGGCTGGCTTGTGTGGGAAATATACCATTATGCTTTACCATCTGTCCCTTTAGACATGTACACATTACTCTGAATTTAAAGAGAGTATTTTAATTGGATGATAGTTTATTAGGGACCCAAATATATTTGGCAATAATGACCAGTACTTTAATCCCAAAGGCAGGTCTTTTTTTTTTTTTTTTTTTTTTTAATGAGGCAAACGTGACCTTTTTCTGCAACACACATGATCCCAAGAGGTCAAGACCCTTTCACATACTGGCTTGCTAGAAGGTCAAAACATGTAACCTGCAGATCATTGCCTTAGTATGTCTAAATCTCGTCAGTATTTCAAAAAACAAAACAAAAACTAAAATCATTGATTATTGGGTTTTTAATGGGGTTAGAGTTTTCCAACATATGTTCATTCTTTAATGCAGTAAATAGCTCAGCATAATGTTAAATATCTGCATGTTATCCTGCATCTGAGTAAAAAAAAAAAAAAGAGGGATAAATAAGTATATAAGCTCAAGAGTAATTTATCTTCTATTCTCACTCCAAATATCCTTGCTCTATGTCTCCTCCGTCTGTCCATGCCCTCTCTATATACCCTCTCTTGGGGCCTGAGGGAGCTTTTTGATATGCCCCCTCTCTCTTGGCAAGGTTGTATTTCTTCATTAGGCCCTCTGGGGGCTGCCAAAGTCCCAAAGGATGTCAGAGTACATTAATTCTCATCAGGACATGGGTCCTCTCAGGTGTGAATGGCAGCCAGCAGCTGTCGACAGAGCTCTCTCAATCCTATCGCAACTCATATATCACCCACTGCATGCACACTCACATACACATATATGCGTGCACATAAATGCACACAGACAGATAACACTGTGTGTAAAATGAAAAGCCAGGCGCATGTGCAAGTTGGTTGTTGAAAGAATCACCACACAGAGAGGAAGATTTACGCTAAAATCACTGGCATATGAACATATCTCAATTTAGGACCTGACCCATGATAATTACAAAAGCAGCTATATATCTTAAAGTCTTTAGGGGGACAGAATGCCGTCTCTGCTTAATTTTCCATGCGAGTAAATTTGCTGGGTGCATATGAAGAGCCTATGTGATTGCTTTATAGCCTCACAGCAGAGTACTCTAACTACCATAAGAATAGATCACATAATCTCCGACTCTCTTTTTCTCTATAGTTCTGTCCGTTTTAAGGCTAGCATGACATAGACTTGCATGTGTTTTACCAAGATATTTGCCCTAGTAATTACATAAAGTAATTCCATTGCGGTTGTTATGGCTCCCAGCAGACGTGTATACAAATTACTCATATGTGCTCTGTGGTCAAAGCTGTGAGCTGTCCCACAAGACTATGGTTTTACATTATGAAGGTCTGCCTATTAAAGTCATTTGTTAAGGTCTTCACTCCTGGGAAGAAGCAACTCCATATGACACTAAATGAAAAAAGCTTGCCTTAAAAGTGAGCTGTTAATTACTTTGGTTATAGAAGGCCTCACATTGGATTCTGATGCGACAGCCAAGCCTTAATCCTCATGTAAACCCAGACAGCGCTCCAGAGCAGTGGAAATTGCCCCTTGTGCTTATAGCACTGTGTACATGTTAAAAGATATGATGGGGTAAATGTAGGGGTTTTAGGGCCTGTCCTGGGTGATTTCTCATTCCTATTATTATTTTGTCATCCTGTGATTATTTTGTCATTATGGGACCATATTTTCCAGTGTTTCTGGTTGTTCCATGAATAAGTTATCTGTACTCGTCATTACTGACTTATGGCGGAAGGCTGCTTTTCTTCCTCACTTATGCACTGTTTCCCTTGTGCCTTGGAGGCCTGCATTTTGTAATTGTCAATAATTAAGAAATGCTGGCTCAGAACAAGGATTTATCCAGTTGAGGCTAAAAGACTCAAAAGTAACATTTTCAGTCTGAATAGTCAGAAAGATTGAGAATTTCTAAGAACTCAAGAACTTTCAGAAAATGAAATGGAAAATGTATATAGCCTTTACTTCTATCCTTTTTTGGGTTTTGAACTTCTAAAACTCTCCTAATCTTTTCCACCACACATGATGTAGACTTTGAAGCTCTGTGCCTTCCCAAGTTTTAAGATGGACTTTGTTTTCCTAAGAGGAATCTAGGACCTTAGGCAACTGCCTTAAGTCCATCCTCAGTATCTGAAAAAAGCATGTGCTATTGATTGTTATAACCGGCTCTGTGATGTTAAACACAGTTCTGGATCAGGATAACCTGGGATGGAGGCATAAAGATGGAATAGGAGCAAGGACACAAGTCTCTTTCATTAAAACAGCTCTGGTTTGGGCAGCTTGTAATTCCTCTGAATCTCTTGTGTTGACCGTGGTTTGGCAAGACTCTGATTCCCTAGACAGTGGGAGGGAAAGATGGTTTAACAAGGACTCTAGGAACGAAAGAGAGCGCTGTCTCCTCCTCAAGGTCACTATTCAAATCAGCAAGCCATACTGCAAGCCAACTGAGGGTGTACTGGCTCAGAGCACCCAATCACACTGGGGTTCAACTTGCACACCCCATCACTCTCTTCATTGCACCCACCAGGGGAGCCAGGCTTTGGGTTACAAATGAGCAATTACCATGGTCTGAGTTACGCGCTTTTCATCCCTTTCCATTTAACTTTGTTTATCTAGTATCTCACAGCTTGCTTTAAGAGTGAACTTCCTTTCCCAGCCAAAACAATCTGTTACTCAACATAGTCATAATACAAAGTAGCAGCGGTGAAACTTTGAACAATGGCTCTTTTATGAATTAGTACTAGTTATGCTAAAATGTGTTACATATTTGCCTTTAATTTCTTTTTAACTTGTAAGGAAGATACATTTTTTTTAAACCATGGCGTCTCAGGGTTCGCCGTTATGGGGCAACACCCTAGCCTTCATCATTCCCAGCTGTCAGTGAACCTGCGCTGGTCTGCTCACTCACCTCATGCATTTTATCTAAGCAGTGGACCTCAGCATTCTGCTTTTAGTTTCAGGAAAAGGAAAATCAGAATGACCAAATTAGCCGTCTTAATGCACACACTTTAAATAGTTGTGTAATTGTTTGAGCGTGTGGCACCCTGATTTTATTTTACATGGTTGACATTCCATTTTCCATGTTGTACTCTTCTAGTTCATACTAAGTCATCTTCTGTGACATGACTTAAAAATTATTTTATAAAGAAGCTTTTGTGTATTCATCAAAATCCACTCTGTCGTGCTGGCTTTTGTGGGGGGAACTAGCACACCGGCTATAACAAAAATGTTCCTTTCAGCCTTTCTAGTTACGCTGCCGATTTTATTCATGGCAGTTTTTTACAGTAAAGCACTGTCTCACCTGCAGTTTATCCTACAGAATAATAGTGTTATTCATATACAGTTTAAGTAAGGAATAGAGTTTTAGGAACTCTTTTATTGGAGCAACTGCATGATCCTCACCTTTTCTTGCTACTTTAGTGTAGTGTCAGTAATACTTTGGACCACAGCCCAAACACCCATGCAATGTGACAGGATAGTCTTATTAAGGTTTCCTAATCAAGTCTCCTCTCCTCCTCCCTTCCTATCCCCCCTTTTTTCTGGCTTCACAAAGAACCAGTGTTTTGGCAGAGACCTCTGTGCTAAGGCCCTATTTATGTTGGATATGGGCCAATAGCCTCTTGTGTCTGCCCTCCTTTCAACTATGGGATGGTTGCTGCAAAGCAGCTACAGTTGTGGTCAAAAGTTTACATACACTTGTAAAGAATATAACATAATGGATCTACTGAGTGTCCCGTTATTTCTAAAACTCTGATTTTTCTCTGATAGAGTGATTGGAACAGATACTTCTTTGTCACAAAAAACATTCATGAAGTTTGGTTCTTTAATGACTTTATTATGGGTTAACAGAAAAAAGTGATCACATCTGCTGGGTCAAAATTATACATACAGCAACATGAATTAGCAATTTTGGTGACTTAGAAAGTTGTCAGTGAACTGAGCTTCATAGCATGGCCTCTTAACTTCTTGTGAGTGATTATGAGTGACTACAGCTGGTGACTTCTCTTAGACAGGTTAAATAGGGCTCATTGGATACAAACGCCCACAAATGCTACAATGGGAAAGTCAAAGGAGCTCAGCATGGATCTGAAAAAGCGAATTATTGACTTGAACAAGTCAGGAAAGTCACTTGGGGCCATTTCAAAGCAGCTGCATGTCCCAAGAGCAACAGTGCAAACAATTGTTTGTAAGTATAAAGTGCATGGCACTGTTTCATCACTGCCAAGATCAGGAAGAGAATGCAAGCTATCACCTGCTGCTGAGAGAAAATTGGTCAGGAGGATGAAGAGTCAACCAAGAATCACCAAAAGGCAGATCTGCCAAGAATTAGAAGCTGCTGGAACACAGGTGTCATTGTCCACAGTTAAACGTGTTTTGCATCTCCATGGACTGAGAGGCTGCCGTGCAAGAAGGAAGCCCTTGCTCCAAAAGCGGCACCTTAAGGCTCGACTGAAGTTTGCTGCTGATCATGTGGACAAAGATAAGACCTTCTGGAGGAAAGTTCTGTGGTCAGACTAAACAAAAATCGAGCTTTTTGGCCATAATGCCCAGCGATATGTTTGGAGGAGAAAAGGTGAGGCCTTTGACCCCAAGAATACCATGCCTACAATCAAGCATGGTGGTGGGAGTATTATGCTGTGGGGCTGTTTTGCTGCCAATGGAACTGGTGATTTACAGAGAGTAAATGGGACAATGAAGAAGGAGGATTACCTTCACATTCTTCAACATAACCTAAAATCATCAGCATGAAGGTTGGGTCTTGGGCGCAGTTGGGTGTTCCAACAGGACAATGACCCCAAACACACATCAAAAGTGGTAAAGGAATTGCTAAATCAGGCTAGAATAAGGGTTTTAGAATGGCCTTCTCAAAGTCCTGACTTAAACCCCATTGAAAACGTGGACAATGCTGAAGAAACAAGTCCATGTCAGAAAGCCATCAAATTTAACTGAACTGCACCAATTCTGTCAAGAGGAGTGGTCAAAGATTCAACCAGAAGCTTGTGGATGGCTACCAAAAGCACCTAATTGAAGTGAAAATGGCTAAGGGACATGTAACCAAATATTAGCACTGCTGTATGTATATTTCTGACCCAGCAGATGTGATCACTTTTTTCTGTTAACCCATAATAAAGTCATTAAAGAACCAAACTTCATGAATGTTTTTTGTGACAAAGAAGTATCTGTTCCAATCACTCTATCAGAGAAAAATCAGAGTTTTAGAAATAACGGGACACTCGGTAGAGACATTATATTATATTCTTTACAAGTGTATGTAAACTTTTGACCACAACTGTAAATACAGGGGCAGTTATTATCTTGTTTCAAAAAAAGATTTTCAGTCTCTAGTCAGTTTTATCAACTTTAGCAGATGGAAAAGAATGCTCAAAATGGACATTTTGAACACTATCTTAATTCACTCTAGACATTTTGATTGGCTTTTGGTTTAGTGATAGGAAATAACATTTCCTACAGTAGTTCCATAGGATGGTGGTTAGCACATATGCTTGTTACATCACCAATTAAATTGACACTCTAGTCTCTCCTGTCCCCTACTCAGCAATTGTGGGTCTGATCCTGTACTCGGGCGTTGAACTACTTGAGCTTTGCTTTCACGTGTTGGTGTCTCCGCTGACCCATCTGACTGAAGGACTCATGCCAATGTGTCCATCCATTCGTACATCCACAATTCAAACTACAGTATTGGTCAGATTTTAGTGAAACTTGCAGATGGTGATGCCTAAGGGTTCTTCACCCAAATTATGCTTAAGGTCAAATTTGTCAGTTTTCTGGGAAATAATCTGTGAATTGTGTACCATTGATGTGCTCATTGAGTCTTACAGTAATAAATGTTGCTTATGACACTAATTTCTCCACTCTACTGAAAATCTTCCTGGAATTTCTGTCCTAGAACATTAAAAAGTTGTTGCTAGCTATTGTAATGTATCAGCTTTTTAATTAATCTCTGTTCCTTTTAAACTGTGGTAGTACACTTGTTAAATACCTAATGTAAATACAAATAAACGATTCAAGGAGATGATGGAAATTTGGATAAATATTTAACAGTGGTCAGATTTATTTTTTATAAGTATTAATATTTTACTGTTATTAATTGTCTTCATCCAGTTTTTGCCAAGGATTCCGGCTTTAAGCTAAAGAGTAATTTGAACAGAGATTATGTGAAAAAGCATAAATTCACAAGTAGAATTGGTCTTGAATGTTTGAACCTTTGACTATTTGTTCCTTGGGAGGTTAGTCAAAGGAGCTTGCAAAGAAAAGCGTCTGGACTTCTTTAAGTTGCTTGAAGACGTTTCACCTCTCATCCGAGAAGCTTCTTCAGTTCTAAGGTCAAATGGTGGAGAGTCCCAGATATAAACCTAGTGGGAGTGACCCCCCACAGAGGGACAAAAGGACTCCCTGATGATCCTCTAATCGCCTGAGCCAAGGTGTGAAACTGGGTGTGGGTCCCAATCAGCCAGAGTTCGGGTGTGTTCATTGTGAAACCTGGCCCCACCTTATCATGCGAATTCCTGAGGTCAGATGGCCCAGGATGTGAGTGGGCGTTAAGGCGTCTGGGAAGGGATCTCAAAACTGGACTATAGATGGCAGAGAGTTGGTGTCGTTAATGTTTTCAGATTAGCAATTTGAATAAATCCTTTTTATAAAATGTGGAAATGTGTTGCTACCTTAAAAAATTGATTGTCTTGCTCGAGTTCACATCTTTGTTGTTAACATCTTTGCAGATTGTTATTCTATTTAGCAGATTATTGGACAAATCATTATGTAGTGCACCTTTTCCCATGTTTACGCTGTTCAGTGAGTAGCAGTAACAGTGAATTAGCTGTTTGCACTTGAATTCTTGTGTGCTCATACTCGTTCTTGCATTAAAAAATTTCCAGATGACTGATATGAGATAAAAATCAATATGTTTTCTCTCTGAGTGATCCATTTTCTATGGAGGAAAAAAAAGAAGTAAAAATAACAGCACAGCAAATGACAGTGCTATTCACTTGATTAGTGTTTTTTAGTTGCACATTATGAAGGTTATATTTTACCTACCAGTGCAGCTGGTTAGAAACACTATTCAGCCTCTTCTCTGTAGATGCAGATCTGGTCTAGTGTCTGCAGCCTGGGGTTTAGGGTCTGCTGCTGTTGCATGTTTATCTCACAACCCAGGGAGTCGAAGCACGAACACACTCTTAAAGAATTCATTAGGTAGGCCTCATGTTTTTTCAGCTGCGTGGGGCTTGTAGGTGGCAGTGGTTTGGGGGAAGTTGGTACTACAAGATTACTAAAAGAAGCACTTGAAGAAATAAGCTGGCTAGAACTATACCTGCAAACTACCGAAAGTGCAGAGACTGTGTATTAATCTGTATAACAATTAAGGATGAAATGCCTTAAATATAGCTAAGTTGGTTTAAATGCAATTCATGTTAATACAGAACGCAACTCAACTGTATACTGAATGAAAGTATCACATTAAGGTCTACTCTTTCCAATTTGGGGACAGTCAACTGGTCAAATGGTCATAGTTCTCCAAAAGCGGGGAAACTTGCAAATAGACATGAAAGGTTTACGATCAACTCTAACCCAAAATATGTGAGAAAACACATCTACATGACATTTAGTTAGTTCCCGCTAAGCCAAAAATTAAAACAGTTTCTTATGCTGATAACATATCCTCTATTGGGTTGCAAGAGGTAAATTCAAAAAAGCTGTTTCTTATACACTTCTATAGGACTAGATGTCTTTTGGCTACCACAGCTATTGCCATTATGTGGCTTTCAGATACAAGGCATATTTTTAGGCACTTTTGCATTGGCTTCATTTTCGCCCAAGAAATGGTAAATGGTAAATGGCCTGTATTTATATAGCGCTTTACTAGTCCCTAAGGACCCCAAAGCGCTTTACATATCCAGTCATCCACCCATTCACACACCCATTCACACACTGGTGATGGCAAGCTACATTGTAGCCACAGCCACCCTGGGGCGCACTGACAGAGGCGAGGCTGCCGGACACTGGCGCCACCGGGCCCTCTGACCACCACCAGTAGGCAACGGGTGAAGTGTCTCGCCCAAGGACACAACGACCGAGACTGTCCAAGCCGGGGCTCGAACCGGCAACCTTCCGATTACAAGACGAACTCCCAACTCTTGAGCTACGATCGCCCCAATGTTTTACACAGTCTATTTTTTTTTTTTTAGTTTTAAACCAATTTGCTAGAACTACTCCACTGACAAAAAATTGGTGAAGGCTAATCTAACATTAACCTCCTAAGACCCGAACTCTTCCATGGCATGCATTTTTAATTTCTCTTTGATATTTCGGCATATTGGGGCCCGATGAATGTAAAAACAAAGAATTACCAGATTTTTTTTTTACCTTATTTTTGTTTTTAAGAAAAATAAGAGCGACATATGAGGATATTCGTTTAAAATGTGATAGAACAGTAGCAGGATAATGTCCTCGTAAGTGGATATCAGGCCCTTATAGAGCAAAATGGAGTATTTTGGTCTAAATAACCAAAAATGTGATGTCCACATATGTGGACGCCAGGTCCTAGGAGGTTAAGCTAGTACTAGAATTTCATATTTGACTCTAAGTAAAGGCTAAATGCAGCTGTTTTGTGCCAGCCTTAACTACGACACCAATATTATAAAAGTGGGGACGTCGTTTAAAATGTAAATGAAATCTGAATGCAATGGTTCGCAAATCGCATAGCTCCACATTTTAGTCACAACAGAACACATAAAATATATCAAATGTTTAAACTGAGACCTTTTACAATTTCATGTAAAGTATTAGCTTGTTTTGAATCTGATTCAGACCATACAGTAATATAGAGAAAACCCACAACAATCAGATGACCTTCTATGAGCAAGCACTCCCACTCCAAAAACTCCCTTTTAACAGGAAAAAAATTGACAGAACCAGAATCAAGGAGGGGCTATCATCTGCCACCAGCCATTGGGGGTGAGGGCAGGAAGGCTGGACAAAAGACACCCACCCAATAAGGAGACAGTGTTTCTCTCCCAAAAGTCCAGCAACTCGTCTCCTCAGTGCCCTTTTCCACTAGTAGCTTGCCTCAACTCAACTCGGTTTTTAGGGTTTTCCATTAGGTGGTAGTATTTAGTACCTGGTACTGGTATCAGATACCTTTTGGTTGCATTGCTAGCAACCCCATGCACATTAGTTGGTACTGTTACAGAAAAGGACCACAACTGAGTTGAGGCTTTTAGACTGCTGCTAAAAGAGAAGAGGATGTCACACAATAGTAACCAAAGCTCTATTATGAGGTATGTTGCTGCCATCAAATTCAGAATGAACTTATTTTTTTTAACTGTACATTTTCTCAGTTTAAACATCTGATATGTTTTTATGCTCTGTTGTGAATAAAATATGGGTTTATGGGATGTGCAATTCGTTGCATACCATTTTCTTTTTGTAAACTTTGTGTTCTGTGTTGACTCAAAATTAAAAACAATCACTGAGTTTAAAAGTACTCATTTGTACTCATTATAACACACTAAAAATCATTACTACATTACTACTGTTTAACTATGTTCAGAATATTTTAGATGAACATTTATGTATTTTTATTTTACTGTTAGTAATGGCCTTATTTGTGTTTATGCTGTACAAAATTATCAGTCAAACTGTCTGATCAGACGACTGACAGGTCCTACATATACACTTCATGCTGACTGGGGGGACCCTCTCAGTATTTAGATATAGAATAGAATACCCCGCTTGACGTGCCTCCCCACATTTTAACCAGGCATCCCAGGCAGAGTGCAATTGATTTTGGCAGTGGGTGGAATAAAGATTGATTGAATCAGAATGGAAAGGACCTTGCTTGAGGATCGACCATGCAGTAACCCTTGAGCTGTGGACGTCTTTGCCAAGAAAGTACTCACAGTTATTCTAGCGTAAGGGGCAATGCGATTAAAAGCGGTAGCTTCCTCACACAGAACACTAGGGGTGGTGAATCAGTTCTAAGGAGATTTTACACGTGGCTGCTAGACTGTGGTTTTACTGTTAATTAGAAGATTGGTTAATATCTACTTCACTGTGGTCTGGGATGAGGAATGGAAACGGGTACAGAGAAATGAGATGTATTGAACTGAGCTAACTATAATAACAGACACTAAAAATACTGAATGCATGTAGTCTGGATTTTTTCTTTCTTTGTGACATCTGTTAAATGTAAACTTATTCTGCTCAAATCGATATTAAATAGTTTTTGGCTCTTACATTTGTTCCCTTGGCCAAAAGAGGAAGTGTTTTTTTCCCCTAAATGATAAGAAGTAGTTGGGTTTGCATTTAGTTTGATGCAAGCTGTAACTCAAGGGAATTTGACAGTTAACAAGTGTGGCCGTTAAAAGTTTGACAGTTTTGTATTTCTGCAATTATCGGATTACAGTATAACTGGCATATCAATTGTGTTGCTTTCACAAACTTTGCTTCAACACAAGCACCATCAGGGAGGTCTCTGTCATCTCTTTATTTGCCAAGTGCGTGATGTGTCATTATGAGTGTGTATTTACACCATGCTCGCCTTTCTACCCAGGGACCTCGTCTAACACCTGTCAGAAAGCAGTTTTACCTGACACAATCAAAGAGCAGCATGTGACATGTTTGATGTCTACTCAAACATAATGTGCTGTGAAAACATCCCTATGCTCTGCCAACGCTAAGTCCCTCTGGCTCTGGTTCTTCTCTACTCATGTGCCTGCAAAGCTTGTATTATCCATGTTTTATACTTGTTCATGATTGCAGTCTAGCGACACCATAGATCTGACGGAGCTCAAGGCAGAGTGGGCCAAGAGCTCCCTGCACACACATCAGTTGCTTTTACTTTATTTCACTTTATTTGTGAGTTAAACAAGTCTGTCACTGTGCAACTGTAACTTTGTTTTTGGTTACATATTTTTGTCAGTATATGAATACAGACTTGAAACTGGTATAAGCCAGTTTTCACACTGTGCCCTGGCTGTTGGACTTTTATTTTCCAAATTCTGGTATCTTGTCCTGATGTCTTCAGATTAGCATGGAAGAACCTTCAGGCATTATCCTGGCATAAAGGATACCTAGTAAAAGAAAAATCATCAGAATATTATTAATAGACTACTATAGTTATAAGTTCTAATGTTCATAAATCTCCCTTACACAAGTTTTACTCAAGGAGACTCGTACTGTAGCAGGACCTACCGCAAAGGTGGTTTTGGATATTTTAACACTGGTTTGTGTCTCGAGGTTTGTGAACAAAATTTTTATTGTGGTACCAAAGAAAGCATTGGCCTCTACCCACAAAGGCTAGCTTTCATCTTGTGTATCTTAGGGTGTTCCTAGAGGCTTCTAATATAGCAAAACGTTCCACTAATATTGTTTGGAGCACTTTCAATTTTTATTTGTCTGTCTGCAGCAAAATTGTCACTGAAGTAGCATCATAACTGAATTTAGCATAAAAATATTTTCCCTGGCGAGATGAACTGCATGAGAATGGGCACTTGTCTAGTGCAACCAACTCTGAGCAAAAGCTGGGTATACAAGTCACATAGGCTATATCCCATACTGTGTGGTGGGCTTTCTTAGGCTGACAACCTTTCTGCACCACTAAAATCATGTACCCTGATTATCACTGGCACATGTCTTTGTATTTGTATACTGAAGGCATCCTCGTTTTTCCCTCCCACATTTTTTCCCCTAGTGTCACAAACAATAGTTAGACCATAAATTTCTCCCTCTCTTGCACTGCAATTAGCAGCATAATGGAAAAGTACAAATATATACCCCAAGATGGTTTTGTCAGCTCAGAACATTTTGCAGCTACAAGGCAAGATCCAAGAGACATCTTGGACTGTGAATGATTTTACCACTTTATTCTTTTAAAGTTATACGTAGAAACCAAAAACTATTGGTATAACAGACTTAGGTTGCTAAAAGTGTTGATCTTCTTAGCCCACTTGTGTATAACGAACACATGTCCTATTCATTCTGTTCACAGTTAGAAATAGAAAACTGAATTGTAGATATTGTTTCCACTAACCTACTTACAGTTCGTGAGTTACATCCTTTGTATTAGTGGTGCAGGTCTGGCTTTTGATGACAGCTGTAAACCATCTGAAACTCTCTCTTTTAATTGGAATTTGTTTCAAGACTCGTGATTCTTTTTCAATTTTTACAATGACGAATTTTTTCACCCCCATTAATAACCAGTCTAGTACCTTTTTGACTTTATGACCTCTTGCTGGAGTGCACTTAGCTTAAAAAAAAGCTTGTTCTCACCTTTCGTGGAAGAAGCGATCACAGATCTTTGTCAGAACGAAATCTCACTATGCCTTGTACAGTTACGTGCGCACTTGGGAATCATGTCCTACCTCACCTTCACTGCAGACGTGTTGCCTGTGCTTTTAAGTGTAATGTACAAAAAAACAGTTCTGTTAACAGCCTTTTTGAATAGCGTTTAGGAAGTTATGCAAACTGAGCCTGTGATATTCTTTGAGCACTAGTAACTCTTTTCACTGAGGAACTTAATTTGGGTATTTTTGGCTCAAGGTTTAGTCTTCCGATGGTTCATTTAAGTAAGTGCACACATAACTACTACTCATTTAAAACAATAAAAGTGATTAAAGGGGTACATCACTGCAAAGAGAACAAATGCCGTTCCAGATGGAATCTTTTGTTTTAGTTTAGCCTTCAACATTTATTCCTCTGTCTGCCTTCACTGAAATTCTGTCACATTCTGTTAATTTCCTGAGGGTCCCTTTGAGCAGAGTTTGGCCAGCTATTCCCTCCACTTAAGCTGAACATTGCAAAACCTCGCCTTGGAGGCTGTAGCACTTGTCGCTCTGCCCTGAAATTGTGTGTGTGTGTGTGTCCTGGCAGAATAGTACAAATGGACCCAACTATTCCAAAATTCACTATTTTCCTTTATATAACTACCTCCTCCTTAAATCTCCCTTTCTTCTCTTACCTGATTTTATACTGACCCTGGTGCTAGGTTGGAGCTCTATTTGCCCAGCTGCATGGCTTATTTACTTGAGGTAAGGAAAGTCCCAGCAGACCTTTTGTAAAAAAAAAAACAAAACACTAAATAAAATGTAATCTGAAAAGGAAAGGGTGAGGGTAAATCTAGGGTCTGCCAGAGTAAGAGGAAACTGAAGGTACTGTACTGCTCCCAGGATAGCAGTGTTAAACCTTTGGGGCAAGGCCAATGAAAACAGCATATTAGGAATTTGAAACGTGGTCGCACACACTTTGTGTGTCTCTCTCCCCACACCAACATTAGTATTCTCTCCATGTTTCTCTGTTCCTCTGTTTCTTCCATAATATACACCCCGTGCCTATGTCCCCAATGCTTTTCTCTTTTTATTTTCAGGATTAAGAAGGAAAAATGTACTGAGTCATGGAATGGACTTCCTTGCCCTTGGGCTTGTGGTGCACTTGAGCAAAGGGAAGTTCTCAGATTCAAGCCCACACGGCACCTGTAGCTGTGTGAGATCCCATTGCTCTTAACTTTCTCTTCCAGAGGTTAGGTCTGGAGATTCCCTTGCCAATGCCCAGTCAGCACCACAAAAGTTAAACAACCGTTTCTGGTCAGATTTCATACTTAAGTGATGGCAAAGCTAAGCCCTCGGATGTTGTGTATATACTTTTACCATTGTATGTTACTGTATATGACTTTCAGCTCCCTTTTTTGGAATGTGAAGTCTTCAGACCCAGACTGCATGGCATTATTCTGGGAAAGGGAAAGAAAAAAAACTCCAGAAGTTTGGATAATTACGAGGTAAACATAACTACAATTAAGATTCCTTGAAAAACAACACATTTTTAAGATCTGTCCCAAGATACCAACAATGCAGAATGATTGTTCATAGATATATTTCAATTTAAATGGGATGCACTGTGAATTTATACCCCAACTTCAGTATGTTGTCTTGGTTATGTATTTGATATTATTTCCTCTGAGTCTCTTTAATAAAGTGCATGCATTTCTTTAAACCTGCTTTATGGTGGGGTATTAAAAGTACAGAGCTCTGTTCTAATCCAGCTGGAGTATTGCCCCAGACGCTAAGTGTCTTTACAGAGCAGTGACATTAGCTTGTTTATTGGTTGCAGGGGCGTAAAGATGCTATTGTTTTAATTGCTTGTACATGCTCTTGGGATCCATGGAGATTACAGAGACTGCAGATGCCAGCATATTGGAAATGGGATAACAAAAGGCAACTCAAGAAAGCCAAAATATACATTAGCTATATTTGATTTGTTTTGCAATCACTTGACAAAATTGCTTACAGCTATTATACTGTATATCCTTAATGCATTTAAGAAAACCGTAGCAGTCAGGCAAGTTAAAAATGATATTTAAAATATACAACACACTTTATGGAAACATAGCATAATCATATCATGTGACATTTTTATACTCCTCATCTTTCTCATTTATCACCATCGTGACAGTGTGGGGCTCAAATTTTTCGGGTCACTGAAAAAGTTTGATAGATTTGGTGAATTCAAATAAAAGGAAGCAGAAAAGCACCACTGATAATTCTAACATAGGAAAGGCTGGTAAAAATTATTTTATTTGGCCTTAGTGTTCACAGACTGAAACACACACCCAGCCACCTAGACATATGTCATTTTGCACATGCTTTCGAAAATACATGCACAAATACATTGCTACGTTTTGCAATCACCTGGCTGAACTTTTGACCAAGTCCCTCTGGTGTGACATTAGCAAAGAGAGCGCTGGGGAGGGGTGGGAGTCAGCAGCTTTAACAAGTTCCTGTGAGCTTTGGGCCTTGTCGTTCGTGCCAGTGGGAGAATTTCACATTGTTGCTAAGGGGCGCTTTAGTGCTATGAATGTGACTCAAGCAGTGCCTGCTCTTTCTTTCTCCCATCAAACTCTGTCCTCAGCTCTGCACCATTCCTCTACCTGTGGCCGTCCTGCGTTTTCCCTCCTTCACACAAGCATTCTCAGACATTTCTCTCAGCTCTTGAAGGATGTTTCCCTGTTTATTTAATAAGGGTCCCACTTCACCTGTTCACCATAGGGATGGACATTTAATGAAGTACCTAACAAGTGGCTCCACAGACTTATGTTCACTGTCCTCTAGTTGCCCCTCTTACTTGTCTTGCGTTTGGATTTCCTGCTTCCCTCGATTCTCAGAGGGACGCACTCTGCTCTCAGCTTGCCAGTGTGGCAGAGAATTTTCCTGCCAAATCATTGTTAGGCAGGAAGTGGTAAGGGAGGAGGAAAGGGACTTTCACTTGTGGAGCAGGGAGGCATAGTGGCAGTATTGCCGTGACAGCCGTGCAATGCCGTGGTCGCTGGGGCGGAACACAGTGGGCAGAGGTCCCATAGTACAGGCCCCTTCAGCCGCCTCCAGAGCAAATGAGCTGCCAGGCCAGACTAACGGAGTCCTAATTGGTGATTAGGAGAGAGGGAAAGGTGAGGGAGTGTCTACTGGCAGTGTGCTGCTAGCAGGATGAAGCAGCAGGCTCTAGATTCACTGTTTCAATGAAACAAAACAGCAATTAGGGTTTTTATGCAGATGTGTCACTGTTGGTTGGGTACTAAGTGCATCCTATAAACAGATGATGACAAAGAGAACTAATAACTGCAGTAATATGAGCACATTTGAATAAATAAGTACTTTTTTTCTTGCAATGCAATAAATAAGATATGATTCATCTTAAACATTTGTTTTTTCATGTCATGTGACTTGATTGTTGTCATTTAGTATTTCAGATTTCTAGACCAAATCAAGTTGGAACCAAACTGGTAAATGTTCACGGATTTATCTGTCAGTCATTCCTCACTGAAAGAGACACAGCTTTGGCTGACATTATGTGACCGAATATGGAACTAAATGGGCACTTAAGCCCTGATCTCTTATCATCAGCTTCTATATAAATATGAAGAAAGGGTCCTTAGGTGTGGATAGTGTTACACACTTAGTTTATATGGTGCAATGGAGAGGAAACGGGGAGTAACATCCTGACAGAATATCAACTGCTGAAACAGGAACCTGTACCTACTTTGCGAATGGCGCGGTGAGGCACAGAGTTGAATGGAGCTGCCTAACCCTGTGAATGGACGAGGTCCCTGGCTGATACTGATTTAGTAGATAGGGTGACGTTTGCTGGGATCCAGTGCCTGGTGTGCTAAGGAGAACAGGCATTGTGATGACCGCCTGTCTGCTTCCTGCTAGTAGTCCACCACATTAGCTGTGTGTGTGGGAGACCCTATTTATAGCCAGGCCAGGATGTGAATAGACTATCTAATTTCACTTTTTATACAGATATTAATTTTAGTCTTCTTTTGCTCCATATCTTGGTCCTCTCCTTCAGAGAAGAGTGCTGATGGGGGGGGATGGATAGAGCATTCAATGTTGTCCCTTTATAGTGTCCCATCTAGATGTAGTTATTTAATTGCTTCTTACAGAAGAGATGAAGCTGTTTCTGATCCTTAAATTGCGTAACATGTTGTGACAGATCTGTTAGAATATCTTGAAGAGAAGAAAAGAAAAACCCTAACCTTGTCTAATGCAGTGCAATCAAGTGCAAATTTACTTGTTTTTAGGGGGTTGTTGTGTTGGAGTTCATAATGTTATAACACCAGTCAATAAAATGTAATCCTTTAAGACAAAGTCCAGTCAGCATGGCATGTCTTCATTTTAAATATTGGGGGAAGTTGTACTGCATTACACTACATATGACTGTATTAGTCTTCTACTTACTTTGTCATTCATTGCTTTGTACACATACTTTGTATGTGTATTTCTATATATATAGCCACCTATACATACACCTACACATAATTATGTAGGCGCTTAAAGGAGGGTGGATTGGGAGTGTAATTGAGAAGAAACACTTGAAATGATTCTGTGTCCACTCTAATTCACTGGTACTGGATACCGAAAGGAAAGGACAAACAAAATAACAATGGTCAACTAAAAGTCAGCTGGATGGGTCTTAGCCAAACAGGTCATTAAATAAGAAATGTAGGGACCTCCCCAGGTTTAAAGATTACCATGGTTGGCTTTGTTTCAGTGATTAGACTGGAATTTGACAACACTGAATAACTCCCTATTGGGATCCAATCCAGAACGTGACCGCCACCAAAAAAACACAACAAAACAGAAAATTACCCCCAGACCGTGAGTCTTTATTGGGTGGCCATTAGACATTTAATTTTGGAGGTGTTCATAACGCAGGAGAAGTCAGCGACCTGGTGACCTACCCATGCTGTATATCTCCTGGGGATTCCATAATCCGCCCTGATCAAGGTCACCTAGTGACCTTTAATGAGGCGGAGACAGAGACGCATACAAGTTAATAAATAAATAGTTTCTGATGCTTTTGAGGATGTTATTGCAGATTTGAATCCTAAAGTTGGTACTGATTGAGAAATCTTGTTGCCATTTTTAACCTTCCTGCCTTCTTGGGACCTTTTTGTGCCACTGCTATGTGTTAAATGGCTGCCATTTCCACTGTGTTCAGTGGAATATAACCAAACTTGCCACAGGATAGTTTTTACCTGTCAATGTTAATATTCCAGTGTGAATTCCTTAAATCAGCCTAAAATGGCTGAGCAGCAGAAATCCCCACACCCATCACCCTGGGGACCATTTTCTGCCCATTGACTTCCATTATAAATGCTATTTTTCAACCCCAAATTATCATCATATGATTTTATTTTTTCTTCTTTTCTTGGATGTCAATGAAGACTCAGGGCCTTGAAGTTTTAATTTTTAAATTGCAAAAAAAATGCAAAAAAAATAATGGCAGGTCAAAATGTATGTTGGTGCCAATCTTTGGTCCATCTAAAGGCCTACTTATAATGACAATCACATATTACTTCAACTGGTTTTTTGTGGAAATATTTAGTTTCGTTTTTTGGTTTTTGGGGCTTATAACACAGGGCGCTCATGTAATAACACTGGGATTTGAAGGGTTAAAACAACGAAAATATAATTAAAACTTTACATGAATATTTCAGGGAGAAGTAGTTTTACAAGGTTGGCTAATTTAAAGTGGAATAAAATATGGATATATGGTCTTTTTATGGCGTGGCTGAGAATGGTCCCTAGGGTGATGGGTGTGAGTTTTTTAAAGGATGGCAGGAGGGTTAATACAGGGGTTGGGGTTTCTGCATTGTTCAAAATTCTATAAATACTCCTAAGTATTCACTGATTATAATTGCGCACATACGTTTAAATGATTTTCTACTGGAATTGAGTAATTACGTTTAATGGGAGTTCTTTTACATTTGCCTAAAACGCGGATGATTTTAAATGTGAATTTCCAATGCCAAACTTTTAGATTAAATGCTGAAAGTTGATGAGCGTGTTATGTTGATGTAATTAACATAATTAAATGAATATCAACTGAATACCTAAAATGGTATAACACATGCTGGCTTTTTCATTTGTTCCTCATGCTTATAGATTTATCACCTCATTCAGTTTGTTTTATCTTTGGTCTGCATTGTACCCTACCCACACACACAGCATAGTTTCTCACAGACAAAAACCCCTTGAACGGGGAGAAAAGTCGAGTCACAAGATAAACGGCTGTCTCTGCAAATGTTACATTTACACTCTCCTTTTAAAATCGAATCATCAGAAATAGCCTCCTTCTGTTTTCCCTCATTTGGTTGTGTGTGCACTGACACATTCCCAGACATGTTGCAAGTGTTGATTATGTGACATGAAGCTATAATGAAGCAAATTCAATTCATTATAACTGTCATAATAATGCCAATAATAATTTAATGCGTCATTTGGGAAGTGGCTAAAAATGGCCTCGACTGGCAAGCAATCGCTGAGCACTTTGACCATCGTCGATCCCTGACAGCATCGTCCATCAGTACAGCACTGCTCCACACTGCAGTGTCACCAGTCTGAACTATGAACAGCGGTGTGCAGAACTAAGACTGGTCTAAATAAATGTCCGGTAGCATTGTAGCTAATGTTTGTGCCCCTCTTCATTAACTGGTCAGATATTTATAGCTGGTGTTTTAATGCACCTCTTTTCTGTTGACCCAGCATCCCTTTTTACATGTATCTTGGAACATCCCTCTTGGCGCATCTATGGAAGATTAATCAAAACTTCTGAGGAACTTCAGGGGGGTTTAAATCTACTAATCATGTAGGTGTGGGAAAATGTTATGGGTCCCCACCCACAGCCTAGAGGTCCCGCCAGAACACACTTATTTTGTTCCACTTAAAACATGGGTGGAGAAGCAATGAGAAAGCACTTTTACACAGATGGGCGCACAGGTATGAGAGCATTCAGATGGTCTGTGCCCCTGTGTTTTGTGTATGTGTGTGTGCGCACAAACATGAAAAGCTAGCAATCCCATTTGCTAATATTGACATGGGTGTCCCTGTTCAATCTTGTTACAAGGATTATTGTCTATTGAGATCCCATTTCATTAGGCTAAAACGCACACCTTAGGGTGCACACTGGGGCTACCACTTGGTCTCCAGCCTTTTAGCTTCTTTGCTTGGCTGATTGTGAGGAGCACTCTTATAAGTGGTTTTGTTGAGGACCGCTGTATTTCAAAATATGTTTCAGTTAAACTTCATATGTGGCTATAGCATGACATCTAATACCTTCCAAGAAGAAAAAAAAAGGAGGTTAAAAAAAAAAGACACTGCGTGAGGATACTCCAGTTGATGCTCAGTGGGTGGAGTAATAAAGTCAGATATCCTGCTAACTGCTCTATTGAAATGCCCGGTTCTTGAATTATATCCAATATGCATATGAGAAAGCAACCCGGCACCCTCCCCATGGCTTGACTCCAGATTACGTATTGATTCTTGATATGAAAAGCTCATTACATAAACAGAAACAGCAACACAAAAAAGCCAGTGAACCTTTGCATAAATCCTTTAATTGAATTTCCAGTGCTGGTGGTTGGAGGTTCTTTTTTTTTTTTAATTGAATCCATTGCTGGTGTTGTGATTTGCATGCACAGTAGTGCGTCCTGTCCTAGATAAAGTGCCATTGATCCTTATTAAAGCTCACCTCTGGCCGCGCTGTGGACTAACAGGGAAAATTAAATGTGTTCATGGTGCATATACTTACTGCCCGCAAGGCTATACTGCGAGAACCAGTATGGACAAGAGCAGAAAGAAGGAGCTATTGGGAGGGGGGGCGGGGAATAGAATTATCGTGAAATTAATTTGCTAAATTATCTAGGCTTTGGTCATTTTTATCATACTGTTTCACATAAAGCATTCTTTGAAGCTATGCCTGGTGACTTACTGTTATAAATAACAGTGGGCTTGTTTGGATTTGGGAACTATGAAGTATAAAGTACCTCACAAAAACTGCAGAATGTGTTAATCGTAAATGCAATCTTCATTGAAATTAAATTTGTTTTTCTTTAGTTCTGAGCAAAAAAAACGCAAAACAGTATTTTTATCTTATTATTAGCTATGTGAAAAAAAGAACTCGTTAGCTTTGTTGCACTTGGAGGGGAAAAAAGGAAGTATCCCATCTGTTTTGATTTGGCCATGGGTGATATGTGTTATTTCTCCGCTGAATCTGCTTTATTTGCTAGGGAGGAAGACAGAACAGCAGGCCAGAGGAATGCATCACACGTCGTCGGGACTACGGGTGAATTATATCTGCGTTCTCTGTTGTCTTTTTTCGTAAGTTGTTTTTCCTTATTAAGATAAGAGATAAGTGGTCTAACATTTAATGTATGTGATTAGTGCATCTCTCCTTGCCTGCGACTGCATTGTCTCTCCACTTCAGTACGGGCTCACTTTGAAGGGAACAGATTGGATTAGACCAGTGGGAATATGTATCCAGTGGAATTTTTATGATATACAAACACAGTTCCATTAATATCTATATTTTGACAGATATTTCAGATAGAAGTGTGACACAGAAACAAAAAAGTCACTTAGTGTATGAACGCTGATGAGAAGAGGCATGGATGAAACACAAGGCATTTTTACCATGTTCTTGTCTCTGTGTGGGAATGTGACTAGCCTGAATACCTGCAATCTGCTGTGCTTACTGCCTGCCTCTATAAGTGCGTTTTGTGTCAAGATTCTCCTCCCTCTGATGCTATACGTTAAGTTCAGTCAACTTCTGCTCTGTTTCATTAAAATAACAGTATTTTGGAAATGTATGGGTCTCGGGCTCTAAACGTGAAGGTTGAGGCGTGAGTAAGGTTTTGGGACTCACACCTTTGAGTTGTCTACCTGTACTAGTTATGTGAACACTCCTAGTGGCAACTTAATCACATCCACATCAAGCCAAAGTAAGACATGTTTTTTCATTTTTTTCAATTTGAGACAATTTGCTGCAAATACAGTAGTAAATCACATTTCTTTGATTTATTAATCTAACAAAATTTTGCACCCTAAAGGGAAACTCCTAGAAATACCTACTCTGGGCCTAAATCCAAACAGTAGCACTTTTTAAAACAAAAATTACAAATGAATAAACGCTTTGTCACATGTCGGTACCTTTTATAGCCTTGTTTGTGGATGGTTGGGTGCTATGTAAAACAGCTGTGTAAAATAGTTTTACATCACATTCTCTTGCTATTTTACTTAAATGTGTGGCTGCCTGGAGCCATATGGGGCCATATGGTTTCAAGCAGCTATGTTCAAGAATATAATTGAATGAGACACCAAAGAGACATACATTACATTTTTTTCATGTCTTTGTCCTGCCCTTTGTGTATTTTTGTTTTTCTTTTGTGTTTTTTCATGTATTTCTTTTACCAGTGTCTGCTTTTCCCCCGTCTTCCTCAGATCAGTAACACATTCTTTGCTTGTCTTTTAGTTTCTTCCTGTTTTATTTTGAAATTACTCACCGTTTTCTTTTTATTTCCTTTGTTTGTGTTTTTCCCATTGTTAATCAATTAAATTGGGCTTCACCATTAGTTGTTTCACCTGTGTGTTGTTTGCCAAATAGTTGCCTGCGTATTTGTAGTTCCTTTCTTTGCTCAGTCAGTTGCTACTTAATGTGTTTGGAGTCAAACTTGCCCAGTCTAATTTCAATTTATACCGTGTTTCATAGGAATAATAGGGAAACGGTCCACAACTGGATATGAAATTGGATATCGGCCAGTTGTCCAGTTACTTTTGAGGCGGTGTAAATGGAGTGACAATGCAAAAGAAACCTGTAAATACTTGAATGGTTATTTTAATATTTTGATAAAGCAGTCTAATTAAAGCTGCATTGATAGATTAATTTAAAATATTCTGTGACAGTGCAAGCAGGCAGTTTTGCCGAAGATGTTTCACTGTGTGAATGCATAAGAAATAAAGTGACAGAAAAAAAATACGCATGTAAATGGTATATATTACAATGTTAAGTGCAGTCATTGCTTTTTATTGCCGTGATGTGTAAAGATTTTTTTGGGCAAATGGATATTGGCATTACAACTGAATAATATGTAAAAGAAAAGAAAGAATATTAGAAAACTTTATTTTTTTAATTGAATTATTGAAACATTTCAACAAAATTGTAAATGACTTCTAAATTTATGTCAATATATTCTTGTCGGAGACGTGCATTGATATTTTCTTTTTAGATGCTTTCGGTGTGAATATATTCCCGTATTCGTTCTGTAAGTCTACTCTATCTTCCATTGCGCTGGTGGCACATAGTATCTAATGGCCCAGTCCCAACGATGGAGGATATTTAAGGCTCTTTGTCAACCACAAAGCACTGAAGATGCATCAAATGGTGGCGTGACTGGGAAGTGGGGAAGCCACAAGATTCATTGCAAGTGAAATGCAAGTGAGATAACTGACACACATCAATGGCACTTTGGTGTATACATACTGATGACTGAAACAGCTGGGGTAATGGACACCCATGTTGGATGCATTCCTGGGAATAAAACATAAATATAGAATATGCTAAATAAAATTAGCCATTGCGTAAAGGCAAGTGTATGGAGAAAAAAAGGTCTGGCATGAAGCCAGATGTGAATTTTGTATGTTTTTACAGAGTTAGATGGTGAAAGTACACAATTTATCAAAGTATTAGGTGTAAATTAATATAGCGTGTCACCATTTAAATGTTATTTGAAAGGCCACTGTTTCACAAAAGCAATCATTTATCCCAGTCACTGTCACTGTTGACCCTGCCCTCTCAGCTACTTTCTTTTTGAAGAAGAAATTTACAACTACCTACTAGCATTAATTCAGCTGTATCGGGTTAGATGGGAAGATAAAGTGCTGTAAATCAAACTCATGAGCCTTAAAATGACAGTTTTCAATCACCTTGGGTGTTAGGTAATTTGTTGATTTGCCCTTATTTCTTCACTAGTTCTACACTGTACTTTGGATTGTGTTGTGACGGTGTTATAACAATTTTTACATGGCAAAATTGTCATTGATAGTGAGGCTCACACTCACGTTGATCATTTTACACTTGGTGCATCTGGTGTTATTTATATCTGCTGTCATTTTCACCCTGGAAATCTGAGGGCAGCTTAAACTTACATTGTCAAGAATGCACTTAGTGACAGAAATCTGCTTCTGGGACACATTTATTATACCACTAGCCTCACCTGGCAAAGAGTGGCAGCAGTTGGCTGATAGAATAAGAGAAATAAAGCATCCCTAATGAAGGCAAATAGTGGAAACATGTTCTATCAGAAGTGATTACTGCTAATTAAGCTGTTTTCACAGCTGGCTGCCTCGCCGTAATATGCACACTTGCATCATCCAGAGAAAAGGAGAGAAACTGTTTAGAGATCCACTTGAGTCGCAGAACACTGATTAAATGGATTAATATTAGTCACAAGTGGAAAACAACAGAATTGTCAAAAAATATGCATTAATTATGCAGGAAATAAGGACGATATGTGGGAGGAGAGAGTTGAGTGAACAGTGAGTAACAGAGAGAAAAGTAGACATGACACATCTCTCCTGCATAGAGGAATTTTTGGCACTCCCAAATAGGTTTTAGCCAAAGTCCAAAGAAAATCCCCTGCATTTTAAATGTATTCAGAATTTATTTATTTATCTTTATTTTTTGTTAATAAGGTTTCATTTACTCCAGCTCAGAAATAACAGGAATAAGTTGACAAATAAGGGTACGCAGTCTCATTACCTTTATTTTATGTGGACCGATTGTGCTTACATGCACAGTCACCCCCTCCAAAGTCCCAGTCTGAGCCAGGAACCACCTTGAATTAGAGTGAATGCGACTGTTTGGTCTTAGTGCTGTCTCCCCCTCCTGCCTGTGTCTGTGTCTCTGGCCAGTGTTGAGTAACCCTCCTCTGGCGCTCAAGCCCACCGATCGCTCTCCAACAGTTGACTGATTGTGTTCGTCTACTTTGTGTGGCCCTCACACCGCTCAGCAGCACATCAAAGAACACTCGGGCTTCCTGGGTGTGCTTTTTGTTCGCTGAGGACAACGCGGTGTCTTTAGATGTTTTTCTTTCTTCCAAAGGCAGTTAGCAGCCTGTAATCCAGTGCTCTGAGGGGTGAAAGTACCACAATCCCTCACACTGGGACTGTCATGTAGCTGGCCCAGCAAGTCCGGTTGAGTAATAGAGTCAGATCAAATTGGTTATGAAGACAGGCGGCAGGTTGAGAAATGAGATTTGATTATAACTTTACAAATAAGCTTTGTGAGATGTCAACTGTCAAAGGACATTATGAAAAAAATGCTTTAGAAGAATCCAGAGACGGTTGAACTTCTTTTTTCTGAGATGATATTTGTGGTATTGCACTTTTATTTTAACCACATTAGGGTTAAACTGGTTTTTCATTGTAAAATCTTTGTTTAAACAGAAAAGCTGAAGGAGAATTGTTTTTTCCTTTCACCTCGTGACCTTTCACCTTTGTCAGTGTTCAGAGCTTCTAATGACTTCACGTTTGGTAAAGTGAGATTCAGACCGAAAGACAGCCTGACAGCCCCTTGCAGACTCTTTTTTTTTTCTTTTCCTTCTTCATGGTGGATTGAGGTCTTTCAAGCACTCCTGTGCCAGTGAAGACCACAGCAGGAAATATAGTTGTCCCCAGTTCTGGAATGACAACTTTCTTTTTCACCTCCTTTTAAGAGACTTTTATTTTCCTGTCTTTCCTGTGGTTAGGAGATCAAAGACACTTTAGATTTGAATGCCTTTGAATCAAAGAGAAAGGTTTAATTGAAATAAAAAGGGGGATGGGACTGAGCCTAATAGCTTTGTTCAGGTATGTATCATAACGTCTTTTGGCGCATTGCATGACTTCCATCTCAAGGCTTTCAGAATGCCGTTGAAGGTTACCTCCTGTAATTTCCTTGCAGTATTTGAAAATGAAGTCTAACAAAATTATTCATGAACATTTTCAACAGTGCGGGTTTCCTCACACTTATTGGGTAAATTATACTCCAGGAGATTTGTTAAACTTTGCCAAAACCATTTGTAAAAGCAGCAGCTGCAAATCATATTCCCATTTAACATTGTGCAGCTCTTACCATTTCTCTCGATCTATTCTTGCTCTGCCTTGTTGCCCCCACCCTCGCACCCTGTCTGCAAGTGTTTTATGGTCTTCTGGGAGGTTGGAGAGGGGTTGTTTGGCAGGATGGTGTAAGCATACCGAAAGATAACAATTTTTCATTTGCACAAGCAAGCGACAGCGTGCAGAAGTAAAAACAGTAGGGAACGAAGTTTAATGGTTCAAGTGAAGTGGAGAAAGGCTGTGTAATTTATAATAGATTTTTACAAGTATGTACTAATAATTATATCTGCTTATTACATCTAGATTTATACATTGTAGAATATGATGTGAAACTTGTATCCCCCTCTGGTTGAAGACAGTAATTCAACTAAAGCTAAAATAAAACATCTTGCATTTTTATGAACAGGGGTGCACATCAGTTGGCCGCAGGTGAACATGCGCTGTCAAAATAAGAGACGCGCACCAGATAAGAAGTTGCAACGTGTGTTTGCGTACATAAGATTTTCTGTTCTATTTGTTCTATTTGTTTAGAACTCTTAAAGATGGCAAAGAAGCAAACTCCTTTAAGCAATTACTTTGATGTTCCTCCCCCTCTAAAGAAATGTCAGAAGGAGTCCGAACCGCAAAATAAGCGCGTATTCTCGCGTATTTCTTCGGAGGTGGAGGAACACCAAAGTAATTGCTTAAAGGAGCTTGCTTCTTTGCCATCTTTAAGAGTTCTAAACAAATATCTGTCTTCCTCCAGAAAATCTTATGTACGCAAACGCGCGTTGCATCTTCTTATCTGGTGCGCGTCTTTCATTTTGACAGTGCATGCGCACCTGCAGACCACTTATGTGCACCCCTGTTTATGAAGGATGTAGCAGTTGGAAATCAGATTATTGATGAAGCAAAATTAGGTCAACAGACAGATGCTAATGTATTAATTTCCAGAATTAGCACTGCATTTTTAGGCAGAATAAACATTTTCATACACAAATTCTTCCATGAAATAAATGACTCACCAATCATAGTATTTCATATATATGTGACTCTTTATAAATTACATTTTTAAACTGCTGTCAGAAAAAAAAGCCTCTTGCTTTTACCTTAGATGGCAGTGTGTAAACCAGTGATTTCACAAAAGGGGCTCTCTGTCTGTACCCCATACTCTGACTACTGCAGGCAAAGCCATGCTCATAATTCAGAACTCATTCACCTGTCTAGTTCAGTTTTTCTAAGTGGCATGGTTTGGCTTGCCAAGGTGGTGCACACACACATGTACAATGTAGGACAACTTCTTCACCCTGAACCAACAGCTGAGAAGTGTAGCTGTCATATTAAACCTCTGTGCTCACTCACTTAGCTCGCCACACTCTCCGGGGCGCCCCTGTTTGTCTACACCATTGTTCCGGTTCAGTAGAGAGAGCAACAGGGAGACGAGAGACTCGATGTGCATTCCTGTCAAGAACTCTTTCACTGATCCTGTAAACCATCCTCATTCACATACATACGCACACATACTCACACATGCACGCGTACACAGGATCTTACCTCTGAGAAGTTGTCTGAGTGTCTGTAACCTCCCACTGCTGGAGGCATCCTGGCTACACTAGCACTTACCTACTGTGGTTTCATTCATTATTATCCTAATTAATACATTTTAAACTGCTAATAAGGCCCCTGATTATAGAAGCAATGACTGTAATAGTTAAATAACATTTACAAATGAATAATAAAGTCCGTGGTCATTAGTAGGCTAATAAGGACGGTCTTTGAGGTTCGAGGTGATTGCACTTCAATGCAATGTTTCTGCTGAGAGTGCTGGAAAATACATCAGTCTGCTTTACAGTCTGCTGTTAGTGTGATGGCCTTTGTTGGGGGGAAACTGATGCAGTGTCACACCAATAGAGGGCATTGTTGTTTAACTGCAGGCATAAAGCATCTATTCTTTGTTTACGTCCGTATCCCTGGGTGCTGTTTTGTTTTTTCTTTTCCCTTTCCTCCATTTAGGCTGGCTGAATTTGATGGTTTTGTTTGAATACTAATTTGAGCATCAATCTATCAATGCTCTGTTTTTCATATTATGTCAGCAAATGCAGTGGCTATACACTCAATCTTCTTTTCTTCACCAATTGAAATTACTCCATATTATGTTTTTTATGAGATGCAAATTAAAAGGATCCATTTCATCAAACTGCAGCCGAATCACCTCTAAAGGGAGTAACTTAAATTTGTTTTATTTTCAGAGAGCTTTTTTTTTTTTGTAAGAATATGTAAATAAAATTAAATTACCTAGACATAGAGATACAATTTTAAGTTTTTAAGCTTCTTTACTGTAATGTGACTGAAATAGTGGAATTTAAAATATAACTGGCTTGCTAGACCTTGGGTAAGTTCTAAACTTAAATGTGTTTTTTAATGTCAGCTGAAGAACTGATCTCTGTGATATGAGTGTCTCTTTATCTGCACACCGAACCTGCCTGCAGAGTTGGAAAAAAATGACTTTACATTAACTCCAATTACAAAACTGAAAATCTTGCATTATTGCAGGTGTTACCACATTTCTTTGTAGATCTGGATTCACGTCTACACGCGTAAACAGACACACACCAGAAAAAGCCAACCAGACGGACAATTTGAAAAAACAAGAAACAAAGCAGCAAATTGAATAAATAATAAATTGAAACAGATAATTGTCATTGTTGTTATCACTCTCTTTGTGTTCTCACCCTCCTTGAACATGTTTTTCATGATTATTTTACATTTATTTTTGATTTGCCCTTTTAAGAGTACAGTTTGTCTTCGGTGTTGTGCAGCACTTTGGATACATAATCATTCATGTTTCCAGTATACACTATATTGATCATTTAAGATTGTATGGAAAGTTGGGAAAAGGGCATACCGATTATGATCAAATTGGAATGTCTAGGTGTAAAAGCTTAACATTTGTTCTCGAATTAAATATTTGAAAAAATGAATATTTTCATCACTAATCAAAACCACAACCTGGCTGCCCCTGGGTGGGTCCGGGATGGGCGTGAGGTTTTGGGGGCGCTCCGTCTCTGGGCTGGGGCCCGGGCCGGGCCTCGGGGGCTCGGGTCCTGGTTGGTGTGTTGCCGGGGTTGTGGGCGGGTGGGTGCATGGGGGCCCGGCCCTGGAGCAGGGTGCCGCCGGTGCATCGAGCCGCCTGGGGGGCTCTTCAACTGGTGGGGGGGATGGTCACATCTTGCAGGAGCTTTCTTCTCTCAGGAACTCTCTGCAGGAGGGGGAGATACAGGAGAGGTGGAGGAAGATCTCAGCCTGGGCGTTTACCGTCTTATGTAGTCTGGAAGATGTGTGGTTGGTGGGGTGGGTGCAGTTTTCTCTGTGGTGGGGTTGGGTGGACTGTCCAGGGCTCTGTGGAGCCGGGGGGCGCTACTGCACTGGGCCCCGGTCTGATGGGCCTGGGCCCCCCTTCCCTGGCGGGTCGCGGAGGGTGGGAGTGCCTACTGGGGTCAGCGGGGGAGCTGGCCCCAGGGAGGGGTTACCTGCCCCTCCCTTCCTTCCCTCCCCATCTCCAGCTGCCTCCCTCTTCCCGCTCCTCCACAACCACCCACACATGCAGGGCCTTGGAGTGGGGGTATGTCACCAGGGTGCAGAGGAGGCTACCCCCCCCCCGTCCCCTTCTGGCTGCCTCTGCCTCAATTTTATCCCACAACTTAGACATTCACATTATTCACACTCTCATTACACATACATATAGGATCTTGGGGGTGGGCACAATCACGGAGTCCAAATCACCATCAGGGTGTATACCTCACCCCTGACGTCGTTGCCCACCTCTCAATTTTAAATACACTTAGTCATTGAGGGTTAGCAGGAGGGACTATGCGCTTACCTGCTGCTCCTTGGCAGGTAGCTCCATGCCCTCCTGGGTTTTAATTGCACCTTAGAACACATATGCATCAACACTACAATGAGCGGGTGGAGGGAGGTTTGGAGTCTTCTCCCACCCCCATTCTCTGCGGCCTGCTGGAGCGGGAGGGCTAGTAGGAGGAGTTGGCCGTCCGACTGCGGTCTGGGGTGTGGGGCCTCCCTGCTGCTGCGGAGTCGGGGTGGTCTGCCTCTCCCCACCGCAGGGAAAAGGGTAACACCACCTGGGTCTGGGTGCAATTCCCCCCTCCAGGGGCAAGGGTACCTAGACCCGGTTTGTAGAGTACGCTTGGGGAGTGTGATTGTGTGTACAGCGTCTCTTTATGTCTGTCTCCACGTTGGTTGAGTGTGGAGTGAGTGCATATGAGAGCATGAGGGTGGGAATGGATGTTTGTGTCTGTGTGTGCCTGTATGTCTGTGTCTATATGTCAGGTTGGGTATCAGACGCCACCTCTCTGGGGACACCTCAGGCCCTCCAAGGTTTGGAGGCCTATCTCCACCCACCACCACTTCCCCTGCCGGTGGCGGACTCCCTCAGGTGTCGGTGTGTTGGTGGTTCTTTGTGTCTGGGGGTGGGCGTCCGGGTGCACACCGGCTCACTCCTTGGCGGCCGCTTGTCGGGGCCTGGGGCTCGCTCGGGCCCCTTTGGAGGTGGGGTGCCCCCGGCCTCTCGGCCTAGGGCTCGGTCACTCAGGCGCAGCTGGGGGCCGGCGGAGCTCACGGGCGCGTCACTGCAACTCCCCCTGACTTCTGCTCCGCGGCTGCTGGGCGAGCCCTCATCTGGGACTCTCCTCAGCTCTTACTGGGACAGTGGCGCGGCTGCCCCTCTGTTGGTCTTCCATGGTCTCTTGTGTTCTGGGGGCCTCTGGATGTCTGGAGTTTTGATCTCCTCCATACCCGCTTCACACCCTGGAGGACGGGGCTGTGGCCCCCCCACACTCCCTAGCAGATCATTACATGGAGAAACCTTTGGAATGCAAGCATGCTGATCCACACAGGTATGCACACATGGGTATTCACAGACGCGGACTAAAGCTTTCTTGGCTGCTGCCTCAAAGCACACTGTGCGCTGTCTATCTTGCGTGCTGCACAATATCGTTTATTACTTAGTAAATACTGATATCTATGACTAGCTAGTTTATTGTGATGGTGCTTTGTTTTCTCTATTATTATGTTGCTCTTTGTTGTTTGCTGTCTCCTCTGTTTGTTTTTTTTTTTTTTTTTTCTCCATACAGGTGACCCAGGAGTTTTTTTTTTTTTCTCTCTCTTCCCCCCCCTTCTCACCGTCTCTTCTCCCCTTTGGTTTTCTTTCTTTCTCTCCCCCTCTCTCTCTCATTCATTCCCCCTGTCCTATCTATTAAAAAAAAAAAAAAAAAAAAATGACAAAGGATGAACTGAAGCTCTGCCATCACGTAATGTCGCATACTGCTGTTTCTGATGTCATTTAAAAAAAAAAAAAAGAAAAAAAAGAAAAAATGAATATTTGATGAATCAGAATCAAGTTTTTTTTTTATAAGTGGGTGATTAACATTTCCTCTCTTTGAAAACATCTATAAAGCTTTGTTGAAAACAAACTCATTATTCAAAAGGACAAAACTCATTCAGCCTCAATTTAACACAGTGAATGAGCATTCAATCAAACTGTTGCCAATGTATTGATTAAGGAAAATGCACAAAAGAAAGGATTTAAACCTTGGTGAAAGCATTAACAGCATTCTGAAAATAAAATAGACAGCCGATTGGTCATAGATCACAAATGGCAGGAAATCCATCTTTCTTTGCTCAAGTCTCCTTTTTATCTCGCAGTGTTCCCCCAGTGTGAGAGTTTTCACACCAGGTCATACTTAAATTCTTACCCCATGTGCCATTCTCCAAACTTCATATGTAAATCAGTGCTAGAGCATCTTCATAACGAAGCTTACCCTGTGGATGAGACATGTCAGTTAAACTTTACTTTGCAATTCCAGCTTGTAGTGCACAGAAAAGTCCTGCTTTTGTTGGATTTAGTTGGATTTAAGATAAAATATTTTGTACAGATATGTAACATTATTCCAAAGTCCATGCTCAAGTTTTAGACACATTCCGATTTAAAATAAAAACTTCAACTGTTCATTACACTGTGCATGAAATACATATAAAACAATAATTATTAATTATTTTCAAATTACTGTTCCTTTCTTGCATCAGATTAGAGAATGAAGTTCTGCAGGTTACAGGTCATGTAGGTGTAATGTATTTTGTATATGTATACAACAGCACAATGGTTGTTCATTCTTTAGGTATACATTTTGTTACTCTACACCTGAGTTCAGCAAGCAATTGATATATGATCTGGTAGAGGGCAGTTTATTGATTGCTGTGGGGATTTAAGCATTACTATGGTGGTGTATGGACAGATTGTTCCAGGGTCCTTTACACTTAAGCCCCCTGTCTCACTTATGTGGACTCACATAAGGTGTCTGGTTTTGGCATGTTGATAGCAGTTGCTCATTAGAAAAGCATAAACGTCAACTACGCACACAGGTAAGACGAGATAAAAAAACAAAACACTTAGTCTGCACCAGCTTTTAAAAGCATATATTCACACACTGTGCTGTTTCTTAGTGGTTGTTAATAAAAAAAAAAATCATTTTTGTTTCTTCAGCCTTGTCATGTACATATTGTATTGGAATTTTTTAAGGTGAATTGTTAGGCCTTTCTTTGTATAATACCTATAACGTATATTGACATACAATAAACAGAGATTGCCATAAATAAATATATAGTCTTTCCAAATTGATGTGAGGATGTCCAGAAGGTTGGAATGTGAGCTTAGCTGCGGTCTGTGTTCTCAGGTGATGGATAGGGTAGGGGAGTCAGTGGTGGGGCTGGCCGGCTTTGACCTTGACCATGGAACAGTAAGCACTAGCTCAGATATCTCACATGATACCCATACATAGAGGCTCATTACGGAAGAGCCCCCATATGCAAAGTGCAAAGCTCAACACTGGCTGGCTGACAGGGGCTAGCCTAGCAGTGCTGACCGAACAATAAGCCAACAGGGCCGTCCCCACCGCCCAAAAACACGACTCCAGCAGAGTCCTGGTTCCTTCATCAGCACAGGTCAGCAGCTGCCACTTTATTAGATGACAATGACCTCAACAACTTGTTCCCTAAAAAGGTCAGAGAATCACACAGATTTATACTTGATATAATTTTTCTGGTGAACCAGTTTAAAGAAAACCAAATGTTTTCTTTAAACTGGTTCACCAGAAAATAAATGTTGGAGGATGAGGATGAGATACGGAGACTGACACCTTTCAAATTTACATTTACAAGCAGGAGTCTTCTGTTAGCAACCAGTTTAGCTGATGGGAAAAAAGCAACAAATCTAATGCTTGCTTGATAACATCTCTTTTTCTTAATCTGAAAAAAAGGAAATATTTAAAATTTAATTGCCGGTTTTAATTGGATTAAGAACTGGACTTTTCTTGAGTGAAGCTACCAACTCACTTGAGTTTGTGCTGCTTGCCTGGCAGCAAAAAATTGTTAAAACTTTGACAGCCAGTTTTTATGCTTTTATACTGATTACATAAAGCACAGCCATAGGGACAGTTCAGAAGTTCACGTCTAATTTTTGGTATCATGATCTTGGTGATTTCATTTAATTTAGCAGGTTTTGGCTCAAATGAACTAGAAATAATTTCATACTGAACTGACTTGACTATTAAACTTAAAAAAAAATTCCAGTGTTTAGGACTAGAACAGGCCAGAAATCAAGGCTGAAAAATAAATTTGGGGCTACACTCCTCCTCTAAACCCTTTAATGTAAAAGAAATGTAAAGTTTTGCCTCAGTCCCAGACAGTACCCCTCACTGCCACAACATCAGCATTACATAGTCACTAAACTGTGCTTCATCCAGCATAGCACAGCGACATATTGCTGACGTAGCCTATATGTGTTGCGTTGTGTTGTTGGGTGGTTGTAGCCCCTACTTGGGTTGGTTCTCAGGCTTGATTTTGGCTATTATACCGTAAAGTTAGCTATCTTTTACTGAATGTCAGTATTTGCAGAACAAAAGTCAAAATTCTTAAGAATTAATGAAATGTAGAAGAGAGAATTTGTGAACTCTGTAAAGACTATTTTAAACTGTGAGAAATGGCATTCATAGATAAGCTGTATGGTTGTCTAATATATTAACATTTTTTTCACCTGCTACCTTCAGTTTACTGACGGGTGATTGCTAATAGATTGATGATAGACTTGGAGAGGTGTAGGTGCAGCTGAAAGCATGTCTCCAGTCACACTAGCTGACAGGATTCATAGATGTGAAGTTGAAGACATGCATACACGTACCAGCTACAAATGCAACTCTGTGTATAAATATGATTTTGGCCCAATTATTCATTAATTATGCTAAATATACAAAAACAAATATCTCAAATGGAAGCTGTGTCATCATCCAAACACTTGCTCATACCAGCAATCTATTTCTATTACTATTACTAGTTTATTTTCTGGTCTTTTTTTTGCCACCCACTATTTTTAGATGTCCACCCTAACATATCAGGCTACAGCCTGTTTCTGTTGGTGCCATATGGACATGCAGGGATTGTTCATCTCTGCTTAAAAAAACAAAATGCCAAAATGCTCACGCCAAGACTTCAAAACAGTCAAAACAATGATTCACATAATGGTGGTTATAGCCATCTTTCATTTATAATGTATATAGTTTATAACTTCTCCGTTTTTGTTTGTTTTTCTGTTTGGAAGAGCTCACAATCAAGCCTTTATTAAACATTTTATATTTTAAGGTAGAAACCCACTGATATTGCACAGAGAACCTCATAGACCAGGGAATCCCCTATAAGCAAGCACTAGGCTAAGGTAGTGTGGAAAAACTCACCTTTAAGAGGAGGAGACCTCTGTCGGGACCAATTTCAGGAAGGGTAATGATCAGCTGTGACTGTATGGAGGGAAGGGCAAGAGAGAAAAGAGGAGATAAGAAAGACCGCAGTCAACAAACAAAAGAAAAAACAAACTACTGGAGAAAACAGACAAAAGTTAAGAACATGCAACAGGAGTATATCAATGCACTGGGAGTGAGAATAGCACTATGCTAGCAGCCCAGTATCCTGCATTTATAACAACATAACTAAGGATATTTGGGGTCACCCAATCCAGCCCTAAATAAAAGCTGCATGCCTAGCCTTATACACAGTGAAGGTTTCTTCCTCTGGAATCCAACCTGGAAATTGAAGAGTCTACCTCCTACCTGACCCTAAGAACTAGAACTAAACCTGCACTCTGAGAACCGAGTGCTCTGCTGGGATAAACTGACGTATGAGGCCTTTAAGATATGATGGAGCATGATCATTTGAAATATAAGAAAGATTTTAAAGACTACATATTACAAATGTAACAATAATAATGACACATTTTAAGGTGATGTAAAAAAAAAAAAAAATTCAAATCAAATATTTATTATTACTTGTGCATTTTCTATTTGTAGATCAATTCAGATTAGTAGAAAATAAGAAATGCACCTTTATTATTTTTCCTGTTCATGTCTATACAATATGTTTATTTTTAGGTGGTGATAGGTGGACCTTTTGCACCTTTTTTTTGTTTCTAATTTTAATTTTTGAAATTCGAAAAAATAACCAAATTTAAAGCTGTAATGTTCAGGCAGCACTGCTGGTAACTGTAATTCATGGATTTTGTAGAATTGACATTTTTGATTGACTCACTTTCTCTTCAATAACAACTTTGCTGTAAATGTTTTTAGCACTGTTCAATGCCACTACAGTGCTGGAAGCATTTGCTGGGAAAAGAACATATCCTTAAATGTTTTTAACAGCTTCTTTTTATATTGTACAATTTAGCAATATATTGCATACTTCTTGTGTAAATTGTCTTACTTTTCAAACATGTTGTCTGCATGATGTGCAACAGTGTGACTGATCTTGCTCTTTCTCCACTGTTGTTAATGCTATCACCATTTTATTGTGTGTTTTCCTATCAGCTTTTCAGGTATTCATATGCCAACGCAGAAAATTCAACACAAAACGTATCAATGACCTAAGAATGTTTACTAATTAAAGCATGCATTTGTGCTCTCTTTAGTAAATGTTTTAACTTTACTTAAATTCCACTTGTTTATCACCGAGTGATGCAAATATAAGTACATCTTTGAGACAAACAGTCCAAGCAAACAGGTAGCAAACACAGGAAAAATATATAACTTGGAGCATGATGCATTAGAAAAAAGCACTTTTAAACAGACCTTTTAGCAAGATCATGATCATCAACGATCATCACAGTAACAGTATTTGCTAACTTAACCAGAAAATTCACTTCAGTGTTATTCATATAGCACTGCTTCATAATAACAGTCACCTAAAGATGCTTTATATTGTAAGGAAAAAACTCTAAATATAAATAAAGTTAGTAAAGATTAAGAAAAAAAATTGCTGACAACAGAACTTTTTAAAAAAATTTTTATCCTTTTTTGTACTATAAAAATGTCTACAACAAATTTGGTACCCAAACCTGTATTGTATCTCAAAGTTTGGTAACACTAAAGATAGCAACACAAAAATCTTCACACAGAAGCTGGAACCACTGGTCTGAGCTGCTGTGGGATGTACTATTGCAAGAACTTCACTAATGATTGTGATTAGTGTGCCCAGCCTGATCACCATGGGTTTACTCCCACATAAATTAACAACATGAAATAACCAGATCTCAAAACTTTTAAAATGTAGACTATATGTTTGAATGTTAGTCACATGTTTTAGTTTGTCAAATTATTCTTGATCCTTGCTCCAGTCTCCACTACTATTACGGGGATTTTCTTTTAAATAACAAAACGAAACCAAACTTTGATGTTCTTGCAGCCCTATAACATGCAACAATCACTGAAGTGAGTTTTTTTTTCTGCCGTAGGCAAAATTAATGAGGTAAATGATCCTACTCGTGTTTTTTGTACAGTGCATTTTAGTATCTGTGAAAGTTTTTGTTTCTACCTTTGGGTGTTTAAGTGGTCCTAGTTATACGACAAAGTTTTTTTTTTATGTCTGTTTAGAAGTCTGGACACATTTTGTTGATTTATGGTAAGCGTAGTTTGATATTTCCACTCTTCTCACTGTATTCATTGATCAGTGTGCTTAATGCTGATTTTAAACATATTTGATTGCCTTCTTTATGCACAGGAACAAAGTGAGTTGCATTTTTTTCCTATATGTTTGCTGACGCGACAACATTCAAATTAGGTTTAAGAAAAGCTGGTGCACCTATATGCTACTTGTTCACATGGCCACATGGTACACTGAAGGAACAGATGGTGTGGCAATTTCAATGTTTAAGGCTCAGATAAGCAGCCATCCTGTGTCAATACACTAGTACCGTCTTCGATCTTTGGGTGTTAATAGGGGTATACAGTTTGCACTATGAGTGTGTAAAGGAGAACAGCCCTGTGCGTGTGTATATGTATATAATATATATATGTGTGTGTATGTCCAGTAGCCTGGTGGACAGGTCTCTTTGCTCCAGGGTAACCTCTTATCAGAGCCATTGGCATATCTTGAGTGCGTTGACATAATCAATAATCAGAACTGTTAATCAATGGTATTCTAAATAAGCATTGATTAGGCCACAAGGTTAGCCAGCTTTATCGGTTTACATTAAGCAAAGCAACACAATAGACAAAAGGCCCAGGACTGGGACAGACCACTTTAACCCCTACCCATGCATCGTTATGAAACACAAAGAACATATGTGAGCAACCAAGTGTCCACATCCGCTTTCGTTTTCTCATTTCGCCTTTCTTTGTCTTGTTCATATTCGTGTGTCTCTGCTGGTTTCTCTTCAGCAATATTGTCACGCTCTGCCTCATTTGAATACAACGAAGCCTCGCTTGCATCTCATTATCGACATGGTCAGGTAGACAGCGGTCACTGAGTTGTGTCACCTTTCACAAAACAGTCGTCTCTCTTGGGTCTATCTTGAAGTAAGAAGAAGAGGTATGGCAGCTTATGCAACCCCATGGGGGGCTGCGCGACTCCCTAATTACCAGGTAGTCAAACACAGTCGCAGCTGTCTGCAGGTTACTTCAAGATGACCCGAGAGGATAAACAGTTTTGCATTCCCCATAAAATCAGCTTGTTGTTCTTTACAGTCCTGGTATTTGAAATACTCGTCAGCTTTAAACACTTGGCAGTATTTTTTAGTGGCAACAGGAGGCTGTCTGAAATGTGTGTGTGTGTCTTAAATTCAGTTTTTAGCAAGCTAGCACATTTCCCAAATTAAAGGATGACAACTGTCATGTCAGTGTATTTGAATCACCTAGTAACAGAAAGAGTAGTAGACAAGCGTGGAAAATGAGCTGATATAACCCTTTTAGTCTCCCCTTACCAGTAACAAAGCTTAGTTACATGAATACCGTGTCTCCAACATGGATAGTCCAATCATTTTTTCCCCCTGGCGGCGGCTCAGAGCCAGAGACAGGCTTAGATTTGGCCTCTGAGAGAAATGCCTTTCACTGCTCATGCACACAGACCACCTGGAATGACACGTTAAGTCATATTTTAGATGGTCGAAAAAGGATTGTACCGCTTTTCTGTACCTCTTTATACACACAGAAACACAAACCCCGGCAAATATTTGGCCCTGATGATAAGCAAGAACATTTTTAAGCTAAATTGGCTATTTGTATGGTTATCTATTATTCATACTAAGAAGTTTCACATGAGGCTATTTCCAACCCTTGTAAGAGCATTAAATGGGTAGTGAAAGGCAATGATACTTCTTTGATCTTCTCTATCTCTCTGACATGCTCTATATCAGTGCATTCTCTTTGTCAATTCTTCACACACACCTCCTGCCTTCGCTCCACCTCTCTTCCTGCCTATCGGTCCCCCTCTCTCATTCTCTTTGTCCCTTGTGAAAGCCCCTGTCACCTCTGGCCCTCCTCCTCTCCTCCCCCTCTGTGAGACTATTACAGGCAGCACTCCTCCCTCTCTGCCTTCCCCATGTATTACCATTAGAAGACATGCATCTTGGGAGCTGCTGCACACTCCTCTGTGTTTTGATTAATATTTTAGCAGCCTCAGGGAGGAAATGGGTCTTCCTCTCAGCTAATCCGTTATGGGGTGGATGATTGGAGCAAAGGAAAGGGAAGATGATAGAAGAGGAATGCCAAGCTCGGCCGTTTTTATTTTCCTTGTCAAAAGTTGTAGAGACGTCTAGCGCAAAGCAAATGTCTCAAAAGTATGAACGATGCACCAATGCAGAGATAAGAGATGCTGACGCGTACTCATTTTTTATGTTACGTTATGGCTTTTTTGTCCAGCTGGTTCATCACTGTATGTGTCCACCTGCTAACAAACACTAGCCTCTGTGTCACTTTCAACAACTGTCTCTACATGAAACTGGCTGCCACGTGGCCTGCTGGTGCAATGCTACATCACTTTGAAGGAAATAGTCAGTAGTGCAACATTTAAAAAGAGAAATTGTCTCATAATGAGGGATTTTGTACAAAAAGTCTAAATGAGACCGTATGTTTATGATGTGTCTGGTTTGTGGTACTGCTGAAGAGAACAACCTCATCGACACAAATTACAAGTATTTGAAATTGCATTTTGCAGAATGATAGCTGACTGATAACACTTTGTAGTATTACTAATAAATATTACATTTTTCAAATGTTCCTACAAAAGTTGTGTATATTTCTTTATTATACTGGTGTTAATACCTAAGTGTAAGTGCATCGGTTTCTAGGTCTGTGGGCTGCCTTACAATGTTCCCTCTGTCATTGATTCCTGCTCTCTTTTATTTATGTTTGTTTACTGTGCTGCTTGACTCAAGAACTGCCTATTGCTTTCATTGTCGAATGCAATGAAGGGTGCTTTTATCACCATTTGCCTTCAGGTCAAAGGTGAGAATGGAGACAAATGGACCAACTGTACAATGATGAACAGGGTGCCTGAACCTGGAAACACATATTCAGTTCATGGACAGCAGCAGTCCATTCTTTTGTGGCTGGAGACAACCCTGAATGGATTTTAAGACAAATAAATGCAAATTATTTTAGAGGTTAAAGAGATTATGGTAACCAGGGACTTTAAATAAATTAATCTAAAAGTATAAAAACTTTATACTGTATATCCAGTAGTACTGTAATAGATGCCAATGGTTAGATTATAATGAAAGAATGAGGGAAAAAATAAAAATGCTATAATATTTTACTTTCTGCATTACATGGGACATAAAATAAGATTGTTTGCCAGAGATTTTGGCATCTTATTTTTTCTCTTTCTTGTCTCCATTTGTATTTCTCTCAGATAACGAGCAGTAACCTTGACAGTGAATCATGTGACACCTTGACATTACACACCACTTTCCACATTGGGTCTGTTGACCAATAAATGAATTATTCTAGCTGTATTGTTTAGGAATTTATCCCCATGGTGTTACCATGTTGATTAAGTGCAGTATGGAGGTCGAGTGTTGGCAATTACTCACCATGTGGTCGAAGCAGCAGGCTGTGTACGGTGAGCAAAGCTGGCACATTAGGAACATACAAATGAAGGCAAGTCTTTGCAGTGCGTGGACTTATTTTAAGCTCTGCCAGCCATTTAGTGTTGTGTCCTTGGGGCTAAGGGGTGTATTTTGTATGCCTCCAATAGGTTTTGGCTTGCTAATGAAGGGGGTATTTAATTTGGTTAAATGCTGCAGGGATCATGCATTTGATATCTGTATGGATGGGATGGTGTTACAATGGAGGATGTGAACCAATGGCTTAGAAAAGCTTTCTCTTTTATTCTCTATTTATAGAGGGCATTATGCACAGAAGGACAGGGCAGTTAGCAGGTAGCTAACGCAAGCATACGGAGGATATACCTGCCCTTAGGTATTTTTCTTAGCATGTATAATAGCAATATATTTCCCGACATGACATTCCCTAATGTTTGTTGAGGGAATATCTGAAACCACAAGTCAGGTTTGAGCTTCAAACCCTGTGGCAAACCACTGCACAGTTAGATATTTCGGCTATTAATGGGATGACATGCTGTAAGTAAGTTCAACAGTAGGAAACGGGTTCAATTAATTTTTAGCTGTTTGGAAAGTGTTTTCCCTCTTTGTTCTGATTTTAGTCTCCAGATTTTGGTACAGCTGAACCCCCTGCAGTTCTAGTTGACCTTGAACGGTAGTGGGGTTTTTTTTGTTTTTTTTAATTTAATAGAGATTCTCCATCATTGCAACAAATTTGAGAATTGGTGAACAAAGACTCTCCTCTCTCTGTCTCGCTCACTTTGTGTAGTATGGAGAGGTTTCTTCATTAAAAGTGACAGAGAAGCCAGAGGCAGGGGAAATGTTATAGCTCTGCTGCAGACCTGCCACCACTTTTTCCACAAACTATAATTTAATGCTGTACAATAATTGAAATAATTCTTTCATTTACTGACGAGCCTGCCAAATGTTGAACCAGAAAACTGCCGACAGGAAAGATAATGTGTTGCCTCATGGCAGTTTCTTTTTGGACTCATTTTCTATTCTAATGTATTAAATGCATAAATTCTCTCACTAATGGTTTGTGTGAGACAGAGCAACAGCCAATTCAATGATGCATTTTAGAGGGGGGTTTTACACTTAAAACAAGAACAACCATAATAAATGCCAATAAATCTGTGGACATGTCCATTTTTCCGATGCCCTAGATGTGTGCTTAGTTAATCCCTTCCTCAGCATTGGCCATTTGCAGAAGTTAATGGGGAGGTTTTGCTGCAAGTTACTGCAGGACTGCATTGGGAAAATGAGAACAATTTTTAAGGACCTTAAAAAAATGTGGAAAAATCGATTGTGACTACTTTTACTTTCAGGATTAAAATGTCTTTTTGCATTTGCAATAACAGAGATAACCTTTTCGAAATATGCTGCAAAGTCTTACGCACAAAATGTCATTTACAATGTCAGTGTGTTTGCATTGAATCACAGTATATTGTTTACAAAGACCGACCAATTAGAATATCAAGTATGGACGTGATATTAGACTTAGGCTAAAAATAATGAAGATCTACAGTGAAGGGTAGAACGGCTGTATGGTGAAGTGGTGTTGAACTATAAAAAAAAAAATTCAAAGTGACATCAAAAAGAAAGTCATGTTTTTTGGAAATAGGACTGAAAGTTCATACTATAATATCCAGGCCATTTGACTACTAAAACTCCAGCTACACTCACGAACACGAAGCAGTCACCTTTTTTTTTCTTTTGCTTTGGGTCATGTGCTTGAAAAATAAGCAATTTACTCAATTATAACTTTTCCTGACACTCACAGTTGAATTACCATTTCATTTTGCTTCATTATTCATACAACTGCCATTTTTAGGCGGTTTTCCACATGTCAGAATTGAGACACATTATGCAGACAGTGAATGCTTCAGGCTGTCCCTAGAAGAAATAATATTTCAGTTCTCTGTCTGGATCCTTCCCTTATAATAGCAGTTAGATAAATGGCCAAGATTTAACTGTGGACTTTAGTGGTTCAATGTGAATCACGCACTTGATTTTTGATAAAATGAAAATAATATTGTCATACTCTGAGACCAGGCAGGAATCAGCCACATGCTCAGAATGCAGTTGGGTGACTTTATTTACAGTGATGTGAAAAAACTATTTACAGGGTCTTTCAAAAAAGGGAAAACATCCACAGTGTCTGTGTACAGTATCCAAGGCGATGGTCCAATTGGTTTCATACTGTCTTTAGACGCGATAGCGAAACAGACTTCTCTCTCCAACCCAAGCACAAATCCCCCTCGAGGAAAACACGGCAGACACCGCGACTGGTTTAGCGCCGACTAAAGCAATGAGGGTGGGGACCTACAGGATCCGAGAAGAACTGGCGGCAATACATATACATATACAGGGTGGGCCATTTATATGGGGCGACCGTGGCTCAGGGGGTTGGGAAGTGTATCTGTCGCCGGTTCGATCCCGGGCTCTCTATCCTGGTCGTTGTGTCCTTGGGCAAGACACTTTACCCTACTGGTGTTGGCCAGAGGGGCCGATGGCACGATATGGCAGCCTCGCTTTTGTCAGCCTGCCCCAGGGCAGCTGTGGCTACAACCGTAGCTTGCCTCCACCAGTGTGTGAATGCGAGAGTGAATGAATAGTGGCATTGTAAAGCGCTTTGGGTGCCTTGAAAAGCGCTATATAAATCCAATCCATTATTATTACACCGTAATAAAATGGGAATGGTGGGTGATATTAAAGTCCTGTTTGTGGCACATTAGTATATGTGAGGGGGCAAACTCCTCAAGATGGGTGGTGGCCATTTAGAAGTCGGCCATCTTGGATACAACTTTTGTTTTTTCAATAGGAAGAGGGCCATGTGACACATCAAACTTATTACTAATGTCACAAGAAAAACAATGGTGTGCTTGGTTTCAACGTAACTTTATTCTTTCATGAGTTATTTACAAGTTTCTGACCACTTATAAAATGTGTTCAATGTGCTGCCCATTGTGTTGGATTGTCAATGCAACCCTCTTCTCCCACTCTTCACACACTGATAGCAACACCGCAGGAGAAATTCCAGCACAGGCATCCAGTATCCGTAGTTTCAGGTGCTGCACATCTCGTATCTTCACACCATAGAGAATTGCTTTCAGACCCCAAAGATAAAAGTCTAAGGGGGTCAGATCGGGAGACCTTGGGGGCCATTCAACTGGCCCACGACGACCAATCCACTTTCCAGGAAACTGTTCATCTAGGAATGCTCGGACCTGGCACCCATAATGTGGTGGTGCACCATCTTGCTGGAAAAACTCAGGGAACGTGCCAGCTTCAGTGCATAAAGAGGGAAAGACATCATCATGTAGCAATTTCAAATATCCAGTGGCCTTGAGGTTTCCATTGATGAAGAATGGACCCACTATCATTGTACCCCATATAGCACACCAAACCATCACTTTTGTTGTTCCAGCAGTCTTGGAGGGATCCATCCAATGTGGGTTAGTGTCAGACCAATAGTGGTGGTTTTGTTTGTTAACTTCACCATTCACATAAAAGTTTGCCTCATCACTGAACAAAATCTTCTGCGTGAACTGAGGGTCCTGTTCCAATTTTTGTTTTGCCCATTCTGCAAATTCTGTGCGCCGATCTGGGTTATCCTCGTTGAGATGCTTCAGTAGCTGGAGTTTGTAAGGGTGCCATTTGTGAGTAGCTAATATCTGCTGAAGGGATGTTCGACTAATGCCACTCTCCAGTGACATGCGGCTCTTGCTACGCTGTGGGCTCTTGCTACGCTGTGGGCTCTTGCTGAATGAAGCTAGGACAGCCACTGATGTTTCTTCATTAGTGACAGTTTTCTTGCGTCCACATTTTGGCAAATCCAACACTGAACCAGTTTCATGAAACTTAGCAAGCAGTTTGCTAACCGTAGCATGGGAGATGGGTGGTCTCGTAGGGTGTCTTGCATTGATATCTGCTGCAATGACCCAGTTACTGCGTTCACCAGATATCAACACAATTTCGATCCGCTGTTAACCTCTTTGACATGCCAATGGCTGTGAACAAAGAGAAACTTGTAAATAACTCATGAAAGAATAAAGTTACGTTGAAACCAAGCACACCATTGTTTTTCTTGTGACATTACCAAAAAGTTTGATGTGTCACATGGCCCTCTTTCTATTGAAAAAACAAAAGTTGTATCCAAGATGGCCGACTTCTAAATGGCCACCATGGTCACCACCCATTCTTGAGGAGGTTGCCCCCTCACATATACTAATGTGCCACAAACAGGACTTTAATATCACCAACCATTCCCATTTTATTACGGTGTATCCATATAAATGGCCCACCCTGTATTTATGTATGTATGTATGTATGTATGTATGTATGTATGTATGTATATATATATAAACCTTGGTACTTCTCCAGTTTCTCGTGTCCCTTCTTCCCGATGTTGCTGTCATTTGGTATAGCTACATCTATCACTACGGCCGTCTTCCTCTGTGGTTGGTTAGCCATCACCAGTTTGTCCGTCGGTTTCTGGAAGTCCCACAGGATCTTAGCTCGTCATTCTTGACCACCCTAGTGGGGCTTCTCCCATTTTGACCTCGGGACTTGCACGCCATACTCGGCATAGATGTTTCTGTATACTATACTATATACATGTATGTGTGTATGTATTTGTATATGTATGTACTGTATGAATTCGATGTAGCTATATCAGTTATATCATGATATGTTACATGACATTATCATGGCTGATATGATATGGCACAGTCTTAATGGAGACTTGATATGCAAGCCTAGAGCAGATGTGCAAGATAAAATAGACTATAAATAGATAATAGACAAATTCAATGAAGGGAAGATTAAGTAAAAAAAACACTGAGAAATTGCTGGTGTTCATAAATGTCATTGACATTTAATGACAACATTGACAACATTGATACACATTCCCAAAGCTCTGATTAATATTGCACAACTGTAGTGTAGTCTTCAATGTGGAGATTTTTACATAAACTCACTCTTTTTCTATTTGTGATGGTCCCGATAGAAAAGGAACATAATAAATGGATTCTCTTAGTGACTTTGAAGCATATATCTGCCACCTGTCCTTCTTGGTAGGCTTGAAGTCTTTCTCTATATTATGTTTGCTTGTATCTGTAGCCACATGAGGGGCAGAAACCTGAGCCGCAGGCATAATATTAAAAAAGTACCTTATTTGAATCAAGGGATGAAAAGAATGATTGAAGTTTAAAAATGCCCCCAGCCTCAAAATTAGGGTGATAACCCCTAAATAGATGCAGTTGACCTGGTTTTCACTTGTACAAAGAAAACACAGTAAATCGCTTACATCTGAGTCTCCTGAAGTGTTATTTTTGCAGTGAGAAAGCTTGATCATGTCAAACTTGATGTAAAACAGAATCTGTTATGTTTTTTTTTTTTTTTTTTAATTTTGTTAAAATGGCAAAGTAAAATGGTAAGATTTTGGACAATTGCTATATATCCAAGTTGTCATAAATTCAATAAGGTGCTGGAAAGATTTCTCAGAAATTTTAGTCCATATTGACTAGTACCATTGTGCAGTTGATGCAGATTTGTTGGCACATCCATGATGAGGCTCTCCACCATATCCTAAGTGCTTTAAGGATTCGGTTTTATCAAAAGATAAGTACACTGTGGCCATAAAGGATTTGACATGGTCAGAAACAGTATCCAGGTAGCCTGTGGTGTTTAAACTATGCTCAGTTGGTACTACAGCGATCAAAGTGTGACAAGAAAATACCCCCCATGGGACCATCACCAGCCTGATCCATTTATATAAGTCTGGATGGATCCATGCTTTTATGCTTTTCATGCCAAATTCTGGTCCCACCATCTGAAAAATTGAAACCAAGGAGGATTTTATAGCTTTCTGTTGAGGGACCATTCTTTTTAAACTCTAGTGGGAAAAATCCCAGTAGATCAGCAGTTACTGAAATGCTCGAACCAGTTGGTCTGGCAGCAACAACCAAGATGCATTAAAAGTCACTTAAATCAGTGAAGTCATTTGCGTTACATTTTTATATAGCTTTAATGCACATAAAAAACAGCTCCTTTATTAAGTGAAAATACATTGATGGGTTTTTTTGCACTAATAAAGTTGTGGAGTTGTAAAGTATTTTGTCTCGCGTCAATTATATCGTCAGTTATATCGTTATTGCAAATTTTCAAATATATATCATGATAAATATTTTTGGCTATATTGCCTTGGCCTATTTGTATTTACAATTTATTGTCATGAAACCTTTGTTATTGTTCATTGTATGGTCGTTTAAGCTAAAGTTTTTTTCACATGCACGCATACAGAGAAATCACAATCCAGTGTTGTTATCAATGGGAAGAGATCTCTGACTTACTGGTGAAGTCTTTATCAATACAAGCATAAAGCAATCCGAAATTCACTTGCATATCAGCAAGGCACATTTGTTCCTGCTCACATGAACATGATTTACGAAGGAAGTCATTGCATAGTGCTGCTGCTACATGTGACTACATAATGAAATGGTGAGCTAACCTGGGAGAGCACAAACTCTGAAAAGCAATCTCATAACATGAACAGACCTCTCTAATTGAGCCATTGTTCATGTAAGCCGTATGATTTTCTGTTGGCCCACATCTCTCCCGTCAACTTTACCTTCTGATTCTAGAGTGATATGGTGTTCTGTGTGTCCACATGAGTATATATGTGTGTATAGAGAGGAACACGTCTCTCCACATTGATCATCGCTCCTCGACAAAGAAAAAGACTGGGGAGGGGGGCTGCACTGGGGGAGTGTTAGCAAACAGATGCCAAGTGGTTACAATGTGAAATCCATTGCCCCTCAGTTGAGGCCATTGATCAAATGAATCTTGTGTATGTTTGGTTCTTGCCTGTTTTTTTTTAATAGTTTGAGTCTTTCCTTCCACCATGTTATCTTGTTTTCTGTATGTATTGTGGTCTTTAAGGAAACCGAGCTTATTGAGGAGGAGCTGTTGGGGCTATTGGTGCCTAAGATGCAAAGATGAGGGAGGGACCTGTAGGTCCATCAAGAATAATTTTGACTTGGACAGAGAAGGATATGTTTAGTCACCTTGGTACATGCTCCCACTAAGCTTTGACTTTGGACGTCTCTCTCAATGCTTTTAACAGGCAGATGTAATAGCTCTGTGGTTTTGAAGAGGCCATGGTTAAAGCGTTTCAGGAAGAGCAAGCTGGCGTCTCTTGTGGCTTCAGATGTGGTCTAAGTTGTACTTAATGCACCGACAGGTAATCCATCTGAAGGCAAGATGCTTTATGCTGATTTAGACAGGAAATCAGAAACCTAGTGTGGTATTAGCCCTGGTGTCTCCTGCTGTTATCCCACCCATTATGCAGAGGTAAATTTATATTGCTTCAGTTTAGGAGGAGACAGGTCTTGTTGTTGTAATCAGTGCATTCTGCATTTTTTGTTTTTTTGGCTGATAGACTATGTCTTGAAGCATCTATGTTTTTATTATATCTCTGTCAAGTAGGACATCAGATAGGATTAATGATCACCTATCTCATCTAACTGCTTAAAGATGTATAACAAGACGTGACAATTTAAAAGAAACTAAAGCACTAAATGTTTGATGAAAAAAGGGAAAAAAACTTTTTGAGTGACATGACCAATCACTAAGCTGACCATCGTAAAATAATGTTTGTTTTGTTGTAGATGAACAATTTCTAGAGATTCACTAATATATTGGTCAAACATCAGTCTGTGCCAAAATTTGCAATGTTCACCAATATAGACAAAAATGAATGCTGAATTAATTGACTTTTAATCATCTTTGTTTCCCCAAAATTAAATGAGCATAACTGAGTAATATTGAAAAGAGAGCCAAGAGAACACAAAGCAAATCAGAATCTCAGTTTGCTGGACTAGTCTATATGTAAAACTATGTTACAACATCAGGCATAACATTATGACTGCTGACAGCTAAGATGAATAACATTGATTATCTCTTCATCATGGAAGCTGTTAGTGGGTGGGATATAAGAGAGAAAGTTAATATTTTGTCCTCAAAGTTGATGTGTTAGAAACAGGGAAATGGGCAAGCATAAGGATTTGAGGGAGTCTGACAAGGGCCAAAATGTAATGGCTAGACGACTAGGTTAGAGCATCTCTAACTCAAGTGCTTGTGGTTTCTTCCTGGTCTGCAGTGGTCAGTATCTACAGTGGCTTGCAAAAGTATTCTGCCCCCTTGAACTTTTCCACATTTTTTCACATTACAGCCACAAACATGAATCAATTTTATTGGAATTCCACGTGAAAGACCAATACAAAGTGGTGTACACGTGAGAAGTGGAACGAAAATCATACATGATTCCAAACATTTTTTTTTACAAATAAATAACTGCAAAGTGGGGTGTGTGTAATTATTCAGCCCCCTGAGTAAATACTTTGTAGAACCACCTTTTGCTGCAATTACAGCTGCCAGTATTTTAGGGTTTGTCTCTACCAGCTTTGCACGTCTAGAGACTGAAATCCTTGCCCATTCTTCTTTGCAAAACAGTTCCAGCTCAGTCAGATTAGATGGACAGCGTTTGTGAACAGCAGTTTTCAGATCTTGCCACAGATTCTGGATTGGATTTAGATCTGGACTTTGACTGGGCCATTCTAACACATGGATATGTTTTGTTTTAAACCATTCCATTGTTGCCTGGCTTTATGTTTAGGGTCGTTGTCCTGCTGGAAGGTGAACCTCCGCCCCAGTCTCAAGTCTCTTGCAGACTCCAAGAGGTTTTCTTCCAAGATTGTCCTGTATTTGGCTCCATCCATCTTCCCATCAACTCTGACCAGCTTCCCTGTCCCTGCTGAAGAGAAGCACCCCCAGAGCATGATGCTGCCACCACCATATTTGACAGTGGGGATGGTGTGTTCAGAGTGATGTGCAGTGTTAGTTTTCTGCCACACATAGCATTTTGCATTTTGGCCAAAAAGTTCCATTTTGGTCTCATCTGACCAGAGCACCTTCTTCCACATGTTTGCTGTGTCCCCCACATGGCTTGTGGCAAACTGCAAACAGGACTTCTTATGGTTTTCTGTTAACAATGGCTTTCTTCTTGCCACTCTTCCATAAAGGCCAACTTTGTGCAGTGCACGACTAATAGTTGTCTTATGGACAGATTCCCCCACCTGAGCTGTAGATCTCTCTTGAACAGTGCTCTGTGGGATGTTCAAGGCTTGGGAAATCTTTTTGTAGCCTAAGCCTGCTTTAAATTTCTCAATAACTTTATCCCTGACCTGTCTGGTGTGTACTTTGTACTTCGTGGTGTTGTTGCTCCCAATATTCTCTTAGACAACCTCTGAGGCTGTCACAGAGCAGCTGTATTTGTACTGACATTAGATTACACACAGGTGCACTCTATTTAGTCATTAGCACTCATCAGGCAACGTCTATGGCACGGGTGGGCAATCTCAGTCCATGAGGGCCGGTGTCCCTGCAGGTTTTAGATCTCACCTTGGGTCAACACACCTGAATCACATGATTAGTTTGTTACCAGGCCTCTGGAGAACTTCAGGACATGTTGAGGAGCTAAATTAGCCATTTAAATCAGCTGTGTTGGTTCAAGGACACATCTAAAACCTACAGGGACACCGGCCCTTGTGGACTGAGATTGCCCACCCCTGGTCTATGGGCAACTGACTGCACTCAGACCAAAGGGGACTGAATAATTACGCACACCCCACTTTGCAAGTTATGTATTTGTAAAAATGTTTGGAATCATGTATGATTTTCGTTCCACTTCTCACGTGTACACCACTTTGTATTGGTCTTTCACGTGGAATTCCAATAAAATTGATTCATGTTCGTGGCTGTAATGTGACAAAATGTGGAAAAGTTCAAGGGGGCCGAATACTTTTGCAAGCCACTGTATCTATATAAAAGTCAGGAAAGGAAGGAACAATGGTGAACCAGCTTGGTGGCCAAGGGTCATTGATGCACATGGTATTGCAAAACTGCAGGCCAATCACTGTGCCCATGCTGACGCCTCTCCACTGTCAAAAGCACCAACAATGGGCATTCAAGCAGCAGAGCTGGACCACAGTACAGTTGAAGAAGGTGGCCAGGTCTGATAAATCATGTTTTCTTTTACGTCACATGGATGGCTGGATGTGTGTGCATCATGTACTTGTTTACTTTCACGGAAACTGTATTCTCCTTTAAGTAGGATGATGCACCCTGCCACAAAATAAAAATGGTTCAGGAATTATTGGAGGAGCATAGCCTTGAGTTTGGGGTGTCCCCTAAATCTCAGTCCAATTGAGCATCTGTGAGATGTGCTGAATAAACATGTTTGATCCATGGAGGCCCCTTCTCATAAGAGGAATTAAAGGATCTGTTGCTTCTTGGTGTCAGAAACCCAGTACACCTTTGGTGGTCTAGTAGAGTCTATTCCTCTACGGGTCAGGGCTGTTTTGGTGCAAAAAGGGAACCAACACAATATTAGGCAGCTGTTTGATTGATTGATTGATTGATTGATTGATTGATTGATTGATTGATTGATTAGTAATTTATTTCAACATGTGAACAATATACAAGTACATTTAGAAAAGAAAATAAGAGAGAAAAAAAGTACTATACAATTTACATACAAAAAAAATGTTCTGATTAATTTACATGTTGAAAGGGAGTGGGAAGAAGTAAACACTTATTTAATCCCACGCCTTTGCCATAAATCATCAGTTAATATTTAGTCAGCTTCCTTACTGATATAATTTGTAATAAAAATAGTGAACAGATTTCTGATATATACTATATACTATAATATCACATCATGAGTTTTTTTTTTTTTTTTTTTTTTTTTAAATAGAGACATTCACTTAATTTAAATATTTTCCTTTCCTTTATAGTTCAAGAAGATCATATTTTTATAACTCTTTTTGAACAGTTTTATGTTTGGACATTGCTTTAATTCCATATTCAGACTGTTCCATAGTTTCACTCCATGAACAGAAACACAAAAGTTAATAATGCTATGACTGACTGGTGTACTGCAAAAAATCCCTGACACAGCAGAGGGCAAATGGCTTGTCCTTTCAGGTTGGTCACCATCCACTGTTTCGAAAATTTTTTAGATTTAGATCAACTCATGTTAACCACGTTCAGTAGCTCTGTTCTGGTTTACACAACTGCCTGGCAAACCAAAGGTTGTTGGTTCGACTAATGCTGGACACACAAATCCTTTTTGGGGTGTGCTAGGTAGGTTCATCTACGGAAGAGGATTTGGGCCACTGGGGAAAAAACAGTGGGCAAGTCTTTTTATTTCTTCTTTTCCAGAATTCTCTGAAAAAAGTCAGAATTCTGAGATTAAAGTCAGAATTCTGAGAAAAATATAATTCTGAGGAAAAAGTCAGAATTCTAACTTTAATCTCAGAATTTTAATCTCAGAATTCTGACTTTTTTCTCAGAATTCTGAAAAACAAGAATCTGTAGGATTAAGAGGATTAGTGGCTCTAATCCTCTTCCGTAGTCATTTGACAAAAATATCTGCTAAAGCTAGTGAGCTACTGACTGATTTCAACAAATCATTGTCAGATTTCTAAAGTTCTGATGAACATTAAATAATTAATAAAAATAGCTGTTAGCTACAGCTCTAGTTTTAAACTAAAATATATTGACTTTCAGCATGACGTCTATCCTATATTGAGCAGTTTTTCTGGAATAAGTTGTCTTAAAAGCAGGTCGGACAGACAGTCTGGCTGCTTCATGCCTATGCAGTGGAAATTGCATTTGTGTTGACATCGTCTCCATGTCTTTAAGAGCTGCTTATCAGAGGTGTGGACTCGAGTCACATGACTTGGACTCGAGTCAGACTCGAGTCATTAATTTTATGACTTTAGACTTGACTTGAAAAAATGTTCTAAGACTTGTGACTTGACTTGGACTTTTACACCAATGACTTGGGACTTGAATTGGACTTGAACCGGTTTACTTGAAAAGACTTGATATTTTACCCCAAATATAAAATTTAACATGCATATTATATGGAGATTGAAAATGTGACGTCATTCACGGGTAGAACCGCAAAGGATTCTGGGAACTCGTGGCAAGCGGTACTAGCGCACGCAGGCTTTCAATTAAAATCAGTCACACAGCGATAAAAAGAAACACAAAAATGTCAAGAAGCTGTTGTATTATTAACTGCAATAGCCGGTCGCATGACAGCCACGGGAAGCCGACGGGTAAAGAGATCGGTTGTTATCGGATTACGTCGTTGAAGAGAAATTGTTCGAGCCATGTTTCCGAAGTAACAAAGAGGCGACTGGATTGCAGCCATTCAAAGATCAAATATAACGTCCTAGAACACTCCAGCTCACAGGTTAGTCTGCTCCAAGCATTTACACAAAGGTCAGTCTGCTGTTGTAGTTAATGCGTCATTTTTCTTAACATAATTGGTGATATAGGTTACAAGCAAGTCTGGCGCTGAACAGAAATTGTCGCGCTATGCTCCTTTATTTATTGTGCATAAATAGTAAATTGTCCTGACACAATATTGCGTTTCGCTTCTGTTATTATGGTACACTGACAAAAACACATACTTTTATTCACAGGATAAAACAGGTTTTTTGTATCACTAATTGCCCAGTACGATTACAGCATACAATATTATTGTCACTGCTACATTTCTGTGATGCTACCAGAAATTATTTCCACTACTAATTAATTACCGTTGAGCTCAAAGGTTATATTAATAAACGGTTAACGAATGTGTATTTATGAAGACGATTTGTGAGACTGGTAAACTTATGATACGTACGATGGTCTTTCGTTCTACACGGTGCATTTCAAGGTCCTGCACCCATCCGTCGGTAAACTGTACCTGGGCTTGTTGCAGTGACCGGAAGTTACTAAACTTCATGAGTGTATGCACTCACTCCAAGAACCGTATAATTATAAATATGCATATAAATATGCTACGATGAGATAGCTGACTTCATCTAACTAGCAAATGTTGTCCAGGCTACGTTGGTGATGCAGTTTTTTTTAATATGTATGATATTTTTGTCATGCGATTTTAAAGCCGGTCCTACAACCGCATCCAAGAATAACATGCAGCGTATCTCAGAACTGTCGGTGAAAATTATTCTTGGAGCTAAGTTTAATTGAGCTGCATTTTAAAGAGGTGCAATTTCACAATTTGTGTATATTTTCTAAGTTCACTATTTTGTATGTGTTGAGAAAAACACAGATTTAAAAATTACATGGTCTAATATTTACATTTAGCATATAACTGCAACATTATTTTTTCGTTTGTTTTTTTTAAAGACTCGAAAGGACTTGAAATTCAAAGTTTCAGACTTGTGACTTGACTCGGACTTTTACACCAGTGACTTGAGACTCGACTCTGACTTGCCTGACATTACTTGAGACTTGACTTGAGACTTGAGGATAAAGACTTGAGACTTACTTGAGACTTGCAAAACAATGACTTGGTCCCACCTCTGCTGCTTATATCCCGATATTAAAAGGGTCTTTACACTTGACTGAAGACATCATTTAGCTGTTCCATCTAAGGAATGATTGCTCTTGACCTACTCGTGGGAACTTCATAAGATTTAGTGAATTGCTTCCACGTCTGAAAATACGCCTGCCACAAAAATTATCTCTGTATGTAACTGTGTATCTGCTTCCTAGAACATCCTTCCTGTCTGTTTACACCTCCCTAGCTGAACTAAAATTAAGTGGAGAATAAAGTCTAAAAAGGCCGTCCATAATTAATGGCATGTACTTTCTTAAATTTATCTGCTCTGTTTGTGTTGCACTTCATAATGAATAGAGGAAACCAAAGCTGGAAAATTAATTAATCTGCAGTATCTAATATACACAGACTACAGAAACACACAGGCTCAACCAATCCTCTCCAGTGATATTTTAAACTCATCGTTCCCACAGACTTGCTCTCCTGAGACCAACTTGCTCTTCCATCCTAGGAAAGGCAGCAGCTTCCGGAGGCAGCAACAGCTCTTCTCTCCCTGAAACAGAAGAACACCATTACATCTTTTCATTTTTCTATCCCTCCTCCCCTCTTGTCTTACTTTCTCTCTCTCTCTTTTTTTGCTCCCTTTTTCCCCCTACAGTACATCACTGTGGCTTTATCCATTTCATGTTTAGTGAAACTCCCCTGGCGAACCAACACAAGGCAACGAGATGCCACAAATCTTTGATATCTTAAACAGAGGGCATAGTGCCAGCGCTCCTGCCAGATAGGAAAACTGTAATTCAAGGGAGGAACATCATCCTGAATCAAACAAAATGAATAAATAATCGGGGCTGCAGACACACTTTCATACTTGCGGTGCATGTCCATGGAGGATTGGTTTACCAGCCCAAGTGATTAGTCTGCTGGCAGAATTGTTTGGTTTCTGTGGCTCAACCATTTACAGTATGATATAACAGCAGATCAGATCAAATTTTTAACAACCCTCTGCAGAGCTCTTGATATGTAGCCAAAAAAAAAAAAAAAACAACAGCAAAAAACTGCTGCTGCCGAACGTGTTACTAACTTTGACTTCACATTAGTGGCATGCCGTCCTCTTGGTTCAGATTTAATAAAAATCACATTTTTTGGCTTGTAATATAATTTCTTCATCTCATAAGGAAGTAAAGTGATACCTTTTATCTATTATTTTAATAAAGCATTTCAGTATGTAGGATACTTTTTTCCCTCTCTCTGCAAAGTTGGCCGTATTCCTCTCGGTTAAGATAAGGGCTTATTTATGTTATATGTGCACTTCGATCACAATCTATTCAAAAACAATGCTGTAGTTGTTTTCACTGGATTTATGTGAAGTAACTTTATATTACATTTGGCTCCAGCCTTTGCTTTCTTTCTCTCCTATACAACATAAAAATAAAACAGGGATTTTCTCATTGATAGTGGCTACATGCCTGGAGTTGCATTAATAAACAACCAGGATAAGATAATATTTTTCAATGCCAAATCGATTTTCATAAGGTTACATTCCTAATATTTATATTTCAGCAACCTCTCTCCTGTTTATACAATAGAGGGTATTAAAAGGGAGATTAAATTTTGCCCGCCTGAATATAATACAAACACAAAATTATGCTTCTATTTCCAGGGCAAGCTGTGCATTGTCATTTATTTATGAGTTTTTTTGCCCTCCCCCCATTTCCTTTTCTCACCCAACAGTAAATATGGAAATTGTGTTTGTCAGTTTGGGTGTACACATACGTATGCATGCATATCTATACATGTGCCTTTGTGTAGAGATCTTTTAATGTCTGCTTTTTATATTGCATTGAATGCGAACTTGTGCTGCGCTCCTCCGTGGATGCATTATGTGTAGGAGGGTCATGTGGTTTCTGCAAAGAAAACTTCTCCGTCCCACCATCAATAAACACTCCCTCATCCAGTATCAACAGTCAATCATCTGTCTGCACACACTTGTTCTCTCAGTCCGTGTACGTCTCTCATCTTTCTAAAGGCACAGCCATACTTTTATTGCCACTATTACAATGACTTGCCATTATCCTTTTGAATAGGAGTGAGCCATACACTAAGTTGTTCCCACAATCACTCCCCCAATAAAAAAAAGACATGAAAATGCACTAAAAAGAGAGAAATTCTGACTTATTTCAAGTATACATTAAGGTACTATTTTTATAATTACTGGTTTTCAGTTTTCGTAATAACTTCACTTCAGTCTATGTCTCAGTTCCAACTCTAAATCGTGGATAATGGCTGAAACATCGCCTGATGTTTCTCTTATATATTCGTCCATTGAATGGATTCTATGAAATCTTATCAGACCATAATAATGATAATTCATCACAAATCAACCAGAAGCAGTATCAAAGTTCTTTCTTACAGTACAACTGTAATAAAACCATGGATATGATATATGAGTGCTCTACTGAAATCTTTCATTATTGATGTTCAAAATGGTCTGTTTGGCCACAGCTTGGAAATGTATATATGTTAAATGATATTCTGTTTAATTTCTTCTTCTTCTTACTGTTTAAACGCATGTAATGAATTGATATTTTGTGATGACGTCTGCCATCATAATGCCTGCAACTAGCATTTATGTTACGTCCTTGTTTAGTAAGTACATTTTCTGATATCCTAATCTTATTCATACGAAGATGGTTGTGCAGCAGAAAATGACTAGATAAGTCATACATACAAGCTGATCTGTGGGTTTATACAGTTAGACCCAAAAGTATTTCAGCAATGACACCACAGTAGATTTTAAATCAAAACAACTGAACAATCAAGGAGAAACTGAAGTGTATACTTTTTAGCTTTAATTTTAGGTGTGTGTGTGATTTCAGGAAGAACTTACTAAATTGTTGGGATTTTGGTTCATATTAACATGAACAGCATCACACAGATTTTTCAGCTCCACATACATTATGCAAATCACCGTTTCCCCCACATCTGATCTAAAAGGTGCTCGGTTCAGTTGAGATCTGGTGGCCATTTGAGTGTAGTGAACTCATTGTCAAGTTCAAGAAACTAGTTTAAGATGATTTGAGCTTTATGAAATGGTCCATTATTGCATTATTCTGTTTGCAGCTGGAAGATATGTTACTGTGGCATAAAGAGATAAACATGGGCACCAACAACACAGTTTCTGGTGACAGTGTGGTCTTCTGCTGCTGTAGCTTATTTGCTTCAAGTTTCAGTGTGATGTTAAGAGATGCTATTCTGCATACCTTTGCTGGAGTAAGTGTTTATTTGGGTTATTGTTGCCTTATCAGCTCAAAGCAGTTTGGCCATTTTCCCCTGACCTCTGTCTTCAACGGGGCAATTTTACACAGAGAACTGCAGCTCACTGGAGATTTTCTTTTTTAGACCATTCTCTGTAAACCGTAGAGATGGATGTGTGGAAATATCCCATGTGAGCAGCAGTTTCTGGAATGCTCAGTCTAGCTGTCTGGCACAAGCATCCATGCCATGTTTGAAGCCACTTAAATCACCTTTCCTCCTCATTTTGATGCTCAGTTTGAACTTCCGTGAAGGATCTTGTCTACATTTTGAAATGCATTGAAGTATAAATGAAATACTTGCATGAATGAGTACCTAACAAAGTGACTGGCAAGTGCATTTCCCTTACGTTTACATCAGAAGGGAAAAGCAAGCTTTCTTTGCACACTGTATTGCATGTCTTTTAATGAATCCCTAAAGTAGTATCTTTCACACGGACACAGTTTGTGTTTGAAAACTGTTGATTTTGCGTTGTGCCCTAGAATGATTAAGGCATGAGGGTTGTAGTCCTCTCTACATCATGCAGGAATGCCCTCTATTTATGACCACTCTTGGGTTTAAGTTGGCATAGATAGAAACAAAATACCTCTGTTTTTAGAGCTTCTGACGATAAGATGATCAACTACTGTATCTTAGATGGTTGTCCAGAACAAAATGTATATTATTTATGTATCTTTTCCATTTCAGATTGTATTCAGTTCAGAGAGTCATGACTAAGTTTTTGGAGTTTGAATGACCCAAATAGCAACATACTGACAAGTTATAACCGACAAGTCAGATATATTGAATAGGGTTGTTTTCAGGGATGCAGAGATTGTGAAGTTCTGGGCTGATACCAGTGTTTTTTAAGCAATTTGCCCAATAGCAAGACTTGACTACACTATATTTTTGTGTCAGTGCATTTCATTTTTGTAGATAAACATTCCTCGTTTTGTGCCAGAGAAATAAAGAAATCTGTATTTTTAAAATCTAGCTAGTCTTTTAGCTGTTGATAACAATCCATTGTAAAACTGATGTAACATGCAAGTGCCATCTTATCTATTAATGCTGATCTACTAATGCTGGGCTATATTGATGCCATTTTATAGCAACATAATGTCATTTGAACATGATTTATTAAAAGTAAGATTGGAATTTGGTATATAAGGAACTGGATCCTGACACAGCACTTTTCACATGTGTCCCACTACCTTCAAACAGCTGAATGTTTTAATGAACTGCATTTACTTACAGTCACTAGTATTGAATTATAGATAACTGCTGACTATGCACTGATACAGTGATAAAGTAGATTGAGATGTAGCTCCACTTTTATGTTTTGGCTGCATGGTGTCCATTGTGGTATGCAGAAATTGCTAGATTAAATGAGTATGTAAGACATGTGCTAACATTGTTTTTACCCCTTAGCCGTAAAATGCTGATGGAGTATTGTTTAGCAGTAGTCACTTACCATAACTAATTTTCAATCATATTCAGGCCTGGATTGAATATGTGCACCACCTTGAGTCTTTTCTGTTTTAGCAATTCTATTATGGATTGCTGGTCTACTTGGAACCCTTGTCCTGTTGTGCAACCCAATTTAAGCCAAACTTTTGTCTCAGATTTGACTCTAGTATTCTTTGGTATACAGAGGAGTACTCTGAGGTGTTCCAGTTCCTCTGGCTGCCAAATAAACCCAAATCATCACGCTTCCACTACTATGGTTGACAGTTGGTATAAGGTGTTTGCGCTGATATGCTGTATTTGGTTTTCTCCAAAAGTCACACTATGCAATATAGTCAAACATCTCCACTTTTGTCTTGTATATCCATAGGACATTACTCCAAAGGTTTCATGGTTTGTTCAGATGCAACTTTGCAAACCTAAGCCATGCTACCATGTTGTTTTTTCTAATTATACTGTCTTGAAGTTCAACATTTAACATCTGGCGTCTGTAGATTCTGGGATGTAGCAGTTTCTACAGTTGTACGTTTTTTGCATTTTTCTGAACATTGCACAGTCTGGTCTTGGGGTGAATTTGCTGGGGCGTTCATAATAATGATGAAGGAACTGACCTCCCAGCCCATTGTTCCTTCAGTGGGCTGGTTTTAGTCATTATGCAGATGTACTGTTTATAAGATTGGGGAAACCTGCAGTCAGCTGAGACTGAAGAAGTCACTTGGATGAGTGACGAAACTTTTCTGCCACTGAAAGCGCTACGTCCAGATGAACAGAATCAACCTTTGGAGATTTACTTACCTGGATGATTGAGAATGCATCAAGACAGGTCTGTGAAAATCGTTTTCACTGCAATTAATATTGATGGCAGCCTTTGTTGTTGGGGAGGCGAATCATGCTTTTTAGGGTGCAGAGATAAATTGGGCATCTTTACATTTAGTGTATAAGAATTATAATTTTTATGTGCAGCTCATGAGCATGGATATCTTACTTTAGCCATCCACTTCTACATAATCCTGACATACTAGAAAATACTCTCCCTCCTTCACACGTTTTTCTGTATCTGCTCTAATTCCAGCTGTGAGGTACAATTACTGCCATGAGTAAATTTCTACATTTCCGCAGGGCCAGATCATTTAAACCACAATGTGAGTCCTCAGTAACTTTAGAGCCCCTGCTGGCCCTCTTCAGTTGCCCCTCAGTCCCTGGTGTGAACCTGGTAACGTGTTCAGTGATACAGAGTTTGGTGGCTGCGAAGCTGTCAGGATAATGCACTGTTAATGGTGCATATGTGTTAAGCCAATGATGTCCCTGTCAAAGAAACATTATCTATATAACCAATTCTCTGTCTTGAAATGAGAATACACCAAAGCCCAACTAAAAGGACGATGTTCTAGAAATGAAAAGAATGTGATGTATGACATGACGTGAAATGTATCATGTAAAATGTGCAGCACCGGTGCATGAACTCAAACATTAGCTGAGACATATACACTTCAGAAACATTGTAGTATGTCAGTGCTCTGTCAGATTAAATGCTTATTTCTTGCCTATTGGCTTTCATCAGGCCAAAGGAGAATGTAAGGAAAAAAGCAAGAAGTCTTATTCTTGCGAACTCAAAAACTTTTCTTATTGTTATCATCAAGTTCCCTTTGCAATAAATTAGCATCATTCTTTTATGCATGTCTGCAGATAAATCTGTACTATGCCTTATATATCTATTCCATCTTTATAAAGTCCACTCTATGTATCTCCGCTAAGTGGATCACAAGTGTGACTGATTTGCATTTCAGCAAATGGTCTCCATGCATCTTGTAGGAATCTTTTTTTTAAATCACAGTATCTTTGACTACTTTACCTTTACCTATTTAACATAGGTAGAATGTTGTCCCTGACTAGTTTAATTACTTTGTTGAATATTAATAAGCTTCACAAATTTGATTTACTAAATCTACCATTGGCAACTCTCCCTTATAAACAGGTTCTGCTATCTCAGCTGATCAAATCAATGCTAGACCCACCTGCAAAGACTGAGATGAGGATAAATATGATTGCAGTTTTGAATAGGTGCTACATTAAGGAGAAGGGTGCGATCATATTGTTAAACAAACCTCATCACCTGGATCCATGCTGTTTTGCCTCATTTGTGAAACAGAGGAACAGTAATTGAAAGTACAGGGGACTATACTAGAAGAGATAAAACAAGCAAAACTGGCAGAAGGTACAGGCAGTGAGACTGGGCTCAGTGGAGGACATCCCAGTGATCAGCAAAGTGGTGACAAAACTGCTTTAATGGGGGTACCTCTACAGACACACACATTGCACAGACAGGCCAGCTGGGATCAGCTTCAGCACCCCACAATAAGCAGTTGAGAATATAGATGGATGGAAATATTATATATTCCTGTAAATATTTATCAGAGATGAGCCTTATCTGTAAAAGAAATGCTGTGGAAGTCTGACTAGTACTCCTTAACTAAGAGCCACCAGTTATCTGGATGCATGCCTGTCCTCTGTGTCCCACAGTGCCGTTTCTACTCATAAATTCATAGGTAAATCCAAAAATACATTCCAGTTTCAATTTGCTTTTGTAATAACTACATTTTTCTCTCCCATACAAGTGTTGGAGTGATGTAAAATGACCTTTATTTAGGAGGTAATTGTGCAGGCCCTTTGCAAATGCCTGATTGTGATCTCTCTCTCTGCAGAGTGCTGGTTCAGCAGGGTTCTATCCTGTTCCTCAACATGGTCCTCTTTCCTTCCAAGGTGTCCTCTGGCTGCGCTGGCCGCTTTAAAGGCTCCCTCTCTCTGTAATAGAATTGCTCCATACACTTCCTGAATGGAGCACAGAGAATCACTAATTCCACACTGATAAAGATCCCCCTTCCTCTCATTTCATAAGTTTCCACTAGATACGAAGCTGTGCTAGATTAGATGTGTCACTCCTCCCCCATCCCCTGTAACACAAAAGTCCTCACAGAACACAGCTAGGAAAAGAAGAGAATTAAATTAATTGCTATTCAGGAGTGGGTGAACAAGAAGGTGAACAAAGGGGAGAACTGCACATATTGGGGAGGAGAATGTTTCCTTTTTTCTTCTTAACAACAAAAGGGAGATGTTTCTTTTAAAATCAGGAAATGTGGATTGTGTATTGAGGAAGACGAGCCGGAGGTCATCTCTAATATCTGTTAAATTCAGAGTGTAGTTGTCAGACGTGTCAGAGATCCCTCTCTCGCCGTCTAAACTAACACAGGAGGGGGTTCGTTATGATAATGAAGCGTCTGCCTGGGTGAATGCGGGTGTGAGCACACTTCCTTATGCTCCTAGTTTAATTAAAAGATTATAAAAGACATCCTCTGCCATGAGGAGTCTGCCATCGAGTTCTTATACATCAGATGTAACAGATGTAACATTTTACTGAATTAATAAATATTTTTTTTCCATGAAAACCATTTAATATATCTCAACTTGCTAGTAAAGTAGCATTTTAATCTTTCTTTTTAGAATGGATACATTTTATTTAACTTTATTTTCCCCAAACCTTGATGTAGGTGGGAACAAGAGAACCAGAACAAATAAAATGTCAAATATCAAACTTAAGATTATGGAGTTGCCATTTATTCCTGTTTATATTGGCAATAAAATAATAGAAAAATGTATCTACTGACTTGTAGGAATGTGGAGGTGTCTCTTGACTTCACAAATTACCCTTTAAAATCACTGAAGCGTTAAGCCAGGAACCCTTTTAATGTCCAAATATAGCTGCTTTGTTGTTTATTATGACTCGGACTAAAGAGGTGTTTTTTGTGCTATATGTATCCTACTGCCCTAGTATTTTCTTTTTCAGATAGGATGTTGCAAGGTTATGACAGTTTGAATGAAATGTTGTGTCATTTATGTCTGAGTCCTCCTCTGCTCTTCTTTTCCTTTTTCCTGTTTCTTTATACTGGGTAAAGGGGACTTCCCTGCAGATGTGGAAGCTGCTCTTTGTGACTCGTTTCATCTTCTCTAACAACAGTTTGATCAAAGCTTGAGAATGGAAACAACAAACCTGTGTGTCCATGGCCCTGTCACACGAGTAATAAAAACAAATTTTAACCATGCTTTGCAACAGTGTAGAATTCAAATGTAGCATCACACTATCAGTGCTCTTCTGAAACCTTGTTTCACCCTTTTTTTTAACAATAGCAGCATTCTAAGTCACAACTAAAGGAAAAAGAAAAAGCATCTGATAAAAAGAAGAACTCCAGAAAAGCTTAAAATGTTTGAAATTGTACAGTTTTGCAAACTTCTTTGTGCAAATGCAAGCATGCAGTGTGGGATTTTACTTTTGTGCACCCTTGAACAAAAATCCCCCTTTGCATAGAGAGTATTATGTAATTAAATGAGTGGCACTGCTTTAATGAATTGATGTGAAGAGATTAAACTAGCACTCACGCTCCATGTTAGAATATTATGAGTGACTGAATATTTTTATTGTGATGGTCAGACCATCCCACACCTTGAACTACCTTGTTGACCGCAACCACAGAGCGATCTATAGCGTCTAGTGGGTGTAGTGTTGCGATCTGATCCCTAAGAGAGATTTTATTTATATATTTATTTACATAGTTTTTGCCTGGTCACCAGTAATTGTGAAACTTCAGCTAGTTTTTTCTGGCTCAACAAAAGCGTTGTCAGGCATCATATTTCCCTCAGGTTCAAATGTGCTGTGTGCTTTGATAATAAATGGAGGGAGCTCAGGTGACCAGGCTTGATGGGCTTGTGCGTACTAGTGGGACCTCATTTTGAAATGAAAACAGTATTTTCACCATTAAAATGAGGCTGTAATTTTGGATGTGTCTGATACATTTTAGCATATCCTCTCAGAGCACTGCGGCCTTTAAAAAAAAAAAAAAAAATGAGTGGAATAATTAACAGTTACATTTTCCTTAAAATCTCTTAAGGACTGCTGACCCAGACAGAGATTTAAATGTTTGATCAGTTGCTGGGCTTCAGTTGTACTTGGTCTCACATCTGAATACACAATTTTTTTCTTTCACTCTTAATTTTACAGAGATGTCCATAACCCAGATAATTTAATAGATTCCTTTATTGTACGTAACCCAGATCATTAAGCCAGAAATATCTTGTGGAACTGATGGAAGAAGGCAAAACCAGGACAATGTTGTGCAGACCAATTTTCTGCAGATGAGAATTCGCTGCTAAATGTTTCCCCGTATAAACAAACAAAACAACAGGAAAATCTTGGTTTGCCTTTTGTTTGTTTGTTGTATTTTCAGTTTGCGCACAGATTAAACATTGTAAATGAGTGTGGTAATTAACGTGCGGTGTGTGTGAGCGTAGGCGCTGGTTCATCTACTTGTTTGTCTCAGATGAAAGGAGCATATTTTTTTCTAAAACAAAAAGTAGGATTGCACTCACTGCATCACACCCACTTGTTTACAATGGTCTCCCACGGGGGCTCCCCTCTCTGTTTGTTAGTGTATTTGCTAGAGGAGACTTAAAATAGCCTGCTAGCTCAAGCAGAGCACCATCTATAGGCAGACTGTGTGGTGAATGTGCCAACTTTACTGATCTGCAACCAGCATAAGTTTTATTCAGACTGTCTCGTTCTTCTGTGTTTGATCTTTGCTGAATCAGCTTAGAAAGAAAGGAACATGAAAAACAAGTTTAACATTTCCTCGGGCATGCAGAATGGAATTTTTTGGAACACAAATGTAAAGCTACCACTCAACCCATCATGATATGTTTTAGTGTAGTACACACATATAAGTCATGAATGGTTTTCAGTAACACTTAAATGTCTTCCAAATCTTACCATTATTTATTTAAATAGTAGTGAGATTCAGTTATAACTTACCAGTATGACTTATTGCCATGTGATCCACTTTTTTTTTAACTATGGGGTTATCTAATGCATAAATAAATGGGCCAAAACAGTCATCACAGCTAAAAATAAACCAAATTAAAAAACATGAATTTTTTTCTTTTGTTTTTGTTTCATAAGGAGCATTGCACAAATTCACAAAAAAATCTGCATTGAAGTTGCAACACTAGGCAAACTAAATTTGTTAAAATATGAGTCAGAGAATTAAGCCGTTCTCCCTCTTAAGGACAAGGTTACCAGCTCAACATTTTCCCAGATAGGCCACAGTACGAAGTTCAAAGATACGTTGCAGATTAGCAGTCTCTTACAGTACACTCTCTGACTCAACATAGAGAAATATGGTATTAAACAGCTGAATGAAGATTAAAAGAGATGGAAATAGACTGTTAAACAAGCCTCCCATGGTACACTTCATATGATGTTCTGTTAGGCCGAGCTAGTGACCTTTATAATCAAAGCATATGCTAATTACCGAGATATTATTAGACGGGTGGGAGTCATTGCTCAAAGCTATGCTATCTCTGCCTGCACAGAATTCACAAATCAGGGGATTGCCACTGAGAAGGTGGAGCGATAAATGTCACATTGTCTCTATTTTGTCTTCATACTATATAAGGAAAGGGCAAACAAGTAGCCCTGAAATGATTACGCAGATGTCTCTGTTATTAAAACTCCCTGCCCTCTCTTCTCCTAACCTGTGCTATTTAAAAGCACAGTAGTTGTGAGGGGTGAAAAATACATGGGTATTTACTGCATCACTGTGCCACCTCTGCAGGGTGTGCACCTTAAGCCAATGCACAAAGTAGAGATTTTTTAAAGTGTATTTTAGATTTAATTTGCAGCTTCAATTTTTTTCCAGGTACTTTATTCCCTTCTCTGTAACACCCTGCCTCATCCCTTTGCTTTGTATTTCTCCATCAGTAAATTTGCATAGAAATAATTTTTGGGTTGGGCATGTTTAATGGGTGTCTCAGAAGTGACACAACATGACTTTAGTAACACAACACAATAGAATTTACAAAAATGTTAGATTTACTTTTGTGTCTTTAGTTTTATGTATAAACTTGAATACCATATCTTCTGTTACTCTGGTTGTTGTTGTTTTTTATCAACTATTTTCCTGTTCATGGTCTTTTGATTCATAAATGTATTTACTTTTTATGTCATTTCTGTTTAGTTTGGTCATGTTGACCTTTCATGGGTAGAGCAGAGAAAGATCTCTCTTCAGAAACATTTACTAATAGCTGTAATGCAAAACTACAAAATTTATTTAATGTGAGAAATTAGCTGAGCGGGTTGACCAAGCTTGTTGTAGACGAGTGTTTTAGTTCATTTAAGATAGATTCCGGTTCTCGCTGTGTAACTAGAGCTCGTTCTCCGATGGATTTGTTTTGCACCCTTGTTCTAAATGATCTGTTTTCGATTCGTGTCATTATTATATGGAGTGCACTTTACTTTGTGTATCGCCATCTCTTATACTCGAAGCTGTTCAAGAACGCACTACATCTTGAGACAAGTACACATGTGCACACACAAACCGCACACGCAAAACACACAAACGCACACTAGGGTCTAAATTGAACATACCAGCATGGAGTAGGCCAATTACATCACTGCCCCAATTAAAATAAAACAACAGGACTCTTTCAAGCTGTCCTGCAGGGGAGAGAAAATTGGACGGGGAGAAAGAAAGAAATGGCAATAACAAATCCCAATCCAGTCAGATCGTCATGATGTTCATTTTAATTAAAAAATTGGATTCACTGCAATTAACTCGAAACTAGTCCCCTGTGGCTCAGTGAAAAAGAAAATGATTGGCTCTCAGTTTCCAAGCAACTCTGCGAGCTCCACAACATCCTGTGATAATCTCTTTTTAAGTAGTGTTCTCTGTTTCTTGTGAATATTTGAATGTTTGTCAAAGGAAATGCTGCTTGATATGTTGACATGACTGACATAAACTAGCAATACAGACAAATCACAAATCTCCTTTTTTTTTTTTTTTTTTTTTCTCCTAAATGTCTCTCCTGGGTTCTCTGAAATACGGGCGATCTGGGGGCGTGTCTTCAAACTAAGGAGGTGACAGTTGAAAGGACACAGGTTTGTGGCTGGTCTCACACTCCTAGTGACTGAAATCTTCACCGATCAATTTAAACATGTTATTTTTATTTATTTATTTATTTATTTATTTATTAACCCGTCAGTGTCGATTGACCTTGTTGTAAGTCACATGCCATGTCATCTGTAATGATGCTTTCTACTCAGTATGATGTGCATGTGTTAACGTGTGCGTGTGTAGAGTATGAACTGAAATGTCTACAGTAGTTGTCTGAGGTATGGATTACTATGGTGATAGGGGTTGAGTGGCTAAAGCCGTATGACTAATAGCCTGTCAGTGTGGCACTCAACTCTACTTGGTCACACAGATCAGTGCCTTGCTCTTGTTATGAGATACGCAACCACATACATTTATTTATATAATATATAGTAGGTGTGTTCAATGTTATTGAGGCCGATTCCAATAAAAAAATGGTATTGGGAGCAAAAAATAAGTCATGCATATCATGAAATTAAACTAACAGCTTATCTTTTTTATTAGCTTGCTGGTTGTGCAGTGTTAGGTTGTCTCAAAGCAGGAATACTGTCCAACACTAATGTGGTTGCACAGCTGGTGTTTGCTGACGTAGTGCAAACATGAGCAAGCTGATTTAGTCATATTTTTCTAATGATGTGTTTTTCTGTAAATAAAATATTGCACAATTCAAGGAATGTGCAATGCTGGTGCTGCTGGTGCTCGGGTCAGGAAAAACATGGTGTCACGCAGTTCATGATATAGTCAAAACCTTTAATCTATTGATTAGTGTTGCTGGACGTGAATTGTCATTATTTTGTGTCCCTGAAGATTATTATTGATCAGGCCGGTGTCTGTTATGGTAATTTGAGGAAAATAGTCTGGATTTGTAGCACTGGAGGAGTAAGAGTCTTGATTTTCGCAGCAGAGACCAAAAGAAAAAGACCAAGTATACATCTTACACATCATTTGTTTGATTTGTAAATATATACACTTGGTGAGTAATCACTGACTGTGCAATTATTTGGATATAGAAGAAATATAAAATGTCCTTGGTCTTGCTCGTGCAAAGATCTAGCCCTACGGGGTCTGAGAATGATCATTAGAAAGGTGGTTGGATTAGTTCAAAACTACACAGGAGGAGCGTGTTAATGATCTGGAGGCTGTTGGGACCACAATCACCAAGATCACCACTGACAAGAGAAATGCTGAGTATGAACCAGGTGGAAGCAGGATGACTTTATTGCATCCATGACCGCCGTCTGATTGGTCATAGATGGATGACAGCATGACATTGACGCAAAACGTCAAAAAAGTAATGTTTTGCTTGGGGATCAAATACTTATTAAACAACATACAAATCAATTTATAATGGTTATATAATGTTTTTTTTTCTGGGCTTTTGGTTTATATTCTTTCTCACAACATAAAAATAAAGTTACAATAAAATTTAGTGCACTAAATTTTATTGTAACTTTATTTTTTTATTTTGCTCATGAGCAAACTTTCAAATTCAGCAGGGGGTCAAATAATTATCCCCCCACTGTGATTTATCAAGTTAATTCTTTTTGTAATTTATCTTTTCAAATGAAATAAGACGTTTGAACTGTTCTTACTGAATACCCTAATAGTAGTTTACTAATATGCATCTCTTCCAAGCATCTCTCTGTATTAAATTTTTCTCCAACATGAATTAATAGTTTTCCCAATATGAAAAAAATGGCCAACCAAGCCTGAGTTCTGCGCCTCCTTAATGGTAAAAGGTAAATATATAGTATAGTATATATACGAGTATAGTATAATATATTATAAGCTTTTTTTGAAAGTGACGTACAGATCTAGCTGTAGCCTAAAGGAGCTCACAGGGAAGATAAAAAAGGAAAATGTACCTCATGCTTGCATATATGAAAAGAAGATAACAATATTGGTGCTTTTGTTGTCATTTATTTCTTGCCTGTTCTTTCCTTTTTCGAGAAAGGCTAAGATAAATATTCACTTATTAAAGCGTAACTGGAATTGACTGTGTCATGCATCAGGCTAATAGCTGAAAGCCATGGTTCAATACGGCAGAGTTGGGACAAGCTTTGCTAATGGAAGAAGTGACGTGGTTGTAGCCCAAATGTCATTCATCAGACCGCACACTGTTCGTTAGGGGCTACAAAGCTCTGCCATCTCACACACTCAGGCTCATCTGTTAACCCTAGGCAGGCTGTGGCACCCACCGGATTATGGAAATAACAGATTCAAGAAAATAGGACACCGATAGGTCATCCATGTGGAAATGATTGGTGTCAGGAGAGTGTCTCGAGTATGTCTGACTGCAAGGGATGTGGTGGTTTTTCTTTTCTCTGAAGATCTATCTAGGTACTATTGCGCCTGGAGAGCTAAGGGTTGCATCAGGGGAACCTGTGCCAGTTTTTATGGTCCCTCTTATTACATTCCTGCCCACCACTAATAGGGTATGCTGAATGTGGTCTACATGTTCTGCGTCATTGAATGAACTCAATGTAATTCACATACATGTGAAAGTTACTTTCTTTCTCTTTGTCTTTAATTTTTCTTATTTGAAAAGTACAGTAAAACTCAGAGTAGACAAAAGAAATCCCACAGTAGGAGAACTGAGTGGATGAACATGACATTAATGAGTTTATAGGCAATAAATTAGTCGTCAGAGATTATTTTAAAAATCATGTTATAAAGCCTGATTTTGTTTTAAATTAATAAAGTTTTCTTTGGCATAATCTGAAACGTCTTGAGTTTTACAACTGAAATGTTTATGTGATAATTAAGGAGTAGTTTTTCCAAGTTGCCAGTCAATATGGTGGTGAGAACCTGTATAAATTTGTTCAGCTCATATGACTCAGGACAATTTCTTTCTTCCTTTCTTTCCCCCCCTCTTTTTAAGTGAATCTCTGAACCGTGACAAGTGGGGAATGTTTGTCCCACACTACCTCACTGTGTGAGAATGTCAGGATGCGTCCAGACCCGTAGACAATAGAGGTGACATGGCAGGATGATCCAGGACGCGTGTACAGGGTGCTCTGGCTCTGGACACACACAAAAAGCTTGAGTCTGTCCTAGATCCCACACAGCCCCAGGGGATGATGTGATGTCACATGCACCCATCCTGTAACAAAGATTGTGTTTAGTCAGCAGTTTGTTATGTCCAGGGCGTGGCCTCCTCCTCCATCCACAAAAGTTCCACATGCACAGAGGGCCGCTGCGGATCCATGACTGTGACTCTGTTGGGCAACAGGTGTGCAGTAAGGAGAAATGTAGGACTCGGGGGGCTGGGGGGGAGGCACTTTCTAGTTTCACTGTCAAACATAACCATACAGGTCATATATAGATGGAACCTGTAGCTCTTCTTGCCTCAGGTCAGTTGCCAAAACCATCAACATCTCACCCGTGTATCTTTTTATAAAAAAACAAAGTGGTGTATTGAATTGAGGTTTGAGTCAGTGTTTCTTGGTCTGCATTTATGATGGATATTTATTGACTGTCATTACTATAATAGATTCTGTTGTTTGCGTTCTTGTCACAAAAAAGGTCAATGTTTTCTGGTCCAACTCAACTTTGGCCATGAGAATAAACTTTGTTTTTCTCTTGTCATTTAAGTTCAAACAGAAGCAGCAGTGGTGCTTTAGTGATGTGCTCTTATGAATCTGAATGACTGGTAATAACAGGGATTAAAAAATATACTTAAATAATACATTTTTGAGATTTCTTATCAGGAAAAAAATAATCTGTTTAAGCTGGAGATCAAGCATAGATCAAGTGTCTGTTTTATCATTCATCGTGTGAACATCACTGTGGCGTCAGAAGTCAGAGATCTTTATGAATATTGAGTTTTAATACTGCAAAAGATGGAAAACGAACAGATGACACAAAAACGAAAGGATCCTCACCATAGATTAGAGTTGATGCACTTATAATAATAATGTACAAAAATTTACATCATTTTTTTCTTTGAAAAGAAATATATATAAATATGTCCACTTTACTCACCAAATTACAAGTATATGGATAAAGTAGATCTCATATTTATGGGAAACATTACGGAAAACATTGCTTCATATATATGAACACAACCATAGGTACATAGCTTTTATCATTTATTCTAGACACAAGATGTATCTAGAATAAGGGGACTGATGACTCAACATGATTTTGAGAAACTTTTTCGTGCATTTGTTTTCAATAGGCTTGACTACTGTAATGCAGTTTTTACAGGTCTCTAAAAAATCATTAAGACAACTGCAACTTATTCAGAATGCTGCTCGTTTCCGTACAAAGACTAAGAAAAGGGAACACATTGCTTCGGTTCTTAGATCTCTATACTAGCTTCATGTGCTCCAAATAACTGATTTTAAAATTTGCTGTTGGTGCTGAATAGTTCTGGCCTGAAATATCTGATCTGCTGATGTCATATGAACCACCAGGGCTTCTAAGATCATCTGGGTCAGGTTTGCTTTAAATTCTAAACAAGAAGAATCAGCATTTAGCTTTTATCCTCCTAATATCTGTAAAAAACTACCTGAAACCCTGAAGTCTGCTCCAAATCTTAGTTCTTTTAAGTCAGGTGTTAAAACTTTTTTATTTGTTACCTCTTTTAATTTAGATGGAGAGATTGTCTTTTCACTTTTTTACATTTATATTTTGTGTATGTACACTGACAGTGATGGCGATGGTGATGGTGGTGATAGCAATTGTGGTGGCGGTGGCGACATTGATGGTGGTGATGATGTATTTCCCATTGATGTCTGTTTGTGTCATATGCAACTCACTGTATGGATTCTGATGATAGTTTCTCACTATTTTTAATGTTCTTTGCTTTTAATGTAATGATTTTAATGCAAAGCACTTTGAGTTGTCTTGTACATGAAAATGTGCTGTGTAATTAAAACTGCTTTGCGTTGCCTTAAAAACCTTTAACTTAACTTAAGTAGTTGGGTTTTTTTTGTCCTGCAGTCAACCATGGCAGGTTTATAACATTGGATAAACCAGAAGGAAAGTTGGGGGACTTTGTTCTTGTTGTTCTTTTTGTTTTTTCATTCTTAAAAATCTCAAAACCACATAAGTTGTCAGGCAGTAGTTAAAGTTTTCTGAGTGTTGTTTGATGGATTGCTGACTAATTTTAAGGTTTTGTAGCTGAGATGTGAGTTGTGTTCTCTGAAAGCAGAAAACAAACACATGACCTATTAATTAAATTTTGATAAAAATGAAATGAATAATTTGTCATTAACTTCAAAATATTTTAAAGAAGTTACTTCACAGAAAAATTTAACCAAAAAATGAAGTAAAATGAATCTAGTGCCTGTGTTAACTCAAAAAATCGGATCTAAGAAGAAGAATAAATCTTTGAAACCAATACAGTGTGCGTGAGAGCCTTACATTCCAGTATATTTGTATATTTTGAACTGTTACCTGATGCTTGAATTTTGAATGGCTCATGGCTTTCTGGATCTGTGCCACTTTAGCAGTAAGGGGGAGGGTAACAGGCACAGGACATGGTACTAACATAAAAATGGTGCGACTCCAGGTTGGAGCACCTCATCTCAGTAATTTTATCCAGTGAGATTCCACTGAGAGTAATTGGATCATACATGGAGCTCCCATGAACATGAAAGGCTACAGCAACAGCTCAGACACGCATGCCAACATCCAGCATGCCAATAGCCTGGCCTCTTCCTGCTTCAGTCGTTCAGGACATGATGGCACTGATGACAGTGTTGTTTTCCAGTGGCTGGAAAATGCAGTAAATTGAACCAATTCTGAGGTGTAAAAGTGTGTAAATTTGTGTTCAGTAAATAAATGATCACATTCACTATTTATTAAAACAAATCAACGAGAACCAAAACCTACTCACAGAATGAACATAGCTCAGTATAGCTCATAGTCAGAGAAGTTAAATATATAAGAATTTTTGAATCATTGCCTCAGTTCCTTAAATTAGCTTAGAATGGTTAAGCTATGTAGAAACTGGTATATTTTATCCTAAGGCCAAAAATTTCCCCATTAAAAATCATTGACGATATAATTTCTGATCCCACATTTATCTTGACATCAACTAATACGTTCCTTTATGTTAAGATTTGATGTTGGACTGCTCGCTTTCATTTTTTAATTATTAGATTTGTCCACCAGGTGGCATTACTTTTTACAGTTAAAAGCATGCAGCAAAATTTTACACATTTTCCTATTTTTTGGAGGGTGCCTTCCTGCTGAAATGGTAAGTGTGTGCCGCTATTGATGTTGGATAATTGTGTGTGTGTGTGTGTGTGTGTGTGTGTGTGTGTGTGCGATGTCCACCTTAAAGTTTTTTTGTCTTCGAAGGCCATACTCTGTGTTCTAAACTAATTCAGTAATAATAAATGATGAGTAATCTTTCAGAACTTCAAAGATATCTCAGCAGCAAGAACCAACTGATTTTATTTTGGTTCTAGCTCAAGTAGTTTATGGTTAGAAGTATGAGCAGTCATTTTGGAGATGGCAAGACTTCACAGTTCACTGGAGGCTCTGGAAATGACCATGCACTATGAGTGTGAAGATGGCACCTCACCCTCCTCTGTGGCCAGCATGGAGGAGACCTCAGAGGTAGAGAGAGACTAGCTGGAATCCAAATCTGACTCCTCTGGACGACTTCTCCATCACCATATTTTTGGCTCCCACAAAGACTGCAATGCTCTGCTATGTCCCAGTAGGCAGAGGTCTGATCCCGGACCTACACGGCATGCCACCAGCTATGCACTGCTGCTGATGGATGAAATCCTGCAATAAATTGTGGCCCTGACAAACCTTTCTGGGAAACACTCGGTGGCTTATGTGGACACAGAGGAACTGCAGGCTTAAGTAGCGATGCTCATTTTGGACGGTGTTTACAGGTCAAAAAATAAATCAATTCAAATCTGCAGGGTGCTGTTGCAAGCCCCCCTCATCAGCAAATGTAAGGGCAGTGTGACTTTGCATGGACAGAAGAGCTGGCAGCACCATGTGGGAAGCTTACATGCAAAGACCACAGAGTGTCCATTTGCAGCCTCTGCTCCACATCAGCTGGAGTCCCTCTTCTTTAAAGGGTTAGAATGCAAAAAATTGAATTGATATTTGATATTTATATTTCAGGCTGGAGTAGTTTTAAAAGACTGTGTCATTTAAATTGGAAAAAATATCACTATATAATATTTTTACAGCCGTTTGTGGGAAGGTGGCATTTTTTTTGTTTGTAAAAAAGCTATGTTACACTAATTAATATATCTCTAAGTCACAGAAAACTTTAGGAACTGATGTTTCCATCTGACTTTACCGATCTCCTAACCTTTCTACTTGAGCCACTATTTTTGCAGTTTTAAGTAAAAAGGCACAGTGATTTGGGGTCAATTCACCACAAAATGTTCAACTTTTATGCCACTCTTAAGCTTAATTGTAATATTTTTGATGAAAGCTTCAGTTTTTATGCAGTTATGTATTCACGGTCTGACTTTGCAAAACAAATCATTCCTGTTGACTCACTTATGCTTTGTGTCTAGAAGTGATCGACTGTTGACTAATACGCTACATTCAGATGGTACTGAGGTTTAATTACACATACTTAGCGTCATGGATGTGATCGGTATGTAGAAGTTAGCATTTAGCTTAGAGCAGCACTGTGCAGGGCCATGAAGCACCTAATGTGCCTGCAGACTCCAGTCCCATTAACCATTATTAAGCCAATAAAACATTGTTTTACATCAATGCACTTAAATGATATAAGTGAGTGGAGGATTGGAAATTCAAGATTTTACAAGGTACAAGCATTAGGTATAAAATACTTAAACAATAGTCAAACAAGCAAAAGGTTTGCTTTCCATTTTTCCTTTGGCTAAACTTTCTTTTTGATTTATTTAGGGCTGCAATAAGTCCCTGGGGAGAGTTTTAAATGAATCAAATTTCATGGCATGTACTGACTGCGTATTAAAGCAAGGCCCTGTGATTTAAACAATGTTTAGCAATTGAATATGAAAAGACACAAAGATGCTGCCAGATGTATCAGATCTGCTTCCACCGAGGAAGTGGGGGGAGACTTGTAGCTACCAGCATCACTCTTCCAGTAGCAGTGTGGATTTCACTTACTGAGCCAAGTTTGGATTCTAAATGGCTCTGTGACTCCCTCCCTGCTCATTGCCAGGATTCTCCTGTGTTGGCAAGCCTGTGGCAGGGTTATTAGATAAGGAGACAGACTCTCTGGCCCCTCTTAACATCCCTCTCAGCAGGAGAAAATAAAATGATTTTACTCCCTCCCTGTTTACCCATAAGTGGAAATGGAACAAGACAAACCAAATGACTACACACAGAAAGAAGTGCGGCAGCAGACCTGTGCCCTTATCTCATCCAATTCAAAATCTAGGCTAATTGAGGTTTCAGTTTTTTTCATCTTGCAAATGATTCACACAGCAACGTAACCATTTGGTCTGCATGTATTACAAGCCTTTGTAACTTCTAAGAGTCATCAAAAGAATGATCCATGCCCTTAGTTATTGCGAAGCCCCGCTTCAAATGTCCTATCATATTTTCCACTTCACTAACAGAAAACCACCTACAATGAAATCAGCTTAACTGAAGTCTGATTTCTTTGTATACCAGCTGCTCGTTCAGCTTCAGTTCATTATATAAAATGAAACTTTTTTTCAATTATGAATTCAGGACATAGCACTAAAATGAAATGAAATGAAACGTAATTTTCAATCAGTATTTCGGCTGCAGTGTTTCAGTTTCCTGTAATTACCTGGAATTCCAGCTCTAGGCCTCCATCTAATACAAAGCTTCAACAAACATGCTTTTTCCTGACCTAGCTAGCCCTGGGACTAATTATCATCTTATGGAAATGTGGCTATTTCTGCAACTTCCATACCCCTAATTATTTCTGTTATTCCAATATCAGCCTGGCTTTGATGTCCCAAATCCTGTATTTAAATAGTATAAGATTCCTATTCTTTGTGCCCTCTGAGGATTGTTCATGTAAAATACATGGACTAAGAGTAGGTATTACTAGAGCCTCCAGGGGCTGGACATACCAGGTCTGGTGCCTCCTTGTGTTTCTGTCTTTTTTCCCTTGTTCGCTTCTCCTTATGGGAGCGTCTGGTGGGAGAAAACGGACAGAGGTAATATAAATCAGATTTATCAAAATATGGAAATGCATCTTTATTTGATATATATGGTCCCAATATCAAGGGAAGAAAAAATACTCACAGGAACAGTCTAAGTATGTATGTATACACACACACACACACACACACACACACACACTATATATATATATATATATATATATATATATATATATATTTCAATGAATGATTCCTCATGTCAAATACTTTTGTTAAAGTGATATCCCAGAGTCACAGTTTGTGACGATTTTCAATGAAAAAGGATGTCCCATAGGTTTTTGGTTACCGCATGTTTGAAATTATTGCTCAAGCTGTGTAAAATATGGAACAATTAAAAGTACAAAGACGTCCATCACCAGTGCATAAAGATAATTGTTTCAGTGATTAGAAGGGCTTCATGGCAGCGTACCATATGGCCTGGCACCATGTTAACAAAAACTGTTTGCAACGGATGTCCACTCTCTTAGGAAATTGTAATCCTCCCCATACCTCTGTCATGCATGGGTGCCATTGTGATTTGATTCCACTCGACGGAATTCCAGAAACGAACTAAAGACATATGTAGAGTTATGACTGTGTGTACTTCTCCGTATCAGCCCTGGTTTGGCACATGGGCTCCATTCTAAAAGATGACTTTGTGTAAAACCATCATCATGTATTTTCATATAGATGAGCTATAGCTACCTGTGCTTCCAGCCATGCTTTTATTAATGGGGAGCTGTCAGGAGTGGGATGCTCTGCATATTCGCATATTAAACAGGCGGTAGAGGGGGCGAGGGGGGTTCATGCCCAGTTTATTACCATTTGATATAAATCAGCTTAAAGCATCTCTCCACCTCTTGCTCCACCTCTTTTCTTCTCCTCTGAAGACAGCCTGCTTTGCATGTCACTGCTGTTATTCCGCTGCACTGCAAGTCTTTCGGTGTCTGTTTGCTTCCTCGATGATGTGCTTTCAACTGGTTCCTCGTAGAACTATGATACTGAAGATCTAAAATATGTTTCAAATATACGAGGATAAAGAACAATGACACCTTGTTCAGTAAAACTCCATTCACCTGTTTAAACAGAATCGAGCAGCATCCCAGCTGCCTTGATGGAGTTGAGTAATGATTACCTTGGCTACAGTGATTAAGAAGATAAAATGTAACCATAAAATTTCTTGAGACTGCACTGTTTATGACTGTGTGCTTATTAAAATATGCCACCTTCCACCACATTTGGATTCATTTTCTACTCATAACACTGCTCTCTTGCCACTTTGTTTTCTACTCCAGTTAGTTGACGAAATATTTTATAATGGAAGGATAAACAAAGTCCTACAGCATATTCAGCTTTGTGAGTTTTGTGTGAAAACTTTGATTTCGTGCACCCTTAGCTGAACCACTGCTGTCAGTAATTTTGCAGTTTGGCTTGGATGCTTCCTTAAGTAACCAAGAAAATGAGATACGTGATACGCAACCCTCTTTCTTCACACACTTGCTTCAGAACAAAATTCTATTAATCTGGTAGACTGGATTAATAACAATCATCTCCAAAGCTCCAAGGCTTCACACATCATAAATAAAATAGACAACAGCTCCATTTTTAACATTTGTATGTCGGTGCTGTCAGCTGTATTTTTCCTTTACATAAAGTCTTAAACACAGTACAGATTTCTTTGAAGATGTGAAGACATGGGCTTTAGTGGCAGTTGTGCATCTCTTACCCCTATTCATTTATTATCTCCCATGTGGCGTGGAACACATGCATTAATAATATATATTAAAAAATAAGAAATGGATTTTAATGAGAAAAAGTGATGTGCCTACCCATCCTGTGGTCATGTGAGTTTTCGAAATATATTTTTTACGAATAACATGTAGAGGGCACAGTGAAGTTCACAGTTAAGTTAAATAGAGCATCGTTCTGTCCACCTGCTCTTAAGTAGGACCTGGGTTGTGGCATGCTTGCAACGTGCCTGCTCACGCATCTATAACACAAAACTGTGCATTTCGCCTACATATGACCAAACTGTATTCACTGTTTGAAAAACACAGAACAGTGTAAGCATGAGCATTTTCATGAGAATGCCCAGCATGGCACATCTCTATTCATATCCTTAGTCTCATTTTTTTAAGGCTTGTGATACTGATTCCTCCTCTCTTATTTTTTTTTTCCTTTCAGTTTAGATATCCTGTTTTCTTCTTTTGTGTTGTTCTCTTTCTGTCTCTCTAATCTTCCCACTGTCTGATACTCGTTCTCATTGTGAACTGACAGCTTTCTCAATGAAAAACACAACAACAACCACAAAAACATACAGATATCTTGCTGCTTACAGAAAAGTAAAGTAGTGATGCAAGAAATTTAAGATTGTAACTGGATTCAAATCCTTCTCAAGAATGCAAATAGTACATTTGGCTATTTTTCTCTTCAATAATAAATGTGAACTGTTTTATTTGTATCTAGTTCTTAACAAAAGAAAGAAAGATTTAGGACTCGGAGGGTCAGAAAACCCTGGTGAAGACTGATGCCTACAAGCATGATAAGAACAGCATTTCTTGCCAAATACTCTCCAAACAATAGTCTATAAATCATTGGGCTCTCTGCCTCCCCTCTTCTTTCTGAGATCTATTCAAATGTACTTAAGGTACAAGTACAGATCCTATTCTTTGCTAGAAATTCCAGTAACAGTAACATTAACAACGCTAAAGCCGACATACTGTTGGACTTCTCTTGCCACAAGTCCAACAGCTTTCTCTTTGCATGATGTAGGTTAGGAGCGCGTAATCAATGTTGTCAAAGAGGGCACATGAGAAACTGGGACTCAACTGAACTCAGTTCTGCTCAATATTAATTTAGATTCTTTTATAAACTACTGCTGGTGAGAGCAGACGTTACAATTTGGCACTGAAAAGGCAAAATAGGCTTAGTAAAAATGCCAACATTTTATCACTGTAAACGACGCATGGCAGACCCGACCATATTGTCACACTTTTCAACACGCTTTATTTATCGTTGTCGTTGGTTTTACATTCGGCTGCAGCTTTTCAGCTGCCAGCCACACATACCCCAACAACAACCCAGTCAGGACCCAGTTCAATCCTTTTAAGCCGGTGAGGTGTGATTGCTGATGCCGCTCAGGTGTGTCCGCCTCCCCCGCTGCTGCGCCAAAGCCCATGCCCTGCCACAATCACTATCACTATATATTCCCAAAAGCAGTTGTGAACAAAATATGCTTCTTTTTTTGCAAACTTTAAAACTTCCTAAAAAGTGTTTTTTTTCTTGCGGGGGTAATTATTTCATCTATAATTGTTCAGTTACTTTATTATCCTTGTTGAATAAGAGAAATGTAATTTGTTTTGGGCTTGAAGAAGTGTCTTAAAGTCGGGTTTGATGTCTAAGGGGGAAATGTGAAGGGCAGTCATATAAATACCAAGATATGCATCTGAGAGCTCTAGAATTCTTTTCCTTTCTTTTCACAAAACTGTAACATTTCTACTTTCAAGTCCCATATTCTAGCATTTTGCCCAGTTTGAGTTGCCTGAAAGCTGCATGGTAGCCTATGTCACCATGTTCAGTCTCATGCTCTACCAAAAGTCCAACAAACTTTCTGTAAACTGCCTGAATTACAATTTGTTGGATAACATCACTTGCATCTGCTTTGAAGTTTTATTATTTTTTCCTTTCAGTTTGTCCCATGCAGTTACTCCAATGAACAAATCACTCCCCAACACAGTCATTCTCATTGAGCGCATTACAGCCAGATTCTCCATAACTTTTTCTTATGACAGGTACAGAGGTAACTGGATCATTTTACCTCTGTGATAGTAACATTATGTCCTTGAATTCCTCTTGTTGTGATTCACATAGAGAGGGGTATATTCTCAATTGCTTCCTTTCTCATATTAGAGTCCATCAAACATTATTTGTTCAGAAAATATTTTTGTGATTTTTTTTGGGGGGGAAATCACAGAACTGCTTCTGACTCCTCCATCAATAGATGTGTAAAGCCTGGTAAAAAGTCCTTGTTGCTTTTGCAGTTTTGCTAGCAACGCTTCAGATGTCCACTCGCCATCAGTCAAGTCAAATCATGATGATTCAAATTGTAATCCTGAAACACATCTGCCCCATAAATATGTAAAACTCCATGTCTTGTTAAAAGCTCTGCATTTTGCATCAATCTTTTTTTTTTAATGTGACCTGACATTTTTCGAGGCTAGCAAACTCCCATCTCTTACAAACATCTGTTCCAATTCATTTACAGTGAAGCTACATTTGCTTTTACACACATATATAAAATTTTTTAAATAAATAGATAAATAAAAAACAAACAAAAAAAATTATTGCAGTTGCACTGAAAATTAAAGCAACAATGTTGTATTTTTTTTCTCTCACAAAATCACCCCAAACAAATAAAAGGGTTCTAATTTCCTATTGACCTCATGAAGGCTGGTCAGGGACAACCAAAGGGCCAGATGTGGCCATTCAATGACCAGTTCTGGTCTAGGTGGATAGGCAAGATTATTTACATAGTTATGGTTACTTAGTAATGGTGGTAACAGTACAATTACACCTGGGTCTTGCTGTGTACTCACAGCAAGAAGGTCCAGAGTTCAACTCCACCATTTGTCCGGGGCCTTTCTATGTGGACTTTACATGTTCTTCATATGTTTGCGTGGGTTCTCTTTGGGTACTCTGGCTTCTCCCGCAGTCCAAAGACATGCAGTTAAATTTATTGGTTCATTCTGTCTGTGTTAGCCTTGTGTCAAACTGGGGACCTGTCCAGGGTGTACCCTGGCTCTAGCCCCATGGTAGCTGGGACAGGCTCCAGCCCCACTGTTACCCTGATAAGGATAAGTTGAAGAGGATGGATGGATGACAATTAGACCTTAAGATGAATTAGATATGAAGTTGTTCCATGTTTGTAATCCAAGGGGAATTGTAGCTGTCTTTCTATCATTCTGTATTTACATTTCTGCTTGTTTTTATGGTGCCCATTGAATCCATGTTCCCCCAAAAGAGATATTAGATTTTCAGGGCTCTAGGAGAAGGTATTCTTTTCTGTGTGGTGGCCCACCGTGTCTAGCTTATGCATGTTTAATGTTGTTGAACATGAACGCACAGTCAGCCCGTCATAAACATGGCAGCTGGGACACATAAAAGGTCTTAAACCTGTCAATGAAATTAGAGTGGCATGTCCACCAGTGCTAGTTTACCCACAAAAACACCTGCTTGAAGCGGAGGATGGGGAAGAATACTTCTAATCACTCTCACCGCAGCCCCACAATGCATTGCTGCACTGCCTGCCAATAAATGTGCAGGTGAAGTATCGGCAATGGCTGCTTGCATAGGTTATTATTACTCATATTGCTTAGACCTGCCAAAGAGGACTTCTTATAACACTAAACTGAATATGAACATATATTTTACAGCATAAACCTGCTACTTACAGGCACACACTGCCATTAAGTTCATTTGAAATTCACTGCATTTGGTTAAAATGCACTGCAAGACGTTTTGTATTTAAATCTGTGAGAAACTAGATTAATTGTACTAGAGGTTCCTTATTATCCTTCAACATGTGTGGGAGGACTTGAGAAAGTGCCCTCAAGTGCGATGCACACTTTGTAGGTTAACTGTGTCTGCTACTAGCTGCCATCAGGCAAAAATAACACTCCATCCACCATTATTCATTAGACTCCATTAATCATTAGAGGATTATCTGGCATGTGAAAATGCACTTGCTGATAAGGAATGCATGTGACCCCAATATGAGATTTCCGGCTATTGTAAAGCTAGACTAATTGATTGTGGTCTTTTTCTACTCTTAGTCTCTCTCTGCCATGGACACTTGGGTTTCGTTTCGCTGTCTCTGTCACTTTGCATCAATGATCTTTTCTCACATGTAATATGTTTATTAACAACACAGACAGCTTAAAAGTTCCTTTGTTGTAATTCATTACCTTTGGTGTTCTACACTTCAACAAGCAGGCTACAGAAAAACTGTAAATCTGCACCATACAACTCTTTCTTTCTTGCTTTCCAGCCTGCTTTCCTTTTTTTTCAAAGCTGTAACAAAGCATACATTTGTTATGTTCTGTTATTTATTTATTGCAAAAAAACCCCACCATAAAGTGATTTGTGTTAGTCAGAGTGGAGTGAAAATGAAAGAAACGGGATCACTCTACCTTGACTGAATGATGAATGTAGGAAATTGATTAAAAATGGTCATCTTACACACTGACCAATATACACTTCAATTATAACCAAAGTGATTCACACTACATCAATACCCAAATCAAATCACTTCTGGAAATAATAGCAGAAGCTAAAGGAAACTGGAAGGAAATTGAAGAAAAATAATGTCAAAATATTAACAAAGTAAGCAGTGATCAGTTTCACATAGATTTTTTTTCAAATAAACAACGTTTAAACAAACAATGTTCCCACTGCAAGTGAAAGGCTATATCCATAATTTTGAGTGCTGAAGTTTTCATTAATAGTTTGTCCTGTACATGTTACTATGTGTTTGGATGTTATATATACAATACTGTTCAAATGTTTTAGGCAGGTGGGAAAATGGTGTAAACAAAGAATGCTTTCAAAAATGGAAGTGTTAATCATTTATTTTCATCAATCAACAAAATGCAGTGAATGAATAAAAGAGAAATCTAAATCAAATCAATATTTGGTGTAACCACCCTTTGCCTTCAAAACAGCATCAATGCTTCCAGGTACACTTGCACACATTTTTTGAAGGAACTCAGCTGGTAGGTTGTTCCAAACATCTTGAAGAACTATCCACAGATCTTCTGTGGATGTAGGCTTCCTCACATCCTTCTGTCTCTTGATGATGTTGAGATCAGGGCTCTGTGGGGGGCCTTACCATCACTTCCGGTACTTCTTGTTCTTCTTTACACTGAAGACAGTTCTTAATGACTGTATGTTTGGGGTCCTTGTGCTGCTGCAGAATACATTTGGGGCCAGTAAACAATCATTTATATTTTTGAAAGCATTCTTTCTATACACCATTTTTTCCAAACCTGCCTAAAACTTTTGCACAGTACTGTACATGATGAGGAAAACTATTTTAGCTGCACAGTGATGTAGTGGATAACACTCTTGCCCCACAGCAAAAGGTGTCCTGGTTTTGAATTGACCAGCTGCCAGGATCTTTTGTCTTTTCTCTCCAGATACTCTAGTTTCCTCCCACAGTAAACACAGTTTTATTTGCTCAACTGATGAGTGAAAGTTGACCCCCAACGCTCCCCAACCACGGAACTAAATAAATGGTTAAGAAAATGGATAGTCTTTTTTTTATTTTTTTATTTTTATTAGGGAATAATACTAACAGACTTCATGTCTGGCTTTAGCTTGTGCTACTGTAGGGCACATTTTCTTCTATTAACATGAGAAACACTTATCACGGAAATACTGTTTAACTCATGCTGTTTTTTAAGCTGTGGTTTGGAACGGTCTGAAACACAACTCTGAGCAGACATTCAGCAAGTTATTCCGTTAGTTTGAGCATGCTGTGAAAATGCTGTGTTTTCGCGTGTCTGTTGCTCAAAGCAAATGTTAACATTTTTATTAGAAAGTTTCTGATGAACAAATTGCATATAGACCAGCTAGTTAACCTGAAGACTATAGGCTCACACGGAAAAGCAGCTGACATTATATTCAGGACTGTAACAAAAACATAAAAAGAAATGAAAAAGAAAAAATGTTACAGGGTTGAGAAGTATTGAGATAAAGATGCAAAGGAATAGAAAAAGAAAAAATGCAAATGGCTACATTTGAGTTTAATGATGATTGAACAGTTTTGACATTTGTACACCATGCATGTGAATGTACAGAACATGTTATGCAAGACTGAACAAAACACCTGTAACGCTGATTGTGTGTGATTCACATGTTCTGGTCTACTTGTGAAAGCTGCCAAAGGAAACTGACAGGAAAGTGTGGTTACTTTCTGTCTTTGAGCTCTTTATTATGTCAGAGGAAAATTACTGTTAATGTCACGTTCCCCTGTAATGTTTGAGAGACAATTTCTTTTTTTTCCTCACATGACCTCATTCGAACATAAAAGTAGGTTTGTGTGAAAACATATTCATTCTGTTCATATGTAGGTGGCCGCTTGTAAGTGTAACATGATTACATAGCAGTTTCGATTCTTGCACTGACCACCGCTGTGGTGTTCCCCTGGCCTTGGCTACAGAGCAACCAATTTTATGTGGTTTGTGGTCAACAAACAGCCTTTGACCTCAGAGAGTAGTTGGCGTATCCATTGTGTGAGTTCTGAGGGCAAGGGTGGAAACATCAGCCAGCCAGCTCTGATTGAGTTACTTTAGGCCTCAGCTCTATTACCTACTCCTCTCTTGTTTTGATGAATTATTTAATAGCTGTCCACAGTATCCTAAGGACAGAGCTCTAAGAGGAAAGTCACTGGACAGTTCTACCAAGTAACAAAATGAGATTTATTTTTGGTTAACTATGGATTTTGGCCTATTTCTCTAATTATCTATTATCTATAATTATCTATTTATATAAATCATCAAGTATCAAGTCAAAAAAATAATATCCAAAAAATTAGGGCTAATACTAGGCTAAACCACTATAATCTAGTGATTGAATAAGCATTTAATATTACAAATCTACATAATTCTACACTCTTAAAATGCAACAAATAATTTTCACTATGTAATGATATACTGGTATATGGTATACTGAAAAGTATTTTTCACAGCAGGTCACTCTCTGAAGTTGGTATAGAACTCTCTGCATTTATGTAAACTATCTGGGGGAAAAAAAACAGAAAAAAACAAACAAACCACAAGACCCTCAGTAGAGGGAGTTGCCCGATTTATGACATGTAGGCTCGTTTCCAGGCAAGCCTGCGAGGATCCAAGAAACTTTTCAACACATGGCTCAATTGCTTGCAGGTTAAATGGCAGTGGAATAGCCAGGCTGTTAATTTTCTTTACAGATCCAGATGTTGGGAGTGTGACAGACCAGGAATTAAGTTTTGCCAAAGCTTGCTAGGTATTTTCTACTGGGGCTGCCCAATGAGTGTGTGCATATATGGTGTACTTAGTTACAGCCTGTATCCGTGTGATTGAGTCCTCTCAATAAAGTCATCTGTGAGCATATCTATACACATATTTACTTGCCAAGGGAATATATCCATGCTCGCCACATCGGTAAGACATTATGTAGTCATTCTCCTTGCATTCATCCAGGTTGCTTGGCAAACTGAATCAATTCATGTCTCAGTTCGCAAAGACCTCCATTGCAGTGCCCATTTGCTGGTAATGGCAATGGATTACTGTATTGTATTCTGTTTATGATCTACATTGATTGCTTTCCTTCTGCTCTGAGCACTGTGCAATGTCATTTACTCACAAAGATTCAGACATCTATTTTCCTGAGCAGTCTTTTTCAAACTATATGAAGCATTTTCCCAGCTGTAAAATAGATCCTTGAAATCCTATCCAGAATGTCAACATGGAACGTTTCTGAAGTAAAGTGCATGTGTAGACAGGCATGAAATAGCATGGTTTAGATATTTCATGTCCTGCTAATATTATATCATGAGTACGACTGTCCTTTGCTCCCGAGCTAACCGACTAAGCGTTGCTTTTCCCTTCATGTGTCTTTCATGCTCATTTCTTTGAGAAAACAAAACACAGCCCAAACGAGTGAGTAGGATTGTTCTTATTGATGTCTGAATGAACAGGCTTTTCTGTGTGTTAAATTTCTGGTATATGAATTGCATTATGAAGGCTCCTAAATGTAACATCTTCCTTTAATTTCAGGCTTCTTTTGTGAGACATACAGAATGCACTTTTCTGTGTGCAGAAATACAAATATTTTATGCAAAAACAACAGAGAAGACACAACATAGCAAAATGTTGAAAAAAAAATCTTATTTTGAAACTGGTTATTGGATATATTTTTACACATTTTGTTTATTAAGGGAATATAAATATTCCTGTGTTTTTTGTTTTGTTTTGTTTTAAGGCAAAATTGTTCCATAAGATCTTCTCGAATGGTTCAAGTCTGTCATTTTAATATGTGCACTCTTGATTTTACAGATTGACAGATGCCACAGATTAGTATGCACTGTGTGTGTGTGTGTTCTCATTTTATCTGTGTCGCTGCGAGTGTTTGCAAACACTCATAGTTGTGCGCCTGCATGCGTGGATGTCTGTATGTTGGCTGTTGGGTCGTTGGCTCCTGTTCATTATATTTTCATGAGGCATGCAGTATAAAGCGGACTGTTTCCACTATGCTCCCTGTTGCCCTCCAGTCCACTCTCATGCCTGTAAACTGCAGTTCTCTCTGCTGGTTGTATATCATCCCACCTGTCCTCTCGCTGGATTTCCTGTTTGTTCTTCCAGATGCTCTCCACAATGTCTCCCTCTGAGACTGTAAGGAAACGATTCTTAGAGCAGAGCAGTGCTGGACACACGTCTTGGCTTCTTTGAAAGACCAGGGAAGTGGCTGGGTTTCTCTGAATCAATACAGTGGCTGTTCAATCTGAAGAAAATCTGAAGCAAAGAAGCTGAGTGGTCAGGACATTACATATTGTTAACCACATAACATATGGTTATGTCCTGAGGTTAAGTGAATCCATGCAATGTACATATTGACAGTACAGAGTGTATAACTCTTGTATATTACAGTCATCTTAATCCTGAATTTTGGATGAATAGCGGGAAATGGTCATTGCTATTTAAACAGTTACAGTGAAGTAAGAACCAGGTTCTAAATTCTTCAACTGATCGGACTCATGCGCCTTTAAGATTATCACTTCCGTTCATCAGTGCTGGCATGGTTTTCTGAAAGTGGTTGATTGCAAAACTGTAATATTAAAATCTTAGCATTTGAATTTTTGCAAGGCTGAGTTTCATGCAAGCCTTTTTTCAACTCTGCTTCTGCACTGCATCTAGACTCTGAGAAAATAAAATATAGCATTGTGTTCTAGAAACCAGCATGGGTGGCCTTTTTTTCCCCCAACACAGACAAAACAGTAAGAAAACCAATAACAAATTGAATGTATTAATGAAATCTGTAATGTCCCTTGTACCAATAGAAACTTAACAACATCTATTCTAGATGGTTTGAGAAATTTAGAGTCCTTGTGTCACTTGGTTCCTTCTTTATTTCTGCAAGTCTTTCTAATTAGACTCCAGATGTTATTATTTTCACAGGGATATTTTTGCTCCAATGCTCCTAAGGACACACTTTCCTTGTTGTCTTGTGGGTGAGATTCTTTTTAAAGTAGTTTACCCCCAAGGAGAGATTTAGAAGTGATTATGTGGATACATACAATGATAAAGAAGGAGAATGGCTCTTTTATAGTCCCTTCTACTGTCTGAGCTGGTGGCATGGTTGGTAGTGGCTGTTCATCTCAATGAGATGGTAAAAGAAACTTCACTGCAGTGATTTTGATGAGACTGTAAATATGCGATAGGGGCATATAATATGATTCTCAACTTCCGGTTGAGTGAACGCTGGCGCGACTGGCTGCCGCTACTCACTGGCCGCCACTCACCACTATCGCTAACGCTACTGAACTCTGGACTTCTGGACTTTTGTCCTACTCCTGTTTCTAAGGCCCACCGGTGTCCCTACCCGGCTGTTCCTGTCCATGATGTGGCCTTTCAGGATCTATGTACTCTCAGTGTGGGTCTGGATCCTTATGTCATCGATCTACCGACTCGGCACTGGACTTCATCAATATACAGCTGATGAGCTCCTCCGGCTCCGCTTCTCTTTAGCTGCTCCGCCGTTGGCTGCTCTTCATTTCCACACGGACATTGCCTTCCTCCCTCGTCGAAAGTACGTACATCGAGGCTCCCGTCGGTATTTCCATCAGGATAATTCCAAACCAATTCAGTCCTTCTGGTCCACCTCTGGTCGCTCTCAACGGAACCCCTGCAGGTCTATTGACCACAATGTTCTGACTAGTCTGCCTAGGTCGGCTAACACTCTCATCCAGTCCGACAGTATTTCTGTCAACTTTGGCCTGCTTAATATCCGTTCACTTACGAACAAAGGACATCTCATCCAGGATCTCCTAACAGACCGTAAGTTTGACTTTTTCTGCTTGACTGAGACATGGCAACAGCCCAATGACTTTTCGCAACTCAACGACTCCACCCCCCCCGGGGTTTGTTTACACCTGCCAACCTCGCGAGTCCGGCCGTGGTGGTGGCCTCGCGATAATCTATCGCGAGAACTGGAAAGTCTCGCCGCTGTCCGCCCCTACGTACAGCTCCTTTGAATCTGTTGTCTGTCAACTTTCAGGACCTACCCCAACTGTAATAGCTGTCATCTACCGCCCCCCAAAATTTAATTCTGTTTTTATCAGTGACTTTGCCGATCTGCTGACCAATCTAGCTACTGTCTCCCCTAATATAATATTGCTGGGTGACTTTAACGTTCACGTGGATAACTGCGACCATCCCCTTACCAAGGACCTTCTATCCTGCCTTGATAGCTTCAGCCTTAAACAATACATAAACTTCCCTACCCACATTAAGGGCCACACTTTGGACCTAGTCTGCTGTTCTGGACTTACCCCCTCCATCTGTAGAGCTGACGAACTGCTAATTTCGGACCATCTACTTCTCTCCTTTAATGTTCACATGACCCTCTCTGTAATTAACAATCCCCGTATTATCTCTTTCCGGAATATCAAGAATATAAATCTTGATATCCTTTCCTCTGCTTTTTCTAGCTGCTTGTCTTCTAACAACTTAGCTATTCAAGAGGACCTGGTACTTTTTTATAATCATAGCCTTAGTAGTATTTTAAATTCCCTGGCTCCACAAAAAACCAGAACTGTACTTTTTTCTCGCTCTGCACCCTGGTACACCCCTGAACTCCGGCTACTGAAAGCTAAAGGCCGACAGCTTGAACGTCTCTATAAGAAAACTGGCCTTACTATTCATAAGGATATGTTTAATAACCACGTTCTGTTTTACCAGGAATGTATTAGTCAAACCAAATCTGCTTATTACTCTGCTATTGTCTGCTCAAGTGAGAACTCTACCAAGACCCTTTTCTCACTATTCAACTCTTTTAACAGGCCACCTGATTCTCTCCCTGCTCATCTCTATTCATCTAACTTCTGTGATGCTCTAATGCTATTCTTTATTGATAAAATTCATAAAATACACTTAGACCTGGACCCTAATGCTCAATGTAGCTTCTCTGTCCTAACTTCTCCCCCTTCTCACTTCCTCTCTTTTTTTCAACTTCCATCCTTAGCTGATATTGCTGATCTCATCCATAAATCAAAGCCTTCTACCTGCCAGCTCGATCCTATCCCCACTGTCCTCGTCAAAGCCTGCTTACTCCCTCTCCTTCCCCTCATGTCTGCTATTATTCACTCTTCACTCACCACTGGAACTGTTCCTGCTTCCTTCAAAGTTGCTGCTATTACCCCAATTCTGAAAAAAACTGGTCTAGATCCCAACAACTTTAATAATTTTCGTCCTATCTCCAATCTACCATTTCTCTCAAAAATCCTTGAAAGAATAGTTGCTTCACAAGTCCATCTTCACCTAACTGATAATAACCTTTACGAACAGTTCCAGTCTGGCTTTCGTCCTCTACATAGCACTGAAACTGCTCTTATAAAAATAACAAACGACCTTCTTATAGCAGCTGATTCTGGTCTCCTCTCCATCCTTATCCTTCTTGATCTGAGTGCAGCTTTTGACACCATCTCTCATCCCATTCTCCTTAGCAGATTAGCTTCTATTGGTCTCTCTCACACTCCACTAGCCTGGTTTAAATCATACCTATCTGACCGCACTCAGTTCATTCAATTAAAATCCTTCACTTCTCAGCTTTCTCCTTTATCCACTGGGGTGCCCCAGGGATCTGTCCTCGGGCCCCTTCTTTTCATCATCTACCTTCTTCCACTCGGACATATTTTTCGTAAATATAATATTCAGTTCCACTGCTACGCCGATGACACCCAGCTCTATCTCTCTACCAAACCTGACTCTACTCTTCCTCCACCCTCCCTCATCCTCTGTCTAGCTGAACTTAATTCTTGGTTCTCCTCCAACTTTCTTAAACTCAACAGCAATAAATCGGAACTTCTTCTGGTTGGCACTAAACGACTGCTATCCAGAATTAACAATTTCTCTCTCACCATCAATAACTCGCTGGTCCCTATCTCTCCCTCTGTGAAAAGCTTGGGTGTCATTCTCGATAGCACATTATCCTTTAACTCACATATCAATAATATTACACGTGCAGCATATTTCCAACTCCGTAACATTAATCGCCTCCGCCCCTTCCTCACACCTCACGCCACTGCCATTCTCATCCATAATCTTGTTATCTCTAGAATTGACTACTGCAACTCATTATTATTTGGCCTTACACAAAAATCTATCAACAAGCTCCAACGTGTCCAGAACTCTGCTGCCCGTATTATTACTAGGACTTCTTCTACCCACCACATCTCCCCAATCCTGAAGCAACTTCACTGGCTCCCGGTCAAATTTCGCATCCATTTTAAAATAATTCTGTATACATTCAAGGCTATTCATTCTCTCTCTCCACCGTACCTCTCTGACTTATTACAGATGAAGCTTCCATCCCGCTGCCTCAGATCTTCATCTTCTCTTTCTCTCTCTGTTCCCTCTGCTCGTCTGATCACAATGGGAGGGAGGGCCTTTAGCTGCTCTGCCCCTCGACTTTGGAATTCCCTACCCCCGGACCTCAGAAATATTAGTTCATTCTCTCTTTTTAAGTCCACCCTCAAAACTCATCTGTTTAAAATTGCCTATTCTTAAATTTCTGTATGTTTTAACTTTTATCTTCTATTTTTATCATTGTGTATATTTCCAGTTTTTATCTGTTGTACAGTGTCCTTGGGTGCTTTGAAAGGCGCTATTTAAATAAAATGTATTATTATTATTATTATTATTCTAAGTCTTGTAAACAAGATACTTTTCAGTGCACAAATAATTCTTTTAGGTCTAGTTCTTCCTACTCATAACACTTTTGCAGTTGCAATCACTATACTTTGATCTAGTGTTAACTGTTTCCTTGTCTCAACATGGATTGGCAAAATCTTCTTTTCTCCCATGCAGTCAGCCCCACCTGCCGCATCTAAAGGCTACTAGTAAAGCACAGTATGAGAGACTCACAATTATCCTGCTGTAATGCCATTATTTTTGGCATTTAAGAGCACGAGTAGGGTTATGGATATACAGAGACTTGCATTTTACTTTGCTGTGCACTCGCAGGCTTACAGTGGAACTCTCTTCAATATTACTACTGGTAAAAGTAAAAGAGAGAAAAAAGCAGGAGCAATAACCTGTAGGCATTCTTTTTTTTTAGAGGTTTTTTTAGTCAATAAATTGATCATGTAAAAGACTGTACTTCACATTTTCATCCCTATATACAGCATGAAAAACATGAAAAAGCTGGATGTTAATAAAAGAACAGTCATTAGGTTAGATTTAATTTAAAAAAGGCGCTAGTGTTGTTTCATATTTCCCTTTCTCTCTGTGTTTCCCAGAAAATGATAAAGATTTAATCCAATTAGCTCTGCACTGTTTCACCAGACTGCAGAGGGGAATAGACTCTAATTAGGCTGAAGACAATTAGCTGAATTAATTCCAACAGAAGTCAGAGAATACCGCCAGATTTAAGTAATATTCACTCTGCCAGCTTCACCAGACGTTTTCTCATTTTATTTTATTTAAATAGGATGACGCGAGTTATGTTAAGCAGCAGCATAACTGTGGCTCATCTGCTGTAGAGCAACAGTTTAGAACATATTTATTAATGTTGCTGTGTTTTTGGGGGGGTTTGTGGAAAAAAAAACTTCTAGTGCTTCCTCGCTCACTGGCTCAACCACACCAGTTAGGCATGGCCCACAGCTGACTGTTTGGAGCAAAGGAATGGAAAATAAATGGTGAAAAAAGAGTGCAGAACACGTGACAGAGAGTTTAAGGGACACACGGAGGACCCTTGGTTGGATCAAAGATCAATACAGATAGAGATGCAACAAAATGCTTTGAGGGGACGGGTTTAACATCCCCCGTTTGCTCTTCTAAACAAATGCATTTCAAACAGGCTCAGGGAGCACCCCTGCTAACAATGACAAACGACAGCACATGGAGTTTTCCCTCTCTATTAACATAAAGTAATATAAACCGAAGGACACTAGTCTATAGAGAGAGTTAGGGGCTAATGTTCCATATCAGATGTGGACAATGTCAGGACTGAATACAGATTAGGCAGTGTCCTTCTCTCCCGGGGGGAATTAAGGGGTTGACACCATTCTAGCTGCCAAGTGTATTATTATAACATGTTGGTGCCCAGCCTGTCTTCCCTGGACTATTAACCCCCACTGTCCCCAAAGAGCTTCCCCTACTGTCCCTCAAAACTATAATACCAGATAGCCTTATTCCAGTTGCAGCCGATTTTATCTTACCTTTTTTTCTAGCACTGGAAGATAACCTGAATCTTAATTGTAATTACCATTTTGACTTCCAGCAACTATGATTTTGGGATAACTTTTTCCTTTTTTTTAACCTTTATTTTCACTGTCAAGCTTTCATGTTTTCTTGTGTTTTAAAAAAATGAAGTGTGCTTTTTTTTTTTACTCCTCCAAAAACCTCAAAAAACAGTCTAAAGAATGTAAAACTCAAGGTTTCCAGACTTGTGAGAGCTTTCTTTAATTACATTTAAAGAAAAAGAAATTTCCCTTTTTCAAAAAAAATTTGAGTTCAATAACAACATGATATTTAACTTCATGAATATTTAGTTTAAATAATCACCATGACTCACCGCGATAATCTTGTTTATTATTTTTGCTGTTATCGAGGAACCTTATCTCTAACCCACTTCTAAACTCATTACTAAGACTCTTTCCAGGTCTCTGTACGATTCTTTTCTCATACTTTTCCATGCAACAGCACAATATCATCAATGCAGGAAGAGGTCAGAGTTTGATGGCTGCGCTGCAGAGTGACTGAACCTGTGCACTTGCACAGTAGGAGTGCACTGTCAGCTCCGTTAGGTGATGAAAGATTGCTGTCCATTTTCAGTATTGGTAAGGCTCGTTGCTCATGAGGCGTAAAGTGGGTGGAAAGATTATCGGAATAGCGACGCTTTGAAGAAACCGGAAGTTCAATATGTCCTGTTGCGGTTCCGTGGGTGTTCTTTCATTCTCTTTGCAATCTTAGTAGAGGTTTCTGGAAAACCTTTTTGCATGTGCTATTTGTAGATATGTGTGTGTGCGTGTGTTTGTTTTGGATTTTACAGGGTAAAGTAGTTGACATCAGGCAAGCAATACAGTACTGGAAAAATCGTCCATGAACCTGAGATAATGGGACAGTTTTAAACAGCTCCAGTTGTCTGGTGGAACTAAAATCTTTCCTAGCAGTAAATGTATATAAAATGTACATTTTCTTTGTGTTGTTGTTCTTGAGTTTGCTTTGTGTTAAGTTAATACTTGATGTGGATATATTCACACCATCCATTCTCTCAGAAGAAAAAAAGAACAGACATGAAAACAGGAACTGTATGAAGAGTAAAACTGATAAAGACAAGCAAAGCATTTTTTTAAACTGTCTGGGAAAATTTCCCCCATTAAGACGGCACCATTTAAAAAAAAAATTATTCATTTTCAGTTATGAATAATGGTATCTGTCTGTCACATCCACAAGGGTCATATGCTCGTCCCTTACCATGTAGTGTATCTCCTCTCCAGTGCTGTTTTCCAAAGCTGGAGAAACACGGTGGCCTCTGCACACAGGAGCCCACGTGGCTTCTGTTACCACTTCTGTGTTTGGGCACTTTAATTGCCACCACACATGGAAACGTATTACATTTGGGTGATGAGATGCTGGTACTGGAAAATTCCATGCAATAGTGCCTGTGGGTGTCTGTGCCATGTGAACGATAATGTGTGGGCAGAGGCTTATTTTCTCTTTAATACGGGCATGCCCATACTGGCACCCGCAGAGCCCCTGTTTGAGCTCACTAATGAAAGAAACAAGCCGTCATGGAGGCTGGGGTTTGAGGTGTTGTTAAAGTCTTTGAGGTTTTCTCCCTGTGGGCCTCTGTCTGCTGCCCGAATAAGAGGGGCTTTGTTAGAACAGCGACAGAGGCTTTGGTGAAGCTTGTTGGACAGGCCTTCCGCTGCTGGATTCTAGACGGCCTCAGTCCTGCATTTCACCTTCCAGCTCACACTGTCAGATAGAGAGACATAGACACCCACAGTCTTTTTGAGGTGTCTTAAGACTGTGGGTCTGATTTGTAGGAGTGATGTCAGATCTCAACAGGGAACACCTTGCAAAACCTCAGTATTGTTTTGTTTTTGTTTTATTTTGTTTTTCTTTCTGGTTGAGCTCATTTTTATTGTACTATGACTGAATGTTTCTTTGAAATGTGCAAACAACTTGCTTGATTTTTCATCAGCCTACATAGAGTCACCACACAAAAACCTTCCCCCCCCCTTTTCCCATTTAAACATTTTAACCTTGCTTTTTGTGTCCTTACTTCACTGAAAGAACTTTCACTGTCTTTTAGACATTCCTCCTAGATCTGACCTTGACTTGACTACACAGTGGCCTCTCCAAGTTCTTTCTGTCCAATCAAGGCATGGCTTACTGACCCATCTGTATTCCCCTCTTGACCAATCACAAGTGATTGTGAGGAGCCAGCAGGAAGATGTCAGAATTCCTCTCCTCTCCTGGCAGGAAGTCAGTCTCCTTAAAGGCCTGCTGGGAAACATTTTCCTTCTCCCGTTCTTTTCCTTTTTCCCTCCCGTGACAAGCAGTGATAAACTGGTCATTAATATGGCTGCCATTCTGCCAAACAGACCCTTCTTTGTCAACTCTTAGTCCCATGTGGGCAAGAGATATTCCGGGGCATGTCATTCTTTATGTCCCCTCTGTCTCAAACTCCCCACCCTTGACTGCTCAGCAGTGCAACCCTGCACAGCATGAACATGTCAGCCATATGTCTGATTCTTTACTTTCTCTCATTTGTCTCTTCGCTGTCTGTGATGCCCTCCGAGCTGTTGAGATAATCTGGATTTACCTGGCTGTGTAAAGTCATCTTTGCTGCTAAATGACATCAGACAAGCATGCTTCCATCTACATGAGCAGTTTGGAGTATTACGTAGCTTGGAAGACTATCTTTACTATTCTATAAGTGTCAGTGCTGCCACTTTCAAAGTAGTCTGCCAATAGATGTCACTCTACGTAAATAATGAGGACCGGTCATTTAAAGAACTGACAAGGCACTGACATGACTCAGGTTTACCAAATTAAAGTTAAAGTGAGTCACTCAGCTTTTAAAAAAAGAGTACTAGGAGTTCTCTAAGTATTTCATCTGATGGTCAGCTATAAATGTGGAGAGGATGTCTCTAGCCTATGGTGGTAGTTTATGTAAGTGTGTGCGTGTGTGTGTGAGAGAGAGAGACAGACAGACAGAGGGAAAGAGAGAGAGAGTGCTTAGCGGGCAGTAGAGGTGCTTGGGGCAGTGCCATGCCCCCTACAGTAGTTTATCTTGGGCTTGTACATGCCCCCCCTTGGTGGGGTTGATCCTTGGGGTGCCCTGCCCCAGTACAGCTCCATTAGCGGGTGTGCTAACCTTGCAACAATGCTGTGACACCCTCGTTTTTCATCAGGCCGTGCCTTCAACCTTCTTTCTTCTCTCGGCCCAACCCCAGGGTTTTCCAGATGAGACAGAGGTGAGAGGAGCTCTCTTGTCCAGCTGTAAGATACAGTCCTCTGCTATGCCACTCAAAGAAAACTATAGTCAGACTTATTATAGAATCTGTAACACAAAAGCATTGCATTCATGCAAGCTTAGGCTTAACTTTTACCATCTCAAATATACAATTTACACACTATTAATAATAAAAAAAAGACTTCAATAGGATTTCTTTTTGTTCGCATGTTTCTTATCTCAATGGTGTCATGAGTGTCATTGAATCTGGATGAAAGACCAGTTCAACCTTTCCATGTAGACGGGGAAAAAAGAACACTCTACTGCCTGTGTCTTCATCCTTTTGTAAAAGAGCTGCGCTCCTCTTCTATTGAAAGTGTCTTTTCAAGTGTTACAAAACGTTCCCTCCTTGCTCTTCTTCCTGTTGCTCTTTCTGTTGTCTCTTCCTTCATCTTTAGTTAGATGTGAGTCCTTGAAAACCCCATCTTTAGTCAAAAGGCTGTTAAGTTAAAACTAGAAAGCTTTCTGCTGGTCTCTGTTGGGGCAACAAACACTCTGCGGTGTTAAAGGCTTACCATGTACAGCACTCTTTGAATTAAGAAGAAGAAATGTGTTTACATTTTAGTACTGAGAGCAGCTAGCTGTTCTTTAAATAAAATGGAGATGACGTGTCCTGCGATCACGTCATAACTGCTATGATGTGTCTGGTATCTCACAGCTCTGTTTTTTTTCCATTCGCGCAGATCACACGTCATGAATACATTTATCCAGAATGACCTTAACAATGCAGTTTCATGTGGGTGTAAAAAGCTGCGAGTATTTTAACTCTGAGGTTAAATAAGGCCTAGGGCATCAAGACAGGTACGTGTTTGGAGATGAGATGAGATTTTGAAACCAGTGAACCCCTTCTCAGTCTTCTATGTTTTTGTATGTCATCTTAATGAGCTGCTTCCTTTTACAGGATAGTAATTCAGCATCCTCTAACACAGCTGTAAAAACTCAGATAACCTCAAACCACTAATGAACTTTGGCCTCCAGAGTCCTTTGGAAGAATTAGAAAGCTGGTACTGTGTCAAGGTTTTTGCTCAACATTCCACAAGTGGTAAACAGATACAAGAACAGTTTTAGACTTGGAGTGGCAAATTCTATGTTGCTGTGCTACTTAGATTTGTATCAGCACAATGCAGACCTAGGGTTATGTATCTGGGCATCTACACAGTCATTCAGTCCTTCCCTATCTTCTCTGTCTTTTTGCATGTTTGTAGTGCAACAGCGAAAAAGCCTCTTCTTTGTAGCAGGTGTTTTGCCGATATGCTCTGTGCTTTTCTGTACATAATCTATCTAAGCAAAGCTTTTAAAGTTGGCAAGACTAAAGGAAGCAAGGCCCGCCTGCTTCCTAGCACGTACAGATGATTGAATGGATGTAATGTATATTCTTGCCCGTTTTAGGTTGACTGTATTTCGTGTTGTATGTCTATTCATCCCAGACACCACCGTGATTCATCATATGCATTGCTGATGGATATCCATGCCCTTCCTAAGCTGCCCTGGACATATACTTATTGTATCCTTTTACTGAGGTGGAGTGATGAACTCATGTGGCCCTGGTACTACGGTGGCAGATACTCAATAGGTGAGTGAGCGAAGTGGTTATAAAAAGCTGAATTACAGCACACGATACCCACCACACTGTGAAGCTGAGTGCAGGAAGAAAGAAGGATGAAAAGACATGCATAACATGACAAATCAAAGTGCTCTGAAATGACAAAATCTCAGAGGAATTACATGGTTGTTATAGTTCTTTACTTGAACAGGATGAATAAATTAGTTTCTTTTTTTACGCCACTCAGGATTGTCTGTGATAAAACATTCAATCAGAAGTAGCCCTGGGTGATACTATTTTAGTGCTGGGTGCAGTGTCCTCCTGCATTCTTCTTTCTAGGGAATTTAGTCTGATTTATGGTGAAGCCTGGGCTACATAGATGAGGGTTTTCCTGCTGGTACTTTCCATGTTCTATATGCCTATAATGAATTTCCCCAGCCCGCAATTCAAAATTTGTCATTGAAATGATAAAAGAACTAATTAGAGCAAGACATGTGGAGTTTTGTGATTTGTAAAAACATACCTCCATACATTAATCTCCATCATTTTTCAACGCATTGGGTATACTGGGGAGAGAAAAAAACGTAAAATTGAACTTATAAATTGAAAGCTTAAAACAAATATGACCCGTGCTGAGAGCAGAGGATTTGTACAAGGGAAATGAATAAGGGATAAGCCGTATCTGAAGACCTGCCACCCACAAGCGTTTATTAATAAAATAATCAGATTGAGATAAAATACTCAGACCTCTGTAATCTTCATGTAAAAACCCTTTCAATCCTTTAGGCACTAGGTTTAGCAAACATGTGTGACTCTGTCTGATCCACAACTACTACAAATAGTGGAGAAATGAGGGCCAGGTCTAATATTTGTGTGCTGTCTCCGTTTGGATATGCGTTGTTTAAATTTAAGAGAGGAGGAGCACCCTCATCAGCTGCAAATGCAGATGTAAGCCCCCTAATAAGTAGGCTTAGGGACAGATAAGAGAGGGCCAGACAAAGAATTAGCTCCTGATTATTTGTTATCATGGCAGCATAATCTTGTATAAGCCTACTTTTCTCCATAACCCTATACTGAACCTGGCTTTTACCCGTACAAATGGAAAAGACCTGACTTTACTCTCCTGCTGGAGGGCATTAGCTGAACCGATAAGGGGAATAATATTGAAAGAATGATAGAAAATACTACTACTGTACATGTAGAGGAATTAGGGTAGAAAATCCATTTCCTGTCACATCAGTTTGGTGACTAGGATCTTTACGGTTTACTCACCTTCGCAGACGAGCAAATCATACGTGTATCCTGTGTGTTTGCTCCATCTGTGGGGTTTCCACAAGGATATACAGTATATGAGGGGTGAGGAGAAGGACAGGTGTGGCTGGCAGAGTACCCAGGTGACCTCGGTGTGGCCTGGAGAGCGTGATGCCTGTGTGTGCGCAGGTGTGGTTGGCACTGAGTTGCTGTGTAACAGCACACAGCTTGTCCCATGCAGTCTCACCAGACGGTGTACCCTGGCAAGGAGACGTGTCCTTCCCCTCTTCTGCCTTCATGACCATAGATGTATAGAATGTGATGTCTTTATTCGCACGAGCTGTGTGTATATCCTCTGATACTGAGTAAACAAGGTACTGAATGATGTGTGAATGTTGGTCCTGTCGTGTTTTTGTTCTATTTACTTACAGTCCAAAGATTTGGACAGGAATACACAGCATAAGCAGCGTATCAGCAGAGCATCAGAGGAGAAGCTCTGATGCTATGTTTGTGTCTCCTTCGGAGGTACTCAAGTGAAAGGTTTGACACCTGTTTTTAAGTGCTTAGATGCCTTCATGCAGGAAATTACACTTTTGGGTCATGTTTACAGGAATAAAATATGACTGAAATATTTTTAGAAGGAATACCTCTAAAAACAAACACTTATATAAATAAAAAATATTCATAGAAAACTTTTTAGGGCTGAAGTCTCCAATGGTGAGTTTACTGGTCATGCCTATAAAGTGTTCTTTCAGAGTCCAAAGATATGTTCATAGATGAAAACCTTTGTTGTGCATGGTTGTTAGGTCCACCAAGGAGCTTATTTTTTTGGTAGTGTTTGTGTCATCATTCTGTCTATAAACACAATAGCTTGAAATGCTTTCAGTTAATTATGATACATTTTGTAGTAGTGTTGAATGGAGTCATGTTAACAGTCCATTAAACTGTGCCTTACATCTACCAAGGTCTTTAAGATCAACTTAATGATTTATTGGTCAATTCACAAAAAGACTTTGACAAAATGTCATTTATCTTTAAATTTATGCTTTATAATTCCACTGCATTTGTTTGTCTTAGGCAATACTGCTATATGGGGTTTCCAAATCAAATTCCAATTAAACACAATATGCTTTATGTTTTTAATGAAAGTAATGTGAAGTGAAGGAGAATGAGCTGACTAGTTAGTTAGAAATATATTATTTATAAATCTCAAGTTATTCATGTCCAGTTATTTATAAATCAATACCTATCACCCATTAGTTACTCATACATAGTGTTTGTGTAGTCAGAGTAGAAATCTGTCATCTTAACCGTAGCTGATTTTTTTGTTTTTTTACTGCACTACAAACTTATTAAGGTACGTTTACGGTACGGTAAGAAATCAAATTGAATATATACAAAGTACTACACTATTCCCATAAAAGTAAAAACTGCCCACAGAGTGAACTGCCTTGGCAGAGGCTTGCACACTCAGAGTGCTTCTTGTTAGATTATGTGGTCCAGTGTCTCTTTGTGTTAGACTGTCCAGTACATATCCAGTCTTACTCTTCTTGGATTACTGGTTAATAAAATGTATGGATGGAAGTCTTAAGTGTTCTTCATATACATTCTGATTAGCAAAATGTTGCCTGCCACCCATTAAAAGCATGCAGACTCATGGCTGACCACACCTGTAATAATCATCACACCTGTAGTGTGAAATTGGATGGAATTAGCTCTATACATTTTGGGTCTGTGGCGGGGCGTGGTTCGTGGTGCGGCTGCGGAGGAGGCTGATACACCTGAGCACAATCAGCTCATCACACCTTCCGCTGCATAAAAGTAGTGAACCGGGTCCTGAATTATTGTTGTTGTTATGTGCAGGATGCTGCTGAAAAGCTGCATCCGCGTGTGTGTGTTAAGACGACAACTGGAAATAAAAGAAAAATGCTGAAAAGTGTTGAAACGTGGTCAGGTCCCTCATGCATCGCCTACAGGGACAGTTACAAAATTTCTGTAATCTGGCCTCTGTGCACCAACCCAGTTACAATTAAATAATCAAGGTGTCATTAAAGTGTACAATTTAAGCTTTAAACCTACAGGTTTGACAAAAGTATTGCATTGAATTACAGCCGTTTTAACAATAAAGCAGAAAACCCCAAGATAGACACGACATGGCAGAGAGGGATAGAAAAAGAGAAATTAGCAGTATTTATCTTTGTTTCAGTCGATTTCAGACATGGACCTAGCCACAGTCGTTTTTGGAGCTATGCTATCAGCTACCTCTAGTAAGCTTGGCGAACGAGCAAAATCCATTGACTGTATTGTTACATTGTACAGAAACATGTTAATTAGTGAAAGGTAATACACACATGCACACAAAAATGTAATTTTTTTCTATGCTTGATATATAGGCAAATATTTTTCTCTTTCAGATATAAACATAAACAGATATTAATAAAATACAATACAAAATATGCTAACAGTTTAAAAATGATAAAAGGAAATATGTGTTTTTTAGTTGTTTTATTGTCACAACAAGTCTTTTACACTCTGCCAGACTCTGCTCAGATCAGCTGGTTGTTGTATTTGTGGTGGTCCAGAGACACATTGCCAACAGGGAAGCTCTCTCATGGATGAACTATGCAACATTATCACTCATAACAAGGTTGCAGGATGTCTCTTTTTCTTGTTTACATTTTTATAATATTTGATGTATAGACAGTAATGAATAGTAGTAGCTAATATTGGCCAATCTAAGCTCAGGTCTACTAACTACAAAGAAAACTGTTTGTCTAGAAAAACATTATTTCCTTTTCCTTTAAAAGGAATAAACAGAGTCAAAAATTCAAGTAACTCAAATTACCTGAAGTGACACCTAGAAGACAGTTATCAGACTAGCCTTCACCCAAATGATTACAAATTAATATAGTTGCTCTGAAAGGAGAGATTTAATATGGTTTTTTTTGTGTATGTGTTTTTTTTTGTTCAAGACTATAAACATGGCAAACAGTAGAGTTTGAACTCTTGAACTTTGAAGAGCTGCAGCTTTTGACCCTTTACCTTTGTTTTACACCTTTGAAGGTTGTTGCTTAGTTTGTTTCATGGGCACTATTGTAGCACTTCACAGCTACAGATTCCAGAGCCCACCTTCTCATTCAGCAGTTTGTATGCCTTATTTCCCAACCTGTTTTGTGTGCCTCAGTCTTGTAGTAACATTGATAATAACACTACAAACACCGCAAAATAACTTTGCAAGGATATTTGTTCTGTACTGATGTGCTTTTTTTTTTTCTTTTGTGAAAGACGTTATCAAAGTGAGATAGTCATTATACAATAGCAATCCAAGTGTTTTACATCAGAGATTTAAAATGTCCACGGGGGATTGCCTCTTTGCTAAAGACAGTCCCCGCATCTAAAACTTCAAGGACACTCTTTAATTTAAAGATCTGCTATAAATTATTAATTTGATATTGATGAATATTTAACATTTCTTAATAAATTATTATGTATGCTATTAAGCACTACATGTATCTGCATAAGAAGGACTGTGAGTTCTTTGGATGGCTGACTCCTCTAAGCATGTGTATCTGCCGTTTGCACAAGTGTGTGTGCCATTGTGTGTGCGTCTGTGTGTCCATGTGTGCACCATGGGGATTGTCTTGCTCCGGTTGTATTTTGACATTTGATTTATGTTAGTGTGAAACCATTTTCATGCAGGCCATTATGCAATCTATAAAAGCGAATGCGTGGTTTTCACAGAGCACGGGGACCTGCTGCGGCATCACTGGCATACCAAGTGGCTCTTCTTCGTAAATTTCATTACGCTATAGACACCGCTGCAGCTCTGACCATAAGCTAAAGGTGCCATTGGCTAATGAAGGAGGAGGCTCCGACTACATGTAGATGGATGCTGGCACCATCATTGCGAGATGTTATAAATATCTGTGAGCGTATTTCTTAAAGATATGAGATTAGTCTGACACCGTTGCTCTGCCCAAGATGTGGCTGCACTTGATTATGTGTGAATGAAATAACTTCCATCTCCTGAAGGATTAAAGAGAAAAAACAAACAAAACAGAAGATTGATAGAAGGAAATCCCATATAGATGAGGTGTCCAGATAATATGTAAAGAATAAATAACAGTTGTTCTAATTATAAATAATCAAAGGGCTTCACATTTGCTAAGACACCACACCATTTAAAGAGTTTAATTAATTCCAACTATCTGTCAAGTCAACATGGTCATATTTGTGTTTTGGTCATTTATTGCATTTATTTAATTAGTTTTACATATTTTATCATAAAGTCTCTTTCAGAATAAGATTAAACTACTAAAAAATAGAGTTCAGAGTAATTAGAGGCTTAACACTGTAGGCAGGTCTCAGTAGTAAGATGATCCAAAGATGGGTAGAAAGACGAGAGTGATGGAGACGATTCTATTCCCAAATGTCTTTGAATCATTCCCTCAAAATCAGTTAGTTTGTTCTCTCATCATTCTGTATTTTCCCTTTGTTTATTTCTTGGCTTTCTCTGTTTTGTGCATATAATTCTGCTTTAAAAAAGAAATCATTTTCTAATGTTTTCCTATTCCCTATGTATATAAAAAGTACTCTACCATAAAAGGGATTGCTTTAAAAAAAATCAGATAGCTTCTACTTTTAAGCATATTCTTGGCATTGTGTTAGTGTGTGTAAAGATATCACTGAATTGGGATTAGACTGAGATGTTTGGCTGTGATTATTCCAGTCCATCATTCGAACAGAGTTCTATTGTGAAGACTGAATAACACCACTACTCCAAAGTGCATCTTAATACTATACTCGACTCCTTTAAATCAGTTTAAAGTCGCCTACACAAGCCTCGGATCTATTCATCTACACTTCAATCCCTTCACGATACTGAAAGGAGATGCCTTTTACATTGGAAGGCAATACAATGACAATTACATTATGGTGGCTGCACTTTGGTCATCCATGCGGCTGCTCTGACCCCAATGATTGGTTAAGCTGGCTGTGTGGCTCAGCTGGGAGACAGAGGTGGTGCTCACGGAGGCTCCATTGTTCAGTAAAGAACTTCTTTATGTGCAGCTGGTGTTGCCTCTGATGTGATTTGGCCTTTCACTCATCCTCACTTTGGATAATAAAAAAAAAAGCTTTTCTTTTGGGGTTGGACTGGCTCATTGGCCTGTTGAGGGAGGAAAGTTAAGGTAAAGATTGTGATTTTTGTTATTGATGTCTACCCGCTAATACTGATACAGAAGTCTGACTTTACCTGTAGGTTGAAAAAATATGACTACTTTTTTTTTTATAATCCTTTTTTTGTTTTGTTTTTTTGTTACCCTTTCCTGCTATCATTTGTCACATAAAACTGCCATTAAAATGATAGCTGATCCTCTGAATGGTTAATGTGCATAACCGATAATGTCCAAACATAAAATTCAGGGCTTTCTCCACTGGTTGTTGAAGTCTTAACTAAAATCAGGGACTTGAATTACGTCGCTGGACGTCAGCGACTTGAATAAAGGTGCACCACTGTAGCTGGTCTCCCAAACAGACTCCAGTACTTTTTGATAAGTCCAAAAACAGTAAGAGAAAAAACACAGGTTTTAGGAATGCCGCAACAACTGCGAAATAAACTGGTTTGCCTGATTAAAAAAATCTGTTGCACAACTACCAGTAAATACATTTAAATACTACGTATGCTATCACATTTTGGGATTTTTTTGTTTTTTTGCTTTTTTTTTTTTTGAGTCACACAAGCGTTGTCATCACGGACACTTTGAGTGTTGCAGGTTGGGACAAGTTTCATCTCTGTGTGTGACATGCTCACCGGAAATGGGCCTAAGTACACTGTTTGAAAGAAACAGAGAGCATATTTCTCCTGTTTTAGCTTCCCTTCATTGGCTTCCTGTTAAGTCCAGAATTGAATTCAAAATCCTGCTCCTCACATACAAGGTCTTAAATAATCGGGCCCCCTCTTATCTTAAGGACCTTGTAGTACCATATCACCCTATTAGAGCACTTCGCTCTCGCTCTGCAGGCCTACTTGTTGTTCCTAGAGTATTTAAAAGTAGAATGGGAGGGAGAGCCTTCAGTTTTCAGGCCCCTCTTCTGTGGAACCAGCTTCCAGTTTGGATTCGGGAGACAGACACTATCTCTACTTTTAAGATTAGGCTTAAAACTTTCCTTTTTGCTAAAGCATATAGTTAGGGCTGGACCAGGTGACCCTGAATCCTCCTTTAGTTATGCTGCAATAGACGTAGGCTGCCGGGGATTCCCATGATGCATTGAGTTTTTCCTTTCCAGTCACCTTTCTCACTCACTATGTATTAATAGACCTCTCTGCATTGAATCATATCTGTTATTAACCTCTGTCTCGCTTCCACAGCATGTCTTTATCCTGTCTTCCTTCTCTCACCCCAACTGGTCGCAGCAGATGGCCGCCCCTCCCTGAGCCTGGTTCAGCCGGAGGTTTCTTCCTGTTAAAAGGGAGTTTTTCCTTCCCACTGTTGCCAAAGTGCTTGGTCATAGGGGGTCATATGATTGTTGGGTTTTTCTCTGTATCTATGAAGCGCCTTGAGGCGACTTTTGTTGTGATTTGGCGCTATATAAATAAAATTGAATTGAATTGAATTTAATTGAATTTATCATTTCCAAAACCATATAAAGGTGACGTGAAAGGCTTGACCAACTAGATCAACTGATTTGTACAAATGCTATGTAAGTTTTTTATTTCATGTTAGCTGACTTACCTACAGTTGTCCCTGTCACTATGTTTCCAGCAGAGTTTATCTGATGAAGAGAAATAAGGGCTCTGATGCTCTACTTTTACCTAGTCCTTCTTACACATACTTCCACTCCAGCAATACCACAAGATATAGATAAGAGTGCGTTCTTTCACCCACCCCCTTCGGTTAGGTCACCATTTCCCCGTTACTTACTCAGTATCATATCACTGTGGTTGGAAAACAGAAAAAAGCCCCATAAACAGTCTTCAATAAACCACATATAACTGACTGTCCCTCTTCGGTTGTAAAATATTGTTCCTTACTCAATCCATGTGGCTTTCTTAGATTGGCTAAGCATCTGCCTGTGGTGCTATTTTGTATCTGGTGCAGGCTGTTCTTACTTCCCTGTCAAACATTCAGCAGAACACATAGGCCTCCTGTCAGAGAGTATTTTCCAGCAGCCAAAAGGTTTTAAGAAAGAAAGACAGAAGCCTCCCAGCATTCAGCCTGTTTGCTCCACACCTCTCAGAGCTCCATGGTACGTGGGAGAGAAGCTGTCTGACAAGACCACCTCTCTTGCCAGACTCAGAGAGAAGGTGGGGGAGGATGAAAGGAGAGGGGAGCAAGAAAGAGAGGAGGGAGAGACTGAGAGAAAGTGTGTGTGAGAGAGAGAGGTGCCTAGAGACTCTTTCCCTAATCTTTATGTATTAACAAAAACAACATATTCACTCAAGCTTGCCAAAGCTTTCACAATCTCCTGAAGGAGGAGAGTCTTGGACAAGATTTGTTTATCTATCCAATAGAGATTGTGTGTGTGCATGCGTGTGTGTTAGTGCAAGAGACAGAGAGTGTAGCATGACTTCTTATTGGTTTCAACGTGTCTAAGTTTACATCTATCAAAATGCATGTGTTGTGTCCAGACAGTTGAGTTTTAGACTGTAATTGGTTCATTTTTTTGAACTCTGTGCTCTCTGAATGGCGTCTAGGTAACAACGGCGTATGAATTTTTCATCACTCGCAGCAGCCCCTCGCCTCTCTTTGGGCAGGTCTGTGTTTGTCTAAACTAAACTTAGGGTGACATGGCATCTGCATCCAGGTGTCAACAGGCGCGTGAAAGTGGGGGAATTCATTAGCACTCAAATCCCTCACCCTCAGCGTGCCAGCTTGGGATACTTGATGCACACGATCTATGTATGTATAGTCGTTACTGTGGTGTATTGTTACTGCAAATGGTTCCCTCCCCAGCAAGCAAGCTACTGTATTCAAAACAAAATAGCACAAATACATTCATTTTTACCCTATACGAAAAGATTTTTGATGTATGAGGACGCTTCCTCCACATTTCCACCCTTCTGTCTTTGATTTTATCTACCTCTTTCTGCCCGATTGCATTCCTTTCCCCCCCCCCTCTCTCTCTATCCATTTCCTTGATTCTCTGGGGCTCCTCATGTTATCCAGTCAGTTGATAGTGTATGCCTCCATGCATCACAGCTCCTAAGCTGTGATTGAAACATCAGACAAGGAGGACGGGGCCCTTGAGATGCTCCCGCCTTGACACTGCCTCTCAGCGCCAAGTTTTATCATACCCGGTGCCTGGCTCCCACACACATCAGGTATGCTCCACAGCACCAATGTATATTAATCAATGACAATATGATTACCTCTGAATGGACCGTATACATTATTTAAAGCAGTGTCCCATGGCTTACAGTGCTTCTGCCTTTCAAATTAAACTCAGAGTCAATAATTAATGTTGAGATTAACCGAGAGCGCATTCAGAGGGCAGGTGTTGAGAACACAGGGACACAGAAAGAGAGGGATTCTGTGTGTGTGTGTGTGTGTGTGTGTGTGTGTGTGTGTGTGTGTGTGTGTGTGTGTGTGTGTGTGTGTGTGTGTGTGTGTGTTTGTGTTTGAGAGAGTGAGTGAGCACACCAGTTTGTGTATATTATTGACATGGAACCAGTCATGTGGAGCAGTGATCATGATCTTGGCCTCATTCCCTCAGGGATCATCTCTAACAGCCCCTGACAGAGCCTGTAAACCTCCTCACTTCTGTTGGGAGAGTCTCCCAGACATGCGAATGACACTAACAGAAGCCGAAGAGATTGCAGAGTTTTGTTTTTCCCCACGGTGACGTGGGCCAAAGACTTATCTCCGTGTCTCAAAGGGAGTGGTTCATATTGTCTGAGCGAGAGCCTGGGCTTTCTCACACGTGGATGGACTCTCTGCACGGTTCAAGGCCCCTGAAATCTGTCTTGGTGATAAGCTGCCAGCGCAGCGGGGAACAACAGGAGATAGGACTTTTAAAGCAGTTCAGCTCAACTGGAGGGCTTCCGTCTGCCTGCCAAGAGCCTGATTACTCAATCCAGCTTTTCTGTTGCTCACAATCTGCCCAAAGAGCTCCTGGGGCAAGGCCTCACGACTACCTGTCAATACTTGATACTGGCATAAATACCGCTGCTCCACAAAGACAGTACACAGAAGGTTACAGGAAGTCTAATCTCATGTAGCAGCACCTTTAGCTCTAAACAACCTCAAACCCAAAAGCCGAATAGAAGTGGCTGCAAGGTCGGCAGCTGCGTTCAGCCAATCCAGTAAACTTTCAGTACTGACACACAACTTTTATCTAGCAACACGTATACATCTGAAAAACAAAATCTACTATTTTCACATCTCCCTGGGAAGAAAAGCAAGCCATAGATGTCAGTGAATTGGGCAAGAATCACACTTATAACCAAACGTCTGGTAGGGTAAACTAGTTCTGCTCCAGCTATGAAAAAAAGGTTTGACTTCATTCATTATTGTAAGCACTACCTTGAACTTCTTAGTTATATATAAAAAATTGCTTTCATTTCAAAGGTGTTTCAGGTATTCTTAGATTTTCTTCTTACTTTAGCCTTTATGTGCATTTGGAGGGAGATCTTATTATAGTGTCCATGAAATTATTGAACCCACATTAACATATGATAACTGAAAGGACATTTAAAATTTTTTTTAGTTATTTTTTATTTTGACGTTACCACATGTCTGGATTGCAGTTCCCCTGGGAGAAGGCACATTGTCCTTCAATAGACCCTGCAATAAAAGGCTGAACATCTTTTTCATTGGTAGTTTGTTATGTAAATGAAGTAAGTCAAACATGAAAGAAGGAAATCTTTTGAGAAAACATCCATCCATGATTGACAGATGTTTCGTTACTGACACAATTACAGTGCACACTGCAGTAATTGAAGTACTTTCTACAAGTAAATGATCCAGTTTTGGACAATTCAGGATTTTTGTGGTTTAGGTGGATTTGGTGGGGCTGTTTTATTATTATTATTTTAGGACAATACAATGCATTAAAAAAACCTTTCACAAGCTTGGCCCTTCACACACGCACAAATCCCGCACACATACCAAACCACCCGTATTTGTGATCATCAGACTAATGACCTCTGCTTTCAGTGTAGGATAAATCATCCAGAGTTCCAGGAAATCTATTTTCATTTCCAGGAAAAGACACCAACTTTAAGCTGCGTGTTGGGGCCAAATGTAGGACTTGCCAAATAACTGGAGTGTACAATAATCTTTTTGTGCAAACTGTAATGCCTACATTTAGTTATGTGTCTAGTTAAGTTTCTATTTGTTTATTTAAAAGGGACAATGCATCGTAATTAACATGGACACTTAAATTCATTATGTAAATATGCCAGATTTAACCGCATAGGCTAATTTTCTTCTGTAGTCTCTGGCAGTTTGATGGCATATTAAACTAATCAAGAAAACCAAACATTCGAAGGCACGTGAACATAAGTCAAAGACAGAAACACATGTAAAATAAACATACATAACATGTTAAAAATCAAATGTTAAAATCACTTATAAAAACATATTAGAATCATGGATCTTCACCACCATTATTTAAAATCATGACATGTTTTGATTATCCAGTAACCAGTTTTACAGATTTAGAGAAAGAAGTAAAGAATGTTAGGTTCCTTATTTCTGTATTGTATTCCAAGTATGAGCTGCTCAGTAAGAGAAAACTGACTGCCCAAAAGTACTGTTGCTGGGGGCTATTTTTTAGTTAGTTACTCGTGTAATTCATTCAGTTAATACATATAATTCAGTTTTTTAATCCCTGAAAAAAAGTTTAAAAAAAGTTGTAGTATAAAACACTTCAAAGTCCCCTTTAGTCTGTGATGTTAAATGTATCCCCTTAAACAGTTGCATCAAAAGAGAACAATGCCACCTCAACAAATGTCAGAACATTCATTATGCACCATCATGCATCATAACGCACTTCAGATAATGACTCATAATGAAAGTGACTTTAGTATTTCCATACATTTCTTTCACTAATAGACTATATGATAGTTTGAATAAAAAAAAAAAAACAAGAGAACTAGGTCAACCCACGGTATGTAAAAACGTTATACAACAGTCTTTTAATGTGGTCCAGTGAAAGGGTGAAGTGTCAGCCAACCCACGAGTCTAAAAACGTGATAAGGACAATGTGACAATATTGACACATTAAGATGAAAGCAAACACAAAAGGTTTCTCACCAAAGATAGAACATGAAACGTACTGAGGGGAAACATCTTCATTCCATTAAAAAACTTGAAATTACAGATGAATAATTGCTGTACTACCACATTACTACTCACGCACAACTTTGTTGTGACCAACTTGAAAGTCTGCATAGTTGTCTGTGTCAAAAGTCATGTTGTTTTTGTTCGTAATATGTGAGAAATGGCATGAGAGATTTATTCAGCCTTTTGTGTGTGTGTATATATATATATATATATATATATATATTAGGGGTGCAACAATACACAAAATTCAGGGTTCAGTTCGGTTCGATACTTTGGTGTCACGGTTCGATATTTTTTCGATACAAAAAAAAATGTTCATGCCCTTTTAATTTGTCATTTATTAAAATTATAAATATATATTTTAACTCAAAAGTACAGTTTTTAAATTTAATGTTGCTGAAACAAAAAAATAATAAAAAAAAAAAAAATCTCAGGGCTCGCAAAATTTCAAAATCCCTGGTAGCCCTTCGGGTAGGGACTCTTCAGTGTTTGGTAGCCCAAAATAAATTTAAGTAGCCCGAATAAAAAAGAGAGCAATTTTTTGATTGATGTTTTGTTTCCTTTACAATATTATACATTAAAGTATAATATTTTAAAAAATTACAATCATCAACTCAAATACTTGGTTCTAATTGAACAGAAATTTCTATGAACTTGTAAAAACTGTGTAAGTCTGTGTCAGATCCTGAATTTGAAATTTCCATTGAAGTCACGGGTAAGAGGCAAGTGGAACCAAGATCTAGGCCATTTGCTTTTTGAAGTTTGCAAAGACTGCTAAATTTTGCCAGTGGTAGTTCACTCTTTGCAACATAGTACGATGTTCTAAACAGATTTTTCAGGTTTATTTTTAGTATGTTATTTGCAATTAGTGTTTGTTCTGGGAAAGATACTGCAGACTGAGCAATAATGCATTTCTTGCATTTCTCATGGGTTCTAATGGGGGCCTTTCTTAAAATGACTGGTCCCAGTAAGAAAGGCGCTTGTCGACTCAGAATTCGAGGGAAAACCAACCACACACCCGGCAGAACATTATGTTATTTACACGGGTGCACATAAGTGGTCCGCATGTGCGCATTCGCTGTCAAAATAAAAGATGCGCAGCAGATAAGAAGTTGCAACGCGCGTTTGCGTCCATATAAAAGGCACTGTTTTTGTCCGCTAGAGTGGGATTTTCACGGCACATTCCGCACCACATCTCTGTGCGTTCATCATTTGTTTGAACCCAGCTAACCTCCTGCAACCACTTTTCTGAGAATACGTGCTTCTTTTGTGGTTTGGACTCCTTCTGACATTTCTTTGGATATATATATATATATGTGTATATGTGTATATATGTATGTATGTATATATATGTGTGTGTATATATATATATATATATATATATATATATATATATATATATATATATATATATATATATATATATATATATATATATATATATATATATATATAAATAGAATAGAATAGAATTCAACTTTATTGTCATTGCACATGCACAGGTACAGGGCAACGAAATGCAGTTTGCATCCATCCAGAAGTGCTTTAGTGATATAGATATATTACAATATATATTAGCAATAGTATAGATATGTAAGTATACTACAGAAATGGGTCTATTATGGTATGTTATAATGTACACGGTATGAAGTATGTTGTGAATATTCTATAACTAAGTATGTAAAGGCTGTAGTGAGTACAAGCTATGTACAGGCTATGAACAGGATATAAATATGAAAAACTATACAGAATATGAAATAAATAACTTTACAGAAATCTGAGATATACAGCTATACAGAAATGGGAACTATGCAAGTTGTAAACAGTTGTAGGATTAAAGATTATTGAATGTACAGAATGATTATTTACACAGAGCTATACAGTAGTGCAGTTAAGATAAGTGAGGGTGTAGATAGTTTCTACAGAGGCTATATAAAGTGCTAGTGGTTGTGAGTGGTGGTTCAGTCCATGTTATATATATATATACACACATATATATATATATATATATATATATATACACACATATATGTTTTCGTTGTTTTCTCATTTTGTATAGGACATTTCAACACCGTGCAACATGACCTCCATAATTGATCAGTGGAAATAAGTCTGCCGCTTCTTTTTGTCTTCAGCACATCAAGGCCGGACGGAAGATTGTAGTGGTTTTCAACTATGTAAACACTCACTATACAGAATATGCTTAATTTTCCAGGTTTCTTCCCCGCCCTGCTAACCTATTTTTTCAATTGCAAAGGTTTGCTTGTGGTAGCACAACAGACAAACGGCATATCTATTTTTGACTAATAGGACAACGATTGTCCCATTTATTTGTGGTAGCAGAATTTTCTGTGCAGGCTAGCATTTCTCAGCTCGGCGATGTGGGGCCCATATACCTGCTTAACAGAAAAACAGAGTAGGGAATGATGCCACCTTATAATTTTTCTCTTTAATCTTTGTCGATTCGTTTCTTGTTATTTCATTTTTCTTTATTGGATATGGAAGGGAAAAAAAATTAAACGGTTTTATTGTTTTACCTTTGGAATCTTCCAAGAGAAAAACAGCTTAATGCCCAGGTATGAAGTCATCTTAATACCACAGATAACATTTGAGGTTATTTTATTGTTGTGCATCAACATTGGGACGGGGTTGATCCCTGAACACTTCAGACCCTTTCCCTGTAATTACCTGCCTCTCACATTGTTCTGGAAGAGTTGAGGTGAGCTTCCTCCTGCTCCTCCTGTACACTTTGGGGCATTATCATAAATACGGTACATTAACACTTGTTCCTGGCTTGTCAGGATATAAATTAAGTCTGCAGGTGTCCCACCGAGGTTTACCCCTGATACTAATTAAAGCATGATAATTAGGTTTGTTAAATTTGGTCCTTTCAGCCTTGATACCCCCCTTGGAATACAACAATCGCAGATTGCAGACAAGAGAAGGGCTTAGAGGATCCTCCCCTAGTAAACGCACAAGAACAGACCAGTGGGTGCCTGATAAAGTCATTCCCCGGTACTGGAGGGAATATGTGGGCTTGTAATTATGATTTTGCGCGTGACAATTCTCATTCATCTGACTTGAATGTAGTCTCGTTTTGTGAAGGGAAGAGACAACATTTTGATGAGGTTCTTCCTCTTCATCTAGAGAGAGAGAGAACTATTCATTTACACCAGAGAAATACCCACCCCCCTTCTTCTTCTCTCTCCTGTCTCCATGACCTTGGCGCTGGCATGCCTTATCAAGCAGGAGACAAGAACAAAGAACCAGAAGAATAACAGAAGGTTATGGCAGCTCTTTAAAGCATTATGGAGGCTTAAGCATAAGTTCTTGTCTCTTATAAGAGTGAAAACAAAGTCAGTGTAGCCAGTGATGCTGAGCTCATTAAGGTGAAGCCAAGATGTAGGCAGAGGACTGTGAACCTTCACAAAGAGGTCAATAAAGGACAAAGATCTGAATATTGTTATTTAGTAGTTTGCCTCCACAAAGAGCTCTCATTGTACCATGCAGGTCTGAAGATCTGCATTCATTGCAATAAAATAAAAAATTGTTTATACGTATTGAATCCCAACAAATAAAAACAAAAAACGGCAACAAAATCAATAGAAAATGTGTATTTCTCAGTACATATAATGATAATCTTTTTTTGTGGGAATAAAGAGATGGTGACACCCAATACTGATTAATGACTTGAAAGCTGTTACATGTCACAGCTCTCCTCTGAGGCTGCATATGTAGACTGTCCCTGAGCTCTTTCCCTCAGTAGCCCTGCCAGGATGGAATAAGAGATAGGTGAACTGAGGCAATGCAATGAGAAAAATTTAAAGGGAGAAAGTGCATAGAGGGAGAATGAAGGGAACAAGGGGACAGTTCTGCTGCTATGGAGTCAGCTGGCTCAGTTGTAGAGCTGTTCATCATCCTTTCCCTAGCGACTGCGACTTGTGGACCCTTCCGTAGAAGGATACAGAAAATAGAGGAGAGGGAAATGAGAGAGAGTGGGAGTTACTAACAGAGACAAAGATGGATAGACTGAGATAGAAAGAGAGGCAGTAAAAAAAAAAAATAAATAAAAAATCTGAGAGTGGGAAGGATCCCTCCCTCCTGTGTAGTCCAGATGTCAGACTGTATCCAGGCCTCCCAGTACAGGCCTTTGGGACAGCCCCAGCCTGGTGAAGCCCACTGACAGCACAGGAAGAACAGCTGTGTACAGGTCCTCAGCTCTGATGCTCACTGCTCAGATGTAGGACAAACAGATACCGCTCTTTGTTTACACTTGCTCGTTGTGTACATATTGTGCTTGTTTACTTGCTTTTTGTGTACGTGTTGTTTTTTTGATGGCCTCCCATGACAGACATTGTTCTGCATGGTCATCGTTTTCAAGTTTCAGCGCCTGGCAGCTGATGGTCCTCTTGGGGTGTTATAGGTGCATGCCACAATGAGCATTTTTAAAAGCCTGTTACATTTTAGGCCTCCCATTGAGCAAGACTGCACCTGATGTCTGTAGTTCTTCTCCCTACTTACCTACTTTCATTTGATTTTTAATGCAACCTCTTTTCAACTTTTGTTTTTATATTACCTGGTTTTAGTTGCACCCACAGAACCACAGATGCTTCCGTAATCATAGTTTGCCTATTTTGCAATCCTTTAATTTTACCTTAATCTGTCTTCACCGTGAACACAACAAGTGGATTTTATGTCAGTAAGTGACAACTGATGTCTCTGAGATCCATGGATTTTCAGTCATTGATAGACTCTTGGTGACAGCAACCCAAAGAGCTATCCATTATGAATGAAGCAGGGTAAAAGAGAACTGAATAGAGTGAAACTGAAGAAGGCCAGGCAGAGTGCCTCACATCACTGAACACTTGACTGAGTCCAGAGACAGGATTGCTTTAGTAATGTTGTACAAAGAACAATGAATGTCTACACTTTCCCCTTATGTAGTGGATGGAGAGGGATCAGGCAGTACCTGGTTCCTGTTGCAGCATTGTCTCCTGGGAGGTTTTTGTGTGTGTGTTTTATGATGATAGTGCTTTATGGCCGTTAAAAGTAAACTCCTTTTTAGATTCTAATTGTTATATCCAATAGTTCACAGAGAGAGAGAAAAGTGATAAAGCATTTCATAAAAAGTTTAATAAAGGATAAAGAACAAGACACCTTGAAAAAAGAGGGATTCCAAGTTTTTCTTGTGTTATCCGGCTTGACAGTATCCCAATCAGTCATTATCAGGAGTTGGAAAAATCCAGTAAGGCATTCTGTATCTGACTGACAGATTCATATATACTGAGGTCCAGTGAGTATATACAGTATTTGCACCTTGGTGTTTCTTCCACATGATTCCACTTGGGAAGTATAACTCTATGACCAGTCCTAAAAACATTTCTTGCAATTAATTTGAGGTTCACATGGGGATAAACTTACTGTTGTGTTTGTAACATTTAGCTCACAAAAGAATTGGAGCAAGCATAAATCAAGTGCCTTCCTTACTTAAGTGGCTCGCAATTTCAGTTGCAGCGTTGTAGTCAGAGGCATAACCTGACTATTTGTTCTGCTCTTTGCTACAATAAGAGTACCAAAACTGAGGATAGTATGAAACATATTCATACCATTCTGCATCACCTTCTACAGTTTGGCAACTTGATGCGGTTTATACTGAAACTCCATAGTTTTATTTGAAGCCATGATGGGTTTAACAGGTCTATATATATTACATTCAGCTGAAAATCAATGTATCGTTCAGATCATTCAGCTGGAAAATATAATAATTTGTGGCACCTTTTAAAGCTGACTTTAAACTAAGAGTTTTTATAATCTTATCCAGAGCAGATTAGGCAGCACAAGTTACTATGATGATTTAGCCAGGTTAAATTTATTGACCCTGAAAGCTCTGGCTTTTGCTCCAAACCATTATTCTGTCTTAGGTTTTTTTTTTTTTTTCCACAATATTAACTTTTCCCTAGAGTTAGATTTTTCTATTGCACCGTTAATTACCAGCTGTATATGTGCAAATCATAATTAGTGCTCATTGTAGGGCCAGATTGGGTGGAGCTTGACCTCTTCCAACTCCACCTTGCTGTTGGTAGTCTGCGAATTAGGCTGGGGATTGGGCTGGGCCGAGAGATGGTGCTCGATTAGCCTGTAGCTCTGCAGTGAGAAATCTAGCACACGTCCTAGGACTCTTTACATGTACATACAGTGTGCAGGCATATGATAAGTGACTCGAAGAAAAAAAAGAGTCCAAGGAGAGCATTGTTGCAGCTAAACACCCTCACCATATTATCAGTATGCATGCAGGACCTGAGAAGTTCCTGGCTTTCTCCTCCTTTTTTCTTGCGATAACCTGTATGAACCCCCATGTGATAACTTCAAGGTCTAGGGGCGTTCTGCCAGTGCTACATCTCTACATAAGGAGGGGGGAGCTGGGCCACAGGCATCCTGAAAACTGTCTTTATGGAGGCGAAACACAAGTGAACAAACAAAGGGGTCTGCAGCCAGGAAGCCTTAATCACTGCCACTACCATTAGAGTAATGAGGCCTGATGGACGCACAGTCTAGTGAGACACGAGGGAGGGGGAGTGAGGGGCTTTCCTCACAGATGAGGGCTGATAACCCACCTCTCATTCTTCTGCTACTGCCACCATAGTCTCAGGGGCATATTAATGAAACAACAGTACACACACACACACTCCACTCACCCCCATTTCTTTCTTTCAAGGGTTTCTTTTTCTTCCTGAGATTAGCAGGGTATTGTTTGAAGACCCCTTCTGTTTTAAAAGACACCCTGGTGAGACATGTCAGTGTAAAGTTTTAAGGAACTGCACATGAAAGACAAGGCTGAACCTGTAGCTTTCATTAGAAAATTTGAGATCAGATAATCTTGTCCCTTAAAGATGTATTAAAGACTCTGACTCTGACAAGGGGAATAAAGAAAGAATGGGATCCTTTTAAAATTAGATAAAACAGAATGCAGTCCCATAAATGTCACAAGTGTTCTCGTATGTTAAAGGTCCTATTGATTTTAACAATAAGCTTTGGATATCATTCTTGGCTGTGGTTATATGTGACCATAGTGCTTTGTGAGCTGTGTTGTGGCCCTCGCTATCTTGGGATTGCCTGTTGTGTGTTCTCCTGTTTATGGATCTCATAGCTCTTTACAACACACTTCAAAAATTAATCACCCCAGAGTCCCATACAAGTCTCTTCTTTGCATCTGCTGAACTGCTCTGGCCAAGCTCCCTCCCACTGAAAGCAGCCACCAGTGAACAAACTGCTGCAACGCTGGAGAGCATTTCATTAAATAATAAGAAAAAAAATCCCGTTATGGCTCTTGTTATGCAGTATGAAATAAATTACATTTAAATCACCCACGAGAAGAATTAATAACACACTTGTGCAGTGTCACAAAGCAGAGTTGACACTGATGGCTTGTCACAACGTCGTTTGCTAATGCTACATGCTGCTGGTTCTCCTGTCTGCCTGTGTCGGCTAATATTTCCAGCAGGTTTCAGTTTTAAAGCTCTCAGGTGGGCCTTTAAACGGTTGCTCAGACAACATTGAAGGCCTCCCTCCGATTTTCCATTTCTCTCTCCTCCTGTCCGCTGTCCTTTTCAGTGGCTGATTTATGGCCCACATAAGTGTGCAAGAGACGCTGAGATTTCAGAGGAAGTCATAAATAGAACAAAACTAAGGAAGAGAGGAGGGAAGAGGAAACAGACTGAAGAGGTGACGGGGACATGCGGAGTGAAAGCGAGAGCGTGAGAGAGACTTTGGCTTATTACTTCAGTCAGTTTTACTGTAGAGTGAATAATTTCCCTGCTACTCTATCTACTGTACTTGCTGTCTGTCAGCCTTATTTCTTTCCATCCTGTCAGCTGACCTTTGAACTCCCGACGGTGTGTATGCCTCCCTCTGGTTTATTCTCCTAATTGGAGTCAGGATGCAGATGCTCTGGCAGGTTGCGAGCGACATGCATACACACCTTCTTTATTAGACTGAAATGATGGAAAGGAGGAGGATCACCTGAAAGAAAAAAATAAGATATGATTCTGTTGGTTTGTTTAAATTAGGAGGTAATTTTCTGAGAATACACTGCAAGTAAATGCAACTTTCTTTTTTTCTTTATGCATTTGACTTTCTGGGAAATGCTGCTAAATATTGCTTATTATAAAAGAAATATGTAAGGAGTGTAATAATTACAATAAACTTCTTTATCATAGTAATGGCACATCACCAGTCCCAGGAACTAATAATCCACATAATCCAGGACGATGTTTGATGGAATGTCTGCTGCTAACACACTTACAAGCAATGCACTTGCCACTTTCTTAGTCTTTAATTATTGGTAAACTGATGCTTCCAGGGCAGTGATCAAAGCAATTTTCACTCATTTGAATCCAGACCTTGCATTGGACTATTTGTTTATTAAGGACACTTACAACTGACCTATAAATCATACAAGTATAAAAAGGCACTTAACTCAATCAGCATGTGTCAGTTTAGCAAAGAAACCAATTTTATATTGTATCTTTAGAGACTTTGTTACCAGCATCCTGCCACAAAAACCCATCATTTGTTCCCATTTATTTAGCTGAATCTGTTAAAGATTGCGAAGGTTTCATAGTTTAACAGGCCTAAAATATAAATTTTACGCCAACAAGATGATTCCAAATATAGCTCATTAGACTTGTACATACTCTGCTTTTGCCTATATACTGTATTTCCATGTTTGCATGTTTCAATAAATTGCTGCAGGTATTTTTCATTTTCCTAGCAACATATAAAGAAATGAATGGTGGCTCAAGACTTTTGCACAGCACTGCATCCCTTTTGTACTGGTATTTATAGTGAAGATGGGGAAAAAAAGAAAGCTATTTCTGCATTGTTCTGTGAAGCACTGCTTCTTTGTTGTTTGTGTGTTACTGTTTCGGTGTGTGTGCTTGTAATGCACAGAAGGGCCATACATCACATCCTCTTTACAGTGTTTCCCTGAGTCATTTGCATGTCATTACAGCTTTGTTTTATAAGTGAGTGGCTATTAAGGAAGCTGCTCCATAAAACCCCTGTTAAAATGGAGGAAGCCAGCAATACGGATCTTAAGAAGCCAAGAGCATTCTAAATTTTCTTACCTTACATGCTCGATGAAAAGTTAGAGAGAGAAAGAGAAAGCGAGAGAGGAGCCAGATGTCTTTCCTCTGGGACCTGCACATCTGTTGGGTTTTTTTTTTTATGACAGCAAAATTCATGCAATCCCATTTCTCTTCTCACTTTCCCTACCCTTCCTCCCTGCTGCAGTCCCTCTGTTCTCTCTTCTTTCACACATCTGGACTTAGCTGTATGCACCCTGATGTGGTCCCCATCTGTGAAGGATGACACAACTGTTGGCACAATTTTTTCAGGTTGGACCCAAGATTGGACAGGGCATCCAGGGAGTCTGTGCGCTCAAACTGTTCCTCCTTGGCAATTTTGATGTGTGTCCACACAAATTTGTTTGCATTTATGTGCTCAGCGTTGCCGTTAAAGAAAGAGCAAATTTTTTAATTTTTTTATGTTTATTTTTCAGACAGCTTTTAGAGCTTTTTTTTTTTTTATTAAGTGTGTGTTCTTTAAAGAAACACATTGTAGTGTCAGTTTTCTACATTGTGTGTGCACATTCCTGTAACCACAGAGCCACATGTATTGCTATTGTGCAAGCACAGGATCTTTGCAGGCTACACGAATGACTTAAATCATCAAAAAAAAATAAATTGAAGACAGATTTATACAGCTAGACAACCCAGAACAAGGGAAGAAAGATTATACACTGGCATGCTGTTTTTTTGTTTTTTCTTTTCTGAAAGTCAAAACCCTTTTGCTAATGTAACTAACTGTGTGTTTGAGACGTGATTTCAATTGCTAAGGGTCAGGTGATTTGGGGTGTAGTAGCTTGGGATTGGAAGCATGTGTCTCACATCTGGATCTGCTTACAGTGGCAAGGAGGGTGCCTTCGTGACAGCCAGGCACGTGGCAACAAAGTAAAACCATTGCAGAGAAAATGTCCTAGTAACTCACTCGTAAAAGAAATGTTAGTGTGGCAAGCACTTTTGACAAGCTTAGCATTGTATTTATAACAGAAAGGGCAGGAAGTGTTGTGCAAAGTTTAACAACTTTTGGCATGAGCAGGAGATCTTTCCACTGCAAGTACTGAGATATGAGGTGTCGTTTTGATTTCAGCTAACAGGCTATGTCCATTGTGTTTCTATCCAATACGCTAACTAAAGTGTTTTATTTTTTCTTGTCTCCATGTTGCATTAACAGCATAGGGTATATTGTATACTGTAACGCTATGTGATACAATGCATGTGAATAATTTTGTGCAATTACTTTTTTGTAAATCCACAATGACAAATCTTTTGAATATGAAACACATGTTCCCATGTTGGCACATACTTTTCCAGCTGTAAATCGTGTTATTTCAGTGTTACAGAGCTCTGAATTTAATGGCCCAGTAGAATTTTCTCAGCTCCTGTTTTATCAAACAGTATAAGAACTGTGGTAAGAATAACAGTGTATGATTTGTAGTAGGAAGGCTGATCTGTCTGAAAAGAGCATATCTGTAATGATTGAATTTCCATTCATTGTTGCATCCGTATGTTATAATAAAACAGGTTTTAAAAGGTTTGTACCACAGTAGTTTTTTGCTCCCTTTGTTGTGTTTAAAAAAATGTGTTTTTTTTTTTGTTAAACTGGTAGTGTGGTACACACTATTCATATGTCTAGTTTAGTTTGTCCTTTCATGACTGTTCTTCACTAGCACTTTCTCTTTCTCTTTACTCTCCTTCTAACTCCTCTGTCCTTCTCTCAGTCCACTCTCTTCGAACACTGTTTCTCACAGCTATTTCTCTCCCTCCCCCTCTGCCTCACTCGCTCTCATGGACATGACAGTGCGGGGGGATAAGGGAAGAGTAATTATGGTTCAGTGAGGCTGCCAGGTGTGATAAATGACTAATAAGGGGAGCGGAGCCCTGGGTCCTCTAAGGAGGACTATTACAGTCTTATCAGCACAGGGCTGCAGCTCACAGCCTGGCCTGGGACAGAGGCCCTTGTAGCTGTGCTCGCTCCTCTCCTAACCCCTTCACCTCAGTCATCCTCCACCAGCATCAGTCCAGCCCACCCCAGAGACAATCTGCAGCTTTAACACCTTAGCTGCTGGTTGTGAACTTGTATATGTATTGTGTATCAGATTTATACATTTTAGTGTTAGGACTTTGAATGAGGAGACACGATCAGCGCACCTAACTGCACAATTGTCAGTAAAACCTAATGATCTCACTGTGAGAATCGATCCTGAAGTAATGAAATGTAATGTTTTTTGCTCTACACACACACACACATATATATATATATATATATATATATATATATATATATATATATATATATATATATATATATATATATATGGACTCCAAGCCCATAGCACAAGTCACCATCAAGTGCGGGATCTACCAAGGAGATGCTCTGTCCCCACTGCTGTTCTGCATAGGCCTGAACCCCCTCAGTGAGATCATTAACAAGACTGGCTACGGATACCGACTACGGAACGGAGCAGTTGTCAGCCACCTCCTGTACATGGATGACATCAAGCTGTATGCCAAGAGTGAACGAGACATCGATTCACTGATCCACACTACCAGGCTATACAGCAATGACATTGGAATGTCGTTCGGACTGGAGAAGTGTAGTCGGATGGTATCAAAGAGAGGGAAGGTAGTCAGAACTGAGGGGATTGAACTACCAGAAGGCAACATTGCAGACATAGAGGACAGTTACAAGTACCTGGGGATCCCGCAGGCAAATGGGAACCATGAAGAGGCCGCTAGAAAGGCTGCAACCACCAAGTACCTGCAGAGGGTCAGGCAAGTCCTGAGGAGTCAGCTGAATGGTAAGAACAAGATCCGGGCCATCAACACGTACGCCCTGCCCGTGATCAGGTACCCTGCTGGGGTAATAGGCTGGCCAAAGGAGGAGATAGAAGCCACTGACATAAAGACAAGAAAGCTCCTTACCATGCATGGAGGGTTTCACCCCAAGTCCAGCACCCTGAGGCTGTACGCTAAGCGGAAGGAAGGGGGCCGGGGACTGGTGAGTGTCAGCACCACAGTCCAGGATGAGACAAGGAACATCCAAGAATACATTGGGAAGATGGCCCCAACTGACCGAGTGCTCAGTGAATACCTCAGGCAGCAGAAACCCAAGAAAGAGGAGGGAAACGAGGAACCATCATGGAAGGACAGGCCCCTGCACGGTATGTACCACCGGCAGATAGAGGAGGTGGCTGATATCCAGAAATCCTACCATTGGCTGGACAAAGCTGGACTGAAAGACAGCACAGAGGCACTAATCATGGCAGCACAAGAACAAGCTCTGAGTACAAGATCCATAGAGGCTGGGGTCTATCACACCAGGCAAGACCCCAGGTGTAGGCTGTGTAAAGATGCCCCAGAGACAATCCAGCACATAACAGCAGGGTGCAAGATGCTAGCAGGCAAGGCATACATGGAACGCCATAACCAAGTGGCCGGCATAGTGTACAGGAACATCTGTGCCGAGTATAACCTGGAAGTCCCGAGGTCAAAATGGGAGATGCCCCCAAGGGTGGTGGAGAATGACCGAGCTAAGATCCTGTGGGACTTCCAGATACAGACGGACAAAATGGTGGTGGCTAACCAACCGGACATAGTGGTGGTAGACAAACAGAAGAAGACGGCCGTAGTGATCGATGTAGCGGTTCCGAATGACAGCAATATCAGGAAGAAGGAACACGAGAAGCTGGAGAAATACCATGGGCTCAGAGAAGAGCTCGAGAGGATGTGGAGGGTGAAGGTAATGGTGGTCCCCGTGGTAATCGGAGCACTAGGTGAGGTGACTCCCAAGCTAGGCGAGTGGCTCCAGCAGATCCCGGGAATAACATCGGAGATCTCTGTCCAGAAGAGCGCAGTCCTGGGAACAGCTAAGATACTGCGCAGGACCCTCAAGCTCCCAGGCCTCTGGTAGAGGACCCGAGCACAAGATAAGAAGTTGCCAACGTGTGTATATATGTGTGTGTGTGTATATATATATATATATATATATATATATATATTAGGGGTGCAACGATACACAAAATTCACGGTTCGGTTCGGTTCGATACTTTGGTGTCACGGTTCGATATTTTTTCGATACAAAAAAATGTTCATGCCTTTTTAATTTGTCATTTATTAAAATTATAAATATATATTTTAACTCAAAAGTACAGTTTTTAAATTTAACCCTAACCCTTGTGCGCGTTTTTTATTTTGACAGCGAATACGCACCTGCGGACCACTTATGTGCAGCCCTGGTTATTTAGCTCGTCATATTGCAGCCACAGAAATTCTTTTGTCCATGAAACCATAAAGCTGCACTTTCTTTTTGCCTTATAGTCTCATTTGTCATAACTTCTCCGTTTTGTGGTAAGCTTTTCTTTGGCTGTCACTTCTTCACCCTGACCTGTCTTATTTGGCTCAGCAGAACTAAAATATATATTCTGCTGCTTTTACACACGGACTCACATAAGCTCAGCGATTCTCTGCGCGATCAACCTCTCACATGTTTAAGCTGCGGGAGATTTCACTTGTCATGTTTGCATAGTAAGCTAACGATTAATAAGACGATGTCAGAGGAATTGGTGCACAAATTATCATCACTCACAGATCAGTGCTGTCGCTCTCTATACACAGTTCGCACGATTGCAAAGTGAAAGCAAAAAAACAAGCGCAAATTCAAACGCGATTTCAATATGTCACATATTGACAGTGGCTCACCGATGCCAATGACATAATTACCCAGCTACATTTCTGAAACAATGCAAAAGCATTGACATATATTTTTCCTTCCTACAATAGCCCGATGGGCAGGGTAGCCCGTCTGAAAAAAATCGCTAGCCCCAGGACGTCGGGCTAGCGATTTTGCGAGCCCTGTATCTGATTGAGGAATCACTCATCTTTGGAAAAGAGAGTTTATTACAGAGAAATGTCTCTTTCCAAAATAAAAGCTATACTATCCGCTTCTTCTGGGCTATATTCTCAGCAGCACAAGGAGGATCATGTGCTAACAGCTGTCTAAATGACTCGGCTAAAGTTAGTAGCATGCTTGTTGTTTTTGTCTTTGCACTAGGATGATGTCGGCGTAAATGTGCAGTCATATTCGTTGTGTTCCCACTAGTGCTTTCAGGTTAATCTCGTTGAAATGACCTTTTTTTTTTTTTTTTTTTTTTTTCCACAGGAGTACGAAAAATAAACTTTATTTCAACTAAAGGTGTCCCGGAAGGGTCAAAGGAAAACACGCGAGAAACTAGAAAAACCAAGGGACCGGGGGATGAGTTACGCAGGAACGCTGTAATCGGGACTGTGGGAGGAGTCAAAGCGGGGCCGTGGGAGCCGGAGGGAGGGGTGAGGGTCCGCGGGGGAGCTCCAGGAAAGTAGAGGTGATTGGTACCGGAGGCGATCCAAACTCCATACGGGCAGGTGGACAGGCAGGTGGCTCAAAAACACGCCGAGCTGTTACCTGAGCGCAAAGGAAAAGATTAGCGTTTGTTCAGGTAAATGAGGGTTTTCACAACTGTCTTCCCGTGGGTGTACGTTACCGCTGTGAGACGACTAACGGACTGGCGTGGAGCAGCTGGCTGGGCTGGATCAAATAGTCCACCTGATAATTGCCTGAGATGGAATGCAGGTGTGGAGTTAACAGCCACACCCGTGGGCGTGGGCATCCCATCAGTTCCTCGGACACCGGGCCGCAGACCATGACAGTATTGTGCATGGAACAGCTGAAATATGCATTTTTTGTGTTTGCACCCAATCGTAGCAGAACAGTCTATTTTACTACTGAGAAAAGCATTACTTGAGGCTCTACCCGCACAATTTCTGCTGCCATTTGAAAGATAAAACATTTAAATATGTCATTTGAATGGAGATGGGCAAAAAAGTTCACTTTTGTACTGCGTTTGTGTTTGAGCATTACAGTCATTATGTGTATCAAAGAAGCTTTTACAATTCTCTAAGAGCTAATGATGTGGACACGTGGCATCGTTGAAATGACCTTAACGCCACAACACGGCAAATCTCCGTTAACGAGCTACCGCCGATCGCCCCGTGCATGGGGCTAGACGGCCAACACGTTAATGAGCTAACTGCGCTAACATACTAGTTCCCACCCATGTAATTGAGCATTGCATGGCACATCCAACATACTGTTTTACTTTAGTCCATGACTCGCTTACCTTCAGGGTCATACGTCACATGAAAACCAAAATAATTCCAAACGCCAGATCTGAATGAGAGTGGGGGAGGTCCATGTTGTAAGGGGAGCTTAACTTCTGTCTCGCTAGCTTGCCCTGCGCTCTGCTCTTCCTTCTGACGATGCTGTCTGTGTTGAGCGCTCAGTGAATCTGCGTTCGACTACTCCGCCTAGGCTGCACTGTCGACCCTAGGCGGAGCAGTTGAACGCAGATTCACTGAGCGCTCAACACAGACAGCATCGTCAGAAGGAAAGTTGATAAAATAAATTACAAATTTTGTATTGTTCGATACATATGCGTACCGAACCGAAAGCACTGTATCGAACGGTTCAATATCGATACGAATATCGTTGCACCCCTAATACACACGTATGTATATATATATGTATATATATCTATGTATATATATATGTATATGTCTTGCCTTTAAAAAGATTGGTAGGAAACTGTTAAATACATTTGAGTAGACAATGCATCTAGCTAAACTGACACATTAAAATGGATAGATTTCTTTATAGAAGGTTATTTTTACTTTTAACTCTTGTGGCCAATTTCATATATAAATTGTTCATGAAGGGGACTACTGCTCACTGCATACAATGTGTACAGTCTTGGGCGGTTGAATGATATCACATCTGGTTTAAATTGCCTTGCAGCCAGTTTTATCTGATATTTAGTTTCACATTCTATGTGCACTATGAGAAATGATGGTGTTAAAACATGATAAGCCTTTGCGGGAAAAAAAAAAATCCAGTATGACCAATTGTGTGCTCATTTATATCTCAAACCCTCAAAATAAAGTAATGTGTTATAACCCATGTGTATTTTTGATAGCTGAAAATGGTTGGAGTATTCCCCCATCACTAAATAAATAAATAATTGGATGAATAAAATTGAAAAACCTAAAATCTCACAATAAATTAAGTAGGAAAATCTCAGTTTTTTTAAATTTAGATTTTTCTTTATTACATAATGGAACTACTATGAAGATGTTATAGAGCTAGTGAACAGTGGCGTACGTGTGTGTGTGTGTGTGTGTGTGTGTGTGTGTGTGTGTGTGTGTGTGTGTGTGTGTGTGTGTGTGTGTGTGTGTGTGTGTGCAAATTAGACTAAAGTAGACTACATCAGATACAGACAGATGCATGTGACAAAAATTCCCTTATATTTTCCTTTTCTTATGCTGGTCTGTTAAAAGAATAGAAATCTATTGAAAGTACCAGTCTACCACATCTCCATCTCCTGAGAAATCCCAGGATGAGCTGAAGTAATCCCTTTCTCTGTTGGGGCTGTCCTTGGGTTGACTCCCATTAGGATGGTCCCACAGTTCCTCTAAGGGGAGATATCTTAAAATCATCCTAATCAAAGGCTTTAATCATCCTAGCAGTTCCTTGAACACCCTTGAGTACCTCCACGTGACAACATTGGCCAGTCAGTGTCAGTAGTCAGATGTGCATGGTCACTTTGAAAAGCCTAGGCCAAAGGTTGGCAACTTTTGCTATCAAGAGACATATTTTTGAGGAATTGCTAGAAAGAAACAAATCTGTATGGAGCCACAAAACATATTTGACCCCTACAATGAAGGTGACATAGCCTATTAAGACAAAATTAGCCTATTAACATTACTATTAGGTGTAAATTTAATTACATTTCATTTTAATGTAATTTTAATATTTTACCACATGTGATTACTCTGCAAAGCAGAACTACATTAATGAAAATGATGACACAATTGCGAGTTGCAGGAAAAAGTACCTGCTTTAGCATGTTTAAGCCTGCTTTGAAATAGAGTGGCTGTAAAGCTAGGCAGGCCACTTTGAGTCATGGCTGTGATTGCGCAAGTTAATTAGATTAAAATTACCCTGCTTTGATTAAAGCAAATAAACATATAAACAGACAAAACATTTAGCTGCATAACAGCTTGAAAATGCAACAAAAACAATAAAGGCTACTTTCAATGTTGTGCAGCTGCAGATCAACTATCCTTGTGAGCACTGGTGATAAAAGTAAACCAGTCTAGATGACTATGAATCTTTCCAGTTTGGTTTTGTGTCATAGAGAGCCACTGGGCATGGCCAGAAGAACTGTATGCAGCTCCTGCCCTAGACTCATGAGCAAGAATCCTGGATCTTTCTATCTTGTCATTTCAAGCAGCAACTCACCTTCAAAGAACAGATGGAAATCCACATTTTCCCCACATCAGTGTACTATTGCCTGAGGTGAGATAGTTGGCACTGATCCCAGCAGCTTAACACTTTGCTGCAAACTGTCCCTATGTAATATACTGTCCCATAAGTAAATAACAGACAGGTCACCTGCAGAAAAGAAGTGATTAGCAGAAAATAATGTTTCCTATAACCAAACACATTGTTTGAATCATTGTCAAGGACCCAACTGCATCCCTAAGTCATCTCTCAATGGGCTCCAGTGGCATATACCAAAGAACAGAGACTTCCACCAAATCCACAAATACAGTGAAAAGTGGGAAAATAATGAGTTCATACAGCAGGAACAGTGTCTAGTTCCATGTCTCATTAGAACACAGCTTTCAAATCATTTCTCTGCCTTCAGGGCCGTATTTTCTAATAAATAGATCAAGTTTATCTCGAGATTTCATACTATTTTAGAGGTGAGTCAATCAGGTTTAAGAGTTTAGAAGAAAGTGCTCAAATTATTTCAGAGTTGGATATTTCCATTCTATCACTACTATCCATTTAGTTATACCAAGTCTATCTGGCCTAAACCCGAACCATGTATTTGAACAGATGTTCAAGATCCTCCTTCAGAAATAAACATGGAGACTCGAGGGAAGCCAAATACTCTGAGGTTCTGTTTGACAATAGTCTTTCTTTCTGCCACACTGTGGTAATACTTGTCCTCTGCTTAGACAAGCTAAATAAAAAGATTTGTTAATGCCTGTCCAGTTAGCACCTGCCACCAATCAAGAAAAGAAAGCTGTAATCAATTGTGGACTATAGGGATGGGTATCGTTTAGGTTTTATCCGATACCGGTGCCAAACCGGTACTTTTGAAACGGTGCCGGTGCTTAAACGGTGCTCAAACCGGTGCTTAAAGAATGGAGAACACAAAATTGGTCCAAAAACCTCTCATGTTCAGCTGTTTTTTTGTAAAAAGATAACAATGTTAGCCTTTTCTGCAGCTATGGGGCATATATGGTATGACTCTTGGCTGGAAGCAGTGCTTAAACAATGGAAAAAACACAAACTTTGTCCAAAAACCTTTAATGTTCAGCTGTTTCCCCTCTTTTTCTTTGGTCATTTTAGCCTTTTTGGCCAGGGTGAAGGGAGTATCTGCCATCAACCAAGAAGACAGCCGCATGTAACTACGAGGTGTTTGCTAGTTCACCTTACATGCATTAATGTAATAACGTTAGCCTACTCAACGTAAATTACACACGAACAACATTAAGCTACTCACGCGGAGAAGAACGGCTGCTGCTGCCGTCATCATCCTCATCATTTCTGCTACACTGGCAGGGCTAGGGGCCAGGACTCTACTCTTTGGGTTTTTGGGTATGTTGCTAACTCCGGGTCTGATAACAGGCACCACATCCGAAGTAGATGTGCTCGGTGTGAGGTCTCGCAGCAAGCTATCAAATACGGCGCATTTCTCGGCTTTTTAAAAAAACCGCTATGCGTCGCCAGGTGTTTCATCGGATTCAAGGTGTTACCTCCTTTGACAGTATCAGCTTAAAGCACTTGTTGCAGGCTGCTGAGTTTGCATCTTTTGCTGTGAAGTACAGCCAGACTTTTGACCGCTTCGTCTTGGGCGTTTTTAATCTGTAGCTCTGCTCTAAAAGAACGTACGTACCTGAACCCGCCTACTATCCTCGGAAACGTAAAATGATTGGCTAGAAGTGTATCACAGCTCAGGAAAAAAAAGCACCGAAATAAAGCACCGAAATGTGCGCTGCTTTTCGGTCTGGTTACTACCGTTTATGTCAGAACCGGTGCCATCACAGCACCGGACACCGGTACCCATCCCTAGTGGGCTATGAGGAAAAAGGGAACATATTAAGTATTGATACTTAAGAAGGGCCCATTATAGGGCTGTTCGATATAATGATATATATCGGATGGCGATAAGAAAACGTCTATCGTTTCATTTTAGTCAAGTTCTCTCTTTCTCTTGTATTTAATATAACCACACTACTGACGGACAAGAGACTGTTTTTATGCGTTGCCGTTAGCAACAACGACGGTAAAACCATCGCGTGGCTCCGCCATACGTTTGTTAATATTCCACATAAACCTTTCACAATAAAGCTGAAGATCCTGTTGAGATTTTTCAAAAATAAACTGAATCCGGTAAAAGAGTATGCAGAGTGTTTACGGACGAGAAGCTAAAAAGAGCCGTCAGGTGCTAAAAAATAAACCTTAGAACACGCCATGTAATAAATACTCACAAAGAAAATTGCGGCCGTTTCAACTTATATAACACTCCACTCCAGGTACACTTCACGCAAGTCAAGTTGCCCAAGATTCACAGAATTTAGAGAAAATGTTAAAGTTTTGTGATATATATTGTTGTCGGGACGATAAATGTCTTATATCGTGATATGAGATTTTGGTCATATAGCACAGCCCTAGCCCATTATGCAGTCATCTACACATTTACAAGCCAAACATCCCTGGTTTTATCCGGCATAAAAATTGCTTTCGGATTTTATCAGGAAGGACATCTGGTGTAAAGATCCGTCAAAGCAAAATGTGGAACCTGTCTACTGTGTTGACCCCTTATGAAGACGGCAGCCAAACACAGCTTTTACTTATAAAGCCAAGATATACCTGGGATTCAAATGTATACCCACTGTTATCTTTCACTGAGCCTAGAAGCGATCTGTTTTAATTCAACCTTTTCTCTAATTTTTTCATTTTCTAAAGGATGCCAAGCGGCTTAACAAGAAAAAGGCATTCACACATACAAGTATTACAAATATTTTGCATGTATTCCAGGCAATTTAACTGCCGAATGATACATTTGAATGGATTTACTCTTATCTAAGTGGTTAGAGATCAGACATGATCTGCTGGTAGGGTGATCTGTGTAAATAGAAATTATGTCAACAATTTTAGAAGAAAGTTAAGTCATTCATCTGCATTTAACATCTACTGTCTCCCTGATTTAAAATGTCATCATGTGCCAATTGTCTTCTTTAACCATATAGGTATGAGAGCAGATAGCTTTTTAGCGTCCTTTTTGGGCGGATGTTTTCAGAGGAAATGAATGACAAATGAGTAAAACATGCACCCAATCCTTTAACCCCCTCCCCGTCTAAAACTCACAGCTAATTCATAGCTCCGTTGATTACCCAGGGGAATTCTTTTATCTCCCCCATTTCATTCCTGAAGCGCTCCGCGGACATTTTAATGGCTGCACTTTCATCGTCTGTCAGATATTTAAATGGAGAAGTGCGTGTGTGTGGTGAGGAGCGAGGGAGCGTGGGGGCCATCTCAGATTCTGCATGTCAATCTTTAATGCCTAGAGATATGGACGAGTTCTGACCTCTTACTCTGTCATTCTCCTTCTCCCTTGCATAAATTGACCTCTTGATAATCATTTCCTGCTCCTATCTGCTGTAACGAGTGTTCCAGACTACTTGGCAGTCACGTGAGCCAAAGTGAGCCATTAGGGTTGAGAGATTGACCCCTCTGCTGTGGCTAGGCCATAGAGCCATCCTCTGACATATGGACTACAGTAAGACTGTCATGGCTAGTGAATTTCACTTTGCCTGTTATGGCGGTGAACATCACATGAAGACATGTAATAGAAAGGGGACCATTGGTGTAATGAAACTGCAAGTGTGAATCATTTGCTATTATTGCTATCAGTTGGTAGTTACAGTTGAAGGAATGTGTGATTAAAGACACAGAATGAGAGGGTGGACCAGGAGGGACTGTGTAGTTTGATAAATGCCAAGTTCAAAATTGTGGGAACACGATTATTGTCTGTGCTATATCTCTGTGTTATTCTGTAATATTTTGGCTTGAGTGCCACCTGCCCTTTAAGAAGTGGCTCTCTGCCTATTGAGAACTGCTGCTTACTTAGGTTAGCACCAGTTTAATGAGGCCCCAGTTTTCTGTCTCCGTCCCAGGCCACACTACTGCAGCCTTATGCATATGGCTACACACCTGCTCCACAGCAGTGGCTGTTCACAGATGACCTAACTCTTCAGACAGCAGAAGTTTAGGCGGACAGAACCAGTATCAACCCTGCATTATTGTTTTATACTAACTAATCAGTCTTTCTCACTTCTCCCTAATGATATCTTCTCATATTAGTGTCTTCTAGCCGTGATCCCTTAATTTCACGTGGTTTAAAAATTGATGGAAAATTTGCCCTACATGAATGGACAGAAAGAAGGATAGCTGAAAACGTTAGCGTCATGGTTTCTCCAATTCACTAAATGGGAGCACACATTTAACTCCAGATGCAAATTCTGCCTAATTAGTTTACTTAATCCTTACAAGAGTAATGGCCACACACCAGTGGTCCTCAAATGAACATTTAATCCTTTTGGGGGCACCTCTAATCTTTTCATATTAAAAGCTAAATAATCAAATGTAAGTATTGATCTAATTACACATGAATTTCTCTGGAGAGCTTTGGAAATGAAATGTGTTCTATATGCAGAGTGCAACCCGTAATATATGTCAGGCTCTCGGAAACGATGTAGTCATAATAGCGTTTTTGATATTAATTTAGACTTTGGTGAAATTGGTTTCCAAATATAATATAATGTGCTAATTTTTAAAATCCTTTTTCATGTACTGTGTGAATTGCAACATTTTAATAATAATAAAAACAAATACTGTGCATTTTAATTTTGTGTGCAACCACTTACTGGATTTGTGAAAAATCACAACCTCACTAACAAAGGAAACTGCAAATGAAGCCCACTTCTTAAAAGTGTACATGTTGACTTCACCCTCCATTTATTCACATCTTGAGCTTCTTGTGTTCCTTCTACTTGATGTTGCTATGATTCTGTATTGTTTTTAATACATATTTATATGTACCTCTCTCTATATAGATATATTTATATATCAGTTTCAGCATTTAACTGTATTAAAGAGTGAATGGACAATAGGTTGGAATAATAATTCCTAAATCATATAATTTCTTTTTGCCCACATACTTTAATTGTTTTCCTAGGTAATTGTTTTTTAATCATTTTCACTATTGATATGAAAATGAAAAGTATATTGATCAAGTACTGTGGTTGCGACATTTTTTCTAAACCGTTTACCGCCTGCTCTCACGATGAAAATGTCACTTTCCTCCACCTCCAAAAATCAGCTTTAGCACAACATTAAAACACATTTTATTGTCTTTGTTCACTAACAAAAAATTTTGATACTAGATGCATTATATTGATTTTAGAAAACAGACAAGATTAACATTTAATCTTCTCCATAAGAAGCTCAATAACTGATTCTATTGTTTTAAAGTGTTACAATGTTTTTGGACTAATGAGATAACTTTTGTGATTCTTCACTTAAAATTTAACATCACTTCTATTAATGTAAATGTCTTAATTCTTTATTCCCACATTATTTTGTAACCTTGGGTTCCTTGAGTTTAAGGACATACATTTAATCGGGGAGTTGTTCTTTTCCTGTGAAATATTTAGTGTATTGCTAAAGAACACATGTTTTGCGCCCTTGGTAGTAGGCGGTGCACTGGACTGGAAATGTAATTGGTTTTGTTTATTTTCTGAGGAAATGCAGTTTTGTGCTTATGCAAGTGAATAATGTTTAGACAAACATGTAACCCAACTTGGCTGGCTCATAGGAATACCACAGCTGTGTGTGGAAAAATATACGGTTGATATGATTGCTGAGCAAGAAAGAAAAAGGCTTAAATGCAAAGCTGTGAATCTTTTAAATAGCCACATTTGCACTGAGAACAAAGACTCCACACATGTATAGGTCCTGTAAATGATATTAGTATTTTGAAAGAAAGTTGTGTTTCACTGAATCTGATAGGTGTTTATATTAAACTTAATGTATAAATACATTTCACCTGCAGGTTCCTCGGTGGTTAAAATGCATGCTACAAGACTTGTATAGTGAAGGAAAAGCAGAAGGCAACAAGAAAGAGGCAGATGAGAAAGCTGTCCACAAATGTAATATGAAAATACTAACTCTTGTTTTTAACTGAGTAAATGGCATTATTCTATGTAGAATTAATATATCAACTTGACTGTTATATGTAAACACAACACTGGATCATCTCTTGAGTTTTGAGCAATTTGTATGCCTGAATGATTAATAGGTCAGTGTTAACCAGCTTTACACAGAAACAAAAAAATAAAATACCCCCGAGGTTCAAACAGTGAATTTGTCTTAGATTCTTTAACCCCAACACATGTAGGTTTATGCATAACATACAGTGACATTATAAAACTTCTTCTTTGATTGGGTATATTTTTTTTTAAAAAGTGATATATTCATGTACAAGTGCATTTTTATCAATTCATATTGACAAAATTAGGCATACTGTTATGACTCAAAGTTGCTGTGCTTCATCCCTTGTGTATTAATTGACTTAAAATGCTATGCACAAATCTGATTACAACATGCATCTTGAATGTACCTTTTATCATTATTTGCACATAAAATTACTGTTGCATCACAAGTTATAAGACATGGCAATTAAGACATCTAGTCAGCTGGTAAGTATCCCCAGATGGACATTGGTAGAGGAGCAAAATGGCACTTTTAGGTAGATCATTTCTGTCTTGACTATAAATCAGACTCAAATACAACTGTTTAAAGTTTATTGTAAAAACAACATTGTTTCAATGCTTCAGAAAGCTTCCAGTAGCTGCGCTGCTTTGTGCGATTTCTTGTTTTCCAGAAACCAGTCAGCTGAGGGGGAGAATTACCAAGAATCAGAGCCACAGTACTTTGTTACTGGGACATCTCTTCATAGTGAACTAGAGTTCTCCTGTTCAGTTTGGACGTTTTGAACTGTCTGTTTGACAGCAGCGAGACATTTAATGGCAGCCCTCTGCATGAGAGTTTAATGGGTATGTATATGGTCTATTAATGAAACTAGGGATGCTCCTCGTGACTTATTTACTAGCTGTTAGTTGACTGATCCTGACATAAAACATTAACCTGAAACAAATAGTGGTTTAATTCCGCTGAAATGTATGTCACCGTGCGTTGTGTATAATGCTGTACAAAGGTGATGTCTGATTATTTTGCCCAGTGTAGCCAACATTAGCAGTGCTAGCAGTCAAGATCCTGCACACACCTGTGCAAAATGTAGTCGCACATTGCTTTGGTTATATGGTTTCGTATTAGTTTACTCCAGAGGTGTGGACTCGAGTCACATGACTTGGACTCGAGTCAGACTCGAGTCATTAATTTTATGACTTTAGACTTGACTTGAAAAAATGTTCTAAGACTTGTGACTTGACTTGGACTTTTACACCAATGACTTGGAACTTGAATTGGACTTGAACCGGTTTACTTGAAAAGACTTGATATTTTACCCCAAATATAAAATTTAACATGCATATTATATAGAGATTGAAAATGTGACGTCATTCACGGGTAGAACCGTAAAGGATTCTGGGAACTCGTGGCAAGCGGTACTAGCGCACGCAGGCTTTCAATTGAAATCAGTCACACAGCGATAAAAAGAAACACAAAAATGTCAAGAAGCCGTTGTATTATTAACTGCAATAGCCGGTCGCATGACAGCCACGGGAAGCCGACGGGTAAAGAGATCGGTTGTTATCGGATTACGTCGTTGAAGAGAAATTGTTCAGCCATGTTTCCGAAGTAACAAAGACGCGACGGATGGTCTGGATTGCAGCCATTCAAAGATCAAATATAACGTCCCAGAACACTCCAGCTCACAGGTTAGTCTGCTCCAAGCATTTACACGAAGGTCAGTGTTTTTTAGTAGTTAATACGTCATTTTCATAACATAATTGGTGATATAGGTTACAAGCAAGTCTGGCACTGAACAGAAATTGTCGCACTATGCTCCTTTATTTATTGTGCATAAATAGTGAATTGTCCTGACACAATATTGCGTTTCGCTTCTGTTATTATGGTACATTGACAAAAACATATACTTTTATTCACAGGATAAAACAGGTTTTTTGTATCACTAATTGCCCAGTACGATTACAGCATACAGTATTATTGTCACTGCTACATTTCTGTAACGCGTACCAGAAATTATTTCCACTACTAATTAATTACCGTTGAGCTCAAAGGTCCTATTAATAAACGGTTAAGGAATGTGTATTTATGACGACGATTTGTGAGACTGGTAAACTTATGATACGTACGATGGTCTTTCGTTCTACACGGTGCATTTCAAGGTCCTGCACCCATCCGTCGGTAAACTGTACCTGGGCTTGTTGCAGTGACCGGAAGTTACTAAACTTCATGAGTGTATGCACTCACTCCAAGAACCGTATGATTATAAATATGCATATAAATATGCTAAGATGAGATAGCTGACTTCATCTAACTAGCAAATGTTTTCCAGGCTACGTTGGTGATGCAGTTTTTTTTAATATGTATGATATTTTTGTCATGCGATTTTAAAGCTGGTCCTACAACCGCATCCAAGAATAACATGCAGCTTATCTCAGAACTGTCGGTGAAAATTATTCTTGGAGCTAAGTTTAATTGAGCTGCATTTTAAAGAGGTGCAATTTCACAATTTGTGTATATTTTCTAAGTTCACTATTTTGTCATGTGTTGAGAAAAACACAGATTAAAAAATTACATGGTCTAATATTTACATTTAGCATAACTGCAACATTATTTTTTCGTTTTTTTTTTTTTAAAGACTCGAAAGGACTTGAAATTCAAAGTTTCAGACTTGTGACTTGACTCGGACTTTTACACCAGTGACTTGAGACTCGACTCTGACTTGCCTGACATTACTTGAGACTTGACTTGAGACTTGAGGATAAAGACTTGAGACTTACTTGAGACTTGCAAAACAATGACTTGGTCCCACCTCTGGTTTACTCTAACACAGCTGGCATACAACCATTTATTCTGCTTGAATAAATTGGGTCCAGTGTTTGTAATAGAGAGGAGCATGAGTTCTTAAGTACTGAAGTTGGCGCTTCTCTCTCCTGTCACAGACAGGCACTGCTGCTGTCGTAGCTGTAGACCTGGGTAAGCAGCAGGTAGTGTAGTAATAAAATAATGTAGGAAGAGGGGCAACATTTAAAGTCTTGCGCATACCAGGATGAAACATTTTAAAAAAAAATAATTACCTTATTGATAATTATTTTCAATTAGCTAGGAGCCTGACTTACTTGAGATGCATATACTATCATTATTACTGTTGCATTTGATAAGGTGGATAAATACAGTGTGTCAACAGAAATTAAACAAATGGAGAACTTCTTACTGATGTCTACTAACTGACAAGTAAAGGATGCTTAGTTTTAAAAAAAATTGCTTCTCTGTTTTCTAAAGTGTACTTGATGTACTAAAAATGTACAAAGATATGCAAACTGCTGCTATGGGTCATCAAAGACCCTCCAATACTGATGAGGTCTGATGGGATTTCTGAGAAGTCTGCAGCATTAAACTGTTGATTTCTCCAGTCTGTGAGCTTCCCTGGCCTGCCAGTGTTATCTCCTTCTCCCTGGTGGGAGGAGACATGCTCCGTGGGAAGGGCAATCACCACGGGCTGGTGTGGAATCAGATTCTCCTATCACAGCTCCTGACCTCACTGTTATATGATAGAATGTGAAAGTTAACCTGGATCAGTGCCTGGGGACAGTGTCTGCCTTTGTCGAGGGAATATGGTGTTTCATTGTTTTTCAAGACTTCTCTCTTCTCACACTATCGGGCGTGAATGTGTGTGGGTGCACAGTTACACACACGCAAAATGACGATTTTCCATCCTGGAAAGCAAGTTTCTGAATTGTTGCAGGTCGCATTCACTTTCTGTTGATTTTTGCGTGTTTATCTGGCCTGGGTGCTCGGTGAATGCATTCTGCACCAAGGCTTCTGCCTTATTTTGTAATTTAAAAGTGCTCTGGGTCTGCACCAGCATTTAATGGGTCCTGACTTTGCCCATGCTCCATCCCCCACCAAGTTAAATTCAGCTTGGAAGCTATTGCATATTTGTGCTCACAGACTGAGAGACAAACAAACAAAAATATGTGCAACAATGAAAAGATACCTCAGCTCTTACCTTGTCAGAGGGAAAATAAAACTTCTCCACTGAAACTTACAGGGAAGGGTAATGCAGCTCATTTTACCTAATAGTCTAGGGGTTTGGCTTTTGTTTACTAGCTGTCACTTCTACTGAGCCCCAGTATACGTGTTGAGTAAACTGAGTGCAAAACAGTAAAGCAGTGATGATGAACACAAAATAAAGAAAACAAGAATTTTATGGATTAACACCTTCGACATGATACAGCTGTAACTTTCAGTGAATGTGTGGGAGGACTCACTGCTTGTGATCTACTGGGAGGATCTGTACATGCTCTGTTTTGCTTAAAGGTTAATTAAATTATGCAGGGGGTTGTGCCACAGCTGCAGGTTTGCTCTCTCACAGACGGGCACACTTAACCGAACCCTGGAAAAAATAACAAGGCCAGTTGTGAAATGATTCCATACACGTGCATTTCCGATAGAAGAAGCTGCTATCTAAACATACAGCACAATGGATAGACTGACATGTGGTAATACACGAAACTGCGAACAGTTACGTATATATATGAAAACGTTGACCACTTTCCTTGCATTTATGGTAACTGCTCTATATGTGCTTTACTTTCCGCTTTCTGTTTACCTCTTCTTTGCCTGTTCTGATCACTTGGCTCATCTGTAACCTGCTCATATCATAGATGATGAGACACAAACCTCTTTAGAAGTTTGACAGAAAAAGAAAAATACTAAAAGTACAATTTTTAACTTGTGTCAAGTATAACAAGTATAACTGCTTTATTGTACCTGATACCAGAACCATGTCAACAACACATGGAGCAAAACAAAAGAAAACACTGACATCTCTTAAGGTTATAGAAAAAAACATAAATTTGACGTAAATTTGACATAAAATGACAAATTCTTCCACTATGTTCAGAGTGTGTATCCCATATGCCTTTCTACAGAGCAGTAGACGTCATCACCTCTAAGGCAGCATTAGATTAGATTTTTTTTAGTCCTGTGTACTATTAGCAACTACGCATGGAACAACTGTGTGGAGAGTGTGTGCAGCATTGGTGCCACAAGATAAGTTGTACTTCAATTAAGTCAGTTAGCTTCCAAAAAATACAAGCCAAAATACTATCGATTGGAGGATCCATGATTCATGTTTTTTTTTTCTCTAATGTTGCTTACTGTAACAGGTCAAATGTCCCAGTGATAAATCGATCTACCCTTGTGGCCAAGAGTGAGCTGAGTATTAAAAGAAGCCAAAGTATAAAAATGACAGCTGGACAAAGATATTAAGTTTCACTGACTTCAATCTGTTCTCTGTTCTTACAGCTGTTAACAACTATGTCTGATCCCAAAGTACAGATGGTAGTGTCTCCCTGTCTGTTTTTTTTTCTTCAGTTTTATAACCATTTGTTACAGGGAAGCATTTGTGAGTTGTAACTGTAATCAATTTCTTATTCGCTGTATGTTAGTTTATCTTTTTTAGGTTTACTTTTTAAAATTTGTTGTTCAATAAACTTTATATGTATTGTAAACTCTAAACAGTTTTATAGTCAGCAGCTTTGAAACCAAACCTCAGGAAGCTTTTCTCCAAGTTTCTTTATTTAGTTTAATAGAAGAATGAAAAAAATAAAATGTAATTGTCTTATCTTCAAGTCAATCTCTTGATGCTGACTTGTTGATCACTTTAAAAATAGATTGGCATGGCCACTGCAAGAAAAGAAATGAGAGAAGTTGCAAAAAAACCAAAAAACACGTGAATAGGAAGGAAGGGTGGAGAAACTGAAAACAAATGAGATGGAGTTGCATAGAGAGATCAAGTTAGAGACAGGGAGAGCTAGAGGGATACAGGCAGTGTTCTAATGACTTCACACCCCATTAGCCACTTAGTCTGATGCGTCACACCTCATTATGCTGCTCAAGCAGCAGTGCATGAACGCGTGAAACCGTCCACTCAGCCAGACCTGTCCACCCACTCCAAACACTCACTCACTTACAGCAATTAGTGTTTGTGTATGTGTGTGTTTCTCTGTTGCTCTTATGAGCGCGTGTATGTGTAAAGGTAAAATCCAACTGTCCTGCCAGTTTGCGAAAAGAAGTGGTTAAAACTGCTTGTTTAGAGCCCAAGAAAGACTTTCTCAAATCAGATGCAGGGGCTCCCACTATGCTGTATTTCAGCCCAAGTTCACCATGGCTACCCCAGAGCTCAACCGGGAAATGCTGCGAACAAGCTGAGCCGCGCTTGCTTTGTCAGCCGCACAAGAGAGCAGGACTGAGTAGCGTGCTCCAGAGGACTCTCCTTAATCACACTCGCACATGCACACACTCTTGCACTATGATGACCATGTACGCACACAAACACATAAGGATAAGGAGATAGAGAAAAGAGCGGTCCCCATGCCATTCCCTGCACGGACAGCCCCAGTTGGCAGATTGTGAAGTGTTCCTCTCCAGGACAAGGCCTGCTAACTCAAATCCCTGGCTAGCGGCCACGCTCCTCTCTATTACAAACACTGGACCCATTTATCCCGGTGTCCCCCCCTCCCCTCTCCAGTCACACTGCCACCCCAGGGGCGATCCCATATAATGGATCTGGACCCACTGTAACTGACATCTCTATTCAGCTAATGTTTATTGTTTTGCTCTGCTTGATTTGTTGATATTCAACAAAAATGAACAGCACAGAAGGAAAAACCAAAGTGAGCAAATAATGAGGGTATTATTATCCCAAGCTTTGTATAATTCATGAGTTCCAGACAAATATTTCATATTTAATTTGAGTAGCCTCTTGTTTGAAGCCAAGTTAGACTGTGTTAATTACTGGGAGATGAAGGAGCCTTAAATGATCTGTTCGTTCCACTTTACATCTCATTGTCTGTCTTGGACACTTTTTGTCCTCTGCCAAATCTTAACTGCACATTCATATCGTCTGTTCTTTGCATTCCATTAATGTAGGAATTTGATACTTAAGAACTCTTCTGCTCTCTCTCACCTGTTCCTGTCAGGCCTTTCTCCAAGGTGACTTTCTGCAGTTTTGTTCAGGGTTTTTTTCTTATTTAAAAAAAAAAAAAGGTTACGTAGCTGTGTCTTCATTCCTCGAGATGCGTGTTTGTCCAAAAAAGCTGACAAACTATGACGAAAGTAAGGATGCTTTAAGAGCTAAGGGCATTTTAGGCCATATTAACAGAATGTAAACATTCCCTTATAAAATATGCATTGTTTTTAGTGTTTAATAGCAACCACAGACACAGATTGACTTGACTAAGTGATTTATAAATGGGTATGCCCGTCATCATCCTGAAAAAAGATGCAGGTTTCCTTTTGCATCATACATCACCTTGATATTCATCTCACTGTGTAAGCACTTACTTTCTACTTGTTTTATGTAATGATTACTCAAAACAATAATGCGAATGTTTTTTGGTTGCATTTGCTGATCAAAGTTTTGATATATTCTTCTTTTTTTGGTGTATTCCTTGCTTTAACAATTAAACGCTTTGCTTAACTGCATATTTCAGCATGAATAGGTTTTGTTTCAAGACAAAGAAAAAAACCACCAGCTTCTCAATCTGAATTAACAGTAAACAGACTTATGCAACACACTGAAATGCTTTTATTTAATATTTTATTTAGTGTTTGTTTTAATTCTGCCTTCCTTAAAAATCTGGTTTTCCTCACTGCAACGACGCCTGTGCCCTGACCTTCAGCAGCACACCGAGAGATAATGTAATCATGGTCAGGGAGTCGCTGCTGTCAAACACATCTCCTGCATGTGATGAACGCATGCTGTGTGAGAATGTCAAACATCACACACCTGAGCACCTGTCTGTTCATGTCTCCAGCCCCACCTCACCCCGGTCACACAAGATGAGCAAGGGAAAGGACAAAAACCATGGGAGTGGTTGTGGAGAAATAAAAGAGGATAATTCATCTTGTGTATTGAAAGGAGGAAGGATCCCTGCACGTAGTAAATTATGACTCAATTACTGCCCTATTAATTTTCAAAAGCACGGGTTTAATTAAAGATTTTTTTTTTATCAGTGTGTGATTCACATGGTGGGGTACATAGGTATTATAATTTGTTTGTAATCAAGGCTAGCTGACTGGCAGCTGTGACAGTTGGCACAGCTTGGAGTGTGTTGGCCCCTGCAGTGTTCTGTTACTGGGTCACTGAGGCACTGTGTGCTGCAGACAGGGGGTGGCCTTTAGTGTCAGTCTTCTGTGACCTCCCGCTTGCATCCTCCACTCTCTTCAGCCTCTTCATCTTTATGTGCTATCCACTGAGATAAAATAGGGATAACGCAGATCAGCTGGCATGGAAAACATGTCTCACCTGCTGGGACGAGAGATTAGAGGGAGTGGATTCTCATGGATATATGTCGATTGTTGCACGTGTATATGAGGTTTATGGTTTCAAACGTGGTAAGTATCAGCCTCTGTCACTTCCAGACATCCTTAACAGAGGCAGGCTGTGACTTTTTAACCGCTGAACTTAACCTTCACCGCTGGGAGGAAACAATCAGCGCACAATTGATGAACATGCCCTTGCCCAACAGCGATGATTTCAGAATAAATATTACACTTTATTTTGAAGACACAAGCATATGTGTTAGGGTTGATAATGCACTATGGTCAGATGTGCTCATTATCTCTCACACTTCATTATTCCCTCCACTGCCTCCGTTCGCTGACCCCAAACCTGCAACCCCCATCTACTCTCCTCTCTCATTCACTCTGCTTTAGTTCCTTTTTTCTCTCCTACTCCCTCTTCTCTTTTGGACTGAGGTACGGGTGAGATCATAATTATGTTTTGACACATGGCGTTAGCCCCCAGAGCGCTAGGATTTTAACTCAAAGTGGGAGTTGTCAGTGCGACAGCCCTTGCTGCTCTTAATTGGAGGGGAGGGCCAAGAGGCCCGCCCACAGACCAGGGTGGCAGTTTTAATGAGGTTATGTTCATACAGGAAGTCGGAGTTGTGACAGGAGGAAACTATCATTGGCCTGTTAAAGAGAGCAGCTGACATCTCAAAGCCTACTGTGTTTGTCAGTGAGAGGGGAAAACCTCTCCATTCCTCTCTCTACAGGTGGAAACAGGCAATTAAAACAGAAATGAAGAATTAAAAAAAAAAAAGCAAACATCCAGGGCACCAACACAAACTTGACTGCATCGCCAATAAACACAAATCAGACGAAGAAAAGCTGCTGATAGAATAATAATTGCTAAATAAATTACTTAATAACCCTCCGTGGACTCACTTCAGTAGGACTCACTTGAAAATGAGCAAATTGCAGCAACTAAATGGCAATTAACACAAGTCAGCAAGATTATGAGTGCTTTTGTGTCTTTTATTTGTGCATGTATACACATATAAATTATGAAAATGTATACTCAGATGTGTTGGGTGACTTTTCTCTTATGTTCTTCAGTCTTACAGTAGCTTGGGTTTCAGAAAGAAAATTGGGAGAGAAGCAGTTAAAAGTGAAGCCTCTGACTTTTCTGGCCAAAACACTGGCCTTAGTGTTCTCCAGGTGCACCCTGCTGAGGAAGGGTCCTGTTGCCAGAGTAATGTGGCTGTTGGTATTCTGCCCTTACAAACAGGCAGTGCACAACCTTTGATCTGCGCCACCCTCAAAGTGAGTTCCCTCTTCAGCTCAAAGTCCATTTACAAAATGTATTCCATTCTTTCTCTCTGTATAAGCAAATCCAAAATATTTGTTCAACATTTCATTTCAAACAGACATTTATTTGGAATGAGAGCTGTGTTTGTTTTCCTAAGTAGTTTTTGAACAGGTTAGAGTTTCACCAAGGCATTTAAGCACACACACGATGCGTGTCAGCATGTAACCTAACAGAGACCGTAGCCATTTCCGCTCACTGTGTCCGTCCACAGACCTTTGCACGCCTTAGGTGCAAAAGTTTGTTTTTAGTCAAGGCAAGCGTTGCAGGCCAGGAATTTTGTGGAGCCCAGAAAGGAGTTTTTACAATGTTAAAAAAAAGTTTAAAAAATAAAGTTAAACAGGCTTTATTTTGCAAAATGTTTCACATTTTTGGTCCTTTGTTGGGTTTAGTCCAGTTGTGAATGCTAAGGGAGAGAGATCCCTCGCCTCTTGAGCTGTGCAAGACATAATAAATGGCTTTATTAATGAAGACATTTGAAAATAACATTTGCAAATTTGTGTGTACACATGTAGAGGTGGTGCCAGCTGGCATGGTTTTGACATATCACATGCTATGGTTTGCTTCCCCTGAATCTTATAGCATGAACTTAATAGACTCTCTTTGTCCACCGTGACAATATGTGGCTTTGAACAATTAGAGAGGACTCCTTCCTGCTATACTAGAGATAAACATCACCTGCTGGCTGTATAGATTGGAACAGACTCTCCAAGGTTGTCTGGAGGTCTTTTACTGTTTGGCTGCTCATTCACAGAGCTTGCTTCTCTAAGGAGTAGTAAAGGAACATTGGGGGGGGGAGAGATCTGTCATGACCTTGTGTGGCCTGGGTCATGAGGAGAGAAAGGTGGGGATGATGTAAAGCATTTGGTCCAGAACAGAAAAAGACAAGGTCATTGTGTTTTTCAGTGGGCTTTACAAGGTTGCTTAGTTAGTTGATATGGGCCACAGCAAATGGGCTTATCAATAGATGTGGACACCAAGGTGAGAAGGGGCAAGGTCCCATTTTAATCCAATCTGACTTTAATGCTTTGGCGAACATGATTTTTTACCGTGTTGTACATCAACGACTTTGCTGAGTTTTTTCCGGACTTCTAAGATCTCACAAGTACACCGAGTGGCTAAAACACTCAGGGACACATTTTCCAATGATACTGGAGCAGTTTGTGGCTACTCTTCTGTTTTCAGCTTAAGCTACACAGACTGTGTAGATGTGACTGTTGAGGTGAAACTGCTACTGGAGTAAGAGGCATATATAGCGCTTGAGGTGAAGGGTATTTATAAAATGAATGTGTGCGAGCTTGTGAAGCTTTGGCTCAGAGCTAAGTCATCCCACCTACGAGACACCCATCAGAGTTCTGTGATCAGGTCTGACTGTAATCTTACCACAACTTCAGCTCACTGTGCTTAGATTCACCCCCGGATGATTGTCATGAGTTTCGGTCGAGAGCATTCTTGCCTAACTGCTGATGTTCTGCTGCTAGATCGTGAGAACTGACACGCTGATGTTTTACTTCCTCCGTGTGTCGAAGATGGAAACAAATGTACTAGAAAAATGAACATGCACGTTCGCCAAAAACGTGGAAAGTTCTGACCACATAATTTATTTCGTAACAGGTGAAAATGAAGACGCTCGTCTTTTTTTCTTCTTCTTCAGTGTATTTTAATTCCGGTTTGTCAAGATCAGGAAGCGGTTAAAAAGGTCATACACATCATCAAATTGGACTAAATGTCACCAAGAATTAAGGTTGGATCACTGAAGATTCATTAGTCTCAAGATTTCCAGTAAATTCTTTTGTCACTCTGTTGCACAATCATGTTGTATCATATAGTCTTTGTGAGTCTCTACAGTGATCACCTCTGGTTAAAGCAAGAATTCTAAATGCTCTGAGGTCCACTTAGCCGGGCTTCTCTAACATTAATAATGCAGAACATTTTCCTAATGAGGGAACATATTTTTTCTTTTCCATTTTTTTTCTTTTAACATGTTGGATAACTGTGTTAATCAAGGCTTTACTTTCAGATTTCCTCTCTAATGGCATATCCAGTGAAGGGAAAAGGTCATGGTGGTAATAGACTGATCTGTCGTCCTCAGGGAGATTCTCCCTCTCTCTCTTTTTTTCTTCCTTTCTTTCTTCTCTCTTTCCTCTACACCTCGCTGTTTCTGCTCAGCCTCGAACAGGCAGTCTCAGTCGCAGACATCCTCATCTGCCTCCCGCTGCGCTCAGCCCAGGATTTCAATCAGAGGGCCAAATGAAATTATTAAGAGGTGTTAAACTTATTAATCATTAAATTAGCTAAATGATCCTCCAAGTACAGCCCAGATGAATGACGTGCCATTCTCTAATGCAATTTGCCTCTCCACCTTTCCAGCAGGTGAAGGTCATGAGAGGGCTCGGAGCATACCAGTTGATGGTTTTATTATTTTGTTCGTTTACTTTTCATGTTTAATCACTTTCTTTCTTCGGGTCAACTTCAAACAATTCACTGAACCTGAATATGAATAAATATAACGCGAAGCAAGCGTGAAAAATACGAGCGGTTAAAACTGCTATTAACTTTAAAATATACTCTGTTTCAAAATGCAGAGGCTAACTTGAAGAAGAAAGACATTAGACTTATGTACACCTGACACTTCCTGTCATCATTTCCTTTTTGATGATAGGCACGTATCTAAGTGCTCTGAAGTTTCATTTCATATCCGTTATCTCGATGTGATTGGTGGGAAAGTAGGTGAGCATATGCGAAACACACCTCCTACGTAACACTTGAGCTTTCTGTGTTAGTATGCAATGACATTTTGTTGATATCGTGTATAAACACCCCATGTCAATATGAATACAGATGGCTGATTCACCTTTCAAGAACCCCCAGTGTCACCATGTGGTGAAGTAGCCTTAAGTGGTTTAGACGTAATAATGAAACATTTTAGCATTCATGCGCAAAAAAGATCCAGTAAGACAAGCATTTAAAAAAAAATAATTTTGATAATTATGCCGTGTGGTGGAGTTTTTTCTCCTTTCGCCCCTATTTGTTTTTCTTTTTTCTTCATAGCAGAAGGATTCAGAGTGTGACAGTTCTAAGTAATAACAAAAGTTGATACTTATGCTAGAAAAGATTTTTAAAATTGAGACTAACATTTTCAGCATTGATCTAATAAGTAATCAAATTATTTATTCATGTAAAATCCAGACAAAGTAGAGAAAGTTTGCATTCTGATATTTTCTCATTTTCTTTGATTTACTCATTGCTTGCATAATTGTTTATGCCTACCCACAAATGACTCATCTTACCTTTACCTTTCATTTCTATGCAGCATGCAATATGCTTTATCTGTATGTCTGTGTGTCTGTATGCGTGTGTGACATATACCCCCAGTAGTGCAGATTTACAGCCCCGAGGGATTTAAATATCATTTTAATTAATCTGCTCACCTGAATTTAATGAGACATGTCCAAGGGGCTGTGTGCTTGTGTGAATATACTGGATGCATGTGTGTGTCCATATATGACTCTGACTTAAGATGTGCATCTGTATGTTCAAGAATGCATGGCTGTGACTAATGAAGTTCATTGAGGGACTTCAAATAAGCTCCTTCACTTGCTTTCAGAATTTGCATGTACTATTTGTATCTGAAAGTCAAGGATACATTCTGTGTTTACCTTATAATGAGGCTACACCACTTTTATAAATAAAGGATTGTCTAGAAATCAGTTCCATCTGTTATTGATACAAGTATGATTATGTAATTAGTCTGAGATCTATATTGACATTGATTACAGTGCAAACAAGGGATTAGAGCTTTCTGTGTTCTCTGGACAGTTCGGGCAGACATGATCTGGACGTGTTCGACAGGCTGACCAAATGGCCTGTGCAACCTTGACCAAGTTTACATCAATACGTGATTGAACTGAACACAAAGGTTATGGGAAAACGTAGATTTAGAAGTTGCCAAAAGCAAATGTCTTCAAACATCATGTCAATACACACTGAGAATTTGCATAAATGTGTAAATTTGACTAATTAGCTGGTAACACAATTTCACTTCTGTGTGTTGTAATATAGATAACGTATTAGCACTTTGTAGAGATGTAAGGCTCTTAGATTGTCTTTGTTCTACGGAATACTTGAGATAAACAGATTTATTTTAAAATGTAGTTTCTTAACGTTTTAAAGTGAAAAATGAGGGCAAAAATCACTGATGTTGATAAATTAATAACATGATTATTTGAAATGTCAACAGGAGTTATGGAATGATATGACTTTTATCTCTGTCTAGTTGTTGGCAGTTCAACTTTAAATCCTTAAATGCTGTGCAAAAGTCTAGAACCGACCTTCATGCTTTTTTTTCTAGTAAAATGGGAACTAATTCCAATTAAATCCATTATTATGTAATTTTTGAAGCATGTGCAAGCATAAATGGAAATCCAGTGTATAAGGCAGAAACTTTTGACAATTCTACTAAGCTTGAAAGTCAATATTTGCTATGACCACCTTGATTCTTCAACACACCCTATCTTAGGCAAATTTCCTTCTAATTTCTGTAAGCAGTCTTCTGCAATTGTTCTCCAGGCTTTTTGAAGGACATTCAATGCTCTATCAAGACGATTTTACACTGATTCAATAACGTTGAGATCAGAGCTCTGGGGAGGCCAGAAATGTTCCATTATATTCTTTTAAAAACACACTGCACACCATGCTGACATATGCCACATTTTTGGTTAAAACGAGCAAAAATTGCAGGCAGTGCAGGATGTTCCTCCATTTTGAGTGTGTCAGAACGTGGTTGTCAGTGTGAAAGACGACAACAAACATGCAAGCGTGTTGCCAAACATTACACAATAGGTTTGCACAAAAACCCTCCCTCCCTCCCTCGATCACAATTGCCCGTTTCTCTCTGTATTCTGCTTTTGTTTTGTCGCGCCTCATTTGTGATGGTATTTATCTCAGTGAAGAATACAAAAACCTGCTCTTGTCTGAAAGAAGAGTCATTTACAATCATTTACATTAACAAAAAAACTGTATTTTAACATTACAATAACCTCAGACAATAGCATATATCTGCCTTGTTCATTTTGTGCAACAAATGAACAGAGGTACACACGCTTCTATTGTTCTGGTTTAAATGTGCCATAGCATAATCATCTCCCCCTTCACTTCGTGTATTAGATAATGAGAAGATGCTGATAAGTTCCTCAATACAATCTGCTCCCCACTGGCTAATCCACATCATTCAGTATTGTGAGGATCACAATGATAGTTTATTATTGCTCATTCAGGGCTCAACAGTGATTTAAACGTTCGAAATATAGGAACAAACACGCTGTCTCAGATCACTCATCCATTTAAGAGGATGCCAGTTCTGCTTAGTAGCAGCTGTTTGTTGCAATGAGGATGATGATCATTGTTAGCCTCAAAGCTCTACAGTTCATACGTACCTTTGGAAAAAGAAAACGCGTGTTTATCCAATAAAATGGAAAAATAAATCATAGTAAGGATGCCTGTCCTGCACATATTCAACTTTGGAAGTTTCCAGTGAAACACAGAAAACGAATCAAGAATGGAATTTCAATACAATATAGCTGCAGTAAATGTTCCCTTTTCCCCAGGATCTTATAAAGAGAGGGCATCTTTCTGTTTAGCTCTTCTAACCCTCTGTTGTCAGCCACCTGGAGTATTGAATTTCACTGACACTGGCCCCTAATGAGAAGCAGAACGACACCTTCGTATTATAGCTAGTGCCCTACCTCTCTCCATTTCTATGACTTGCTTTAATAAATTACTGTCCAATAAGATCTTTTATGATCTTGGCATATGTTGCCTTTTATAGGTGAAAATAATTGCGTTCCCAGATCACCCTGTCCATTCTGAACATGAGAATGAGACTAGCGGAGCCTACAAAATGAGATAGTTTCACAGTGTCTGCACAAGTCCTTCTCATTTGGGTCGTTACGCCTCCCCCTCCTTCTTTCTCAGTTTCCTGGCATACCTTCAGAAGCACCAACCCCCCCCCCCCCCCCTTCGCCACTCTCAACTCCACTCATGCCTAAAGAGGCCTGCGCTTGCATGCCAACAGGCACTGATAAACCCACAACACCATCCCCCAATCGACTTCACACACACACACACACACATGCACAGAGTCTTGTTTTTGAGTTCCCACTGAAGTGTGACAGAAGCCACTTGACAGGTGACACACACACTTGATGTTATCGGGTCAGGGCCAGAGATTCAGCCTCTTGAGTGATGAGAGACTGTCACTCGCATTGTTTATCTATGCTACAGGAGGGGAGAGAAAGGAATGACAGAGGGAAAGCGAGTGCTTCTTTCTTTCTTTGCCATATATCACTCGAGGGGAAAAGAGGAGCAAAGAAAAATACAGAACCTTGCTCCCTGCAGAAGACAGTGTGTACATGTGGAATTCCTGACCGAAGCCACCGAATCAAACATCTTTGAAACACTCAAATCTGCAAATATTCTCATGGCCTGTACGGTAGCATGGCCCGTGATTGGGGTTTCTGTGTAAACGGTGCAGAAAAACACGAACCTAGAAGTGCTCTTCAGTCATTTACAGAAATTTGCTGAAGTCAGCTCACAAATTGATTTGGCTTTGTTATTGGCATTGTCAATTGATTACACCTAGGGCGATAATGAAATAACTAATTGAATGTGTCCTCTTGTAAACAATTTGTTGAAACATACAAAGCACAAACTTCCCTTGCTCTGTGCAAGAGACTTTTAATTAATTGAAGACCGAGTCTGATAACCTTCACAAAAGTATTAGCCATTCCTTTAGTTTCAGGCAAGGAGTAATCTTAGAATGATGATAATTAAACAGATGCCACAGAACTCACAAATATTATGGGAATCTCTGCGATATTAAAGTGGCATATAATAGACAGTCTGGTTCACCAAAGCCAAGGTGAAGTGAGAGGTCTCCACTCCGTCTTATACAACTGGGCGCCAGGGGTCAAAGGTCATTGTGTCAATTGCTTTCCTTGTACTCCACCAAAGATATAAAAAAGAGGAAAAATCTAGCAGTTAGGCTCCCTTACAGACCAGGGCTAGCGTTTATCAGGACACAACACCGGATTAATGCGTTTTATAACTAAACTCTGTAATTGTGTTTAGTTTCCCTTCACTGTTTAGTTTTACTTTATCACTCGTACGCAGAAGGATTCAAGAGAGACTTCAGAAGACAGACATGTTTTCTCTTTACAATAATTATTTATTAAATTCAAAATATCTTTAGCACAGGTTAAAAATTAGACACTTCCATCTACTATGAGCGCCTTGGGATTTAACATGGTTCTAACATGGTTGAAAATAAATCCTCTAGAAACAAAAACAATTTTTTATTTTCACTCCTCCCTATTTCTGTTTTCATAAAATGTCACATTAGAGTTGCTAGGGCAGAGGCAAATTTGAAATATAGATTATCATTTTTCATTGGACATTATTATTCTTTTAATATTAGAAAAAAAATATCAAAAACTCTTTCCCTTGCATGTCATGAGTTGGACAATTTGGAGTCAAAATTGCCTGTTGTACCAGCTTTGTAGTTTGTTGTTAATCGGAATTTACAGACATTTACAGAATTGTTATTTCTTTTGTAGAAAACAGATTAATGCCTTTTTTTAAAGAGCACACTCTAAAGCTGGTGATAAGACTTTTTTGGTGAAATAACTAAAATTGCACCGCAGTTTCACTACTTTTAAGTAGTTTTGCCACAACACTTGATTTATTGTGGAAGACATTCAGAATATGTCATTAATTATTAAGCGTATGCATGTAAACATGCAGTGGCAATGGAAAAAAGAAACTCAAAAAAAGAAAAGAAAAACAAATCAACAAAAAAGCAAAAGACCTACAAACATGATCTGACTGCTTTCCCCTCAGCTTCTTAGTCCCCATCCCAACTAGACCGCAAACCAGTGATTTATTTTTTTATTTTTTTTGCCTCAGCCCTACCTTACGAAACATAAAAAAGATAAAAAGTAACATGAGCAGAGCAGTGTAGTAAATGGCAGGCCAATGCATTAGTTATCAGTAAGAAAACATTAACAGCAAAGACATATACTTTTCAGTTTTGAAGTTGTTTACAAACCATATCCGTGTTTACAATTTCTTATGATTTTCAGTGTTTGCTTCTTGTCGTCACTACATGCCATATGAGAAGTCGGGATTACAAAAGTACCTGAACAAATTGCTTGTATATTAGCATGCATAGCTGTTTGGTATTTACATCCTATTTACAGACTTGAACTAGGAAGAAAAGACTACAATACATTTTCTTTCATGTGTTTCATTTACATTTCTAGGATGGAGAACAAAAAGCAGCCTCATACCGATTTGAGTACATGGGACATGCACATAAAAGAGAATGTTTGCTCGACTAAACAAGGTGTGTTGTTTTATTCCCCTTCACTGCAAAAGGAATAGCTCAGTTCTGTAACAGGCTTTGTCTCTGACCAGTGCTACCGCATTGCATAACAGAGATCTAGTTTTCCCTTTGTCTGTATTGCGCACTAGTCTCTGAGCACAGGGGGCTTGGAAAGGTTAATTTACGATGTTAACCGTGCCGTGAAGGGAAAAGCAAATAGGAAAGAGCATGCACAGCACCAGAGAAGGACATTAAGCTGTGGCTGCGTCTCTCTCTTTCATGCTTCCTGTATCTGTCCAGTCAGTGACAACAGGAGGGCCTCCTGATTTGTACAAAGACACTGGGCTATCACCATCCATCATTGCGGACATACTGAGATGATCTTATATCAGCGATCAGGCTCTAAGCAGGCACTCGGCACTGACACATTCTTTTTCGAATTGTGCCTTTCATAGCCACAGAAAAATGCCCACATCAGTGTGCTTGGAAATGTAGAAAAAAGGCCTTTAAAATGTTTTATTTAATGGATGTAGTGCAACAAAAATGAGAAGACAGTCGAAGAAGAAGCTGCCACTTACAGTATAGTGCGAATAGAATAAATGACTACAAAATATGTTACACCATATCCAAAAGCAGATTTTGCATTTTTATTGTTATAGTTTTGTCAGTTTTTGTAGAAAGAATGGAAGACATGGATATATTTAGGCTGCAGACAGCATTTGTAATCCAGGGGCTAGTAACCTGCTCATGGGGTGTTGCAGTCATTAAAGATATTGCTCATTTAGTGAGGATAACATCACTATTACGTATCCTCAATTCTCCCAACTGCTACAAGTCCTTTGTCCACCTCGAGCTCATTTACAGTCAACCTCTAATATGGGCAATCAGCAGCACTATACCCTCACTGGGGGTCCATAAACACTTGATTTCACAGAACTGCCTTTGATAAAGGAGGGAGGTGACTGCCAGAGCATGTTAATGTGCTTTCCCATAAAGCTTATCTCTGACTAGGGTCACGGAGGCCAAGTGGCAAGGGGCTGATCGCCATGGCAATAAGACCCTAGAAGCTGTTACTGCAGCTTACGGCCCCTCTGATAATAACAGAGCCAACCAAGGTCTACCTTTGGATAATCAAACCCCTCATCCAGGCCCATGTGGGAAATAATGTGGACATTTACTATGGTACAATTGAAATGAGGGGCGAGCACAAATTAACCTCTGGTAACAGTGAAGGAGCTCATTGTGATAGGAATCATAAATTTTTAATTGTTCACCAGCAGCAGTATTTTAAAAGCATGTAAAAACAAAATGATGAGCTGACCCACACTACTGGAGCACAAACGCAGTTTAAACAAACGCATTCGAGTGAAAAAGAAAATTATTTACCTTTCAAAGTGGCCAGACTTCCGAAATACATATTTTTTCTAGTAATGTTTTTTCCCCCCATTAGTACATTAGGCTGCATAATTACGTTTCTTCTATTTTTGTCAGGTATATGTGATGATACTGTATAATTTAGTCGACTAAAGATGGGAGCTTTGAAGAGCACTTTGATAGCATATGGTTATCCCCTGCTGTCTCAGACTCTCTGCTCTGTAGGGGGCCCAGAAGGGATGTATTCATAACTTTCTGGACTTTACAAACTTTTCACTTCTCTAAAACTGAAGGATTACACCCGAATCACAGCAGGGAGAACAGCATGTTATCTCCTCTTGAGCCACTATAATCTCAGTTTTACACCCTAAAGGTAAACCCTTACCCCCCACCCCCCGAAGCAGGATAGAACAAAACAGGGGTAAATTAAATTAGTACTATTACCTTCCTGTCTGACCCTGAATTAGTGTGCACAGACTTCGCACAATCAAAGTAAGCTTGGTACTCTACCAAAAACGGCATTCTGTGTTTTCCATGTGCATTAGCTTCATCAATTGTGTTTCAAAGCAGGCAAATTGGAATCTAGTTAAGCTGTTTTCCCTGCCGTTAATTTTCTCTCTGTTTTCTGGCTCAGGTGTGGGAGACTAAATCAAGCTGTCAGAAACCAGACTGCACAGCTAAACGGTGCAGACTGAAATGCCACCTGTCCACAGCTCCTGGCAATTTATTATTTCCCCATTTATTTGTTTCTATAGTAGCAAACTTGGCTATTTGTAGAAGTCCCTATTGTCTCTCGTTTTTTTGTTTTTAAAAACTCACATTCTGTGTGTTTTGAACCATTGCATCCCACAGACAAAGGTTGTGATTTCCTCCATTATCTAATCAGATGCTAAAGATTTGGTTTACAGCATTTATCAATGGTATTACAATGAGGTCAGCCCAGAGCATTTCTTCCAATTGAGGCATTTTGGTTAATCCGATTTTCTTCACCCCCATCCCCAATCTTCTTGGGAGCTCATCTCATCTCAGCGAGGGGCTTGATGGCTAACTGCCCACCTAGAGCTCAAGCTTATGTGCAGGCCAGAATGAGGTGGCAGTAAGGGCTTTAAAGGCTCTATTATTCATCCCTGCCATTAGCTATGTGGCATAAGGAGGGCTGTTCTGTCTTTCTTGCTGTCTGGTTGTGAGACCAACCTTCATCCACTGTATCCCTACGTCAAAGTCCACACCACTTCATGTGTTACATTTCAAGCATTTTAAGAGTCCTCTCTTAGTTCAAATACACACATGAGTTAGATATTCTGTGAGTAATGTGTTGATGTACCCACAGTATGTTGACCTCATACATGTGAATAATTTTTCAAAAGGCTCAGGTCAGCCTGGAGGTCAGGATTGAAGTAGAGGACTTGACGGGTTGCTTCACTGTAATACTACCACCTTTGACCCCACTCCCACTACCCCATCCCTGTCTAGCTTGAGGTCACTGCTAATCATGACACTCCATCAGACATAGACACAGACAGCCAAAGTGTGTGTTTTTGTGTGTATGAAAAGGAGCTGTGTGTGACAGAAAGAAGAGCAGGGCATGGATATGTATGCTGCTGCATATTTCTGCAGTACAGAGTTGCATGGTGAGAAGAGCTGCTGTCAAGCATGTGTCTGTCATCAAAGTTACTGTATGTAACTTTGATTGCAGTATTACTTAACATAGAAATAGAGGATAGAGGTCATCTGGATAAGTTTATAGTTGTGTAGCTTAATGCTACACAAACACAAAATAAGAATTTAAAATTCACACTGGAAATTGTACTGCCATCCTTCATGATTGGTGGTTACTTAAAGAGCTCCATATACCATGCCACTCTGTTATACAGTGTTAAGTGAGTCTTTTGTAGCTTTTTTGACTAAAAATCATTTTGGGGTCTTACTAGAAAATCTTAGCTTGTCAAATTTATACTCATATTTTCCAATAAATCGCCTTTTAGTCATGCATTTTTTCTATGATACATTTTGCTATTCCCTGTTCAGAACAGTGATCTCTCTCTCTTGTGTGCCAGGGGTGGGGGCAGCTATCACTTGCCACAGCATTGTGTCCTTGGCAGGATTCACATGTATGCGTAGTGTCAATACTTGATGGTTAAGATGCCTGAGGCTTGGGAAGTATCTTTGCTGGCACGATTGTCATAGCAACAACCAATCACTCACAAGGCAAGGTAACAGAACTTTGCTTAGCAGCTGGCATAGGATTAACTAGCTGCCTGTGACAAGCAACTGTCTCACACTCATGGGATAGTTTTATAACGGGATTTGACCTGCCAGCAGCTGTAATGAAGTAGTTGATGTAACATTGCCTTTTCACTATTCTGTATTGAGCATTGGTTGTCCACACAAAAGCTTTACACCATATCTTCAGCCACACATCCAGAAGGCAGACAGACTTGAAATAATCAAACAGGCCCGTTTTATTCAGGTTGTTTTTCCTCTGCAGTGTTCTGTCTATGTGTTTACTCTGTCACTTGGCCCCAGTGTGCATCTGCTTCAATGATCCACAGGCATATGCAGCACACACACACAAGCTAGCCGGTGATGACACTAATCAAGTGTTTAGTCAGGAGGACATGGACTTATTAACCAGTTTAGAGAATGGGCTAGATCATAATCAAATAAAGTAGAGATAAGTTAATAAGGTGAGATCTTATAAAGTAAGCTCTGCGGCATTTATCCTGCCCGAAATGGCTCTAGTATGCTGCTACTCACTGTGACACACAAGCACAGTACATAGTTAAGGGGAACATGTAGCAATCTCTCTTTATCACATGCATTGTTCTTCCCCAACATGGTGCTGTCTTTTATTTTCTAGCCTTGCTCTTTCACTGTTTTTATTAGACATGGGTGAAGCACCTCAGTAGTCCAGTATAAGCCAGACCTCTCTTGGCCTAATCCAAAAATAAGATTGTGGAGCTACTTTATCCTGATACCCCACTGACCACAGAGATGGACTGACCACTTTACCGAAGCTGATCATAATCTGCCCAGGGGCGACAGGGAGAGGAAATAAGTAAATGAAGATACTGTGTTAAAGACATGACTGAAGTAGTTAAGAGGGAGCGTTGTGAAGAAATAGAAGAATTTGGTGTATAAGAAAGGGGTGGGTGAATGGGGGGAGGAGCAAGATGAGAAGAAGACTGATTAAGTGGGGCCCATATGAAGGAGCCAGAGGAGAGAAAGGCAGCGGGCAAGACCCAGTAGGGGGTAAATCCGAATCAGTAGAGCTCTATATCCCTGATATCCCTGCCCCCTCCTCTCCAGCGTATCCATCATGTTAATATACATACAGCGTGGCCCTCTGGGTAATATATCTTTGACCTGTGATTACACTAACAGCTTATTGTTTGCACACTGAACAATCCCATTATGTCGACGATCTGTTTACATACAGCCTTGCTGTTTAGATTAGTTTGCTGTGCGCGTGTGTGTGCGTCTGTCACAAAAAGATCAAGGATGTGCTTCTGTGCTTGTAGGCATTTACACACGTTTTGTGTGTTCAGGTGTATAGCTGTCTATATTGTTCTGGTCCTGTCCAGTTTTATTGCTGGGTGGTGTTTAAACACTGCAATCAAAAACATGGAAAGCACATCTACCTGTCACATACGGCTTCATCTTTGTTTCACTTCTAACAAAGTGGAAAGCCTTGACACTCAGACCACACACAGTCTCATATTTGAATGACATCTTCATCCCTTTCTGTGTTTTAAATCTTCCTTAACTAATCACCACTAAGTCAGAAGTCCAAATTTCAAGTCAGTTTACATGTTGACTGTAAATAGCTTTGGTGTGCTCTGACAATATTTGATTTAAGAAGATTTGCTCACATAAATTGTAAGACCTACTTTGTGTAAGACACACAAATTAGGCAACCACATGTATTCTGCTAAAATTCTATTTTTATGGTGCAGCATTTTGATTTATGTCTTTTATTAATTTTACTCCAAAAGAAAGCACCTGTTTTGCAGAGTTGATGTCGTTTCCTACTTCAACTGCATTTTAGATGGTTGAGAAATTTCTGCAGCTGCATCCAGAAAGAGTACAGATGTAGTGGGCAGGCATTACAGAAGCATAGAGGGTATTGGGTATTTGGCCACAAGGGTGAACATCTGGTGGAGCAGAGGGCCATACTCATTAACACAAAGTTAACCTTAGACAGGACATTAGGTCATGACAGCCCAGAGAGCTGTATGATAGTAATAGATGGGGTCAAGGGGTTATTGAAAATTTTTTAAAAATTGACAAATAAGTGGACCGACCAGTAAAGTATGTCAACATCAGCTTAGTACAACCTTAAATTTTGATCAGAAGCTGTGAAATTACACAAAAAAAGAAAAAAAAAACTCCTTTCAGCCCAGCCTTGTTTCCTTTCCTTCCCCTCCTCTGCTTTGCTCTTGGACTTCTCTGTCAGTGCATACACTCATTGAGACGTGCAAATCCCTTTGACACTGGATGAATAGACAGTTGCTGGCAGGATGCCCTATGCCACTTTGTGCGCAGCCACTTAATTGGAGCGCCCCAGTTTTCCTTCTCTTCTTCTACCCACATTCGCTGTGGCCAGATTCTGTGTGACATCAGCAGGGACAGTATGTGTTCCTTCAGAGAGTTTAAACCTTATCAGAACTGCTGTTTGCTGGAAGACAACATGTCACAGTAGACATCAAACTGTTTCTGTCACCTTACTGTAAATCTCCTGCCATCAAATATGGAGATGTAAAGCTGTCAAAGGGCTTGCATTGGTTTAGAGAGTCAACCCACTCACTACCTGCTCATCCTCTTGTTTGAATAAAGGTCACATTCCATCTACAAATCAACATGCAAAGTACAGCATCTGAGACTATACATACTTGACATAGTGTACATATATACAGCAACATATTCGAGAGGCATTGTGTATGATTGAGCATCTCTATGCATGCGTCATATGTGTGTACTTGTTGGGCATTGGTTTGGTTTCTCCCATTGCCATATAGATCCATCCAAAGCATTTAATGCTGAACTCTCCTCGTGAGGCTCTAGAGGGACATGCAGCAGAAACGTGGGGTAGTAGAGGGGGGTCAGTGTGAAGACATGGATTTCTTGATGCACAGCAGAACACTGAGAGGTAGAGGATGCACAACGGTGGAGATGAGGTCTTCAACAAGCTAGAAATTATCCCTGTTGTCCATGCAAAAGGATTTCTGTCTTCACCAGTGAGGGCCTAATCCTTGAGGTCATCTCTTCATTGGCTTGGTACGATGTCAGTCAGTCCTTTTGGTTAGCTTCATAGTCCACTGAAGGCAGAGGCCAGAATCCTCATTTCTACATTGCAGTTACTGAGGTCTTCTTTTGCCCCTGTGTAGGCTCAGGACTGGAGCACAGTTTCAAACCATGCAAAGAAAAAAACGTGTCCCTCTCAGGCTAACAGCAGCTTTGCTACAACAGTTACGAAGTGGGCATGAGAGGGCAGGGCAGTTGTTGTAGTAGAAAATAATAAATAAGAAGACAATGGGAGAAATCTGTAAATTATATATAAAAAAAAAACAAAAAGAAAAAAAAAGTACATCAAATATTAAACCTAATACTTAGAGGTGCTATGTTAGAATCATGGCTTTGGGAAATTGCCTGCTTCTTCTGTTCAATTTGCCTGTTTCCCAATGGAATTCACTGATGATAGCAAAGGAGTTTCTGTTGTATAATCATTGTAATGTGGCCGGATAAATTTGATCTATTCAGACAGTATCCAGGTATCTGAGACTAAATCACTGGCCATCAGAAAATATCTTCAGCTATTTTAAACTTTCAAAAATGTTGTCTGAAATATCCACATACTGAGATTTGTGATCTAAGAGCGTGGTAAATATACACTAAAGTCTGATCCATGCGGTTGTCTTCATTTGTCTCTATTTACACGTACTAGTGTGGATACTGGAGAGGAAGACTAGGCTGAGAATAAGAACAATTGTAAGTACAGTTTTTACAATTAAATTAACTTCAAAGACTAGAGAAGCAATATCTGAAATGATAGCTACATTGGCTCTGAATAGGTAAGAATACTGATTTTATATGGAAAATATTGAACCATGGGTATTCTATTCACAGTAATGAAGGTTTATGAATTTGGTGAGAGCAACTCGGTACATTTCCTATATTAGGAATAAGAATAGGGTTTTTATTGTGATCTATTTACAGAAGCATGCATCAGTGATCTTCCCATCGAAGAGAATCAACCATCTCCTGATTATGAGTCTCTGTGATTTTTATTTTTGTTTTATTTTATTTTATTTCTTTTTTATTTTTGTGGTTTTGTAGAAAAAAGCTGGAGGTAAAATATTGGGAAAGGAAACAGGGGTAGTAAGAGGCTTTTCAAGAATCGCTGTAGAGATTTTGAAGAATTCCAGCGGGCCTTGTTTGTTGTTCTTCGGGAAATAATTTTGAATGTTGTGCTTTGTAGGTGTCTCGGTGCAATTGGTCAGTCGCTTTGATGTCATCACTGCTCAGTCATTAGGTTATCTGTTAATGGAGAGAGACAGAAAGAGAAAGGGGGGAGGAGGGGTTGGACAAGAAAGGAAGACAAGAATTAAAGTGGGAGTCATACTGCAATTGACTAGTGTTGCTTTTCCATGTACGCCGTGAACACACGCACGCACACATACAAACACACACTCACAGTTGTGTTTTCATATCTTTGTGGTGACATCTAAGCGACATAATGCTTTCCCTAGTTGCTCACCATTACCCTAACCATCAAAAATGAATGCCTAACCGTAACCCTTACCCTAAACCTACCCATAACTTAATTATAACTCTGACACTAAAACCACATTTTGAGTCTCAAAAATGCCTTCAAACTCGTGTGGACAGGCATTTTGTTCCCATAAGGGCTGTTGGTCCCCACAAGTATAGTAAACTTTTTGGTCCCCACAAAGATATGTAAACACACACACACACCTACACACACACCCACACACACACACACACACACACACACACACACACACACACAAAGTACACCTCAAGACTGTGAGTGAAGTCCACATTGTGAGCAATACAGGACCCTTGTCTGAACTGCGCGTGCTTGTCCAGGGTTTATTGTGACACACAGTAAGCAACAGTCACTGCACTTGAAGTGTGGGATGGGCTCTGCTGTCACTGGTCCCAGTGTAAAAACAAAGGCAGAATGACCACCCTGTGAGTGTACATGGAAAGCCCACTTGGCTGAGATTCAGAGTGACAGTGGCGTCAGCATGGGGGGGTGACTCTATAATCAGCTTCAATTAAGGCCAAGGAGAGATGAGGCAATTCACTAACAACATGGGTGAGTCTAATTTAATTCTATTAAAAATATTATTTAGTCTGGTTGTGATTTACCATTTTGAACCGTAAACATTTTTTTTACACATTTTCTTTATTGTGTTGTGTGTTTCTAAAAAGTTTCGGGAGACCTTCCAGCATCTTGTGCACTGTGAAAGAATGATTCATGTGGCCAGAGGGAGGTCTTTGTGGGTGGGCCATTAGACACAGAGACTATAGTGGAATTCAGCTGCTATCTACTGGAGATCCAATTACATGACCCTACTGTAAAGGTACTGCCTGCACCCATTATAAATCACCATAAACAAAGTATTGGCATTGCTTTGCATACCATCACAGCTCCACTGATGCTGGTAGAATCTATACATTTTTTATGTCATTGTATTTACATTGTATCCATTTGTGGAAAATGTTTTTACTTTTATCTATTTATATTTTGTTTAATTTTGCCTAACATGATTCCTAAGGACATGATGAGTGATGGTAAAATACACTTAAGAATATGATTTATGATTATTATTTCTAGTAGTTTTCCATTATTATAATCAAGTATTTTAGATTTTGCTGTTATTTGTAGTTGCATATAAATACATGTACACAGTCTAGCTTCATCAGTGGTGCCTCTTCGTGCGTTTGCCTTCGGTTAGTTACGGCACAAATCACTACAACTGTCTTTTTTTGTCCAGCTTTTGCACATCAGCTAGCCGTGTTCTTTGAGCTAACATGCTCACAGCTATTACCCCAGGGCATGCTACGTCCATTCTCAGAGAACTGCTACCGTCAAGACTACATCCTCTCCAAACAGAATGTAGTCCCAAGGTGTGTGATAACAGAGGATGTGATGGGAATGCAGGGCCACTTGGACTTCTAAAGCCAGGTGTTAGCACTTCAGCTCACTGCCTCATCAATAATTGACAGAGGCAAACCAATCAGAACAATTTGCTCCCCACAGCGAAGTGCTAGAGCAGCCTAACACCAGTGAATCATTAATGAGGCAATTAGCTGAAATGGTTAGACGGTTAGCCCTCACTGGCAGCACTCCTGTGACTCTACTGTGACGGTCCTCCTCATACAAAAGCTGTGCATGATAGAGTAATGTACAGGCCAACACAAGCTGAGGGAGAAGATGAGTAGAATCACACAGCAGTGCCTGGATACAGAAGGTTGGAGTGTAACTTGCGTCAGTGATGCCAGCTCTCCATCTGTTGACCACTGCTCAGAGGGCCAATAACGGGAACAAACCCAATTGGCCATTACCATGGGAGATTGACCTTTATTGGTTGTTGTTACCATTGCACAGACAAAGCGAAGTTGTCTCCTGGGTGATTCAAGTGTGGGAGAGTCTTTATGGTCAGGGATGAAATCGACCTCAGTGACATCACTCAAACACGGGGAAAGCAACAACTACAATAACAGCAAAGATGGAGTTTGGCTTTGAAGACCAGAGATCCTGAATTGTTGTTTGAGAGGAAAATCAAAGTACCAAGGGAGCTGCTCACAAAGCCACATCGATTAGCCATATTGGAACCATTTTATAGTTTATCGATGTTCCTCTGCCTGCACTCTCAGCCCTGGGTCCAGTACAGGCTCAATTAAACCAGCCACCTTGATCTCAGGAAAAAACCATGTGAATACTACATACTGCATAGATTATTCCCAAACACACACTCAGTGTTGTTCACCCTCATCAAAAGTAAATGTTTTTTTTTACTTTTGTTCAGGCAAAATGACCAAAGAAAAAATACGAGGCAAATATGATGAACTAACTACAGCCAGCCAATTGTGTCATGCTCACCTTTATTTTACTGGAATTCACCTTTAATATTTTAATTTAGTTAAACATTGATACAAACTCTAAGATCTGAGCTTTTTCTGGCATTTGAAAGAGGACATGTTAGAAATGTTTAAGAACCAGTGCTGTATGATAACCTTTTAGGAGTCATATACAGAAAGGGCCTAAGGGGTCTGCAGGTTTTCATGCCAAGCAAAAAAAAAAAAAAAAAAAAAAAAACTATGACAGTATATATACAGTATATGTTTACAGATAGTATACAATGATAAATTATAGTAATAAGAACATGGAATACTGTTGGAACTATGAGTTTTTATTTCCATGTTTGTATTTTATTTATTCCTTTTCCTTCCTGGGAACTGTTTTATCAGGGTATAATCTGAGTTTGTTTGATTGATGTTTGAGTTTCAAGTATTTTGTCTTTGAACTACAAATGTCAAGCATGTGCTTATGAAAGAACTACTGTTTACTGGTTTCACGCAAAGCACTTTTTATGTGCAACAGAGAAGGAAAAAAACCTTCTAGTACAGAGAAAAAAATAGCTTTTACCTTCCCCATTGTTTTCTCCCATTTTAAAACTCAATAACTTGGAAGGCCTGAAAAAGTCCCTCTTGTTTGGAAAATAATTTAGTATAACAACAGCAAGAAGTTCACACACAGCTTAGTTAATGCTTGTTATTTAAATTCCTTTGATTCGATTTGCATCATTGTGAACAGCAACCGGAAGAGATTGCAACCTTTAGGAGAATTATTACCTGGACTTAGTTTCAAAGAGCTGCTTTAACAGGTCTTCAAATCTGTCAAAAAAAAAGAGTCTTTAAATGGTTAGGATAATTTCATTCATACAATAAATAAATAAAAAGGGACCTTTTAATCTGTCTTTTCTTCATGCTTTCATTTAATATCAGTTCAATCACGAGTTGCTCTGGGACTGTACTAACATTTTACTACACTTATCTCAAAACAATACTGGAGTCATTATTCATTTTCATTAAATTGGTTGGGGTCATTCTGTCTGTTTGGAAAGTTCAAAAGCTTGTCAGGAAATTTAAACCTGATTATTTGGTTTTATTAAGTTAAGGAGAAAATGAAATAAACATTAAAGATTCTTTTCTTAAATCCATATTTAAATACAGAAAGGGACTTTTGAGATTTCTACCTATATCTTTTGCGTGTATGCCCTGAAAATTATTGCTTTTGACAAAGAAGTGTAAAAGCAATTGATTAAAGACTGGGTCAGTCTGTGCTGCTGATATTGACACTTTTGCAGATATTGTAGAAAGCTAGTCTCTGTTTAATGATTGCTATTCACTTTTATGGCCCTCTCAGGATGTCATCCTCAACAAATATTTGCAAACAGGAAATTTGCAGTATGACTTGAGAGAGTAATAACCCTGGTACCTATGTGTTTTGAGATTAACATGTAATTAAAATAGTAAATCAATATTTATTAAGCAGTAGTACAAAACACATAATAAATGTAGCCAGGTCATATAATGAGTCACAGGGTAGTGGTTGTGCCCTTCCAAGTTGCATTCTCCACTGCAAATATTTAGCTGTGAAAACAACTTAGAAAGCTAGAAAATAGCTTTGAAATGAATTAGGCATGCTGTAAATTACTAGAAAGACACAGACACCCATGCCCTGCACAAATGGAAGTGCTTCTGCAGGTGCAAATTCTCACCTCAGCCTGAGACCCCTTCCTTTCCAAACCACACTTTTTAAATGTGGAGTCTATACTTTTTTCACTTCCACACCACAGCTTTTCCCCACAGTTATCACTTTAAGATTTTCATGCTCTCACTAGATACAACGACAGACAAAAAAAAGCACCTGAAAGCAATCCACCACTTACAGCACTGACGACAAAGCACAGAGTAAAGCAGCAGCACAGGCCACTGTCCATACTTTCCAGCGTGTACTGGAATATGAAAGGGAGATGTTAAAAGCTTAATGGACTGCTGCTCTTATTGTTTAAAAATTGCTCAACATATAAATGGCTGAATAAAGAAAGACCAACCATCACGGGTTGGCCTCAATTATGCATTGAAAATAAAGTTATGAGCTAGTGTTTGAATTATTGATGCTGGCACCGGGAACAAGAGCATGTTGGCAATGTGTCACTGGTTTTTTGCTGATGCTTCATGTTGTATTGATAATTTTTCATCTAAAAAGCCCATGAAGTCTTGATCTGTGAAAGATGGAAAAACACACCATGAATATTGGAAATCTAATGCAATATTACTGGAAGAGGGAAACATATAGCATACCGTCGAGTAACATAATGAAAACTAAAAATAATAAAAAGGTAATGTAGTTTAGAGCCATAGCTTGCACAGTGTAATCTCTAAAAATCGTATAGTTTTTTCCAGTAAAAGAATTGAAACAATCGACCACATTCAGTGCTTGGTACTGGGACTGTCCCATAAGGGTGACACATTTCCTGAGATGCAAATGCTTGTGGTACATTCGGTGATAGCCTTTTTTGAAAAAAAGAGAAAAAATTCTCACCGACTAAAACACTCCCCACTTAAACATCTATTTGCCATGAAAAGATAAGAGAATATGTAATGAAAAAAAATTCTTAATGTAACATTAAATGAATTTTTGAAATATGAGTTAGACATTGTGACTAAAAGTAGCTCTAGCAGATGAAAGAGTAGAGAGTGAGAAAGACAACAGCGAAACAAGATTAAAAAAGAAGAAAAAAAAACAAGATTTGATTGTACTCAGATTTTCTGTGAATTCATTTAAATGGTCTCTAGCAAACTTAGGTGACCCAGGAATGTACAACTTTATTGCATGCGCAATAAAATCACCATGAACGTGTTCATAACCGACCGCAAATCATCACTAATCAGAATAGACCTTGATTTGATATCACAATAGACTTAAGTGTGGAAATTCCCTACTATTATTATTAGTAATATCTGCTCAGCATTTATGTCTGTGAACATTGTATTATTCTGGTTAACCTTTTACAGTCCCCCTGTTAAGAAAACTTAAACGGAGACATGGATTACCCAATCAGATCCTGTGTTCAAAGAATCAGCCACAATGAGGGCAACACCACATTCCTTTAGTGTTTCATAATCTGCGGCTATTTAGCGTCATCCGCACAGCCAAACATTGAGGTAAATAACTTTTAGCATTCATACAATTTTCTTCTTTTGCCTTTCCACATTTATCTTCTTATATTTAAATTTTTGATTCCAGTGCACGCACACACATTGATTTCTTTAAAGTCATCGTAAAATACATTATGCCAGAAAACACCCTTTCCTTTCAGCTCAGTTTACACATGAGTAGTAGAGTTCATTTGAATTTAAGAAACATAAATATCTACAGAACAGAAAAATAAAATGTTGCTTCATTGCACTTCAGTCTGACGACATTATTTTCATTTTCTGTTTAAAATATAAATATGTAAAATATTACTATATGCTATATGCTCACTCAATAAAACTGAAACCCTTTTTAAATTGGGGAATTGTAAATTTAATTGTATAACTAATAATTATACATGCAAATGCATTTCATACATATACATATATATATATATGTTTTAATGTCATAGTTTTACTTTTATTCATATTATTCCAATTCTTTTGGCTATGCAGCTGACATTTTCAATAGGCATAGAAAAAGCTCAGTGAATCATTTGTCAAAGTTTTAACATGAAAAGGCTTAGACAGGGAGATCAAAAGAAAAATACATGAGTGAAACTGAACTGAAAAGCAAGTGCTTGTGAAATTTCTCACAAAGCATTATGACTGGACTTCGCCCACGGCTGAGTTTTAGGCCAGTCACAATCAGCCATTCAAAATATCTTTTTGTATGATTCAGTGAGCTCCACTCGTGTCCTCTACAAGCAGCATCCTCGCTGTAGTGGATGCTTGAGTCAAACAACCACAGGTCACATCTACCTCTTCTACTTCATCTCATACCTCTGCTGCCTACTCATGAGTGCCTTTGGATGTGCACATTACAGCTTTAAAAAATGTCATGTGGATAGTTTTTCTTTTCTTTTTCTCGCCACTGTGTGTCAGTTTCACGCTGCTGTGACTCAACTTCTGTCATGTTAGGTCTTTCATCTCGGCATCGGCATCTGCTAAGATACTCTTACTTTTATTTCCGATAAATGACTGATTTTACGTTTAGCTGGCAGTCAAACGGCCACTGTTAACCTTTCCACACCTCCACAACAGACTTTTTTTTCACCTCATTTGTAAGGTGTGAGATGTGTGCTCTTTGAGAATCGCCTACTATCTTCCTTTCCAAGGTCCCATAATGTTAACCTGTGGAGGAGCCGCTGAAGAGATCAATACCCATCAGACTGCTAAAATAAATACATTTATCACAGCGGGATACTTGCTACACCACACTACTACAGCCCGTTACATCTGATCGGAGGCAGAGATACTCAGGCTCATTCTGTAGCGAGATTAGCTCTGATCAAACTGTCTACGTGTCCTGTTTAAAAAAAAAAAAAAGAATTACAAGTCGTACAACACTTGGATTTTCATTTTCCTCGGTTTGAACAAGAAGATGACAGGCTTATGTCTCTTTCCAGCTGAAAAAGAACAACGCTTTTGACTGTGTTCTCCATCTTTTGCTGCGGGTTGAGACAGCTCTCTGGGTTTTAAAATCTCATCTGAGGAAATGCTCCTTCTGTCCTCCCTCTGCTGCAGATAAAGAACAGGCGTTTGAGTAATTATGGTGCATTATCGCCAAGGAACGTTTCATTGCTACATTTTAAGCTGTGTAGTGAGCGGTGACAAACGAACGACCATTTTAATTTCTATCAGGAGGAAAAACACATGGCTGGAGCCAATGAAGTCAGCTCTCTCATTCTGCCACTGACTGAGACCATCTGGACCAAATAAAGTTTTTCCCTTTGAATCAACAGCTGTTGGAAATTGCACGGGAACACTCCTTGTCTGTAGATCAGTCTTTTATTTTTCATTCTTTTCACTCTTTTTAATGCTAACAGTGTTTGTTTTATGGTTTTAGTGCCGGATTTGATCAGTGCTCACAGAAGAAAGTAAAATAAAACGTGGCTGTCTAAACGCACCTGTTTCCCCTCATGTCCCCCCCTTTGCACGTCTTTCAGTTTGTATCTCTTTCTCTCTACCCCTGCTTGTTCTATGGTGGTAATCTTAGGGCTGACCATGTCAGTCAATCTTTCAGTGGCTGACAGTTTTACAACACATGCACTACACTGATGGGTAACATCACTCACATAACGAGACAGAGTGAGAGGGTGGGGAAGGACTGAACTAACGGAAGTAAAAATAACAGCTCACGTATCTTACACAAACACGGTGAGAGAGGAAAGAGTCAATTTTATCTCAGTTTCATCTATGAAACTGAACATTTTTTTTCATGATTTCATAAGGTTTTGAACTCAGAGGTAGATTTTCCACTATGCGCTGCGGAGATGGAGTCACAGTGGTTTTCTCTTTCCATTGGCCAGAGAGGAGAATTTGTTCCACTCTGCTGACAGATATGATTTTTAACACTTCATTTTATCCTGGATTATTATTATAGGGCCCAGTCATTAACATTTTTTAGCAATGAACCTAAACTGTCTCAGGCATTTAGAGCAGTATTGCCTATGTTAAAAATCACCTTGGTGAGCACTAATTTCGCTACTGAAGACTCGAAGAACAAAAATGTTATTTATGCCAAGAGTATGACCAAACATGATACTCTTGGCATATATATATATATATATATATATATATATATATATATATATATATATATATATATATGTATATATATATATATATATATAACATTTGATGATTCATGAGTTCATCAGTTTTTATTTTTAAAGGCAGTGTTTTCAGTCCGGAAATTCACAACAGACAGGATAGTGTTTCTTGTTGAAGCTGCCAGTCCACATCCTTGACAGCTGGGTCAGCAGAAAGCCATAAGTATGCACATTTGGGCCTGGAATTCTACTTACATTTTACTTACATCAAATGGTTTCAGGCAAATGTGGTGATAATAAAAAAAATCCTCCATACTATACTGTAGCTGGTAAACTAAGGAAGAAAAAGAAAAAGAGAGCAACTATTTACACCTTAAATAAACATTTTCTATTTCTTTGACAGCTTTCAGTAAATTATTAACACAATACATGTCATTTTATTTGTGGATACAGACTAAATGGTTTAATATCAGCTTTTATATCAGTCTGATATCTGATAGAGCTAATGATTAATTAAGAGAAGCCATGCCATGCACTGCAGTGGCACAAGCAGCATTCTCTCTGGAGAGTCAGGGGAGCCAAAGTCCTAAGTGGTCCCCAGAAAGTAGGCGAAAAGCCGCCCATAGGAGAGAGACGATCAAGTCAATCTGTTTGTCTGTTTATGGCAAAAGGCGGAGGAAGCATCCTGCCACCCTGCACTGTCATATGGGAGTCAGGCTCCCACAAACACATGCTTAATGACTTCATTTATTCACCCCGTCACTATTGCTTTCTCTCCGTCTTTCTGTTTTTTTCTAATGATTTTGCCCATATGCGCTTTCACTTTTCTGTCCCATTGGGATATTATTAGTAATGGGTGCAAGGTTAGCATCTGAACTAGTTTGTCTGGGTTGTGTAGGATTATATGTGGATACTCGTGTATAGATATAAGACAAGATTACAGAATGGGTGCCACTACAAACTTAGAATAGTGAAGAGTAGGGTCAGATAGTTCCCAGTGATGAGTTGATGGAAGGCCATGTGATTCATGTCAGTGACATCTGGGCCAACACTGCCAGGACATCGATCAGACTAAAGCTCTGGAAGGTCTCTCAAAAGGTTTATTCTTAAATCTATGCTGACAGGCGATGACATGATGGAAACGGGGCTGGTGAATTGATTGTGTCCTCTCTCTCCTTTCACTTTTCTGCTCGCACTCCTACTTCTTCCGGAGTCTCTCTCCTCCCTCGCCTCTTTGTCCCATCACTCTGCTTTCCATCTCTCCTTCTCCCCCCGCCTCCTTTTTTTTCCTCCACCCGGCTGTACTCATCGCTTGAATGTGTCGAGCGCAAGATGTCAGATTATTTCCCAGCAGACACTGCGCTGTGTGACAGAGGACTAGAGCTGTATATCACTCGATGACACTTCTTTTGCCTCCCCCTCTTCACGCAGACAACACCAAATATTGCCAGGCCTTTTTGATCACTTAAAAGGCTTGTATTAGGAGAAGAGTTCATGCCTAAACAAAAGCAAACAAAGTGTTTCATCTGTTGTGTTCGTCGGTCGCCCAAATGTGTGCGGTAACAGTTTTTCTATCAGAAATGTGGCAAACCACATTGACTCGCACATTATAGGACTTAAAATAAGTCTCAATGCATATGCCAAAAGAGAAAAAAACAGCCATTTTTTCCACCACTTTTAAGTTCCATATTACTTTTTATAAGTTCGCATTTTTTTTTAAAGTAACTTACAATAATAAAACATATAAAAATCCCTGCAGTTCTCTGATTGTTTATTTTCTCTAAAAGCAGGCTTCAGTCCATGCCTTGTAATTTTAATTGAATGCACTGAGGACTTAAACTTGGGTGGGGTCGGCCCAGTATCCAGGCCAACCGCTCAGCATATTGTTTCTGTGGCACCTGTCTCCCCAGATTAATAACTCCAAAGTCTGTGCTGGCAAAGCATGCATGGATACCAGAAATTACAATACTAATTCAGCGCTAGGGATTTATACACCCGCCTCTCCCAGGATTTATGGCGAAAGAGAACTGGGGAGGGAGAAAGAGAGAGAGGAAGAGAGACTAATAATGCTAGCGAAAGTGATTAGCTCAATGGGAGAAATTGTGCGTTTGTAGTCCTGCGATTATTATTGTGTTTCTCATCACATAATGAGTTTGAACAATGCAGTTAATGGCATTATTGGCGGGCAACCAGGAACGGGGTGTATATAAGCTTGATAGCACTTTTTCGTCAATAAATCACTCCAGTGCACATGGCAATATTTAAATCTATGTTATTAAAATTGTTGGAACAACACTATCAGATTTATGTTGTGTTATTTTATTATGGATTGATTATCATCATCACAGGCATATCTGATTTGCGTGGAGGCAGCTGGAGCGTGGTTGGTTTAATCCATTTTGATTGCTCTGCAGAGGAATGCAGCTGCTTTGCTTGAGTGGACAACAACTTGCCTTGCACCTCTTATGATTGTCTCAAACTGAAAAAAACAAGACTAGTGTTTGTCTTTGTTTTCTTGACCGATATTTGTACGATTTCTCTCAACTATCAGTTATGTTGACCTGTTATGGAAATCCTTGAAACGTCTCTGTTCTCTATCGTGTTATCATTTCAAGAGAAAATAGATCATGAATGAAAAACACTGCTATTATTACTCCCTCTTTGACTGTACACTAGCTCATTTATCTTCGTAAGGCTTGAGACATAGGGAGTCTTAGAATCATTGATGAAAGCATTATGAATCACTTCACTCCAAAAGCCAATTGTATTCAGGGGACGAAGACAAATGAAAAGGAGTTGCATAAAAGGCAGACTGGATTGTCCAAGTAATTTTAGATGCAATAAAATGGAAAAGAGACAGTGGGAAGAAAATGTGTTAAGCCAGACAAACACAACAGTGGAGAAAGAGTAAGAGCAGGAGTGTGACCGCTACGTAGACACACACCGCTCTCTGTTTACAAAGTAACCTGATGTGACTCTAATTATAATCAGTTTGTTTACTTGATTTGAGATGAATGAAAATTTAGGAAGGCAGCACTGTGAAGATGAGATCAGTCTCAGCACGAAGAGTCAGTGTAGTATGTCCACTCGCCAATACGACAGCAGAATTACAGGCTCTGAGAACTGTGACAACCCTGAAATTACAATTGAGTTTCACTCCTTCCTGCTTCCACACTTACCCCCCCACCCCCCCACCCCGCATTACTTTCTTTCTCATTCTCTCGCTCTCTCTTTTTCCCTCTGATGGCTCAATAACAGGTGCCATGCTAAGAGAGCTGTTACAGCCGTCCCTGAGTGGTTGTGTCAGCAGCAACGTTAGGGTTGAGCTTTCCAATCTGCTCACCATGCAGGAAAAAGGGAAAAAAGAGAATGAGGAAAAAAAATCTCTCTGGTCCCCAAATGATGCCCGCTGGGAGCCATCGTGCGCTAAATTTCGCCGGGTGTTTCTCCCCTCTTTTCTGTCTTGTGGCCCCCGGACTCCGATTTACAGACATAGCCATATTGGGCCTTTATGCATGGCGGAGCCCAAGCAGCTGTGTTCAGCAGAAAAAAAATGACAACAACAAAATAAAGAAATAAATAAACAAATCAACAAACACATAAGAGAAGCTTATTTCTTTGCAAATGCTCGAATAAGGACTTTTTTGTGTGCCATCTGCAGAAAGTGAACCGTAGAGTTGGACCTGGAGTGCACTTAGACAGGTTTGCGCTCACTATTCAAGAAAACTTGTGGAAAATTCACTAAAGTGTTGGAAATCCTCCCACCACATCAGAACAAATTTATTTATAAGTTCTTGTGAGCCTTCTCTGACTTGAAGAGCCAATTTACTGCGTGCAACTCAGCTGATACTGATATCGCATGCCTTTACCAAACTGGAAGATCTGTCATTATGATTGCTCATTTAAGCACACTCCTAAAGACTTGAGAGGTTCTTGGCAAAATCTATGCAAATTAAGCTGCTTTGTGAAAAGACGCATCACTGTGCATGAAGCCTGAAGCGGGCAATAATCACAGACGGATTGTGTGCAAACAAGAGATGCTAAGCACCTCAAACCTTAGCAAGAGAGGAAAGCACACCACAGGGTGAAAGCGAGTCAAACACTCAGGTGATTGCTCAATTTTTCTTTCGCTGATGAGCAACAAAGCACTGTTATATGTTACGTTTACATTTTCAACTTTGCTCTTAACAAAAGAGCATAATTTTATGTTTAAACAGAACAGTTGCTGCAAAGGGGGAAAAAAAGCAAAAACAAAGTCAAATGTCTCATCTGAGACTCGCCTTCCACAAGTTCATGAGCATATGGCCTCGGTATCTCAGCATAATTCACAACCCCCCCCCCCCCCCCCCCTCTTTTTTGTGAGGGGGGAGGGGGAGACATATGTTTGCATATAGCATAGGTAATCTAAATTTAGCATCCATACCATCAAGGGGCGTTTCATTTTACGCTCACAAAAAAAAATGATAAATTTCAAAGGTGACCTGATGGGTTTCATTACAGCTGATTGATCGGCTTATGTTAGGGTGTCACAAAATGGACAGAGTAGACATAATATACCTTCAGGATCCTATACAGTACCTATAGGCTATTTATCAAGGCTCCTACATGAGACGCTGATATACAGTAAATCATGAGACATATTTCTTTAACAGTTCTTGATGCTTGATTTGTACACAGCCCACTGGCACTTGACAGCGTTTGATTAAAAGTGCTTATTGTATAAACAACACTTCTATTAAACTTCAAATCAGCAACTGAACTGCTTCTCTGATGTGACTAAGAAGACCTTTTCTTATTGTCCAAGTCTTTTAACTAACAAATCATGTTCTTGATATTAACAAAATCATTAAGTGTTCTAGAAATATTAATGTCCTAATTTAGAAAATTGCAAATAATTTGAGGTTAATAGTAGTACACCTTGTGCATTTCTCACTAGCGTTTCAGTTAAAACAGTTAAAGTTCCAGAGCAGTTATTTTTATGTATGTCTCTACATTCTTTTTGAGCGTTTGGTAACAAAGCAGGGATCTGGGATTCTCTCCTATGAACTAGTAAATAACCCCTGCAATTCATCATAAGAACAAGAAAGAAATGTCAAGGGCACAGGAGTTCCTTTTTTCTTTTCTTTTTTTGGTCGAGGTCACACAAACAGAATAAACAGCAACACGCATGCAGAAAACATACACGCGCCTGTTTGCATGCTGCATTGTGACCACACTGCACTACATAAAAGTTGAGGCATTGACAAATCACTGAGACCTGAAAGTGGGGCCGAGGTGGGACTAATTGAAATGAACTTTAGAAAAGGGGGGACACCTAATTAAAGATGAACTTTCTATCCTGTGTTTGTGTTGACATCATGGGGCCCAAGTTTAAACTCATCTTTGTTTGCACAAACCTGGCGATGCGGGGAAACTGTACACGGAGGACACGGAGAAGGAATAAGGTCATCGCTTTTCCTCAGTGGAAACATATTTTTCTTTAAGTCACATGCAACACTTTTATGAAATGTGTGAGGGGCCCATTCATTATCTGCAACTTTTCCTCAGAGAAACCGTTCTGCATATGGTATCCTGGGTTTTTTGTACTTATATGTTTATCTGTGCTGGTTTGAGACAACTATCCAGAGTGCTGGATACACAGAGAACATCCTGCTGCACCTGTGTATGTGTGAACGAGTGTGGGTGGAGTATGAATAGCCGTGTGCATGCTTGCACTTGTTTATTGCTGTTTATTGTCTGTTCTATTTTCTGTATTACTTAGTCAGGGACACAGCCCAGTACTGGAGCTGTGAAGTTCCCCAGTAACAGGCTAATTCCTCAGTGGCTGTTTAGAGTGTCTCTAGCAGTGCTAAGTGTTCTCCTCTCTGTGCCTGATCAGAAAACAGGACCACTTTAGTCAGTTTGTTTAAGGTCCCCCGAGAAGGCTCCCATATCCTCCCTCTACTCACCCCTTCCTCATCCCTGCTCTGTTTCTCTCGTGCTCACACAAACGAAAACACTTACTTTTCATGCTCCCTAACTCGCATCACATATTAAACAGATAGATAGAAGCTGACATGTGCAAATGAATCAATTGATTATTTTTTCAGCTCCGTCCATATTTAATCAATATCATTAATATTGGAATATCTCTTTTTGTACTTTAAATTTAGCTTTTAAGCTTTGTTTGGAGTAAATGTTATAGAAGCGATAATGATTTTCCTAGTAATGCACTTACAAAAGTTTGAAGGGCTCAGTGAAAAGCATGGAACATGAATATGGATAGTGCTGCATCAGCAGAGAGTTGTATAACGTCTGTCTCTCATTTAATACATTATGAGTAAATGCGCTGACTGAAAATAAATGTTTGAACAGACCGAAGCTAAAATTTACACTGAGGATAAATTTTTATTGTTGTGTATGTTAAACAATGCATAAAACAATTCTTTCTTTTTTTTTAACTGAAGGAATTAGGCTCGGGGTGACTGTTGTCCCTGTTCTTGTTGTTAACTGGAGCTTGACTGCCAAAAAATAAAAATAATAATAATAAATAATTAAAAATAATAAAGGAACGGTTCAATTTAGCTGGAGATTATCGGCTGTATGGTCCTGGAACGTGAGCATGATAGGGTCCTTTCATCACACAGTCACTGTGAGGATTTAACTCATACATGCACAAGGATTAATAATGAAAAGCAGTTCCCATCAAGCAGTGATGAATTTTATTAATGTGGTTTAAGAAGCGACTTTAATGGATATCATGTGCTTGCACTTAACGCACCCACCTCAGAGTTTAATGAGATACCACCCAACTTAATGTGTGCATGGGCATGTGCGCGTGTGCCTGTGCACGTACACGACAACTTAACTCCGTGCCACCTGCTTCTATAAAGCAATGTATACAATGCTACAGTCTTTTGGCTTGACTTTTTAAATGCATATTGTGTATTCATTAAATACCCTTTGATTGACAACTGAAATGTTGTCAAAACACCACTATTTTACTGGATTTAAAAACAGGACATATTTGCAAGGGAAATTCTTTGCATAGAGAATTTATCTCACAACATGAAGACATATTCTCTCTGTTTTCTATAGTCTGGCCTGTTCTGCTATCCTTGTGTAAAGGTGAAGTTTCCTCACAAGAGCTGACAAGTGTGAAATTACGATAGGAAGTGCTTCATACCCTGCCATTTACCTTCATTCATTACCACTCTTCACACACACACACACACACATACACCTTTACATTCCCTACAGTCCACAGCTGACTGGTTGATACAGCAGTCATTTCTTTAACTGGAGTAGAGGAAAATACCAGACATAATGTGCGTGACAGTTTTGCCTTTGGAATTTCTCAAAGTTGGTGATATCCTCAAAGGAATTGGCTTGCCTTTTGAGCAATATTGGATGTGCAGGTACAAAGATATTGGAAAGAAGATTTTAGGTAGAGAAACACCTGCATGGATTATAGCTCATCTATACATCTATACCACTAGTCTCCAGCCCTGGACCTAGATCCATAGGATGTTCAAAGGAGTGCTCGACCACAGATTTTTTTGCAGAGAGGTGAGACAGGTACCATTGTCCTTCATTGTCCTATGTTATTTCACTTCAAACTCCTTAATTGCAAAAGTTACTCTATTATGTACTCAAAGATGTGTAGGATTGTTGCAGAGTACTGTAACAGACTTTACAGTCTAGACTGTAAACATTGGCAAAGTTAGATAATTGCCTGTGGTTTTCTAGTTCAGCACAATTAATGTAAAATGCAATACTTAACACTATATTAATGTTCAAACTCTGAACTCTTATTTGAGTAGATTTACATCTCTATGAAAAGAACTGTGCGTAAGCTGTAATGCTTTTAGCACATAGTATTAAAATCGTCTCTCTGTGTCTTTCTCCACCCCCTACTGAGTGTGTGTTGTCTGAAGGTTATCCAGCTGACTCTGTGGCCAGAGGAACTGAGACGCTGGGCGGTCATAAGTCTTTGTCTTTGAAGACCGCACACTGTGTCCGTATCGCTGTTGCAGCGTAATTGATACAGGCTCACGCTGTTGAGCTTAACTGAGCCCCGTCATGGCCTTACACTCAGATCTCTCACAGCTGTAGGGCTCAGAGTACTGAGCTCTCACAAAATCACACAAGCTCACGCACAAACCCACATGCGCACACACACATATAACACCCAGCTGGCTTCTGGCGAGATCACAGCTAAAGAGATCCAGAGCGGAGCTGGTTAGACTAACACTAATGGAGATGAGCTGCCTGGTTAGCTCAATGGAAAATTGAGCAGAGTTGATGCTTATTTCATCACAGCAGTAGCCCATTCCGCAGGGAATACACAGTCAACTTACAATGATTTTAAATCTTTCTGAAACAAAGGAAAGTAAATAGTGTGGTTTTTGTGAAGGTCCTGGTTCTGTGCCTACTTTTTATTTTGAAGTGTTATACTGTATGAAACCACGCGTGATGGATGATTTTTCTCCTAAGTGTCATGCACAAAGGATACATTTGTTGGTGCATGCATGCTGTGCTCAATCAGTGTTCTTCCACTGACAAGGAGTTCTTCTCACTTGGCTCCTTAGTAGTGAATGCATTAAATCATGTCACCAGCCGGTCCGGTGAAATCTGGGCCACACCTGAGTGCATATGTCCTGCCCGGCAGCACTGTAGCATAGTAAAAACTACAGAGGATCACTGGCAAGCAGGAGGAGGTCCTCTGCTTTTATCCCCCCGCCTGACATTCAGTGACATTTAAGAAGTCGTTAAAGGTGTGAGCATGTGGAGGTGGGGAGTGTACATCCTCAGGCTGAGAAAGACCCTCAGCGCTGTCACCAAATAAAACCTTGTTGGATGAACTGATTATGCTGTCCAAAATATCATTGTATTACATGACACCTAAACTAATGTATATGCAGTGTTGACAAATAACCTATGTGGAATATGCTATAAAGACAGCTAGACTCTAATGCTAATGTAACTTTATAATTCCTTCTGTAGGCCATTGTAGATGGAAGTATGCACTGCAATTAGACGGAGTGCAGTCCATCTCTGGCCTGAATCAGTCTGGTGGTGATTCATTGTGGTCAATCTTGGCTGTGACACAAGCACACAGGGTCCGCAGAAGATAAGAGTCTCCTCTTTTATGAGGCTCTTCCTCTCCACCAACAAACAGCTATTAAAGTATGACTGGATCTGGCCCCTTCTGGTGCTGCTGACAGCTAATGTCATGATATTTGTCCATCTCTGGCATCCGTCTCCATAAAGGCTGTGCAGTAAAAAGGCCCCGCTGACCCACATCGTTAGGGGCTGACCCTCTTTTTACAACAGTAAATGTTTGTTTAGGGGCAGTCCCCTGTTCTGAAGTAGCGATTAGCCTCTGGTAGAGAGAGGAGCCCCCAGGTTCAAAGCCCATCCTGCGCTGAGAGGCTGTCAGCTCCAATACTAACAAAAAACACAGACAGAGAAATGCAGAGGCTGAGACAGGACAGTGATTACAAAGCTTTAGCTCTCTGCTCAAGGCGCTGTACAGTTTCTCTGGAGGGAAAAAAACACTACGCTCCTCAACCCAATGAACTGACAACTGAATGTGTTCAAGTGTTTCAATGTGGAAATGGAGAGAAAGCCACGACTATAGAAAGTAGGCTGGCATAGTTTTCCCAGACAGTATAGCAAAATTCTCTTTTTGTGCAAATAATAAGCGTCTTGTTGAGTGTTTATTATAATTTCTATAAAAAAAACACGGATCAACAGATCACAAATGTGGCACATTTCTCCTACCAGCAGTGAAACACTGCACAGCTGCCCAATACGTAAGTGAAACTAACTTTAACCTTTAGATCACAAGTCATCCTTTCAACACTGCCGCTGTGACATAAAAGTTTTTTTTTAAAGTCTGTTTACCGCTTGGAGTCTTCTGATTGTCATTTTAACAGGTTTTAAATGACAATTTTTTGTGTATGTGTACAAAAAAATCCATTGTCCTCGTTTAAAGGATTTTTCAGGAACTGTATGCTTGTAAATCAGTCATCTAAATGTTTCCCTTGAGTGTCTCTGTATCCTCTCCCATCCCTGCACCATATAAATCTGTATGTGCTCAAAGCGAAAGTGAGCCAGGTCACAGTTAGACCTTTGCCCATCAATCTGAGCCACACGCTCTACACACGGGAAGGTCCTGGCATTCCCACAATACACACAAAGGTAATGGAGCCCCAAAGATGCCTGAGGGGACATAAGTCACACAGAAAAGAGATGGTGACAGGCTGACAAAAGGCTTTGATGGGTGCCTTCAGTCCTTGGTATGGACAGAGTAGACATAATATACCTTCAGGATCCTATACAGTAGGTGAAGGTTTTGCTCCAGTCCCAAAACCTTCACGGTATCCAACTCAAGTCTCTACTCAGCCACATGCAGGCAGGAGAGGATGACTTTAGCATGGATATTACAAAGTTGTCAACTGGAGGTTGGGGGAATTAAGTAGGGAGCACATCTGCAATATCTTGTGTGGTCTCTCAACTGCAACAGTATATGTTTAGACTCTATCTCTAGGATAAAGTCTGTATGCTGCTGTAAGAGCAGCTATAGATCAGTCGTAGCTGGTTTTCACCACACAACAGATATGTTGAAACCCAAGGAGGTTCTTCATCGTCACATAAACATGCTTCACTATAGATGAGTACAGCTTTAAAAGCATATTTGTATATCATAAGCAGCTGTGCACTACTGTGCAACCATAACTTGTAGACATAGTGGCAACACCAATGAGCCCTCATCTGTGCTCAGAAGACTGTATATGTTCACATTATGCATTTAGCTGGGCATCAACAAAGAAATGCAGTGATGTATTCTCAATAAATACATATAGTTACTATAGTAAAGAACATTAAAAAAAATGGAATACCGCCAGATTGAGTGCTTCCTTGGCTTTATAGCCACTTTTGATGAATAATTCAGGAAGCATTTTAAATTATTTACATAAAGGTTATAGTGTAATATTATGCAAAAAAAAAAGAAAAAGAAATTGCTTGCCTGTTAGTGTAGCACTGTCCTGAAGTTATGGGGTGATATTGCTACCCCTGCATGGTAACATATGCTGTACTACATGCTCTCACTGGTCTTATGATTTTCATCAGTGTAACTGTCAGTACCTGGCAACACCGTGGCTTCTAATAAAACAAGATGCATTTTCAGGAACATAAATTCTTTTTTTTTCTTTTTTCTTCTTTTTCCTGGGAACTCACCTTGGCGGTCAGTCCGACCTGAACCTGCCTGGACTAAAGCCAAACTAAACAGACAGACATCTGGTCCCTGTAATCCTCTTACAACTGCCTCCCACACATAGTCCTCAATGGCGAGTCTGTGGTGTCTGTGACATTGTGACATGGCAATTAACTTTAACTTATGTTCACTGATTATCCAAAAGTAGCTTACCGTAGCAAGGGTCAAGGAACAGACTTGGATTCTTAGCATTAAACAAGACAGAATTGAACAAGTCAAGAGAAAGGCACACCCTTCTAAGCGTGAGACTATATTATGCGTAATATGCTGATGACTCCAGAATCTATTTGCCTGATTTTTATCCAAATATTTTATATAAAGATGTTTGTGATAATGTGACAAAGAAAATGAATGTCAATAAAATGTAAATCTTCACATTTAAAAAAGTTTGTAGGCACTTTTTATATTTATAGTGTTGCCCATTGTGATTCAGATTTTTTCATTTTGTTTTGTTTTCTTCACATACCCCCCGCCCCAAAAAGGTTTTCTTTTGTTCATAGCTTAATTTGATATTCAGTGTTTAAGAAACCAATGGTCATAATATACTCCTTAAATGAGGTGATTAAAAATAATAATTTGAGAACCAAATCCCAATATCATTAGTTCCACTGTGTGTCTTTCAGACATCTGTAGTGCTTGGTTCTTGATAAGATGGGTCCTTTTGTCTTGCATTTTCTTACTGTCTTTCTACAAGTCAAATGCAATATTTATGCATGAATTGTAAGCTGTGCTGTGTCAAGTTAAACATTAAATAAACATTATTAACTGTTGTTGTGACATTCACAACTACAGACTTGGGCTTAAACAGACATGATTGTTTCCAGGAAAGCGAAGGAAAAAAGAAGGAAAAGGTTTAAGATCAACAGGAAAGCTCGAGTGAGGGATTTTAGATAGCAAAGAGGAAATGGCAGTGTCCCTGCCATGGTACATGCCCCACTGTCATCACTCACAGGAACATCCTCCATCATCCACGTTTGCATATCGTTTTTCCTAATTTATTACATGTTCCACATGTTAAGCGTGTGGACCTCCAGGGTGCAATTTTAGTAGCAGCAAACCATCAACAAATCTTTGTTTCTCCCCCTGGCAGAGCGCTTAGTAGAAGCGATAAAAGCTTTTTGAGAGAAACAGACTGGAACAATGGTGGGGACTTCACTCTAAATGGCTTCCTGTTGCGCTGCAGCGCAAGATTGAGCACTGCTTCAGAAGCGCAGAAAGAGAGAGAAGAGAGAGAGAAAGGCATTTCATAAGATGAGCACAGAGCTAAGCAAAGGATACACGGAGTGAATGAAAGTGAGAGAGACACTTAAAACAAACCGTTTATTGACTCTGCTGGGGAGAGCTTGTGTGTGAAGTAGGAGCGGTGCAAAGATGCATGCGTGTCTACAGAGGCACGTCTTTAGTCTTCTGCACAAGTGCTCCCAGTCCTCTCAGCCACTTAGCACCCTGCCTGAGGGAGCTCAAGTGGCTGTTGCTGTAACATCTCGGGTAAAAATACTAAAGAGTCAGATGCTTTGAAAATAAAGAACAGAACTGTGCTTTAGATGGATCGTTTTCTTAAAAAGACAGTACATACTTTTTGAAATAATGCTTCATTAAAGTTCACTCTCTGTTCTTAGATGCATTAATAGACTTGTTGAGTAAAGAAACGGTCAGAATATATGTAAAACCTTTTGCATCACTTTATGGATCTGTTACACACATACTTAAGATAGTGGGCATCAGATTACATATTGCTGTGCTTTATGTCCAGATGTTCTTATCTAGCTCCAAAATATTATAGTATTAAATCATTTACAATAGCAGAAATAATATGCTTGTAGGAAAGTGAATGTTGCCTGAATTTTGTAATTATTATCACACAATTCAGTCGTATTGTGTTTCCAGATATTTAAAAAAAAAAGATTTTAAATTTTGCTGACATGAATTTGCATCAAACAACGTGAAATGTAAACAAACTTGACATTCATGAAAGATATAAGAAGAATAAAGAAGAGACCATTCATGTGTGGAACAATAACAGAGCTCACAGCAAAGTCAGAAATAGATTGTAATCTTGTTCTATATGAGTTATTATCTTTTTTCTACTTTTAGGCTTCTATTTAGTGTGAACTCCCCCTGACCAAGTTAACATTTCTCAAAATCTCCAGTCTGTGCTGTGACTGGAACACACCAGAGAAAGTAGTGACCATGTTAGCAAGAGAGTGGATGTATTATGAGATTCATACTTTGGTTGCAACTGAAGCACATAATCTAGTGGTGCACTGTACCCTACATGTGCAGCACCTTCTTTCATGGTGCATTTAGAACAGAGGGTGATTTTAGAGATGCTTCACTTTTACAATCTAAAATGTTTGTATTCAGCTTTTGTTCAGTTTGGGACCCATTAGTTGAATATATAATGAACAGTGTGTTTGGATCATTGTCATGCTGAAAAATGAAGCCACTGCCAATCCCAGGCTTTCCAGATGGTTTTGTATGGTGGTACTTTTCTATGTTCATAATTCCATCGGTTATGACAAGATCCCACCACCAGTGACTAAAATGTAGCCCGAGACTACGATAGTGCCTCCATCATGTTTTACAGATGGCTTTAGACACTCACTGCTCTGCTTCTCTGCTTGACTTCAAAACAACTGGAACCCAAATTTTCAAACACTTGATTGCCAGGCTTCCACTCAGACCATCGCTGATGAGGTTTCACTGAACAATAATCACATTACTGGAACAAAAACACAATTTTTTTGGATTCAACTAAAGAAGCTGGAACAAATTATATATTGTTGTAAAAGGGTGATAGTAACAAAAGTGTTTAAAGATACAATTTAAATTTGGGTCCTTGCTAACTTGTCTGTTATGTGCAGATACAACACTGATTCATCCCTTATGTTAAGTGCATTTTTCATGCTTATGTGATTTATATGTTTGTGTAAGGTAAAAAAAAAACAAAAAACGCTCAGGTAAAAAGGACCAACCTAAAAATGAATGTAAAAAGCTACCCGCTTCTACAGGAAAACTCTGAAAGAATGAGTGTGATATATCTTTCAACCTCTATGTCTCATCCTGACAGAAACCAAGTCTCAAACCAGAGCACAACATAAATACAAGATGTTGCTTTTTGTATCAAGCAAAAGATAGGACCATGAAAGCTGGAGGGGTGAGAACCGCTCCAAGGGTTAGAAAATAGGAATGACAGATGACACTTTGGCTTTGACTCAAACCTATTTGTATTTGGTAGCAGTTTGTCACCGTCTACACTTGCAGACATTGAAATGGATCTGCCACGAAGGTTATGTATCCACATCTGGTTTTGTAGAAAAGAGCATGCATATGCAGACTGAAAAAGACGAAAAGAAAATAGCAATGTAACTTTAATCACATCCAGACCTATAAAATGTAACTCTGAGCTGTAGTAATGGTAATCAGAAACAGAGTGGTCCCGCCAGGAGCCAATTCACTTTCTGTTTTTCATTAAAATGCTGGCCAGTACTTCTCACATCTCTGTGTGCATTTAAATAGTTAATGGACTGCCCATCCGCTTTGCTACTGTAAGTTGGAGGGCTAGAGGAGGGGGGTGGGGGGGGGGGGGGGGGGGGGGGGGGGGTGGAGCTCTTCAAAAGTTTCTGTTTCAGATCAGAAAGAGTGACTTTACAATCTTGCAATATTCATGATGTGTTTAGGAACCCTATACCCTTTCCTGGCTTTGAAGTTAAAGCAAGGCCAGATTTTATGTATTCCTTGAAAATCTTTGGTCCCTTTCACTGGTCAGTAATTGGGCACCAAGATAAATACATATAGTGCATCTTCTTTTTTTAAAAATGTATTTTCCCGAGTTTTTCAACAAAATCGAATTAACAGTGTCTGGAATCTGTTTTCATTGACACATTTCATTATTTGACAGCTTTACAATATATAGCATGCCATGACACCGTAACACGTACTCATGCCAATAAGATCAAAGCTTTTTCATGTTTTTGAAGTGAATGCTTTTTCTCATGTTTTTTTATCTACCTCAGCTAAGAAGCTGTCTGATCATATATCCAGTCAGTATGGTTCGGTGGATTTCTCCTCATGGGTTCAGGTTAACTGCGCAGTCACTGTTTTGGGGAAATACAGTTAAGTGTGTGTGGAAGGAGATCAGCAAAAGAGGGAGGGTAACTCTATACAGGGCCAGGATACCAGGTAGGAAGTCTGAATTCTTTCACTGAACCCTTACAGAGACTTTAGTACGTGCAGCAGGACCTCTTTGAAGGAAACCATAAAATATTAAGGGGAAGTGGATACCTCACTTGGCTTAATGCGGACACGAGTCAGGCCACACATAAGCTCACAAGCGAAATCTTCTTTTTCTCTCTTTATCTCTTTCTCGCGCTTTCCTTCCCTTACTATCTCTGTCAGTCTTTGTGGTAAAAAAAAAAAATGTTATGGAGTTTCAAGCTACACAGATTTTAAGCGTTCTTGTCGGCTCTTTTCAGGTCTGCCACAAGCAGGAGTTCCTCAGCACTGGTTTTTCCTGCACTTATTTTGTCTTCACTTTCATCACAGATAATGGATTGCATTTATATAGCGCTTTTCAAGAACCTCAAAGCGCTGTACAATTCCACTATTCATTCACACACTGGTGGAGGCAAGCTACAGTTGTAGCCACAGCTGCCCTGGGGCAGACTGACAGAGGCGAGGCTGCCATATCACGCCATCGGCCCCTCTGGCCATCACCAGTAGGCGGAGTGTCTTGCCCAAGGACACAATGACCAAGACTGTCCGAGCCGGGGCTCAAACCGGCAACCTTCTGATTACAAGACGAACTGCCAACTCTTGAGCCACGATCGTGCCAGTCATTTGCTTTGCTTATGCACACTATGTAATAAGTAAGAACTGGATTAGAAGAAAAAGCATTGTTTTGATCAGAAGTCACTAAAAATAAATGAATGATTACATTTTCCAAACTTCCCCCTGTACTTCAATAAATTAAGGGAACGTTATTTTTTGGAAATAAGATCAGTAATGTCCCACTTCTGACTTAAAATATGTGTGTAAACTACACAATTTATTTAAGAAAACAACAAAAAAAAGCTGCACAAAATTCAGCCAAAGCAGCCAACAAAAAGGTTTATAACTCAGCGACTGTGATTTCCATCATAGCATGTGCTTTTAAAGCCATTTAGCATCTCATGTCATTGCCAAGCTTTTCATGTGTCATTAGGACTGGGCGATCTGTTCCATAGTCCAATCGTTCGTCGTCCCTGTGCCATCGATGACCGATAGCATCACTGCTGGGATAGTGTGGTAGAGGAGGTTAATGTACGCCCATTAGGGTAGTCCCATGCACCCTTCATAATCCGCAATGTGTGACATAAAATCCAAAAATAAATAAGTAAATGAAACAACAAAAGAAAAACTTAGCACACAAGTGACAGAGGACTACACACCAGGGGTTTACTTCTCATTTCCAGCATAAAGAGACTTTCACATGTTGGAATATGAAAATGAACGAATTAGATTTACCATAATTGTTATAAAAAGGCTTTTCAGTATATGAAATAAAGGAGCGTGTCCCTGATTGCACACTCGCATTCAGCTATAATTGAAATATCCGTTGAACTGTCAGACATGTACTCTGTCAGAATACACTTCTCTTCTTGAATGTTATAAAGATGACAATGAAGGATCAGTATCGCCACTCTGCACACACACCCACATTGATTTCAAAGCATGCAGAAGTCCAGGAATGCCTGTGTTGCAAGTGCCGGTTATCTGAAACTGTAGTGACTTGATTTAATTTATTATTAATCTCATATTGATGATAATAATTTAACCCATCAATGGAGAAATCAGCTAAAAATAGACTTTTTGTCTCTCGCCACAGTTCTATATGTAATTTCACATCGTTGACATCAGTGACACCTGTATTGATAATGATGGTTTAGTTGGTAAAAGCATGTTTTTACTGGAGACTGAGAGGTGTGATCAAAAGGTCCTTGGAAGGTCTGGGCCATGAAAACAAATCAAAAACCTTATCAGATTTTAGTGTAGCTTATCTAACATTTAAAATTAGATTCCAATATATATATATATTGTGAACTGTGAAATTGAGTGCTGACACATAATATATTGAAGCTACGTTTACTTTTTAACCATACCAACAGTCTTTGCTTACTGCCTGGATATATTGCCAAACTTTCATATTTCATCCACTTTCTCAGTACAAGTGCATGATACTGCAATAAGACTTGTGTGGAGTGATCTAAAAGTGACAGTAAAGATAATCTAGAACAGTTTATTTAATCAAACCTCATAATTACTAACTCAACGGCTATCTTTATCTTTGAAAAAACATATCCTTTACTGTCTAAACCACCATTATCATACCTCAGATTATTTAAACCAGCGTGAACCACACACTCACACACACACACTCACTCAACTATTTTAAACTCTAGAATTTCTTGTTTAAATGGATTTATTAAAGAATAGTGATCAGTATTTCTGTTCCTAATGTTGTGTATTGCATGCAGAATTTTATTTAATCTCTATGAGCACAGAGTGTGCTCATTGTGTCCCTGCAAAACTGACAACTTTGCTTTCTCAACACAAATGCAAAAGAGAAAATAGAGAGAGAGCGAGAGAGAGAGAGAGAGAGAGAGAGCGAGCGAGCACAGAATACATCCATCAGCTTGGTGCCACTGTGCTCTGGCTGCTTTTAACCCTACAGCTATCTACCTCTCTGTCTCCATCCATCCATCTCCCCTCCTCCTCCCTCTTGCAGGAATGCTCAAAGTTACTGATACACAGTATGCCAAGCCAGATGGTCAGCCGCACGGTCGAAGCATGTACCACTCGGTTTCAACACCCTTCTAACAAACCCTCCTCCCAACTCCAGATGGCATGCCATGCCTGGTTCTTGTGCCACAGGGGGACTGCGACAGTATCGGCGTGACTCGAGTGCCTTGGGGCATGGTCTATGTGCATGTGTGTGTGAGTGTGCTTGTTTTGGTATGTGAATGTAAGCGTGCATGCGCGTCCCTTAAGTGCATTTTTTGGGGGGTGTGTGTGTTTTAAAGTCAAATGCCTTTCTCTCTTGGGCTGCTGATTTCTCCCCGTTGGCCAAATTTGGCTGCTGTGGTTCAATATGGAGTTCCATCACAAATAATCCTCCCCACTGAGCCTCACTGTTTAAGTAAGTGATTTCAAACGGAAGAACACAGTCTGCGAAAACTTGTCATGGATTTCCAAAAACATTTCATTGTAGGAGGAATAATGTATACATACATATATTCTCCTCGGCTAAAGCTTCTGTTACACTTGACTGGGCTCATTCAGACAGAACACTGATATTGTGTTTCAATCCACTGTTTATGCTTCATCAGAAGCAGCTAATTAACACATCAGCCTCTCTGCTATCATTCGACTAGAGACATTCAGTAATACTTAGATTAGCATACTTTACATAGTCAGTGCCACACTTGTGTCTAGTTGTGCCTTGAGCAACACATAATCTTTAGCATTACAAAAGAAACACACCAAAGTAGATTTAATTTATTGTTTGCGTTTATTGCTAAAAAAAAAAAAAAAAAAAGAAAGAAAAGAAAAAACCCAGACTGTTCTCTTCTGCTGTATTTTCTTCCTGCTTCACCATGTAAATGTCAGGGGGTTTCAAAAGCAGTGAAATGGGAAACCAGGGGAGGAACTTTGCCTCTGATCTGGGAATATTTCTGCTGATCACCCTTCTAAATTAAAAAGCAGTTATGAATAATCCTCACTGGAGACTCTACTTAAATTAATACCTCAATTAGATTGGGAACATTAAAGGTAGTAATGATTCCACTCCTCTGTATTGTAATTTAAGGCCTGCTTGCTCTTCCCCAGGAAAGCAGCTCTTTGCACTGAATATATTAGAGTAGATTAATGAGAGGAGGATATGGAGGTGGTTTGTACTGAAAGCCAGTCCACTCTGTTTTTTCCTACACCCTTAATGGTATGAAATGTGAAGGTATATCAATCCTGCAATCTATGTCAGTCAAAGATCGCAGGATACTTTTGTCAACAGTTTTGGAAATGACTCTTAAAAGTAAGTTCACGCAAATGCCACCTCCACCAAAGAACAGCTATCTGGGCAAGGACGCACTTCAGTCAGGACCATCACCTTTCTATGTTGCTGTGCACTCCATGGCTCCACCTGAGTGCTGGGGTGGGGTTGTAACGATCGGTACGTGTAAGTGATCCATCCCTAATCGATCCAGACTGTCAGCATGGACTAGACATTCACCTCTGCCTGTTATCTCTATCTGTAAGGAAGCCTGCCTCTGGCACGTCAGTGACCACAGCCTAACCCAGCTGGTCAGCTCCAGTCACAACCTACTGTCGTGGAGATGAGTCACCTGTAAGTTTTAGCCTGTTCTTGTGGGTTTGGATCTGGGTCCAATGTCACGTTTAGCTATGGTGAAATGAACAACAGGGGGATATTGGCTGGCTTATATCGTATTAATAGGTTAAATCTATGGTGACCTTATTTTTGGTGAAGCAGCGTGATAATTGGAAGTCCTGCACAACACTAGGGATTACCATGTTTATCCTCCTTTAATCCCCATAAACATTAAGACACAACAAGCTACATGCTGATTAGCTTCAGGCAGGAGCAATCAATCAGAGAGAGATAAATAGCTCCCTGGCTTTCTATCCACATGAAAGAAGGACAAGTAAACAGCTAATATATTGCTGCTCAGAACTTACCATGGTTTTACCACCTCTATAAGCACCATGTGAAATGATACCATGTGGAAAGCCCGTCACTAGTTACATCTACAGAAGTGACAGATAAGACTTGCAACAATAAATCTTTCTAATACAGCATTTTCCAGTAATATTTTGGATTAAGTCTGTAACTTTAAAGTGGTTTTTTAAGGCAAGTAATTCATTTTAATAGTCAATTCTTTCCGAACTGCTGGTTGACAATCAAAAGTGTAAACATTTATCACATGCCCCAGACCTGTGGGTAGGATGCCTCCTTTGGCAGACAGGAGGCCATTTTGCCATGCTGCATATTTGCCTATTCAGACGGGGAATGGGCAGAACCCCTCAAGCAGAACATATTCAGGAGGTGCGTTTTGAGGACTTCATGTTTGCAAATGACTTGCAGGTACACACATAAAACCCCCTACCTGCTCTCGATAGAGAGACTTGTTGAAACCCAGACAAGCGCGGCTGCTCAGCGACTCTAACCAGATGCAGGCTTGAAGAGACAGGTTGTGTGGTGAGATGGAAAGGGTGGGGTGGTGGGGGGAATACGCGCTTTCCTTGTCCGTGCGACGCCATGATAAGGAGACACTAGAGCTTGTTTACATGCGGCAATGGGAAAACAAATTGAAAATCCCTGCCAGGACGCAGATGCATATCAAAACAGGATTATTTTAGAAATAATCGCCCATGCCACAAACTGTCACCAGCTAATCTCCACTTTGTTAGAATTCAAATTACTTTCCCATGTTTACATTGCCATTACTGCAAGGGCAGGGACCAGGGACTCTATGGGGGGCTATTTGCACAAGAGTAGCAATAAAAAAAACAGATAAAATAAACTTTCCATAAATATTCCAGACTGGAGAGAATGCTCAGGTCCTGTATGTCCTTTAGGAATATTGGATAGGACAAGCTTTTGGAATAATGGAGACTGAAAGGCCCAGTATAATGCAGAGGCAGCACACAGATTGAAAGTTTGATGGTTTGTCTATCTAGTGCTCTGATAGACTGGCAATTGGAAGAGCCAATCAGAAGTGGGCAAAAAACTACCAGAATAGCCTCCACTGACCTCCACCTGGCCAGAATATATCGGGCTCAGTTAGAGTGAGCCAAGCAAATCTGGGCTTGGCTAAGAAGAACAGAAGTGCATTAAGTTTGAGCTCTGTCGAAGGCAAAGGCGTCTCTTGTCTCTGGATCAGGTTTCTGGTGTTTATCACTTCTAGCTGTGCTGGCACTGAGGACAGTCACACTATCCCTTATCCAGTGCTGTCAGTCAGTGGGCCGAGCCATCTCAGTCATAGCAGCCCTGTGCATCAGCGTGCTTTAGCTCTGGAGGGAACCATGGAAAAACACACAGGGCTTATTGCCCGATATCCCAACCGATCAATGGGGCTTGTCCTTAAGTGAGAACGGAAGTGCAAAGCTGTGCAAAACAGTTCTCATGTATCAGAATCCTTGCCAAACCTTACATTGTTAATTCTGAATATACAAATTAGAAAACAAAAGTTTTTGTACACCTCTCAAACTTAATTGATAAAAAAAAATCAGCTAAGATGAGAAAGAGACAAGCTTCTGAGCATTTAAAGTCAAATAGTCCCCTCTTTAAGCCGCATAAGAGATAGCATCGCTCTGCATGTTTTTCCAAAAACTTTTCTGGCTTTCAGAGTCTCTGCACTAGTCTATTTGTTGCTTTGCCATGCTGTTATAGAGGTTGGCCTTATGGTTCCCAGAAGGATAGGGGATGTGTCTTGTGGTGAAAACCACACTGTGTGACAGACACAGAGGAGACATGAGGAAAGTAGTTCTCATCTCTGTTCAATGCAGCAGTGGTCACATCAAATGCTATTAACTTGTTTTCTTTTGGTTCACCAAAGGCTCCGGCATTCTTCCTCTAAAAATTAAATTCACAAACAAATTCATTTACAAATCCCGCACTCACAATGTCCTTGGAACACAAAGTGCATCATTTTTGAGGCCTAAATATTGCGATGGGTGAGCAAACACAAATTGATGGTGTTCACCCAGAGTGTTCTCTTCATAATGCTGGCCTGTTTCTGCGAGGCAAAGCATGCAGTCTGAGAGGAGACACTGTGGTGGTGACTCGAATCTACGACTCTGCTCTGACTTTGCTTATGTTCCCAGCCCTTGCCTGAGGCGGCAAACGGCTTTGCTCACTAAGGGAGGGAGGAGAGGGAGTGCGGCATGGGATGGTACGGGAGGGGAGGAGAGAGGCAGACAGAGGTAGGTTAGATTAGGTTTGACAGGGTAATGCTTTGAAAAGGGCCCTGTTAGATGATTTATTCTCAAACACCTACCCATAATGGACTAGTGCGTGTTTCTATTAAGAAAGATGGAGACGGTGCTATGCTCACTTTCATAGACACTCAGTGGTCTGTCATGCTGTCTGTCCCTCCTTTCAAACTTCAGTCTCTTCATCTTTTACGCTGTCCCTTATGTATGCACCCTCGCTGAGACAGACACTCCTACTTTTACTCTTTAAAATTTCTTACTCGTCATCAAAGATTCCCATCAGATAATTTGTCACTTAGTCCACCTTTGGATGTTTAACAGCATAACAAGCACACAACGCAGTGTTGTAACCAAGGAGACAGAGCTTTGCTGGAGCATAAGTCTTCTGTACTCAGACTCAGCATGAGACTTAGCACCTACTAGCTGCGTGTGACTACCCCTGTAGCCAAGCCAAAAGAGGTCTGTCTTTTTACATTTTTTTACTCGTTGTCTTACCAGCTGCTGGGCTGCAGCACTCCGTGTGGGAGTGTAGCGGTTTAGAGTACACCAGAAATGGAGGAGGATAGAAGAGGAAGTCAAATAAACATCATCTCTGAAAGCGTGAATGAAAAGATGATGGTTATACCAGACAGACTCTGGAAGCAGTTGAAACCTTGAGCTGTTTGTTTAATCTAAACGAGAAAAGGACTGCAACACAATAAACATACACCCATACTGAACATCATAAATAATCCAACCCAGTCAAAGCAGCATCATTTCAGGTTATGCTCTTTCTTTCACCTATTTTCTGTTCACAATAGCATCATCACTAACCAGGATAGAACTTTTGTTGTTGTTGTTTTTCAGTTTTTCACTAAAACTACACACGTGCATACTGCAGGCTGAAAGGACAAAATGTTTCTGCTGAGTAGATTTTCACCCTTCACTTCTTTTTTTTTCAACGTGCTTTCATAACCCTGTCTTAGGCCTTGAGTTCAGAGCATGACTTCCTGTGACTGGGGCGAACCAGGCTGATAACAGTGGTTTCAGTTAAGTAGGGTCAAAGTTGACATAGGAACATTAGAGCAGCCAGTAAGAGAGAGCTGGCACTGCTTGGACAACCCAAACAGGAAGCAGCGTTTTATTCAGTGCGGTTGACAAAGATATCAGGCTTGAGAGAACTATGATGGGGTTAGGGTAAGATATGGATGCCTGCTCTATAAGCCATGGCAGGAAGGAGAAGAAATAGATACCATCCTTTCCGCAGTGCTGGGAAGGTGCAGCTCATATCGGACAATCATATTACAGAAGAAAACAAACACTACTGCAAGACAAAAAATTCAATATTTAACAGTTCATTATACTAGTAAGTAGAATTTATCAACGCTAAAATACTGTGACCAGTTTTTTTTGTGAAATTTTTTCACATTTTTGCTTCATTTTGCAATTATTTGGCCTCTCTTCACCTATTCAGGGTTTTTTTTTTTTTTTGCCCACACCTCTGCATCCACTGATCTCATGCACAGCTACACATAAAACCTACAAAGGGCTACACAACTGCCGCTGTAACTGACATGAGCTGGGTATTTTATTTTCATTTGTGCACAGGACAAGAGTGAATCATGGCAGCATTGGTGTGCAGGCGCCAAAACAGCCCGCTGATGTTTCGCTCACAAACACTGCACTCCATCCTAAATCTCATGCATCAACTTTTCTCCAAGGCAATTTAATGCACCCCTTTCACGTATAATGCATTTTTAGAAATGTCAAACAATATAACTATAAATAAAACACCTTTCCACAACAGGCGCAAATGCGCACAGCTACAAAGGCAATACAGCTACATAACTGGATGCATTAGTGTTTTGTCTCTAACAGCAGAAAGCCCAGGTCACTATGTACCGTTGCAATAAATCCAGTTAATTTATTGTCAAGACAGTTTGCTGAAAACCAACATTCATTATGTTAGCTCGCTCAGTGGAACATGTCAGCGGGCATTTTAGATGTTCAGAGTCTGTTAGTGTTTTTGTTTGCACAGCAGTGGCAGAAGCTGCAGTCTCGCATTCCGGTGACTTTTGAGGCGGTGAGAATTGATACACTATCTGTGGCAACAGAAACTTCACTACCTGCCTCTCTCCCTTTTCTCGGCCCCACACGGATGTAGGTTTGTGCCTGCAGTTGTGCACAAGTTCATCTGAACAAAAGCAATACAGCACTCACACGTAGCTGTGAACCTCAGTGTGACCACCTTTACCACAGGTTGCCTTTGGAAGCTCTCACCCCACACCCCTCAGCCCGTACCCCCCCCCCCCTCCAGTTTGAGGAGCTGTTAGAGACAAGTAGCAGGGCTGTGGTTTCTCTTGTTGCATGAACCATTTGAAACCATTCATCACTGACCCACAGAGTTATTTAATTAATTCCAATTCCCAGTCTAATTCCTCTCTGAGAGAAATGTTCCTGAAATTAAATCATCTTAAAAAGAAAAAAAAAAAGAAAAAAGGAAAGTGACCCGATCACAATCTGTATAAATTCTACTCTGGAGAAAAGCCTAGCGTAAATGTCAAAGACTTAAATAAATTTGTATATAATTTGCTGTGCATAGATGGATTTCCTTTAAATACATATAAAGATGAAGCTGATCCACTTTATTGAGAGCATGACAAAGTCATACAAATAGAGGGCGGGTTAGAAAAGTAGGAAGAAAGGTGTATGAAGCTTTGTTGGCTAACACATTACTAGAAAACAAGATTGGAGCGGTCACAGCCCCCATACTGTGCTCCGGGGGAGGAGTGTGATGATGATGAAACAACTGATGATTCACACTTTACTGTCAGAGGTTGTCAAGGGAACGCTCACTCACACGCCTAGAAAAACAGGGTGCGATTGGACTGTGGCACTGACTCACATCTCCACCGTCTCTCAGTTGCATTTAGATGTACCAGCAGCCTTGTTATTTCCAGTTTAACAATGCTGAACTATATCCATAAAATGTTTTGAAAACTTGTCCGTCATCTGTGCTACATGAGCATGTACGCTGTGCATTAAGTGCAGCTGGGAGCATGTGTTTGTGTGTCTCTGTACCTACAGAAAGTAAAGGTCTGTTCTTCATCAGTTTCTCAGTAGGAACAGATGTCTATGTAGGCCTACTTGTGTGTTCTCATTGTGTCTAATCTTGCCTGTGCTCCTCATCTTCTTTCTGCCTGCTCCTCATCATGGTCCTGTTAACTCCCGAACATGAGGGTAGGGAAATGAAGATTTCTCTTCCATGAAACACTGTTCAACTTCCTGCAAAGAGGGGCACTTCCAGTCATAAAGAAAGCTTTGAAAACGAGGTCAAACAGACTGTCACGTCAGTCACTGGTTATGTTAAATTACTCATTTAAATTACTCATACCTAATGGTATTAGCTATAAATGGACAGGGTTTAGCACGGCCCGTACAGTTAGTTTTGATTAAACATATATTACAACTTTCTTCTTAAATTTGTTATTTTTTTCAATTGCGCAAAGTGAATACTGCCCTGAGCCAGTAAAACTACCCATCTAATACATCCAATTATCTGGCATTATAAATTGGTCAAGGTCCATTTATTGTGGTCAGATACTTTTACTTCAGGAGTAGTGACCTGATGGCCTGGGGATAGCCTGCGTGTCTTTCAGGCCCAGTGGTATCTGTCTAAACACTGATAGAGCTCTTCCAGAGCTTCCTCCTGTCATCCAAAAACCTAGCTGCTAAAACAAACACTGACACAAGCATCTGTCAGTGACATGCCACAGGTATGTGAAAAGCAGGAAATAATCTTTTCTTCCAGTGTATTCACGTCTGCATTTGTGGCTGCCATTGTTCAGCATGTGCCCTCTGTTTTCTCCCCTTTTCCCTGTACTTTATCCCTCTATTTCCTGTGTTGCTCAATGGTTACACTCAGGTCCTAGCTCTTTGTTTTTATGTAGTCTACTTACTAGTAACTGTGTGCATCAGGTCCATACAAATCCTGTCTACCTGATTGCAGTCCTACCTTCGTGGGCCTCACCCCATTATTGATAGTTCTCTTGTTGCTCCTTACATGTTCATCTTTCTTCAGCCGTTGGCTGCACTTCCCAGCAGCAATTACCAAGTGCTGCATGGTCAGCCTTACTACTTGGTGTTTTCACCATGACCTCACTTGACCATTATCTTCACCTTTCTGCAAAGCTAACTAATAGGCAAAACTGAGAAATGAAGCTAATGTAAGTTCAGAAAACTGCAGTTTCTGTAGGTCTGACATGTGGCTGACTCAACAAAGCTGGACCTCTTCACTACACAGTGTTTGTGATCTTGGTGCTTTTCGGGGCATCCTTAATAGATTATCTAGCTAAAAATATGCTTCCTGTGTGGTACAAACTATCCAAGAGTTTTGTTTTTCAGTTTTAGTGTGTGAAATTTTAGTGTTTCATTGGTCTTTTACTTTGCACTAACTGGTGGTGATACTTGTTTGTCCACTGACACTGCCATCCAAATGTGGTAGCAGGAAAAAAAAACATTAACACTGAAGAGTCCAAAATCAATAGGTGATGTCACAGTAGCTTTTTACATTTTTTATACTGTGTATGGTTATAACTGTGCCTGCATACACTATCGTGTAGTGTAGTTGCCTATTTTTGTGCCCGTGGAAAGATAAAGCTGCATTGTTCATTTTGATGCATCTGTGTGACCTTGAATGGAAAATTAGTGGTAATATGTGGATACGGATATTATTTAAAGTTCAAGTCTTAGTGAGCTGTGGTTACTCTTGCTTCTGTGAATGGGAAGAGCTTACTCAGATAACACTGAACTCTGACTAAACAGGCATCCTGTCCCTGCTTTATATGCTTTTCTAACCCTAACCCGGGGAGCATTTGAGGCCATGGAAGCCTGTGTCTTTATCGTCGACTTGGACTCATAAAGCTACCGGGCCCAGGGATGCAGCGCACTCTACCAAGCATGTCAATCCCATCTCCCTTCACATCAGTAGAGGTTGGTCTTGTCAAGTGTGGTGCAGGATGTTTGATGGTTGTCTCTTGCATGGTGCTGCGTGTTAAGATAACAAAAGCAGGTACTTTCTCGTCCCCTCACTCTGCAGTACCCGCTTGGAAGCCACTTACCATCACTCATTCTGTGACAGAATGGGAGGGAGGAGTGGCAAGGATGAGGAGGCAGCATAAACAAGATCGTAAAAAGTTTTTAAAGTAAGTGGACAGCAAGCAAGTAATGTCTTTCTTATAAGCTGTTTAGTTTCCTATATGTAAGCCCTCCAGTGCACACCTTTTACCTGTCTCCCATGTTCTTATTTGTCTTTTAACGTTCTCAAGTTGTGTTTTAAGTTTCCCTCTTGGTTTCGGTATAAAAGTAGTATTTTTGCCATGCAAAGCACTCACAGACTCTCCCTCTGATGAAGTGCTGACTGCTTGAAGGCCATGAGAGCCCAGAACAGACTCCCATGGACTAGGTTAAGTTACAGCACAGCTGGAGACGTTGCCTATAAACTTTCATCACACTTGAACAAACACATGCAGTGATGAATCACATGGAAGTGTCATGACGGGAAACCAAATACTTGGGTTTGATTTTAACGAGTGTACCAGGTTCAGGCTTAATCTGGAATGCTGTTTACTGACCAACTGTGCAGAGGGTCCTATTGATAGAGACCTGGGTTGGGTTGCTCTCTAATTATCAAGTAGGTGTAAGCTATGTTGCACAGGTACTGACAACATTTTGACCTTTGACATATTGTCAAACAGACAATATGGAGTATTTCATTTATGTCAGACATGCTTTTAGAAACATTTTTTTGTGATTTTCAGTTTCCTGACTCACTTCAGTAATTAAAACACAAAACCACAGAGTGTTTTTTGTGTATTTATCTGGGTATCTGTGTGACTCACCAATAGAAAGACAGAAGCCACACAACACAAACAAGGCAAAGGGTTAGGCAGACGTCACTGATCAGTACTGATATACTACTAATATTCATTTTTTGAGTCTAGCATGAGCGTGGCGAAAAACACACAGTTTTACCTCAAATATATTTTTGCAAACTGAAAGTGGTCTATATGACATATACTATGATGTGTGTCTAATAAGAGGGCCACACTGTAACTCCAGGGACAAGTTTTAGGAGAGAGCATGTGTCACCGAAAACAAACAAAAAAACAAAAAAACTTGAAGCAAGTCAAAACTGCAGTAAGGCAGTGAAAAGAGGAGGAAAGAGTAAAAAACAGAAAGCCCAGAATGAATACATTTCAGGAAGAGCCTTTATTCTGAGTCTGTACTTGGCAGCATATAAATACAATATAAATAGCACCAAATGGGTTGTTATAAAATTGTCAAGAGTTGTAAATAATCCCCAAAGATCCCATTGGAACATAAAAGCGGACCAGCTCTTATGCACAAGTACAGACATGCAGCCAAACGTATATTTTAAGTTTGTGCATTATACAGAACCCCCTTCCCAGTACCACTTTAGCACTCAAAAGCGCTCGCAAACACACACACTGCTGTTTTTTGATTGGCTGAGCAGTCTGAAATACTATTACCTGATCCAGTGTGGAAAAAATAGAAAATGAACAAAATGTGCTTTCCTTAGACCTGGAAAAAAAATACTTGGCAGGAAAACAAAGAAGTAAACACGTATTATAAGAATGCATACATGCACACACACACACGCCACTGCTTAAAGCTGACCTCAGGCAATAGTTTTCCTTCAATAATGCAAACAGACATCTTTATTGCTTTGTTTGGTGAATGGCATGATTTATGAGGAAAACTTCCTATCAGCAGTATTTCAGTTGCTGTATACCAGGGGACAGTGAAAGGGCTGACTGCAAGACATAGGACAAGGAAACACCACAGCTAAAATATCTAAGAGAGACATGTTGGAAATGCTGCCTCTGGTGGTCATAAGTGGAATGCAATGCAAAAAGTATTAAACGTAATGATATTTTATCACTTTTTATTCTATAATGATTAATATCAAGTTTAAATTTGCATTATTTTGTTTTTCCTGTTTCCTTCACCTCTTTTTGAGCCCATTCATTTATCCCAGCAAAGTCGAGAGAAGCAGATTCAGTGATTATAGAGACTTATTGTATTATAACTCAGCCAAAGATTAAAGGGAGAAACAGGGGTAGAAAGATGAGGGAAAGCTAAAGTGCTGCGCTTGCATTTTATACACACAAAGACTTTTTAATGCATATGCATCCCCAAATTCTTCTTCACAAATGGGTGCACCTTGAGCAAATATATTCCAAGCTATCTATCCAACTAACTTTTGAGGTAAAACAAAAAAAACCCCAAAAAGGTGTGTGTGTGTGTGTGTGTGTGTGTGTGTGTGTGTGTGTGTGTGTGTGTGTGTGAGGGGGGGGGGGGGGGGGGGGGGGGGTCGTATTCCGGCTGACAACAGAGGAGCATATGTGTAACCATTCGATGCACTCGCTTCACCAGAGTGCTCCCGGTGATGGTGGCTAACAGTAGCAGTGATATGGCGGATATCACACAGACTGGTTAATGAGCATTAGTATTAGAGCTAAGAGATGCACAGGTAAAAACCCAGAAGAAGGAACCTCCTGAGGATATGTCTAACTTTTTAAATCCCCCTTTTTTCCTCTTCTTTATTTTCCCCCTACGGACCATTAGCCAGTATGTTCCTCCCACCTCCCCACTGCACCTCCCTCCCTTTTTTCTTTCTTTCAGCACGTTGCAATTAGCACTCTCATTGAATATTGAAGGTATGAAGAAGAATGGGGCTTTTTAGCCGTTTCTCTTCCGCTAAGACCATAGCGCCGCTGAGGGATGGCTGAAGGCTTCGACTAAATCAGGATGCTGAGCTACAGCAACAGCACTTAGAGCCAAACAATCACTGATCATTTATTTAGTCAGCCTTATTTATTCATCCGCGTTTGCTGTTGCTCAGAGTTGTGATTATTTCACTTAGGTTTATTCTCATGTGATTCTCTCATCTTAAAGCAGATAACTCTTCTGAGATGCTCAGATTAATGAGAATGCTTAGTTTTGCCAATTCAGATCATTTTAAAATACCTAGGAAAAAAAAAGTAAGGAATGTACCGCATCGGTTGAGTGTTTTATTAGAGTCTTACACTTTTTATCTCCTCTATGTTTTTGCACTGCATCATGATGATCTTATTTTCAAAAGTGCACTGCTCTTATATTACTCAGCACTTGCAGGATGTATCATATCCCTGCTTTGTGTAATTCAGAGCTGAAAACAGTCCTATTGTACTCCTACATGTGTTGAATGGACGTTCGCTTGTGAACTATTAAAGCAGGTAACTGGCAGAGAGATCTATCAGTAGACCTTCTCAGGATCCAACACACTAGCACAAACCACTTGTGATTATCTACAAACTCTCCATGCCTTAAAGCCACATAATCAGGCATGATCCTAATTAACGCAAGCCTTCTCCCACACATTCATCCTCACCACAGGAACACACATACACACACACATGCACACAAACATATAAGGCACATGCTTCCTGCCAGACCTCGCACATTAACACAAAGTAACACCAGACATTGATTCTCATACATAGTAGATTACAAAGTCTCATTCTCTTACTGTCCAACACCCGAACCCAGCTCATATTGCACTCTATAAATACATTTACAGTCTTAACAGGTCTGGTATGCAGCTGAACTTTACCACTTGTTGGTTGTGTGGCAGATCTCCCATGGTAAGTCTGCACTGGGTACAGATGGGTGAGGTAGGGTGGCAGTAACTAAATCTCTCTTGGATATATTCATGTTTGAACTTGTCACTACATGTTGTTCAACTGGCCTAATGGATGAGTAAATTTCACTTGTTAGCGATGCTTGTTACTTTGATGCCGTCCTCACTGCAGGCCCCCACATTTCATACACTTTTATTTTTATTTTTTCAAGGTATAATTGCATTGTGCGTATGATTTAATCAAGCTTTTATTCATATGCATCTGAAAGTGCTTTAGAAGCAATTGCGCATCTTTTTACATTTTGTGAAAATAGCAGGGTGCTGATGGTCTGATGTTATGCACCGCTTCTGCTACATACAAGCACACACACACTGATAAGGAAAGGAAAGTATTTGCCGTCTTGTCTCCTACCACTTCCTTTCATATAGCTGTGCTCTGTGGTTAAGAGTCATAATGCATAACATAAATGTACCACACACAGACACTGATGCAAATACAGAAATCAAATACACACACACACACACACACACACACACACACACACACACACACACACACACACGCAGTCATTTCCAGGAAGTCACGTTGTGCAGTGCAACTGGCCACAGGCACACACTTATCATTTCTTGAGATTTGATGTGTCTCCTTATACTGAGGAGCACTTGCTGCAGACAGCTTCATTCAACCACATTCAAATAACCACAGCAGTAATAAACGTAAAGATTACGAAAGGAGGGGGAGAAATTGAAAGGAGACAGGTTGCAGCCAGAGAAGAGACTTGCTATAGGTGAGGGCCAGACCACAGTGTGAGACAGGCTCCAGCTTTCCCTTACAGCTCCATCAATGTTTAATGCAGTGGAGCAGAGAGGGGGCCAAGCCTGTGCTGCCACCCTCATACAGGAGGTCATCTCTGGAGTCGTCAGGGTGGAGGGAGATCATAGCGATTTAAAGGGTGTGACAGGAGACAAGGGTCTGTCGCACAAAGTGTCTCGTGGAAGAAATTCCATCTCATAGATTTTTGTAAAGCTTTGTTTCAGCACATCAGCCTAAAACATATTTCCATGCATAACATTTTTTTTTAATTAGCAAATGCATTTAGCAGGAAATGCAATACCATAGGGATATATTTAAATTCAGTTAATGAAAAATGTTCATTGACAACATTTCCAAGCCCACAATATTTCTTCCTGCTGACTGCAAACATTTATGGTGATGTTTAGAAAACTTGAAGGATTAAATACTGAAAATAAATGTTTAAATGAATGTGCATTTGTTGTTTTTTTAAAAAAAAATTGATTGTTGTTGAGTTGTTGGACAAAGCATTGCTAAGCTTCTCTGTGTATCTAGAATATGTATGATTATTTTTTTTCCCATCAACATTAACTGCAAGAAAATACAGCACAGACAGTGCTACAGTATTTTACCCTCTGGCAAGAACACAAGAATGTAGAGGATAATACCTTATGAATGTGAGTTAGCGAGTGGCTCACAAAGTTTGAGCCCATTTGTGAGAGGACATCCTGCGATGATAAACACACAGCACTAGGCGGTGACCAACCAGACACCTACTCTGTGATTGGGTCGCGAAAAGGCCCACTTTCCTCAAATTCACTCACACTCAGTGGGATACCCTTCATAGTCATCTCCTCCCACAGTATGAAAACACACACGCACTCACAGTGGAGGCATCTGTGTGCATTTTGGAACACAAACACCTACAAGCTGTGATTACTTGGACTAGAAGTCTGCCTTCCCTGTCATTGGGACCATCGGTTGAAGGAGTGTTCATATGTGTTTGTGGAAGGGGGGGAGGGTGGACATAAACAGAGTTAGACAATGACCTTCATCAGCTGTACCCATAGAGAGGGCTGTGGCTGTGGGTTGAGACAGATACAAAGGACAAAGAAGACAATGATGGGCAAGATTGCAGGCATAGATGGATAGATTAGCAGCAATCACCGTGAATATCACTGACCGAGGTGTAGATTTCCTCAAAGAGGAAATAGATTTAAAAAATAAATTCTTAATTTTAAACCATGTTTTTAAGTATTTATTTATTTTTCACCCAAATTTCTTATGTTGTTTTTGCAATTTTTGTTTTTATTTTTTGCCAAACTATTAGCTCCTGAGCCACACCTAACTTCTCTGGCAACACACAGCACACAGGCATCAAGCAATGCACATATTAGCTCATGAATGTGTCCTGAAGGGATGTTAAATGTGCGGCATCTGTGGCTGGCAGGCAGGGAGGGATGGATGGATGGAGAAAGGGAAAAGGAGAGGGAACGAGGGGGGAAAGTGCTGAGTCTGACACCGTCTCTGTGTGCCGCTAACACAGGAACCAATTAGCTAGAAGCCAGCTTCCGTTGCCTGTGCCGTTACAGGACCTCCTCTCTGAGTCCCCAGGGCTGACTTCAGCTTCAGGGCTGTGGTGGTACATATACTGTATACAGTAGACAAGTTATAAGAGAGACACAGATACTTGGCAGACATGCTACAGACGGGGATGTGGTGTGGCCTTCTAGACAAAAAAAAGTGCAGACAGACACAAGAGGTCAAAGAGGTAAAGGGCAATATGTACTGTTATCGCAAGTATGAAACCATCACAAAAGTGCACGCTGTGGTCAAATTCACCAACACACTGACTGACCCATGTCACCTCATCCTTATATATCAAATGTAACACATCTAAAAAACATCTCATAACCACGGATACCACACTGTCTGCAGCTCATTTCCTCTCACGTAACAAACACATTTCACAATTTTTCACACGCTTAGATCGACAGACCCCTCTCCCTTCTTAAGTTAATATACAAACACCCAAGCATTTCACCCATTCATACCTGCCCACAGTGTATACTTGCAAACACGTAAACACGCAGACACACATCGCCTCAATGCCCTGCTCAAAGAAGGCACCAGGTGACGCAGTCCTTTTATGACAATTATTGATCCTCTGGAGCGCAGTAAAAACTATCCCCAGACAGACAACAAAAATAACTGTAACCATATAACAGCTTCCTGCCAGGGGAACAGATCCCACAGTGCGTCCACGTGACTGGACTATTCCTGGAGCATACTGTAGACCCCTAGCAGACCAGGGCACTGACCAAGCATGCACTCACATAGAGGATGAGAAGAGATGAGGAGAGGAGAAGGTTATAGAAAAGTGTACATTCAGACTTTGTCTGTTCTTCTACCTCTCTTTTACCAAGAGGCTTTCAATTTGATTGTTTATGAGCTGCTTTCTTTCCCTCACCATATGGTGCTGCTCACTTTTAATTATGATAATATCAGCGTCTTTGTCTTGCATAGTCCATTTATGTAATAACATTTTCTCAATCCACTACTCGCAACATACATCGCCCTTCATACCCGCACGCACACTCTGCACATTTCCTCCAGCAGAGATGCAAGTTATCAAATCTGTCCTCTTTGAAATCCTAAATGTCTTTAGAGTATTACACTGCAAAAAAGAAACACAAAAGGAGAGGATGCTGAATTCAAGTTATTTAAAGTGTAAGAGTGTGCTATTGTATCCATTGCTTTGTGGTTGAATTTGTACCACAGGAACAATGGATAAGATAAGTCAGGATTTCTCTGACAGAACAATTTGGCTGTCAACAGGGGGATAACGGTTATAAAGCCGCCTTTGATTCTGTCACTCTGCCATTAATAGAGTCAGCCAAAACCCAGTTCTTAGAAGGATGGTGGCTACCTCTGATACATTAAACAGCAACAGAGGGGAGAGTTAACAAAAACTGGAGGGATAGCAGTTCACACATAGACAACGATATTAACAGCACTGGTTCCCAACCCCTTTTATTTGGCACATTCTTATAGTTTTCTCACAAGGGCTCGCTTTAGCAGACTTATTCCACAAATTCATTCATAATTTTACAACGCATGAATCTGTGCAGCAGTACGTGCTCCTGTATATGTGCATGTTTAGACTTGGAATATGCTACACTTAGGTTGTAGTGAAACTGAGACCTTTTCATTTGCTGGAGTGTGTTGGAAACTAAAGATGAGAATTACACCAATTACACCGATATGTGGAATATAGAGGAGAGGGAAAATCTCAGCATGCATTTAAAAAAAAAAACAAGAAGAAGCTACTGGGGAGCACAAGGGGCAGAAGTGGTTTTGGATATTATCTAGAGTTAGATATGCGGCAGTAAGCTGTCAGACAAACAGCGTTCAGTCCTGTCAAACTCAAATACTCCACTATCCACATTAAGTTCTGGCTCCCAGCCAGTGACAAAAACCTCTCATCAATGCCATTCCTCATCTGTCCTCGGAGGCCAATTGTCTGCTGTGTTTGGACCAATTGAGCTTAGATCTCAGTTCAGACCAGCATTCTATGTTGTCACTAAAGTACTGAAATCACAGTCTGTATTTATACACAGAATTTATTCTGAAAGATGCCATTAAATACTGCACAATGACACAATAATGGGGAGAAAGAGAGAGACAGAGAAAGCAAAGAAAAGTGACTTAACAGGTCTTATTTCATTTTCCTAATAACTTATCATCTGTCTGTGTTATCACCTCGTTAGTGGTTGCAGTAGTGGCTCCACTAAATGAGACATACACTAAGTAGCACTTTGTAGCCGTGCTGCCCCTTGAGGGGAGTTTCGACTGGGGAAGGTCTGTTTGATCTCAAATCTTATCTGCTTCATTTCTGTTCTCTTATGTGGTGCTCACCAACCATCACTATGATTTGTGGTCAGGCTCAAGTCAAGTGTGTTACCACGTTGCACACAGATGTGTTTAGCTGCATAAAAATACAAACGCACACACCATCAAAACAAAATGGTCCTTTTGCAAACCTCAGGCAGTGTGAAATGAGTGTGCTTGCTTTCCCTGTGTCTGATAGCGTTTCAAAAGCTGTTTGTTTAGACCATACTGCTGAAGAAAATACAAGCATACTGTCAGTGCTGTGTAACTTATTTGAACAAGTCCAGAGCCAAATATTGTCTTTTTCTTCTGCCAGAATGACTCACTTGCTCACTACTCATTTAAAGTCTGTATAAATTGCTCTCTATCTTGCATCCATATGTCATTTCCCACAATTATTACAAATTAAAGCCAAGTTTTTGTACCAAAACTGAATCCTGAAGACTTGCTTTTGAAGATTTAAAAATAAACCACTTTTACCTGGACAGAGAAGAAAAGTTGAGTCCATCTCAATCAATTTTAAGAGGTGTACTGGACACCTCTTAGCTTATCTAAAACCCATGCTGTGGATTTTTCAATATGTGCTGCTTGTGTAAATGAAAGAATCGCATTTAAAATAAAATAATGAATTATTATCATCCACTTTTTTTCTTTGTAAAGCTTATTTGACGCTGTTCTTTAAACCCACCAGACAGTGAAGGAACACTTAAACAAATAGAATTAGACAGCGGATAACCGTGGCACAATACAATGGAGGGTCAGTGAAATTGAAAACATATTTCCTATTTCCTTGCTCTCTTTCCTATTCCTGTGCGCAAGCCCTGTGCATCTATATGTGAAATAGATTCTTATGCCATCCAGAGTCCTTCACGCTTCTCGGTAGCGATGCCCATAAGTATAAAGGAAGGTAAGTATGCATGTAGATTAGGTCGGGCACAGGAGATGCACGCCTAGAAGCAGTTGGCCTGTTTTAGTGGAGAAAAGTATTTTCTGCTCGAGAAAGAGAAACACTGGAGGGTAGGCTTTTCTGCAGTGTCTGCAATAAGAGTGCTAATTTCTGGAGGTGTCTCCTTTCGATGGGGGTTGTTGTTAAAGACTGGAAGGCCAGGAGAGGACTTAGGAGGTTTTGGGGGGGTGCTGGGGGCTTCTAGTAGCAGGTTATCTGTTTAAATAAAGCCTTGCAGAAGCTGTGTGATCAAGGAGGGAAAAACACACATGCGGGGGAAAGAAATCTAAAGGTATCCCTGCAGACACACTTTCAAGCACTTACAAAAAGGGAACACATTTTAGTGTGCAAGAAGTCGCGCACAAGCAAGCACAGACAGTATGTCTCTTTTAACAAAGCATTATGAGACTTATTGTTTCCACGCTCTTTTTGTCTGTTGTGTGTAAAACATGTTTTATAAAAAATAGAACAATAGTCAAGGACTGAGTTTCTGTGAGAGCAGAATTCTTCCTGTGGTTTTGGTTTAGGTTTTTTTTTTTCTTATTTAAATTAAATCTTAGTGAAACACTTTGAAACACAGGACTAACAAAACCTCTATTGATATAATAAAAAATGTTTGAATTCTTTCAGTGTGAGAAATCAAGAGTTTGCGCTGGCGAATTATCTACCCATCTTCATGTCTGCAAGAAAAACAACAAGAGGAAGAAAAAGAGATAATGTGAGAAAGAGAGGAAACTGACAGACACAGGACGACTGTGAAAGTGCTGTAGATAAAGAGTGGCGATTTCAGATATAGCCTTTAGCAGAACAGCCATGATGGTGGCTGAACACAGCTGTCAGACCCAGATGGTGAGGTGCTAATAACATTCAGAGTTTTGCAGCGCACCGTTTATTTTCTAATAATAAAACTGTTAGCGCTTGCTAATAGCATAGCTCTGTGCTTGCCAAGCACGCGTTCTGGCTGACACTCGCACCCCTCTGTGGCCATTTATGTGCCATACTGCCGAGCTGAACGGGTCTTTACACACTGAGAGAGACACACACACACATATTGACAGACTCACACGCTGGCCAGATACACTCTATTATGTGTAACCAAGCAGATCACAATGGCCCTAATGTCATTTAGTGTTATAAACATGTAGAGGTGAATGTAAACTCACGCATCCTTTCATACACATTTGAGAAAACTTGTCTTGTAGGATGGGAATTTTTAAATTAGGTGAACACATCAACTTTTAAAGGAATGTCGCAGCTAATCTGAAGCCAATTATGATGATGATCAGATGCATGGGCGTTCAAATCCACTCACTTCCTGTAAAACGTTGCTGCTGAGGAGTGCTTGAGCAATCAACCAAATCCACTCCAACAGCTTTTGTATGAGAGTACAGAAAGTAACTGTTTGCTGTACATTTAGTAATCACATAATTTCAGAAATAAGAAATCACAGGGGGAATATTCTATGTCAAAAGTGAATTAAAACTTCAAATATATTCAGAGAGCAACTAAAAAAATGAGCATAATAAGAAACAAATCTCTTTTTTTATTAGAAAGAAAAATCGAATTCCCGAATGGCTTGTGTCTGGACGGTGATTCTGGGCAGAACACCCAGACTCCCAGAGACAAAAACAAAAGGTGCTATTCTCTGAAAAGTGCTGACTCAACACACTGTGCCCTACAATAGAGAGCTGCTGTGGCGTGACACGGTGTGTCACTGACCCTAAAAGACTGCTGTTTCCATTTATAGACCTTTTCATTTTAGGTTGGATCGATACTGTAAAGCCACGTGTAGGTCAAAAAAAAAATCTACCTATTTTTTTTTTTTAATTTTTCTTTAAAAAAATGATAAATTCAGGCATTTTTCTTCTCTTCAGTAGCTGGCAGCAGGCAGTGACTGGAAACATGAGGCGAAAAAGAAATGGGTGACATGTGACAAAGGTCCACAGGAAAAACTGTGATACGTTTACATAGTATGCGTCTTTTTAACTACCGGTTAGTGTGATGCCTTACACTAAGCAACTGAGAAATTTGTTAAATTGAAGTGTATGCGTGTCTGTGTGTGTAGAAAAAACCAAAAGAACAAGCTACGTTTGTCAGTATCATATGAGGTTGTTTCACCTCGCAAGTTATTTATTAAATATTTCAACAGGAGCCAATTTCCCGTTAAGTGTCATTACAGTGTTTCTGCACACATGTACGCCTGCAAAGTGCCACAATTAATTGGACTTCATTTCCGGGAGATAATTTCCGACTGTTAGGCAGGCTGTAAAGGCACATCACCGTGCACATAATTACACAGGAAGGCAGAAGCAGCCTGCAGAATTTATCTTCCACCCCAAACATGAGAGGCTGGTGAGTGGGACTCTGCAGCAGCCTTTGAAGAGGCATTTATGTCTGTATACTAACTGTCTCTAAATGAGCTAGCACTGTCATATCACTGAGATGCAGCTTAATTTAGGTTTTAAACTCCCGCAGTCTGTGCCTCTATATTACTAAGTCCCTCAAAATATTTACCAAATGAATGAATTACAAAGATGCTGAATTAAATTACATCACCCTGGTGGATATATGAAAAAATAGGACGGTGCAGGAACAAGGAAGCAGAATAGCAAACACACTGAACAACACGAATGAACTTTAAATTAACTGTGGACTGGATCTCCAGCTGTCTCATGTAGCTGAAAGCAGAAACCTGTGTCTTGAGTAACTGAGCTTCTCTCTGCCAGAGTTATCGTTTTTCTTAATATTATGCAAGGATCTGTAACACAGAAGCTATTTTTTTTCTAGTTGATTCAGATGTGAAATCACTTCTGTACTGCAAGGTTTGAAATTGATAGTAATTAAGATGTGATGGGAGATGTTTGAGAACGGGGGTCCAGGGCTTTTGTTGAAGGTCTTTATTGTTGAACTGCAAAAAACCCCAAAAACAAAACACAGGTGAACACAAAAATGTGTCCTTAAAGAGGACATTAAATGATTTGTGGAAGCCTATGAGGTGGATTAAGGACTGGTAGGTTGTTAACTGAACAAACACACACATCCACACATGTGCAATAACACTAAGTGCAATAATCTTTTCTGGCATCGTTGTATTTTTACTCAGTTGTATATAGCATTCGTATTCTATTTTTATCTTATTGTATATTTTTATTCTATTTTATTCTACTGTATATAGTATATTATTTTATTCTATTCTGTACAGCTGTGTACTGTATTTATTCTTATTGTATTCTAATTTTTGCGTCATAACTTTTGCACTGTCCACTTCCTGCTGTGACAAAACAAATTTCCCACGTGTGGGACTAATAAAGGTTATCTTATCTTATCTTATCTTATCTTATGAAAAACTTCTAGTTTTTCTGTGTGTATGACTGTGTGTGTGTGTGTGTGTCTATGTGTGTGCGTGTTTGTGTGTGTGACAGAAGGTTCCGGGGCTGCTGTGTGCAGTACCGGCTGGCAGGGTGGCTGTCAGAATGGCCCTGTTTCCTGTGTCAGCTCTAAAATAGGTCCAAACACAGCAGAGATGCACGACACACTCTGGCTATTTACAGCACGCACACAGTGTGTGCGCAGGATGCTGCCAAGTATATGAAACCAGACTCGCTCTTTATTGTACTGTATCTGTTCAGAGACTAGAAAAAAAATTGTATTCACTTTAAATGCAGTATAATGGTGCAAAGAAATGTTGCACAGAATTTGTCTTGAAATTGGTCTTCAAAATAGTCAGTGTTATGTAAAATAAATTACATCTCACGATAGTGTATATGCATTACTTAGCGTGTGCATGTCCTTGACCCCTCCATATGTAGGTGTTGTGAGAGCATCGCGTATAGTAGATGTACTGCGTCCCGCTTATGTCACTGCACCCACCTCCTGTTCACTGGAACGTTGCCCTCTGTGCGTCCGTGACAGCACAACCTCCCAAATGATTCAGACATGTTACCAACTTCGAGGCTTGCGCTGCACACACAGGTAAAAAAGATACACAAACATCCCAATGCACAAGAGCACATTCTTTAAATCTGTAACCGCCTTTAAAAAAAAAAATCCCACATTGATTTTAAATAAAGCACACCAAATGACACCTAATCTAAACTGTTGTTTCTTGGAAAAACCGAGATCTCTCTTTTGCAGATCACACACTTACAGATGCTTGTGGTTTAAACACCATTCGTGAATAACAGTGTCACATCACTGTTTCACACATGACCCAAATGGGCCATCTGAGACCAGCCTACTTGACACATTGTGACACACAAGCCATAACTGCCACTGACCATTTCCCACCACAACTGTTTATGTAAAGTAGCAAAAAGTCTGTAGTCAGTTGTCACATCCTATCATCTACCAAGAAGAGTGTCAACAGTTTGACCACAGTGATTCCCATGTAGCTTGTAGGTGAGGAACTTAGTTCATATTTGCAGAACCATCACTAGAATACTGGAACCCTTACTTACTGGCTTCCCAAATGGGTGCCATATTGCGGTGGCACCCGTTTACTCAAGTCAGGTTTAATGCACTTTCACGTTAAATTGTCATCAGAAGTTCCTGTTAAAATGGGCGTGTTCAAGTTGTAACTTTCTTAAGAACTAATCATCCAAATTATTGAAGGAATGAAAAAAACCCAACAAAAAGTAAATTAAAAAAATAACACACGTAAAAAAATTTCTGACTTCTGTTCTTTGGCTTATTTAAAGTACGTGCACAGTTTGTTTTATTTGCATCTTTTACAACCACACTAGTTTCTCTCCTCTCCTCTGCATGTTGTGTCACTGTATGTGTATCTGTGTCAGTTTTTAGCAATGTAGGAATCTTTTCCCACACACAGCAGAACAAAGCACTCAACCCAGGTGAAACACAGTATCAAAAACCAGCTTTTAACCACAACTTATTTTAATCTATGTTGGAATATATATTAGTTAATATAAATATATTGTAACTTGACACTGCCTGTCCCCAGCAATACATCTGCTAGGTGTGAAGTAGTTACAGTTACTCGTCGCCACTCTAAGCGCTCTAATCAAGTCCGGTGAAAGATATTTAAATGATGCCTCATCTATATGTCATTCGGGCAAGCTTAATTTTTGCAGTCCACGTTTGCCCACAACATTAGTTTTATCTAATATAGTATATATACTTTTACACAAAACCCCCGTAAACAGAGACGGCATCAGGTTTCAGGCCCTGTTTAGTTTCGCTTCGCTCACCCACACTTTCTCTAGAATATGCTTCGCTCTTTCAATCTTACGCTTTTTTCTCAATCAGAATTTCCATTCAGTTAAAAGAAACAAATGCTTAACGTTTTTTCTTCTCCACCCAGGTGCAAAACAAAGAATATGAAATGATACAAATTACACGCGCATGGACACACACCACAATAAAACAAGAAACAAGGGAAGCTTTTGATCATGGCGCTTGCTTCGTGTTTGCATGTGTGACTGTGTGCCTGCATCTTGAAGTGTTTGTGCAGAGGGAAGAGCAGCAAGTGAAATGAGTTGAGCAGAGAAGAGGGAGCCCATATGGCGGTGGTTATCAGTGCGCTGTCGGTTTTCAGTCATCAGGCCCTCTGCATTTGGGTGAAGAAGAGGAGAAGGAGGAGGAGACTTATCTGGAAACCGATAAGGCGGGTCAGGCCTTTCTCAAATTATACGGAAATTATTTTAATTGCTAGTGAGAGCTGCAGAGCTTTGAATTTTATCTCCCTATTACTGTTTGCCTATGAGTGGATGAACCCTCCTTCCCCTCTTTTTTCCTGACTCGCTTCACCTTATTGTCTATTAAGTTTTCCCTAAAAATATCTTTTTATGCACATGCAACTGTCAGCCTCCATCTGGGGCTGCTGAGCAGGGAGTGCGAAGGCTTATTTCTCAGTGTTTTAGGTGTGTGCACTTGCGTGTGCTTATAGCATCTTAATGTACACAGGCCACAATGTCAGCATTTAACACCCAGACACCATGTGACCAAGCTCTGAACCGGAAAAGTAAACCAAGAAATCTTTCCCTGGTTGATTTGTGCATGTGTGCGTGCGCGAATGCATGTCTTGTGTGTACTTGTGCTCCATGAACCAGAGAACTCAGGTCAGATGCTTCCAGTGTTGGGCTTAAAGCTGCTTTGAATGGGCCAGGCTGTGCTCATCTTCTGCCTAATCTTCCTACTCTGGTGAGTGTAGGGAGGAGGAGAAAAAATCCATAGTCTTTTCATTCTCCTGTGACCACTGTGCCTGTGACAGAGCAGCCATGGGAATGGAGATGGATACAAGCAGCCCTGCTTCTGACCTCCCTCTACTCCAACACAAGCGTAGAGATAAACAGGGCCGCAAGGATCGCTAACATCTTTCTTTCTCAGGCACACACAGACATATGCGCACACACTCATACAGGCGCAGACATCTCATTAAAGCAATAGTAGGTGAATGTTGCAACAGCAGTGTGCCACTGGGAGAGAGGTCTATTAGGGATACTATCAAGAGACGACGGAAGGAAATGAGAGTCAGTGTACAGGACTTGTGCGGATCTCATTCTGGTGTGGCATATGTGTGATGTATGTCTAATTTTGACCCGAGGGATCCAGCGAAGGAGCCAGTATTAATACTTATTGGCTGAATCATTATGATAATCTAGTGACTAGAGAGTTAATGCAAGAATTCATAGAGTAAATATCTATTACGCAAGCGCGTGTGTGTTCGCATGTGTGTGTGTTAGAGAAGGAGATAGAAAAAGACTTGTCCACATGCAATTCTATATCCATAAGTGAGAAAGACAAGAGGAACTGCTCGAGAGCATACGGCAGGCCATTCATTCTAAATTACTCTTCCCTCCCTGTATCCTGGGGATTTTTGGAGTGATATTCTCCTCCTGCTCCCTCGTTCCCTCGGCTGTCACAACCCGTCACCACAACTATTCCACTTCAGCCACAGAGACAGAGGGTAAGCTTCGTCCCTCTCCATCACCCTCCTTACACATCTCTCTCACTAATAACAGTTGTGCCATACTTGGCTGTAAGTTACTAATATTCTTTCTTTTATTCATATGGGTTTGTGTGTGTGTTTGTGTGCCTCTCTCTGTGTGTGTGTGTGTGTGTGTGTGTGTGTGTGTGTGTGTGTGTGTGTGTGTGTGTGTGTGTGTGTGTGTGTGTGTGTGTGTGTGTGTGTGTGTGTGTAGTGTATTATTAGTTTTAGAAGAGAACAGGAAACTAATCATGTTTTAGTTTTTGCTAACAAGAGTCTCATACTCCAGAATGTCAAAATGGAAAGTAAACAGAGAGCCATTCCTTTGGTCATGGCTTGTATCCATAGAGATCCATGTGTCTTATTATGGTTTGTCAGGGGTCATTACTGTAATTCAAGCAGACAGACGTTTATACTGAGAGAAGTACGCCATAATATTCTCTTTCTGTTTGTGTCTTTTTTTTGGTCTTAGCATCTATATGCAGCCGCTTCCGATAATGTCATCCTATACCGTTGTCCGCTTCTTGCAACCAGACACTATCAGCTGTGAACTCATCCCTCTCCTTTAATGATCAGGCCACAGAGAGGAAGAAGGAATAAAAACTAAGAGGAGTGAAGATGTTGTTCAATACATGGGGCTGTGCACGAGGGAGAGGAAAGAGCTTCCTCCGTTCCGCGAAAGACTGAGCAAACTAGGACTGTGGTTCTTTCTTCATTTTAGTTTTTTTTTTTTGCCTCAGCCACAACATTCTTTCCGAAAGGTCTCACACTGGTCCAAGCCAAAATAAAAAGAGAGCAAATGAAAAGAAAAAAGTGACCAACACGGTGTTTAACTTCACGGTGTAATCTCCTGACACAAGCCTCTTTGACAGTAGTGAGACGCAGAAGCGTGCCACTCTCCCGCCTCCACACTTTAAGGTTCGTTCTCCACGCTGTGTCAGAGGGGCCTCCTCTTTCAGGTCTCTGAGGCCATGCACTCTCCAAGAGTGACACTACCCAAATTCTGTAATTATAAGATGCAAAGAGAATTCCTCAGCCTGGTTAACCAGAACTATGAGAGACGGAAAAATATTTACCCCCTCCCCACCCCTTCCTCTGTTCCTCCTCTTTTAACACGCCCCCACCTCGATAATTTAACAGTAAGAGCAACTCAGCCTTGTAAACACAATAGTTATGTCTGCGCTCACAGAGCCATGAAGCAGACATACAGGCTCCACTACCCCTGCAGCTACTACTAATACAGCTCTCCTCTCCTCTCCTCTCATGTACATATGTCATCCCTTTATAAAAGCAAAGTTTGCATATCTTTAACAGGGTGCAACTGAAGAGTGCTAAGTAATTATTACAGCTTTGTTTTCATCTTCCTCCACCATACATTCCCACATAATTTGTAATCAGTGTAAGCAAAAAGAAGCAAAACCTATTGTTGTTTAAATTAAACACACAATCTTTTAGGTCACACACACTTTTCTATATTATGTTATTTGGTTCTTCTCTGACCAAACACCAAGTCTGGACTTTCTCAAACATACACAGTTAAAATATGTTATGTCTGTTCTCACCTCCCATAAATGTCCTCTGGTTTAGTTATGGAACTGCATTTAGAATCCCGATGTTTATTTACAAAGTGTTAAATGCTCTAACTGTTTCTTCTATTACAGCACTCCTGTCCCTACATCGTAAAGGAGGGGTAGGGGCTTTGGCGTCCACGCACACCATATGTTTCTATCAGTTTAGCAAAATTAACTTAACACCCAGTTTTCTTCATGATCTTTTAAATACACCTAATCTTATCAGCTGATGTATTCTTTTTTTCACTATCAGTTTTGAGAAATATCAGTTTTGTCTAAATTGTCCAAGTTGTCTGACTGTGCATTGTGCAGCCATGTGTGAGTTTCTATTAAGTGTGCTAAATATAAAATGCTGCCTAAAAGTTCAGGCGAGTCAAGTTATGACTAACGTACGCCTGCAAAACAACAACATTAAATTGCACTTGCAACACTGTTTAACACTGAAGTGATTCAGCTTGGGAGCTCTATAAAGCTGAAAGTTAGTAAGGTGTCAGGAATCTATCAGCTAATTACAAAAAAATCTGTATGTTTATTAAGGTAAAACCAAATATTGCTTTAATGGCCAAGAGAAACAGCTCTGTGGCTTGTGGCTCTAGAGCACAGACTAAACATCTAATGATGTGTGTGCATTACTAAAGCTCCCACCTGATTGCTTGTCTTAACACTTTGTAAACAGTGTGATAATATCTTAGGCCTAATATCTGTCCCTCTGCATGCATTACTGGGATCCTGGACTGATTAAATACCCTAGCATTTTAACTGAAAACAGAAAGTAAAGAAAAGTAACTTTTGGTTGGAAATTTCCTGTTTGACAGCAAGAAACTGAGAGAATTGTGTTGTTCTCGGAGGCTATTTGTGTTTGACATTAGCAGGCACGCACAATGCATTAAGCCAGGAATGTAAGTAATGTGCGCTTAGACATACGGCCCTAACTACACAGCGTCGACAGCATTGTTTAATGCACAGCAATAACTCTGTTAGCCTGTTACTTCTCATTGCTTCTCTTTCTCTCCTCCTCTTTGTCACTCTGTGTGTACATTTCTTAAATGGTGCACTATAGGGTGAAAGAGAAAAGATGAGAGAAGACACTGGAAGTCTCTTCAGAGCTATTAGCTTTGTACCATTCTGTCTCCCCCCTAGCCCTGTTGAAGCAAGATACTAAAAATATTACAGGAACATTTGATATGATGCAGTGCTACTGGACAACTTTTATTCTTGCCTTAAAAATATGTTGCCGTGTTGTGATTCAGGAGGGGACCTGAACTCTATCAGTGTAAATGCAGACTTGGCCTCCACAGAGGACCCGCACCCTGGGTGAATGACTGCAAGAGCTGCTATATGGCAGGATGAAGTGTGTTCATTTCCTTATTTATTGACTCACTTGCTTTTCTCTGAGTGTTTGAAATTAATAACAGCCAGCAGAAATCAGACAGAGGGATGAAAATCAGCACTTTCCCTGCAGTGAAGCCATTCATCAAGCTAACGAGGGGGAGAATAGAAGTGGAGAGGGGGGGAGGGAGAGTAGTGACGTTTGGAGAGGGAACAGAAAGCGGGAGGGAAGCAGGTGCAGTGTGAGGTGAAGGGAGGGAGGGAGGGAAAGTGACGCTGGGAACAGAGGGGAGGGGAAGGAAGCTAAGTTTGTTTGGGAGGAGAGTCATTTGGAGGATAGCGGGGCAGACAGAAGAGGAGGAGCTGTGTGCCACTCTATAAAGAGGAGTAGCGATAGAAAGAAGGGCAAGTTTGACATTGGAATATAAATAGAGAGGGAAGAGAGAAACAGAACGCAGGCAGGATTTCCAGAGATCAAGTCAAGAACCACCAAGTCATAACTTGAATCTGATGATGATGTGTTGATATATTTTAAAGTCCATGCCACTGCTAGTTGATAAAGAGTGAAGCCGCTGGCTTTATGGAGCTTTATAACAGCTCTTGCTCAGTGTCTGGGTTCTTCAGGCCTCTGCAAGAGGCATCAAGAACCTAGCAAAACAACACAGCAATGATATTTCCCATAACACTTTTAACAGTACAGAATAAGGAGTATACTAAACAGAACTCTTTTTCAGTGTCCCCAACTTTCATATATTATCTCTCTTCCTTTCACTGATGGGTGATGATGGGCCCGCCCTCACTTTAAAGCCTTCACCTTGTCATGGCTTTGGTCCCACGCTGCTCTGCCTCCCTACAGTCCACTAGAGACTCAACAGTATCTCACACCCAGAGTAGGGCTGACTAAGCACTTACCAGTGAGTCTCTCTTCTCAGAGTGAGAAAGGAGCGCCATGCTGAGAACTCTGCCACAGGAAAATAATTAGCAAAGTGGAGCTCTGCCCAAACACAGGCTAAATCTAGTAGCACTTCACAGTCAAATGAAACTATAAATCTCAATTCTTTTTCTTCTGTTTTTGCTTATTTGTTTCCCCCCGTAACACCCCCCCCCCCCCCCCCCCCTTTCAAACACACACACACATATTTTTCTTAGGATACATAATTTTCACAATTACAAGTAAAATCTTTGTTTCATGATAACTTTTAATAGCATGAATTTAATCAGGGGTACTAAAACTTAGTTCAATCTCATACAGTCTTTTAATGAAAAGGCATCCATTGGAAGCTGCACATTGCTTTGCACTCGTTCTTCACGAGTCACTTCAAGCTGACAAATTTGTGATAGGTGCCTTGTGATGACGCAAACTGTGTCCATCTCACTGTACATGGATATATGTATTTTTAACTTTAAAGTTAGACCACAGTGTCTTTGGTCACCAAGGCTAAATATAGTCACCTCCTCCTGAACAGTCTCCAGTTTCTCACTCCTTTCCAAGAGGCAGGTGGAGCAGATAGAAGGGGGGGAAGGTGGGATAGCACCCAGTCTTGAATAAATCATCCCACAACTTTTGACCCATATGGAGGAGGTTGTTTTTATACTTCACACTGCCCCCCTTCTCTCCATGGCCTCTGCACCCCTCTGTCCCATTCATTTTCTCCCCCACATGACAGGTTAATCTGGATCGATTTCATCTGCCCTCAACGACTGAGACCAACATCCTGGCACCCAGAAATAGAGCACACTGTGACGGATTCGCCTCCTACTAACCATTACCGTTAACAAGCAACTCTAAGAAGGGGTGGGCAAGAGAAGATGTTTTGGGAAGTTTAAAAACAACATAATTTACTGCACAGAGGAAAAACACAGATGTGAAGAAACGAAAGACACTTGATAAGATGGGAAATTGAACAGTGCGATGAGCTGTGGTATGTGGGTGATGCTGCTTCAGTAGGTTTCACCCAAACCACGTTGTCATACAATGGTCACATGACTGTATGCTGTATCTTTATGTGAGCACAAACACTCACACACACACACACACAGACCTTTCCCCCCCCCAATCTATATTTGCACTTTCTCACAGCCTCTTACACTGCATATACACACACCTGGCATTTTATCTTTGTCAGCATATTCTGGGTCCTTCAGCTCCCTACTGGGCTCTGAACTCCAGTGTCTCTTTGCATGGCAATCCCCTGAGCTGTGCCTACCTTTACAACACACAGGAAAAGCACACTGGCAGGTAGTTTTATACCAATGTTAACCTCTATTTACAGTATCTTCATACCAGCTCTGCATCTTGTGGCGTAAATACATTTGTGCCTGGGAAAATCCTTTTCTTCTAGGATTAGTTAGGTAGAGGCGCAGTGACATAGTGTCCTGGTGGCAGTCCAGGCTCGAGTCAGGACACTGTTTCCCCAGGCAAGGACACCAAGACCTGGCTCTCCGTCTCCATCACTCAGCTTGTCCTCCTGGAGCTACGTGGCCAGACTGCTCATCACCCCCCCCCCCCCCCCCCCACCCCATTCTTCATATGCATGGATTTGCATAAAACAAAGACATGGCTCTGCCTGGAATGTCTGCCATGGTTGAAACTGCTAAGAACGGGATCGACCAGACCACACCGCACGCAGCACCTCTAAGTTCAGCTGGCAGGTTGTCAGAGCACAACATCAGCATAGCGCATGGCAGGAGAACCGAGATTTACGAGGCCGCGTAAGATAGACACCCTCATGGTTTTCCACTTTAATTCGTTTAACATCCGTTCCCATGGCATTGTTTATATTCGACACCCCTTAGCAGTGAGCAGAGGGCACCTAATTCACAGTGATGACGTGGGAGGAGAATCAGAGCACTTAAAACACTTCATCTAAAGATGATTTGTCCTTGTCTTCCCTGATGGCTTTTGTCCTGCTTCCCCTCCTGAAGTTAAGTGGATCTGGCGAAAGGCCAGCTACTGATCCCGCTCCCCACTTAGAGACAATCAAGTAAATAACAGCAGATACAAATACATGTACACAAGCACACACGCACACACTTACAGTATATTCTTCTTTACGTTGGTGGAAAAAGTTAGAATGCAAGTGCTCTTTCATTCTTATGTGTCATGATGAAGCACATTGCAGCTGTTTGCTTTGGAACAATCAGTGAAACCATTACAGGAACATTTGGGTTTGCAATATACATTCTCCCAGGTTGCCCTTTGTCTCTGCAAATTGATATCAAGATTCAAATCTTATTTTTCACTCTTTGTCACTGGTGCAAAACACGAACATATAATTTGCATTTGAATGAGTGGCTCTAATCTGCCGGTTGTCCTGATCGGGGATGAAGGATGTTGCCCTAGACTCAAAACTTCATGTGTCGTGTGATTTTTCTTCTCCATGGATAAAATAAGGTATGATAATGGATACGATATCAAGGAACGTTATTGCATCAGGGAGATAGATGTAGAGAGATATTGCCAACATTAAGAAGGTGTGTGCTCTTTAGCATATACAATGCATTATGTATCCATTATAAAAAGCTTACAGACATGCATTATGTTTTAAAACATTCAGTAGCATATGTGGTGACTATTTTCTCCGTTTAATATGACTGCCTGATATTAATGAATAGTTAATATGGATTTAATTGTGTAGTGCTATAAATGAAAAATGCATACCACAAATAATACTTGTATAACACAGCTATGTTTGGTAGCATGTGCAAAGCTGTGGTATTTTTCTAAAGAAGGAATATTTTGTAAACTCAACAAATCTGATATTGCTCACTATTATTAAGCAGAAAATGTAAAAAAAAAAGGCCAAAGTTATCAGACATTTACCTCAAGAATCCTCAAGGGCACGGAGGGATGGTGCTTGAAATCACAGATGGAGAAATTTTCTTGATGACCTGAAGAAGCAGAAAAGATTGGACAAACAGATCAGATAAATTAATATCAGCGTAAATATGCTTGGTGTCACCTTTTCACCCTCTTCCCTTCTGTCTGCATCAGACACGGATACACACAAGAAGGCCCACACAAACAATCACAAAGAAACAAGCAGACTCATTCTCTCACCTTGTCTCTTTGGTGAAATACACTACATGTATCATAGTAAATGTTTGATGCTGGGGGAATTGTAAAAATTTACATGCAAATAGATTCTACAGGCGGAACCCATGCATCAAAACACAAGAGACAAAACTAAAATATCTAAGCGTACGTACGGCGTGCCATCACACAGACAAGGCAAAATAGATTTTTTTTCTTTTTTTTTTGTAGAGGCATTTATTTCTGTTCATCTCATTCAGTTGAATAATGAATTGTTCTAACAGGGGAGGAATCGTGGCAAATAAAAAAGAGAGGGATAAAGTCTTGTTTCCTTGCTACCTTGTGACTGAAACTTTCAGAAGTACCCTGGCAAAACATACAAAAGTGGGCATGTTTCTTTAGGCGGGTCCAAATACAGTTCATATCCCCTATAAATGTTGCAGCACAAGTAAAAACATTAGCTCAGCTCTTAGCTCCCTTTGCAGATTCCAAGCCGGGCCGATTTAAAGTTCCTGGAAAATAACAGCGGTGGAAGTAATTTGCCTGTACGCTACTGTGAGAGAAATTTTAAATCACTGGATTTTCAAATAAATGCCACATAGAACTGGCACAAAGGCAGTGAGGCAGCTGTTGTGATGACAGATGTTAAGAAAAAAACAAAAAAAACCAAAAGGCTCCTAATGGTGCTAAACTGTGATCAGCAGCCAATCAGCTGACAAATCATATCACCTGTTAGATATAGCAGGATATTATCTTTTTCATGTCTTAGGTTTGCTTTATTTCACCTGTCATTCAAGGTGAAAGTACTGAAAGTGTAAAAATACATATGCTGAGATATGACTTGGACTTACCTAAACAACAAAATTGCACTTACATCTATGCTTCATGTGTATCGCTCTGCATGCAGCTCCCTATTTCATACTGATCTGCTTTAAAAGTTACACCTGAGGAACCAAAGGAATGGACTTAAATGTGTAGAAAACAAAAACATTTGTGGAGCACAGAGGGATTTCACTCATGTAGCTAGATTTTTAGTGGGAGAAATTTCACAAACATATGCCCGTTTGAAGGACTGTGTGTCTCACTTTTTCTTTTACTCCGTTACCTCTTGCTTTAGCGCTGCTGCATTTATTTAAGTCACAGGCTCTTGGTTTGGGTCCATTTACAGACATATAAAATTACTCCAGCAAATCCCTACCACCTCATTACCAACATAACCTGCAGCCAGTCTTTCAAGGACGACTCTCTAATGACACCACATGTATCAGCTTAATGTCTATTTGAAGCAAGCTTTCTGCCACAAAAGAAAGAAAGAAATGTACAGACATCATCGACAGCAAAGTGTAAAGTGTAAGTATTGATGCTTGGCATTTATTTATTCCCAGTGAACTGCACTATTGCACCATTCCTCTCTTATACGATTGTACTATTCCTCTCTTCTACACTATGAATGTGAGAATAATGTTCCTTTTTTGTTTCTCTACTTAGACAGACCATTCACAGATGTGGCTGCCACCTGGTTGTGTTGAGACACATGACTGCCACTGCTGCTGCACATCCTCTCTCCAATCTTCTGTCGACAGTGGTTTTTATCCACAACCAAACTCATATAAAACATTTTCTAACTGTTGAAAATGAAAATAGTAAAAATGAAAAACAGAAGCAAATTCCATGCAAAGGTAGGACGAACAAATGTGAAAATGCAAAGAAAAAAAAAAGAAAGATCTTATTCCATTTATTTAGGATTTCTCATCACACTAAGACAGATTAGAAAAATATGTTTTCAAAAAACACAGTTGAAACTTGGCACTTTTGATATTTTGTGAGTCTTTATTAACCCCAGTTGTGTAAAATGTGACAGAAAGCCACAGCTTAACACACCCACTCTGAGTCAGTTGATATTTAAGACAGGAACAATGAATTTACCCCATGTACGACTGGCTGCTTTGTTTTGCAACACCCACAATGAAATGGTTGAATGAAGTGGGTGTGAGAACAAGATTAAATGTTCACCATGTGTGCCACAAATACTACCAGACTCAGAGTAAATAAATAAATAAATGAATACATGAAAATAATCAGAATGAATGGCAGCGTGAAAATAAACCTGGCCAGCTTAAGCCAAGTGCCACTGCCCTTCACAGCATATTTAATAGACACTTTTCCTGCACCCTGTATTTAAACTCCTTTTGTATGTGTGCTATTATAGTATAGTATTATTATATAATCTTTTCACAGTCAAAAATATATTATTTGTTTTCTTGCGATTCAAAAAATGTAAAGACAGGAGTGAAATATAGGATGTTAATAATTAAAAAATATATATAGCAGGGAGTTGTGCTGAATTTACTGGATACTATCCTATGTCGGATGTGTGTGTACATCTCATTCATTGGGTTCTGGGCAGAGGAAATGAGCACGAGTTCCCCAGGGCAGGGATTACTCTAATGACTTTGAGAGCAGCCTTGTGCGCTGTAACTTTTGACCTCTGCTCATCCTCTTTGACAAAAAACACAACAAGAGAAATACACATGCATGCACACACACGGATTCATGCATCTACACCTACAAACACATACATGACATACCGTGCGAAACAGCAAGACAAAAAGATTTGCTCCAATTGTTCCTCTGGCACTTTCTAAAGCCTGTAAGAATTCAAACCCCCAACCGGCTCTTATTTTTGGTTGTGTCGACTGGCGTACTGGTACTTAACTGAACATTGTGCTGCATCTTATGCTGTCAACCTGCATAGCGCCAGCGTTCCACATGAGTGTCTCGCTGGAAGATCGATCATTTTATCACTTACATAACCGCTGCGTACGGGCACCACAGATATAAGAGGAAACATCTTTTTACAAATTAGATCTGTCTTCGCAAAAAATGCCATTTAGCTCGGGGACTCGACTGTTTGAGTCACACACACAGAGAAGCACAAGTAACACTATGGTCTGAAACAAAAGAATGGAGCAAATCTATTCTTTTGTTTTCGTATTGTAAGTTGGTGAGTGTGTTTTCATGTTTAGTATGCGTGCGGTGACTGTGTTTTAGTGGATGGACATTAGAGGTCTAAATGATCTGTTCCAATGAGGAAACAATCAAACTAAATAAGTTTAAGAGTCTTATAAAGAAGCCCCTAGCAAAAAACAAATGTTCATTTTTTACATGCCACTCAAAACACATCAAAAAACCCACTGCACTGAAAGCATGGTTTAAAGAGAGGCAGAAAAGAAGAGACTCTTAAGCAAAGAGGAAATTATTTCCTCTTTGAAATGGCAAATACAAAAACATGTCTTTTAAATGAGGGGAAAAGCAAATGATTATCCTCTCTAAAGTCATTTCATACATTGTTGTGGTTAATGTGACATATCAGACTATAACGGTACTACTGCTTTAGATGTAATTAGATAAATTGAGGAAGAAGGAGAACGGCTTGGCTGTAAATTGCATGGTGTGTACATGCTAAGACCCAACACTGGCACAGCTGCACAGAGCTACACTCACAATTTATCATCTTTACATCGCAGGAGCCACTGGCCCACACCACTATTAATCATCAGCAAAATCATTTAATTCAGCCCAAGCCTGACTATTGTCTCAGCTTCTCCCCTCACTCTGGGCAAATCAGCCACCACAGCAGCAGTGCACACCTCAGATCTTGGGTTAAAACTGTCTTTCTCCCTCTCCCTCTCTCTCCTTTTTGATGAGCTGTGTAGCACATCATCATTGGCAGATGGCGCAGAAGCTTGCTTTTTTGCAAATTTAACAAGTATGAAATTTATAATGGCAAAGACTACGAACGGTTGAGCACTTACTGCTTTAACACATTGACAGTGCGGTTCATTTTTATGAAAGGCGTTTTTTTGTCTGTATCCGTTGGACACTGATAATCTGTGGCTAAACTGCAAAACAGAAGACAAATCCAGATTGAATCTGTCTTCAGAAACTGTAGCGTTTCCTCAAAGTGTATTTTGGCACGTTGGTCTTCCTGTTTCAACAAACAAATTGTTCCGAATGCCCACAAGCCTATTCCTTGTGAACTCAGCAAAGAACTTTTCCTCTTGTCTTTCTGGAAAGTGGCAAGTTTAGTTCGTGTCCAAGTGCAGTCCAAAAGTTATGTTAAAAAGAAAATCAGCATATGATGTAAAAACACCAAATGCAATGCAAGATTGGGTACAGCAGAGCAGAGACTCTTCTGCTAACCACAGTGGCTGACATAAATTGGCACCTTCTCCAGCGCCCCCTCACATGCCTGACATGGCTGTGCCCTCCGTGCGCCCCGTCTCCCACAGCATGTTTGCTTCAGGCCAACGTCCAGACCCACTGACAAAAAGGAAAGAGCTGGATGAAACTGAGAAAGCCAAACGATGACATGCTAATGACTGTAAGTGCAGAGTGTCCGAGAAACACGGTAAGCGGGCACAACAGATAAGTAAGCAAAGAATGTGTAAAAAGGGTAAGTGAAGGGTACAAATATGGAGCATGCATCATGCACAGCCACAAGAAACTCACAGTGTTGTCATTATTACATACTGCCACTCAAGGAAACACACACACACACATTCAGATTTACACCTAAGTCCAAATACACGCTTGCATACTCCCACATGAAGCAGCACTTAAGACAAGCACACACATATGCACAAATAGAAAGGCTCACACATGACCAGACTGTTCATAATAATGTTAACATGATTTATCAGACATAAAATCAAATTGGACTTCTGCAAATAAAAATGAGGATGAAGTTCATGAACTGAGATGCAAACACAATATTTCTAACACTTATTTTTTTTATTATAATGATAGAATCACGTTGGACTTTAAATGAAAAATGTCAGCAGGTAAGGTCTGTTTCTCCTTTTTAGGATCATCATCATAGGAAATAATAAATACATATATTTTTATTTGGTGTTAATTCATGGATTGTGAAGAAACATGCGTCTCTATCATTCAACAGACTGTCAAAGCAGAAATGTTTAATTAGCTGCACGCCAGTGTGAGTTATTGTTATTATTATTAGGCTTCATTAAGTTATTGCAACAATGGACTTGCATCTCTACATTTTACAATTTTTTTTTTACACTGCCAGCCTGAATTGCTTTCCTTAAATGTTCAATTCATTCCTGTTTCTGATTCTTCCAAAATGGTGTAAGAAGCTCTTACTAAATTAATTCTGGCAGAAACGCCTTAAAAAGAGGGTAACAAGACCCCTATAAGCAGTGTTAAAATGTGGGGCAGTAATATGGAGATGACATGTTTTCTAGTTTCATTTCTGTGTGTTTCACTCACAAACAACAAAGAGTCTCAGGACAACTCAAAAGAAAAGTGAGAAACTTATTGAAGACAATTACATACATTTATTGCATATCATTTAATTGTATGAAATGAGAAACGAGCACATATGAACATCACATATGGTTAGTGAATGAAATAATTTTGCACAGCAAAATATATATATATATATGTATATATATACTATATGTAAGATGAAAGATTAATTAACATATTTTCAAAATTTATTGGCGAATGGTACTCCCCCCTTTTATACATGCAGGGTGACACTCCCTGACGATCTAATAATGTCCGGACATTATAGATTAGAATAATTACTTATTGCTTTGCAAATGTTTACGTTTATTTAAGAGAAAACAACAGTATACCCTGAACTGATGCTAATATCTCCAAATGATACGACTAAGTCGTAAACGAATGTCAGATCTATCTTCTTGGGAGATGGAAAGCTAATTTTCCACATGACATTTTTTTAGTGCATTTCTGTTCAGAATAAGTCAGTTCAATCAAGAAACACATTTTCAAAAGCACAGTAATTTACTTAGACTTGTGAGAATTGTCTTCTCCAAATATACTTTTTCTTAATATAGTTATTTAAAATATAATAATAAAATGTGTGTCGGACACCAGATCTCTCACACTTCGGTTTATAGCACATGCTGCAAAAGCGCTGTTTTATGCACTGCACAATACTGCTCACTGTATAAATTGGAGCCGAGCCAATTTCTCTTAATCAGTGTTAAAAATAGTTTTGGGCAGCAATCTTATTATTAATTATCCTAGAAATCTATATGACATAAGCTGTAGCACATGATATCTTTTGCATCATAGATTATAAAACTTTGTCTTTAAATTACGCTTTAAAAATTATTCAAATGATGACAAATGCACAATGGAATATATTTAAATAACAACATAGGCTTAGCAACAGACTAAACTTCCAGGAAATTGACTGGTAATTTCCTTCATACTGAAGTCTTTTCTTTTTCCCCTCGCACCAGGGTCCCCGCCGACAAACTTCCACCAGGAATGCCAGCGCATTCACTGCAGTCTTATGACAGCCGATGGTGGTGCACTTCAACACAGCTGAAATGCACCACTACAGGGGGTGGGAAGTCCTGTCACTTTTTTGTCTCTGTCCCAAAAAAGTGAGGAGGCCTAAATGAAGTATGAGTGCCATGCTGGAGTCATCCGACAAAATAGGACATCTTCAAGCATAGAAAGAAAAACCATACATGTCCAGCATGCAGGGCAGTTCAATAACACATCTCTTTAAAACAATGAAGAGTTTGTAATGGATACAGTCTTTTGTTGCTCCACACAATAACAAGCAAACGCATGAGATGAGGTGGCGTCAAACGGCAGGCTTGCAATCCTCCAAGTTTGGCAGACAAAAAAAATAAAAAATAAAAAAAGGAGAAAGAAAGAAAAAAAGGAAAAAACATACTGTCGATGGATGCACTTTTGATAAGAATCTGTACACTGAATCAAAACTAAAATGATGAAAAAGGGCCAAGTTGATGAACTTCAAATGAGTATACTTAGTGCTTGCATGCACACTTGGTATACTGCGGCATAAAGTTGGATCAACTTTCAAATATCAAACACTGCAAATCTAATGAACAGAGATGAAAAAAAATCTTGACAGACAAACTATGTGTAATATACTGAGTATGATAGCAAAAAGTAGAAAGTTTTCTCAATACGCCTCTTCTAGATTAAAAAAATGCGGATAACAAAGCCCTCCAAATCTACAGCAGTGGTAGAATGGAGGGAACTTATTTTCAAAAAAAAAAAAATAAATGTAATAAAAAAAAATCAAAAAGTTGATAAATTAGTTCTTCATCTAGGCATATAGTGGGATTTGCGTCAAGTAAATAATAAAAAAAAAAAGTTTCAGAATGAAAACTTTTTACGCGGGGTGAGTTATTCATCTGATATAGTTTTATTTCGCGATAATGTCGAAACTCACATGAAAAACTCCGGAGATGAAGGGTTGTTGTCACTGCTGGATCCGTTTTCTCTGAAGCCGTTGCTGATGAGCTTCTCATACTTTTCTTTGTACGCGTCCCTCTCCCGGACCAGCCTGGAGATCTCTTGCTTTAGGTGCTCGACTTGCTGCAGGAGTTGTGTCTTCTCTCCCTCCAGGACGTGCCGCTGCTGAACTCGCTTGAACCGGCAGGACTGAGCGTAGCCTCTGTTCTTTAGGGTCCTCCTCTTCTGTTTCAATCTGATCACCTCTTCTTTGCTGACCCCCCGTAGCTGCCGGTTGAGCTCCCGCACTGACATGGTCACCAGCTGCTCGTCTGTGAACCGCTCCTCCAAGCGCATGTGTGGGTGATTTGTCCCAGAAGTGCCGTTGGACTGGACGCCCGGTGCCTGGTGGTGGCTGCTGCTGTGGTGGTGATGGTGGTGGTGGTGGTGTTGCGCTCCGTTCTGAGCGGCTGCCGCAGCAATTACTGCCGACACCACCGCCGCGGCGGACCCCATCTCTTCCCCGGCCATGGTGCTTCCTCCTCCGGCTGCACCAGCAAACTGCTGGCCCCTGGCATAGCCATCGAAAGACTGGAGCTGATGACTGCTGTTGATCAGCGCCTCGACCGCGTCTTCGGGGCTGAAGCCCAGCGCCTCTGGATTCAGCTGCTGTTGATAACCGGACATCCAGTAGAAATCCTCAATGTGTGTCTTCTGCTCACTCCCCGAGCCCGGACTGGGCGCCGAGAAGCTTGGGGAAGGGGGCACCGAGCTGCAAGGCGTGCTCATCGGGGTGGAAGACAAGGATCCCCCGGCGATAAGGCGACTGCACTGGCTGATGTTGCGATCGGGCTCCACCGGCTCCTTTTTCACTTCAAACTTCATCAGATCGAAGTCATTAACATATTCCATGGCCAGGGGACTGGTGGGCAGGTCGGAGTTGCTCATTGCCAGCTCTGATGCCATCCTCTTGCTGCTGACAGTCCTCCAAACGGGGTGAAGAGCAGCTGTCAAACTGGGTTGGTTGGGAAGAACGTGAGCCAGTTTGATTTTTACGCGTTTGTCTTGAAACTGAAAAAAAAATTAGGTTTTCGGCGTCCTTTTTGCAGCCGCGGACTTGCAGGCGTGTGTGAGTAGAGTTTCTTTGCAGAGTCTATTGCACTGACACACCAGTGCCGCGCGTACGAGTAGCGGAGTCCTTTTTCAGCATGTGAAATTCGGCGGTTTTGGATTTCAAACATTTAACACTTCTTCATGAATACATTGCGCACGCGGAGAGGGAAACACACCGAAAGTCAGGGAGTAAAAGCTCACTTGCACGTTCTAACCCGCTGTCTGGTGGGGCGATTTTTTAGTGGGATCACACAGCAGATGAGTTTAAGCATTGTAGCCGCTCTGACGTCAGGCTGGAAATGGGAAATTGACTCGGACGACGAGCCAATAGGGTCGCACACTCTAACAGCTAATTAACATATTAGTAGCCCAGAGAAACAAAACTTTTATCTACCGTCAATGGACACCAGCTGACTGTCAGTCGGAGCATAGATCCTTTTGTTCTTTTTATCGTAATTTCGATTTCATTTTATTTATTCATTTATTCATTTATTACTTTAATTTTTCGAAGTATGAGTTGTAAGTGGAACGAAACAGAGCATGCTCTAAATTAATTACAAAACGGAGTTGTAATGCTTGACATATAGAAAAAAGAGAGAGAAAGCAATCATAAAACAGACCTTATATAGTTCGCGTAACCCTGTAGCATAAACTGGTTATACATTTTAAGACATAAGTCTTAATCTTGCGAACATTACCTGAACAAAACCCGTCCACTTCCTAATGGCAATGTCTGTTATTTGTCTGAATGTACAGCACAATTAAAACCTAGAAACTATGTTTTATCAACTAAATATAAAACAAAAGTGGCATGTAAGAAGCTGCGCGGTAACTTGACAAAAAAAGGAAAAAAAAATATGAAAGGCGGATTGAAGAGGTTGTCATGTTTTCGCACACCATTGTAAAACTCAACACTGCCACCTTTTGGGCACGCTAGTGAAAGGGATTCCCCTCCCCATCCAGTCCACACAATTTTCGAAGAGTTGAAAGTTGAATGAAACATATACTGTTTGCAAAACACAAACACATGTACACGGTCCGAGTGTCGTTGTTTTCTTCACTTCAGTAGGAAAAAGACACGGTACCCCGACTGAATTTCAAACATCTTACATAACAAAGTCAATTTTGTGTTTTATGGAAGAAGTCATATCAGAGGAAGTGGATGCGAGTGAACCCGCTGCTCAGTGCAAACTGATATTCTGTGGAAGCCATAAAACTCACTTTATCTGAGTACATTGCTCTTTATCTCAGTTCAGAGGTCTCCTGCATTTAATTGACTTGTGTACAACACTAACATGAGTCAGTCTTGGTAATCCAGCTTCCACTGTAAGTCCTGTCTAGTTAGGTGGTTATAGTTTCTTTACCCCAGTGGACACAGCATGACTTTTAAAAATCAGAATAAATAGTAAGGTTTGTATACAGTTTGTATACAGTGTATTGTTGAAGTCTCCCATTAATGTATAGGCAAAATGCAATTAACTAATGACTAATAGCAGCTCACTTAAAAAAAAAATAAAGAAGTTTGTTAGGGAAAATAGTGATGTAAGCCACACTGGCCCTGTCTTACTGGCCACAAGAGTGTTGATTTCTTTTGTGGCCTATTTTGACATGGTGCTGACAAATAACCATTTCTTTCCTGTGACAAAAGCCTATAATCATAGCCTGTTTCCCACTCTCTCGCCAAGCGTATGATCTCATCTTTGCAATGATGTATATTTTTAGATTTTTGTATGCGTCCTATTTAATGATAGTTCAACTCAGTCATGTGGAAGATGATCTTGACAATAAACCAGATATGTTACAACCACAGGGAGTTCAACACTTGGCCTATGGCTGCCCAAAACTATAGTTCAGGTTATGTCTTTATGTTTTGTTGACATAACATTATGGGGGTTATTTGAGTATTCTGATTCTGATTTTCTAATCTTTAAATGGGAGAAATACTAGTTATATATTATTAATTTGGTAAAACAACAGACTTTCAAATATTTTATTACATGTTGAATAAATTAGAATAAATGCAGAATAAAAGTTTTTTTATAAGGCTGTGTTTTGTGTAAAAACATCATCATTACTGTTACTGAATGTTTTATTAAAGGGTAAGTGGATGTATCCATTTGTATGGTAATTGAACGCTACATATGGCTCAAATAAAATTCAAACAAAACCCTATTGTTTGTATTTCCATTCTGTTGCCTTGTCATCTGTTTGGGCTTACCTGTTCACAGGAAGGCACAGCAGCGGCCTGTTCCCTGGGGTGCGGCCACAGCGGACTGAGACTAATATACAAACGAAGGGAAAGCTCATTAGTCATGACAGAAGAAAGTGGCGAACCTAATTTAGCTGCTTTTGTGCTTTTGAAGTTATTGATGATGCAGACCTGTGAGAGATCTACATGGAGAGAGATCAGTATATGCTGTGAAGACAACTTATCGAACCGGAAAGACAGAAGTTCATGGGATGAGATGGAACAGCAACGCGAGGTTGACTTATAAAGATATGAAACCATCCAGCCTCATTAAATAGGTCACCTCATTTTTTCGCTCAGGCTTTTCAGCAATTTGAAAAAAAAATCTGGAGGATTTTTGAAACCACAGCAGCCACATGAAACTGAAGAGTGCAGCTTGTTAGAATGCTGTAGTCATTAATGTTCAATGTGTTCATTGGCTTTCCAAACTTAAGAATCGTGAGACACGACTGAAGAAGGCTATTTGTGTATATACTCACTTTGTGTGTCACCTATTTCACTCATTTTATTTAATTAACACACATTTTCATGAGTTGCCACAAGGGATGAATCCACATATTTGATTTGGCATGGATTTTTGCCCTTCCTGGCATAACTCTCTCTGGGATTTGCGTCCCTTCCCACTCTTGAGCTGGGGATCTTTCACAGGTTAGGTGAATGTGTTAAACACTGAATTATGGATCCACTTACATGTTATCAATTCATTTGCTTTGACTATGTTAAATTTGCTAATCTAAAATGCATCATGTAAACCGTCAATTGTAATGCATTAAACACTGTGTAGTTGTTTACAGTGTACTGTTTAAAAACCAAACAAGAAACAAACAAGAAACAAAACAACATGATTTGTAGTTTCGGTCTGTAATGGTTTATGATCAATCTAGGGTGTTGGTCATGTTCTAATTTGATTTTCTGACCTCAGATTAGATCTGAATATTAAAAATGGCTTTGATAAGATAAGGACTCAAATTTACTTCTCCATTACTTCTACACACATCTGTTGTGTGACTCCTTGTCTATGGTGACACTTATTTTTTTACAAAGTATATAGTCAGTAGTTGTTAAACCTTAGAAGAGAATTTTAGCATTAACATGAATACTGTCTTTTAGGTTGGTCTTTTGCTGTTATCTGTCTGAACTTCTCTCATTCTGGTTAGCTCTAGAGGCAACTGAGCGGGAAGATCAGAGGTCAGTAAGTTGTCTTTTGTATCTGTTAGACTTTGTGTGTGGTGGGAAGCGGGTTCCTCAGTTTCAGGCAGGGCTAACCAGAGACTGTTACTGTATCCATGTTGGCACTCAAATACCTGGAAGCCGATAGAGCCTGCAACCATACAGGCAATTTAGCTAAAAAAAAGTTTAGTATGGCTTTACCAAACAAGAAACCAAATAAAACATAGCATTCTGAGCATTACTTTTAACTGTAAAATGAAGAAGACAGAAAGGCAACCCATGCTTTACATCTTTACTAACGAGACGAGCTGGTATTGCACTGCTGCAATGCAGTTTCATCAACACTTTAGTGACAGCAACAAAGCTGGCATATCAATTTTCACCCTACCAACAGAATGTGGGCACAGCCATGTCACAATTACTTTAATCCATTAGTCAGAAGAAGGGTGAGGCAGAGAAGGGTGTGATAGAGGACAGAGAAGACAAAATAAGGTCAGGAGGAGAGCAGGGTTGTAGTCTGAGGTGGAGTTTGGTTAGCCACTGTGACACCGGTGGAAAATATTTCGTAGCCTACAGCTAGTGGGCTTTATGTAAGCAGAGAACTCTGGTGTCTGAACACAAGTTAGTATCAGTTCTTTGGCTTCATGGCAAAAAACCAGCAGTAAACCAGTGAATGTGTTACAGTGCTGTGAACAGCACAGTCACACATGTTTTCTAGACTGTCTTAGTGTCACACGACCCTGGGATGACACATGAGTTTTGAGGTTTTATCTCTCATATTCCATTCCCTCCCCCCCAGCTGAATATTTGTCAAGTTCAGTGACATGGTTGCTAATTAATACTATGTGCCCAGTAAATGTATGCTATTCTCTTCACCCCATGCTAAGTAATCGAAGAAGACTAGTCAATATTGTACAAGAGTTGGCAGAGTGGTTTGCATATTAGCCATAATTACATTCACATGAACATAATGTATTGGTTTACTGTCATGTGTAAGGTTAATGTGTATCACAATTAAATGATATATTAACTGGTGGATAGCTTTCCCAACGATGTGCACTTTGTGGGAATAGGTTAATTGAAAAATCTAAATTGCCCATAGGTGTGAATGACAGTCTGTCTCTGTGTGCTAGCCCTGCAACAGACTGGCGACCTGTCCAGGGTGTACCCCGCCTCTTTCCCTATGACAGCTGGGATACACTGAAAAAAAGTCCATGTTGGATTTACTTGATTCAATAGTGGACATTGGTTGCACACAAATGTTTTGCTTTGGCAGAAACGTAAACAACTGAGTTAAATCAACACAACTTTTTCATATTCAGTAAACCTGTGCATTTTGTGTTCATAAAACGTGATTGAAACATGTTCAGATGAAGTAAGTTGAGCTCTTGGAATATTTTAATCCTTCACAATTTTGTCATTTTATTTTAACACTATTCAATAACTTTTACCCCAATACTACTTGGTCACTTAAATACTACATGCTGTCTTCATATTACATAATCTTCAACAAAGTCTAGATCCTGGTTACCATAAAAATTGAATGGGTCTTCAACAACTACCATCCTTCTATCTTTATCCTGGTTGCAGGAGGGCTGGGAAATAACCCTGAAGTGATAGGTTACAAGGCAGGGTACACCTTGGACAGCTGACCAGTCTATCACATAGAAACAAACAACCATTTACACTTACATTCACAGGTAATTTAGAATCATCAGTTAACCCTAACTCTAATAACTGCATGACTTTTAACTGCGGGAGGAAACCAGAATACCTGCAAACTAGCCAGAATGTGGATTTGAACACAGGACCTTAGGAAAGCTATGATTTCCTGTATTTGATGCAGAATTTTTTTCTTTTTGTAATATTACACAATAAATAGCAATAGCATGCACGTGGTGCGTGTGTAGTTGTCTGCCTCTTATAACTCCAGTGATTTTCCTGCAGTTTGAAATCTTGTGCGATCTTGTGAATTTCATGAGTTCAGCAACTAACCACTCTTACTAGATTGTATCATGTCAACAAGAACAAATTAAGTTGTTGAATTTTGTAGAAATTTCATAGAAACATGAAATTATTGTGTTCAAATTACAAGTTAGACTTTTTTTAATGTAACAACCACCCAATTTACTTTTTTTGGTATACTAAAAAAAGTAGAGGTGGCTGCTCGACTTGACTGAGATGGATGCCTTCCTGAAACCACGATCTAAAGAGCGCGAGTCTGAAACGGTGTCGCGGGATTTAACATTGATATATTATTGACTTACTTCACTTGAACATGATATGAACAGCCTCTCTGCATACCATGTAGTTTCTACACTATGTAGTTACACTTAACTTTAAAGCATGAGGCAATTGTGTTAAATACACGCAAGATGCTTACGTAAATCCAAGAGCTGGCCAATCCCCTTTTTTCAGGCACCAGCGCCCGCGACCCTGAAAAGGATAAGCGGATGCGAATGGATGGATGGAACATGAAATATGTTTACTTCATTGTTTGCATTCGCTGTTTTACAAACAATTAAGGGGTGTTTTTCCATACAATATACAATATAGCAGTTCAGTGCTGATATAGCACGTTCGTTACCATAAAGCAGCTATTTCTCAATTTCCAGGCTACAAGATTTTAAGCTGCAAACATGCAATGTTCAGGGGAGTTGTTGTGTTGTAAAGAAGCATCTGGAAAGTATCCAGCCTCTAACTCCTGCTGTGTATTTTCACAAATGCAAAAATGAATAAATGCACAATGAATATCAAAAAACAATAATTATTTGCTTTTTTTTAAGCTAAATTTTTTTATGATAACTTTTTTTACTCCTGTCATTTTTGTTGAGTTGATCATCATGGCAGTGGTAAATAATAATATGATATAATACCACCTAATGTTATACCTTTCCATGTGACTCTATACAAGGGCTTTAGGTTTAGTTTAGCATTTGGACATGTCCTTATTTATGTTGATTTTCCATTCATTTGTCACCTTCTACATGGTCATTACAGTGAACCTAATGAGACTATCTCTTTATTATGTTCAACACAGTATTTGTCAAATATGCCAATACAGACTATTGACTTAGTGAAGATAAACAGTCTGCTTATGACAAACAACAGTTTGATAAGATCCACAGAGTTTTTAGAAGGGTTCTCAAATCCAGTGTGTTGTATGTTGGTACATAAATCTAATACTTCTCATATGCAATAAATGATGTGGCCTCAGGGCTATGGCACATAATATTATAATGTTTAGAAAAGCAGGATCTTCATTTTTTATCAGTCTTGTGTGATGAAGTGATGAAATACGTCTACATATTTGTGAACTGGTGATAAGGACATTTCTTCTATCTAAATAAATACATGAAAGCAGAAACAATTGCACAAACTTATTCCCAACTACATGCAGACATATACAAATGCAAAGAGAGGCACACACCCATGCGCATGCTCAAGCCTAATAAGAGATTTTCTGACCTTTCTTTATACACCCCTGGAGAATATTGATGAATCCCCTTTTAAAAATAACTCTCGCTTGTAGGGTCATTAAATGATTTACAGTTATATCAGAAACACATAATTATTGCATTTATTATGCTGGACTGTACAGGGCTGGTCCATTGTGGTAGGAGGTGGTCCTTTTAACACACAATATGAACAATTAAAAGTTTATTCTCTACGAGTGTACTCAGTACTTATGTTCTGCTCTAAAGGTAGCATCAGTAAAAAAACAAAAGAGCAAAACACTTTACAGCTTTTATAGTGGTGCATTAGCTATTGTAAAACTAAAGCTGTGCCCTTCATAATGGATTGTCTGATTAACTAAATAAAAAGACTATTGCCAAAGAAAGAGTACAAAGTGTCATTATGGGCTTTACCTCGTCATATTTAACGTTTTCCATAATGTCCCATAATGTTAAAAATCTGGTCTTGGATTTCAGCCATTTCTAATCACAGGATTTGCAATGACATTTAAGCCTTTTATCGTCATACATTCCAAACCTGTAATGTGGAAACCTTCGTCACAATGAAACGTGAGTGGATGAATTTTGTCCCCTCTATTACCCATGTCAAATCAGACATAATCTAACACGGTGAGCAAAGCAACTTCAGGCGATGTCACACTTGCTCTTCTCCAATAAGACTGACTGTGACATTGAAACTGTGAGGCTCATTTCTGACCTGCAAGTACACACCATCTGCTTTAGAGAGTTACCAATATTATCAGAGTTGTTGCATGTTTAAATCCTGCAGTCTTGATCTTTTCCTAGCAATGATATCTTCTCAATTGTTAACGGTGCTAAGCTGGTTAAAAGTCATCTGACTGTGATTGTGAGCATGGCCGTTCAAATATTCCCACTGGGTGAGGCGCTTAACGTTCATTTGAGCTCTGTGTTGAGCACGGCATTAAAAACCCAACTGAAGCCCAAATGGCGATGATTTAAATGAACTCATTTGAAGAACATTTAATTACCATTGGAGCGTAATTGAATGTTTCTCTGAAGTGCTGAGTGATTCCTAATGAAATGGGAAGATACTGACGAGGCTTAGGAGGCAGGCTGAAAGTCAGGCCCATTCTCAGCCTACAGGACTGATAAAAAGATCAGAGAAGCACCTTCTGGATAAATAAATCTATCACTGTTAAATGAGCCTAAAAAATGCGCTAAACAATCCTGAGCCAAAGGCCTGCTACTCTTCAAAAGATATGCTTTAGTTCATTTGCAAACTCTATTTTAATGATTCATTTTAATGGAGATTTTAGTGTGGACATTGATGAGTGTGGACTCATATAAAAGAGGCATAGGTAAGGAGGGGGGCGATAAGATATTCACAGGGCTGTTTGGCCTGTAAAAGTCTCTTCCTCTGGAGACATGTTGTTAAGCTAAGGCAACTAGTGCCCCACTGTATTTGTACGTGAGAGACACAAGACGTGCAGGTAAATAATTGTCAGTCTTTATGAGCGGCAGAAGCAGAAGCAGTTTACAGACACTGAGATTGTCAGTGTCTGTAAACGTAAAGACCTCATGAACAAAAAAAAACAAAAAAAAGAAATATATCTTCTATTTCCAAAGCATAATGTCAATCAAAAATACAAATATAATTTGAAAAAACACCTGTTTTTTCAGTTTCATCTTCTGTCTAGGTTATTCTTGGTAACTCTATTTGGTTGTAGTCTGTCCAGTTTGTTTTTGGAATGAGGGTTTAACATTAGGCAAACAGGAGCTGGTTAGTTAAATGTCGCTCTTGCTATTATAGGGTTAAATCTAGAGTATACAAGCTAGCAGTCTGTATCGTGAGAGCATTTCCTGCGCAACAATGAGTCTCCGGGCTCTTCTGACAGACACAGAGACACAGAGGGAGATAGGCAGAGAGAGCGAGCGAGCGAGAGAAAAACAGCGAGATAGAGAGATAGATCACCATTGCACAATGCGTACATTTATATCTCTTGGCAGCTAAACTGATAAAAGTTCACATTGCTTTCTTGCAATCAGCACATGATGATAATTCAGTCAATGTGGTGATTAGTGTGTCAAAGCATCAAAATTCCCTTTGCATCCTGACACGCACGCACAAAAACACACACACACACACACACACACACACACACACACACACACACACACACACACACACACACACACACACACACACACACACACACACACACATAAATGCAAGTATCTATGGATCTGTAGGTGTCATACTAAAATGCATGTCACAGGCTTATCATTACCAAATGCTGTTTAGTATCCTGAATACCAATAAATGCATTACATTTTTGGCTGTTTGACCCAAAATTTACACAAAAACAAGTCGTACATTTATTATTATTGCTATTGCAAAAGAGTGAATAATTGCTAAGCATTTGTTTTTGTCTAAAACATGGTGAAAGTGAGGATTATTACCCCAACAGCTTGGAGTCTGGCCATGTATTGATCCACTGTAGTGTACTCCACGAAAAGTAAAGGATGAAAGAAGGGAATTTTAGAGTATATCATACTCAGCAGTAGCATTATTAGCAGTGGTTTGAATAACTTTTCTAAATACTCAACAACAACTCAGTAAAAGAATGCCTAAATAAAGGACAACCTTATAGTGAGGTGCTAAGGACTTAATGCTCAGTAGAGGTCAAAACACTTAGCACCATTATTTGTAGGCTGTTTGTACTGAACGCTGGTACCTTAATGGTAGCTTCAAAGTAGAATGTCACAGGTTTGAATTTGGTATGTAACTTCATCAGGTATTGCAACTGCCACAAGACTAAATGCCAGATTTCTGTGAGATTTCATGTTCTGATGAAATGAGTGAGTTGATCAGTAATACTTTTCAATGCAACAGTATGTGTAAATGTTTAAAGTGACTTTAAATTATGTAAGCTATTTCTCTGAATGCTAACGATACTAACATGTCCTTTAGTGACAGCTAGCGGCCTCTGAACTGTAGTTAATAACACATTCAAATAATTTCAGGTGGATTTATTTTGTGTATTTTGCGCAAGTTTTCCTAAAAGATACAGTTTGACGATATTCATCGGCCACAGTGCTACGAAGAGAAGACAAAATTACCAATTTGGAACTTTCATTTAAAGTCAGGCAGGACAGACAGCTACTGTAAATGAATGATTAATCCCATCAGTTTTTTAAAACTGTAGAGTCAGTGACAAGCAGTTTAAAACCTTATGTTATAGAAATGTCAGATAAGGTTGCTGGTGTAAAATAATAAATAAAAATGGAAAAGAAAACTCACCAAGTAATGAGTTGTAATTGACCTCTCCTTCCACAGGCATTCGTGCATTAAGAGGCCTACCTCAGAACAATATGGCAGCCACATTAATGCATTATTTCAGTAAATTAGCAACCAATGTGGCACCTGCGTATGGATACAGTATTAATGCTTACTGCACTCTGCCACCCACCACACATGTACTTTTCACAGACACACACACATTCAGTCTATACTATGCATATAAACTACATAGAATATGCTTAACACTCAAGCTAGGCATTGTTGTTGTACATTCAGGCTTGTCAAAGCAGTTAGTCAAATGTCTTTCTGTGCAAGATGCTCTTCCCATGGAGACATAGGAACTAAATTGGCTAATAAAAAGTCATGAACTAAATTGTAGTTTGTGACTCCACAGCTCTGTCATTGGACTGCACACAGACAATGACACCCAGTAGTCGAAGCACATCCTCTAACAAGACTGACATTCCAAGCCGCAATTACAGCACAGGGCCCACCAATCCAGACCAAAACACCTACTCACAGAGACAATGGCATAACTGTTCACACACAAGGGCAACCCTCATTATCCTGTCTGCCTTTCCCCTCTGCTCCTGGTCCAATCTTGTTATTAATCTTAACTCATTCATTAGAAGAATCCTCAATCATTGCATGCTTTCACATTAATGTAAAGGCCATAACAACAAGTCCTGGTAGTGTGTTTGCTGTCAGGCCCAATAGCAATTAATGTTTCCAAATTCATCTATGATTTCCCTACAGCGCTACATTTGTTTGACCTTGTTTTCCTTTTGTTTTACCAACATACATAACACAATGCACATCTGTCTTGTCACTGCAAAATCAGGGGTCCTCCTGGAAAATGCATTACACAAAAAAGAGACTACCGCCCTGTGCAACATAATCTATTCAATTGTGAAACAATTGAAGGCTATGTTACCAATCAAGTATTTCATAATTTGAAAAGTAAAAATTCCTTTTATAAACAATAAAATTATTTTTTTTTAAGAAGAAAATGAATTCCACGAAAGTACACGTTTGTTGAAACTTTGATGGTGACCCATGATTAATTAGGTTAATTTCATGAACATGATTATATAATGACATGTGAGCAATAGAAGTATGTTGGTTTGGATCTATGGGATGTGTCTGTCCTTGTGTCTGCATGAAGGCTTCACAGAAAAGGAATTCTCGGAGGAACTGGAGAAATCTCATTCTGAAACTTCACAAAGATGAATGCACATGGTGTCCAGCATGTTTGGCATGTGCCTGGCAAACTCTGCTGAAGTGAATGTGTAGTTTTGCAAGTGAAGCAGGGATGTGACAGTATGACAATATGGTGATGCATATGGAGTGCAAAAGGTGTTTGGGAGATGAAATTTATTGATGGCACCGCGAATGCTTGTGGATAATTCCAATATTTTGGCTGATGAGACGAGTCCGACTCGCCAAAGGTCTGACAGAAGAGCAACATTCCAGCATGATAACGATCTAAAGCATACTGCCAAAATTACACAGAGGCTTTCTAAAGAAGAAATAAGTGAAAACTATGACCTGGCCAAGTATGCTACGTGACTTGAATCAAATATAACATTTTCAACACTAAAGAGAAAGATAGAGCAACATGTATGTGTGTCTGTCTTTTCCACCAAAGAGCAGATGTGTTAAAAAAAAATTATTAAAAAATATCTGCAAGTGGGACATCTTCCCTAGAAATCTGTACACTGGTATCTAGGTGTACCATGAAAAACAAAACTGGGTGTAATATTTATTTATTTACTTTTTTAAGACAGAAAATACAAATGTCAGTGATAAAAGATATGAGGCCTGAACAAATTATATTTGATTTACTTTATGCTAGGTTGCCCCTCCAATAAAACAGTGTAAAACGTAAATTTAAAGAGAATACACATTTCCAGATCATTTAAATACCATATTGTGTCCATACTTACACTCAGCCTCCCTTTCCTGACACATTTTGTTAATTTTCTCAGTTTCTTTAAGGTACATAAACCTGAAAAAAGTTAATGCTGTCCAAATGCTTGCATTTCATATATGCAGCCATTATTCACACCAAGTAATTATGTGTTAATGGCCTGCTCTGCAATTTTGTGGGCAAAATCTGGTTTGTTATTCAGTGTGAGATGAAATATTCCAGATGTAATGGAAATAGCTTTAGCCCTACATAAATCTCAAGAAATGTCTTAATATTTTTTGTCTTAATATTATTTCTCTTAAAACCAAACTCAGTGGTGCTACATTACAACCTATATCTTACAGACCGACAACACAGGATGCTGATTTATTTTAAATAATAATACATGGCATGTAAAACCAATCTACAACAGCTCTTACAGAATTTTTAAGACTGATTAGGCCATATCTAAGCTACTCTGATCAATACTGATCAATGAGTAAAATGATTTGGCAAGGGCTCAGACACAAACAAAGGGGAACATGCTATAAAGCAAACATGTATTCCCACTCTTCGAGTGAAATTGCACCATAGATCAATGGAAGAAGTCGTGTTTGTTGGTGGCTGCTTTTCACACCATCAGCAGCAAAGCTCACTGCTAGGCTGCGCATGAACCTACTCTTGTGCAACACTCCCTCAAGAGAACATTTGTTCACCATCTGTGACTGCTGCTCCCACTCCATGCACAGTTGAAGTGAAGACACAGCACTGCTCACTCTCGTACAAGGCAGAATATGTTGCCATTGGATTTTACTTAACCTTCTCCCTTCCATAGAAAATGCAAAATAGGAACTGTAAATTCACTCTGTTTATGACAGTGAATTGGCAAGCTTATCTGGGATCACGAAAATATAGTCAGTGCATGAATCAAACCTGTTTTTATTTATCGTAAGGACCCTTGACCAGAAAAGTGTGTTTTGATGACAGCTATGTGTTTCCTGTTGCACCCCATTCAGACCACAGTTGGCTGTTAAAGACATTAGCGCCGGCTGGAAATATTGCAAGAGTGCCAGTTAGACTCACGCGTCCACACAGGCCTCATAGACAAACCTCAGCTCCAGACTGCAGGAGAACGGATGCATTAGAGACCACTACATTTTATATGCATGCAATTGTGATTTTATGCCCAGTGGAGTATCTTGATTTAGTCTGCAGGCGTTTGAAACTAAATGTAAAAGAGGACAGTGTGTTCTGATATTATATTATGAAGAATTTTCAGTAATCCAGCACTAGCTTAAAAGGGCCATTCAAACGTCTTTACCAGTACTTATTATAGTGCTGTCTATTGGAATATTTCTCTCAAGTCCTGTTATTAGAAAAGAATAACTAGTATTTTTCTACTATGACCAGTTACAAATCAACCCAGAGAACTTTGCTGTGACTCAGGCTTTCAGCAGTCGTAGCACAAAGAGCTGATACAGCATCCACACTTCACACATGTCCAGTCTACACTGTGTCATTGTCCAGCACTGTGGGATCTCTCAGTTCTTTTCTTTTTCTCCTCTTTTGTTTGGTCAAGTGGGGGCCAGAGCTTTGGCTTTGTCTATGTAGGTGGAGTTTTGAGAAATGTAACTGGTTAAAACTGCCTAGTGACAGTGTGTTCTTCACCAATCAGAAGCCATACTGGAATTGAACATGTGATTTATTATGGACCTGTTGGATGTATATTCTAAAAAACAGAACAAACAAAAAACCCATGATTTAACCTTCAGTCATAAAACCCACAATCAGTGCTGAGCTACTGATGGAGAATGTAAAGCATATGTATAATTATGTTTTGAAGGTTGTGCAATATTTTTTTTTTCTAATGAAACACCTACGTCTAGTGTAAGAGTCTTACCTCCTGATAATTGAATAAGCAAAGCAAAAAAAGCAAAGGTCAGTCATGCTTCAATACATTGATTTGGTGATTATGTGAGTTCAGTTACATAGTTAGATTTTTGTGTAAAACAAAGAAAAAAACAGAAAGCAGTAACTTTCCACAGTTAGAGGATTTTTCCTCTCCGATAGATCATAATTTTTGTGTGAATCATGATTTCTGTTAACTGAAGTTGATCAGAATTGTTAAATGAAGGGTTATAGATTCTAAAGTAAAAGCTGTGGTGCCAATTTTATTAATATTTCAAGTTCTGAAAAATACATTTTAGAACAGTCTCAAATAAGCTCATGAAGAACTTCCCTGGACCAGATGTGCTTGAATTAGCTTTCAAAAAACAGACCTGAACCAAATAGTACCCAAAGACTGTCGAACACGAGGATAATTAGATCTGAAAATGCGGTAAACCCAAACAGACCCAATTAAAGAACACTAAAACTGGCAGCAGCATGACGTGCTACTCATTAATGAGCAGCTGTGGTCAAAATGAGTAGGAATAAATGTCATATTCTCATCAGTTCACACTCTCTGTCCCACCTGAAAACCGACATGTGATGATAGTGGTGCACCACTTGATCAGCGCTAATAGGGAGTCTGTTTAGATCCATCAAGGAATTAGTCATATTGAAATCCAGCAATGCAACATAACCCCACCTGACCAGATTAGACAAAATATAATTTGGACTCCTGCTCAAGACCAGGGTCAAGTCTTGTAAACAAGAAAACACTGATCCCTAAAAACATGTGATGGGAACGTTCTTTCTGAGAAACAGACTATGCCAAACTCTCTTTTTCTATCCACTATACACCTGGTACAATGCATTTTTCATTAACACATTACAATGCACATAAACACAATGAGTACTGACTGCCATAAACAGCTTATACTGTGTCCTGGTGAACCATGTGGCGTTTTGCTCAAAGGCAGGTTTACAGTCAAAGGCAGGAAAGTCAGAAATCTGGGCCAGAGGATAACAGCTAGGGAGGAAAACCCAAACTGGTTTAATTAGAGGTTAAAGGTCATTCTGGGTCAAGTACCCTGCTTGCAGGCTACATGTTAAACACACTCCCCAGGGTAAAAAACAAAAAAGGGACAGCACAGTGTCTGACAAGATCAACACTGTTGGCCTAATTAGAACAAACACAGACACTCGGGACCATCAGTATTTACATAGAACAAAAGGAACAAAGGAAATCTCCTTGTATGTTGTTACTGTTTTGAAATAAACTTATTTCCTTAAATTATTCTTTCCTTTCCAGTTAGAGCTGTAGTCCTCACCACCAAGAAGGATTTACCGTCTAGAGTATAATTTGGAGAGGCTCCTTGAGGAAACAGCCTCCTCAGGGGAAAGACAATTAGTCCTTCAACAAACAGCACGGATCAGTCGCTTTAATTAAACACCCTCCCCCATCATTGCCTTGTCCTTCTTCCCTCCCCTCCCTTTCGTCTCCACTTTTTCATCTCTTTTTTTTTTTCTGCGAAGGAGTCTGGATTTTAATCCTAGGCCAGATGACACCCTAATAATTTGCTGTGTGGCTTGGTGAGCTCCTAACCAGTGGATTAGATGGATATTGGTTGGTGGGGTAGTTTGTGAAGTTAGCACTAACAGGATTTACCATCTACGGAGTATATCAAAGGCATAGTCCTGCGCTAAGCACTAAGCACTCACCAAATTAAAAAGTGACCCACAGGTGGCCTCTCTGCACTGTTTGTGCCGATGGGCCATGACGCTAATTGCTTTCTAACTCTGTTACGAGTGCCATCAAATTACAGTCGTCAATTAGAGTGAAGAGGGGTGTATTGGAGGTCTAGGAGCTTACCCAACTGATCACTGTGGTGTGCTTTACTTCTGTCATTATTGCACACTGAGCACTGAGTCAGACATGGACAGTGCAAAACGGATCTGTCTCTCTTTCTCTGCATTAACATTTCCATTTTCGCTCTTCAGTACCCATTTGAAAGACATTTTAATATTCACAAGGTCTGTCATCCTTTTATTACAATGTAGGACATTCAGGAGCAGACATGCTAAGCAATCTTTTAACTTTTTTACATGCCGAATAAAGCATGGTCTACATTATTCACATAAGAGAATATTCTACTTCAAAGGTGGTTAAAGAGGTTAAGTTACAAACAATGAGTGATTAAAAAAAAGCCTAGAAAGTAGGTGAAGTACAATGGCAAAGAAAACAAAACTGAAACACCACAGTGTGGGAATATTTTCAAGTGTATGTGTACTGTGTACTGTTTTGTCTGTATATATATGTGTGTGTGTGCATAGGTTCTCTTTAATGTGATGTGGTAGAGCAGTGAGAGGAAGGCAGGATGTGATGCCGCAAGTTCATATATAACATCCTGAGATGTTGGGGAACCCCGGACTTGGTACGTGTTAAAACACTACAATGTTTCCTGTGTTGCTGTAACTGTCTGTCATCTGTGGGGAAAAGTCTGATAAAAAGATACAGCTTTTATTCCTCTGAAGGTCTTAAACCTCACTGATCCAGTTCAAGGATTCCCATCATGAAACTTACTCTGCAATCCCAAGAGGATGCATGGAGGAACAAAGAAAATGAAGTATTTTCAAATAAATCTAACTCATGCTATACCACTAGCTGGACTGTGGATAACTAATTGTTTTAATTGAGTTTGTGTGGTTTAGCATGGTTTAGCATTGTGTGGTTGTGCTGATGTAGCATAAAGTCATTAACGGAAGTTCTGTATCTTAGTGAATCTTCAGTTTAGTGAGTGACGTGATCTGGGTCGATGGATGGGGGTGTGACATCTGCACTAGATGCCTTACTGGCATCGTAAGGCGTACCTTTCCTGGAAGACAGAAAATAATGGGGGAACAGAACAAAGAGAGAACTGATTCCCATAGATTTCCAGATCAGACAACACACCTGTAGCAGGAGATGAGCGAGTCGAGTGGTATGGTTAGGGTAGTAATTCCACCTGGGGCAGAAACACCCAGCTCCCTGCACCTAGACACAAGCAACAAGTGAGAGATACAGTTATGCACATATAGCTGAGATGGGTTGAAAAGTCTAGTGAAACTAAAAGTAGTAGTGTAAATTTCCTTCACATTAATACTGCAATGGAGACTGGGGGACTACCTCCTCTCAGTTTTCTCAGTTTCATTTCGCCAACGTGTATGCACGACAGCTGTTCCTGCTGCTCACAATTGTTTTGATTTTCATTAATGTGACTGCTTCAGGGCACCGCAGCTCTAGTGTTGCATACCGCCTGTCTGGCATAGCAACCTTTAAATAAACAAAAGGTCTCTGTTGTAGAAAGTGCAATGTATTCTTCACGTTTACAAATTGGAAGACATGGGGGAGGACGGGGGAAAATACCCCTGTATTATTAAAGTTCATGGATTATTCAAAGCTCAGTGTTAATGTCACCAATGTCATACACTTGACAAAAGAAAAAAGCTGGACTCCCATGTTATAATGAGCATATAACTTAAATTAAGATCAAATCAGACGCTCATTTTTATCTACAGAGGACACACAGGTTGATTTGATTTGTTTGAATAGCTTCCCAGTACTCAAAATGTGATTATGATTGTTCAGTAACAAAGACAGCAAGGGATAATTTAAAATTCACTAATCACCGCCAGCAACATGAGTAAACCTTTGGGTTTTTCTGACTTCTACTTAACAGGACTTTGTCTGTGCATTCTATATGACCCTGTTATCCTGCAACAGATAAAGAAAGCAAAAATGTTTATGAAGTAACAAAGTAATGAAGTACTGGAAGGTGGAAATAAGTACTTCACAAAAGAGCTGATTCTTTAACAAACTAAAATGCAAACATTTAAGGCAACTGCAATCACTGGTTTTTTAAAAGTAGCATTAAATCTTGTTAATAAGTGACATTAGATGAGCGTTTTGAGTCTTTCACATGACTTGGCAGTTTGCTACATAAAGTATCTTTCTTTTTCTTTTTCCAAATCTGAATTGAAATAAACTCATGAATCACACACTGTTATCTTTTCATCTAAAAATATGATAAAAGGCAAACAATAAAGAAGATTTGTGGGGGGTGCGCACGCAGAACTGTAAAATGTTGTATGCATGTGTCAATTCTGCAACACAGATGTTTCATCGTCTGCACGTCTACGTGCAGAGGCATGTTTTATCTGGGACTGCTGCCAACACAGGAAGTGTCTGTGTTAACCCATTGTGTTCAGGAGGCACAACGGAGGGTGATGCATATGCAATAACTCTTCAACAAGAAATGGTCAAAGGAAAGCCAGTTTGAGGAATGGAAAGGGTTAATTTTACAGTGTTGGCTGCATAAACTGAGCTGAGGTTTCTTCATTTTCTCCAGCTCGTGGCACGAACTGGCCTTGTATTCAGCACAAAAAAAGGCCTGTGCATAAAAAATATACAGTGGAAATAGTGTAGGAAATCTATATTATATACTAAAAGGAGAGCTACAAATATAGAATAACAAATGAAAGAAAGTTGAACAAACTAGTTGATAAAGTTCTTTGAATTTTTGATCCACTCCTGAGAGCCAGTGTTTTTTAAAGGGAGGTAAATGCACACCGATTAAATTTCCTAAAAATGCTACTTATTATATTTGAGAATGGATTTGCCTTCTGCTAAAAGATCCGATTTTGCTGTATAATACCCTCTTGAGTGAAATTATTATGTTTTATGGTTATGTTTAGCCTCTGGCCCAGTTGGCCTAGGTTAGTTAATGTGTGGCTTGGTGAGATTTCTAATGTATGAATGTTCACAGTGACTTTGCCTGTATTTATCAGCCTCTAACCATGACCACAGTGTTTGACTAACATAAACCAAAGTGCTTTTACTGTACTATGTAAACCTCACCATATGGGAGAACTATCGCTAGTGTCACAGTGTTGCACTCTATAAGCTCAGTAGCTACCCGAAATGCACTGTTTCAAGTACACAGTGATAGTACTTCTAGTGCTTCATTCACCCCCAGAAAAGCTGCATCTCAATACGATCCAAGCAGATGAATGTTTTGGTGGATTTCTCTTAGCGTGTCTTAAACTCTCTCTGTCTATGAGTTGATTAAGGACCTCACTAATCACTTCTGGACAAGGAGAGGAAGTTGGTAGTAATTAACAACTCATTATTATTAAACAAATGTGTAATAAGGAAATACTGACATAAAGTTGGCGTGGTATATTGCTGTTTAAGCAGCTGTAAATATTTTGGCAGGTAGAAAAGTGATTTCATTTGCACCTTTACGGAAAGAAAAACTTGACCAGGGAAATGAAAACAGTACATAGAGGCTGTGGATATGAACTGGACCTAAACCAAGAGAAACTTCAGATTAAAAAGGATATACATTAAATTTGCAACCAGCCATGCAACACACTACCAGAACACATTTATCTCACACCTACATCTGCTGTCAGACAGAAAAAGGGAAACAGAACAAAGAGAGACTACAGAAAGTGTTCCCATGAGAGAATATTTGATTTTCAAACAGTCAGTCCTAAACATCATTGAATGACAGAATCTTTCTCAGTCTGAAATCAAGCAATTTTTATTTTGCATTGCAAACTCCAAAACAAATAACTGTAACAATGATAAATGCAAGAATTTCTATCATGCACAAAAAACCCTAACTGTACCTACCTACTGGATTTACAGCTCACTGACTGTATGTACTAAGCCAGTGCCACTTCCAGTGGCAAACCCAAATTAAACACCAACAATTCTGAAAAAAAAAAAGAGACGCATTTGAAGTAGCACCATGTTACTATGTTGAGAGAACTGTGTCTAATTGTAGAAGACATGGTGTTTGTCCTCACAGTTTGGTCCACTGCCAAATGTTTAGCATCAGGGGGCACGCTACTCCAGGCCATGTAGGATCTAAGATTACCTCCCCCTGCTAGCTTACATCTTCACTAGCTTTGCAGCCCTCCCCTACTTCTCCTCTTTTTTTCTCTCTACATGAGGCCAATTTGCTGTGGCAGGCGTGCATCTCAAGGTCCAGATCTTGTTACACAAATTTAGGTTTTGCTGGAAGATTTTGGACCCAGTCCAGACCAGATAAATGAGGCTGTGTATATCTCTAAGGAGTGCCAGGCAGAGAAGACATGATATGGGTTGTTATGTTTGATGAGATTAAATAGGATGGCCTTGTGTGGTATACAAACAGCATAATCTCTAGGCTATAGCGTTACAAATCACTTATTAAATGCCATCTGAAGAACATTTTTCCACCGTCTTCTCCTTTATGCGTCAAATAACTGGTAATTGCACAAACCCACATATACTATACAAAAATTTCAGCTGCTTTTCTATTCAGTTCTTTTCATGGGAGTCCAGTGTTTTTCTTTGGTCAAGCTTTTCTCACAACATCCATAGAACTGGGATTAGCTAAGAGAATACTCGTCCTTTCCTGGATGAAATCCGGCTGCAATCTCTAACCCAGGAAGCAGTGGTCACAGGTTTTGTGCTCAAGAGGAAGACAAGCTGCTGTGGTTTATATAGCACTGTTTTTATCTCCCCTATTGTTGTTTTAGGGATTGGTTCACTGATGAGGGTGAGCTGGATTTGAAGTTTTGAACAGGGATGTCCGGCGGTGATAACCATCTCCTGGCAGTATAAGTCTGATGATAGTCCTGAAGCCATTACAGATGAGGCAATGAGATGAAGTGTCTTCCGTGTTTCAATTGCAAACAGTAAAGTTTTAGATCAATGCTTCTATAGAGATAAATCATTATTCTAAAAATATAAAAATATAAAATTGGGCTGACAGAGAAGAAGTAAAAATAAATATCGTCTTGGATATTTTATGAAAAACTTTTTTCTGTCAATGACTTTTTGTCAGTGACTTTTGTAATCCCTCACAATAATCCTCACAAATATATCATTATGTAAAGCTACTAACAGTACTAATGATATTTACTCTTTCTCTCTTATTAGTTTTTCTGGAATAACATCAATAAACACTTCCTGCAACCCATCAATGTGTCTTTTAGACCCAATTCATACAAGACTGCTCAAGGAAATCCTTATATTAACTACTGCTTCAGTCTTAAATATGATCAGTATAAGTCTATTAATGGGCTGTGTACTGCAGGCCTTTAAGGAGCGGTAATAAAAACGATTACTTGTCACTTGATCCAGCTGTGTTAGCTAATTATAGGCCAATCTCCAACTTTCCTTCTTTTTCAAAAATTCTTGAAAGATGAGTTGTAAAACTGTCATCACAGTATAGAAACATCACTAATGCAGGTTAAAAAGTGATCTTGTTGTGGCCTCTCATAGTGGACTAATTTCTATGCTTGTCCCGCTAAACCTCAGTGCACTCAGTGCACCATTGACTGCAAGTTTGTAAAGTTTGTACAACAGAGATTAGAACATTACGTGTTCAATCATTTATTCTTAGAAGGCATAGCATGCGTTTTTATTGATACGCAGATGATACACAACTTTATTTGTCCATGAAGCCAGATGACACAAACCCATCAAACTGAGATTTTTGTACCTGGCCCTAAGAATCTTAGAAACATGGTGTCTAACCAGATACTTAGTATGGATGGTATTACCTTGGCCTACAGTAACACTGTAAGGAATCCTGGACATTTCCTTTAATGTGGATATTAAACAAATATGCTTTCTTGTATTTGCATAATATTTGATCAATTAGAAATACCTTGGCTCGGAGTGAAGCTGAAAAACTAGTTCATGCATTTAGTACTTCTAAGCTGGCCTATTGTAATTCTTTATGATCGGGTTGTCCTAAAAACTACTTAAAGGGCTTTCAGTTGATCCAAAATGCTGTAGTGAGAATATCTGACAGGGACTAGAAAGAGAGACCACATTTCTCCATAACTAATAACTTCTCTTCATTCTGCTTGCTTCTTTTCCCCTCACCCTTAACTCACCACACATATGGCTGCCCCTCCCTGATCCTGTTTGTGCCAGATGTTTCTTCCTGTTAAAAGGCAGTTTTTGCTTCCCACTGTTTCCAAGCGCTTGTTCATAAGGGGATATACTGATTGTTGGGTTATAACAATTAGATATATAATAAGATATATAATATAAAAAATGCCTTGAGGCAACTGTTGTTGTGATACTATATACATAACAATGAACTAAACTGAACTGAATTCAACTGAATTCTGAAAAATTGGGAAACCCATTTGTGAAAGTACCCTAAAGCTCAAACTTCAGAGTATTGAGCAGATGTCAACATCCAGATTTCCTTATAAGGTCACAGATATCCTCTGCTGCAGTCACATCTCAGCTGTGAAGTGAAACTGCTTTTCTTGGTAATTGTATGAACATGTTCTTGCAAAAGAAAAAAAAACTCTGCTTGAACTACTGCTACATTAACTTTACTGCTTCCGTTGATATTTTAGCCTATTTTACACATATACATTTATTAATTTTGACATTCATAGAACCTTTGTGATTGACAGACTAAATCTACCCTTTCGTTAAAAAAAACCCCTAATTTTTTCAGTTTTTGTTGTTGTGGGTTTCATGCTGGGCTACTAGTATATCACTGAAAAGAGGCAGCCATGAACATTTATAGATAAATTTGATCATTTCGACAACTTGAAAATTTCAATTTTCCTTAGTAGGGTCTCGGTTTATTTGCAGACAACCCAAACCAATGCCGTCCTTCTGATAAACAACACTGGGGATCGCATATTTGATCATTTTTTGGTATTTGGTATTTAAATATGACATTTACATTTTGTATTCAAAATAAATGTGATGAAACTCAGTTTGAAGAACAAAAATTGTGTAATGGGAAAAAGGATAGGCAGAAGAGAATGGATGGATGGATGGTTCAAAAGCTTCTGGACCGTGTATCTTATGGCACAAGCCTCAGCATCATCGAGAAGTCCAGCAGTTACTACAGTCTCCATTCTTCTCCTACAGAAGAGTGGGCAGCAAGGCTGAGAACAGAGGGCAGAGAGAGCCCTTTAGAAAGTAAACAGACACAGAATTGAAGAAACAAGGAAGAGGGAGGCATCTGAAACACGTGGGCATTATGGGAATGTCAGATTGGATGGACAAAGGCTAACTGTCATGGGTGGAAAGTATGGAATTGTGACTTCTTGTTTGGAAAAGATTGCCAAATTATGTCCCAAGTCATTTTCCCACAGACCTTAGGTAAAGCATTATGAGCCACTTTCACTCATAGACCTTTCTGTGTACAGGCAGAGTGGGCAGGCACGTTGATAAACTGGGCTTCCATTGTCAGTGAACTTGCTGTCTGAATATTAATCAGGTCAAAGTGACAAAAACCCTTTATTTTTTAAGTTCATCTTCAAGTCAAGTTACATTTTTTCTTGTAGGTGCCTAACATGACAAGTCATAAAGCATCATATAAGCTGTATTTTAAACAGCTGAGGGCTTCACTTGGACACAGAGTAAAAGAACCATGAAAATCTGCTGAAAAGGTGACATATTGCTGTCATTAAAAGCATTATCATGCTGGACTTTAGTTATAATGCTGTTACACTGGCTGACAAGCAGAGGATTTAAAGAGAGCTGTATTTCTCTGCCAGACTCTTAAACATCTAATTTTCCACTAACATGAGACCTAGAGCAGCATGTGTCACAGAAGGACATAAATCTCCTGTTTCCCTTCCCCCTCCTTGGCCCCGCACAGTGTGGAGGAAGAGAATACAATCCAGCCTGAGCAGCACTCTGCTTAACCCTATAGTGTGCTACTGAAAGTGAAAGCAACAGTCTCAAACACTTACAGCTCTTATCTATTTAGGCATAGCTTTTGAAATTGCCTTGCATTTAGCTAATCAAGCAATCAAAATCAAATCCAGTTCACAGTTTCAAGAAAACAAGACCAGGATGTACCCCAGAGGTTCATCTCCAACCCTAGCAAAGCAGTCAGTAGTTGCTCATTCCCTTGAGGAAGGTCTTCATAAAAGCAATGATGGATGAATCCTCATGCTTGTCTCTCCTGTGGCAGAAGAGGGTATGTTGGTCCATCAGAGGTCCCGCTGCCTGCTAACTAATCCGGTCCAAGGATGACACACAATCAGCTAGAAATAGACATTTATTACACTAACCTGGACTCTGAAAGGGGTATTTGAGACTGGAAAATGGTCATCCAGGGCCTTTTAAATAGTAGTCTGGTTCTAAATTCTCATGAGGACACCTAGCATCCCAAAGAGTTGGAGAGAGATGTTTCAAGATTCATTAAACTTGTCATTGACCTTATTTCTACTACTTCCAGGTTTCCAGTTTTAAATAGATCTATTAACGTCATATTATGGACTCATAAAGAGGGAGACCAAAATGAGAGTTATATTAGAGCCTAAAAACAAAATTTTTAGTTCGATTTTATTAGCATTATGGTGCAAGCAGAGTAGAAACACAGGAGACAGGAAATGTTCTAGAGCAGAGTTGAACCCAAGCTTCAGCAGGTTTTTGGCATATATGTTTCCTGCTCAACCAACAGAGCTATAGTTGAGCCTGCTTTTAGGCTATTGTTTTACATTTAACCATCAACATTTCCCCCTACCAAATGTAGGTCTCACTACCAAGTTTGGTGGTAACTCTAGGGAAGCTTATCAGTTACATTTGTAATATTGTTTCTTTTACTAATTGGTAATTTTCTTTGCTTTGTTTCTTAAACTTTTGTAGAGATGACCTGATAGAATAACAGAATGCAGATTAATTAATTACGATTCAAATTAATTACAAATTCATGCATAAAGTTCCTTTTTTGAGCATCAGCTTTGTGTTACTTCCAGTTGATGGCATGGAGATACTTGCTCTGTAATAAAAATAATTATATCCCATTGTTCCACTTACACCATTAACACATCCATTTTTCCTCCTCATGCTTAAAGTGTGTTGATGGTGGGGACGTCAGTAACATTGTGATCATGGTATTAAAACAAATGGCACATTTAGATACATAAAAATATATCTAAATTTGTGAGCAATGACTGATGTGCAACTATGGCCTAGCCAGTGGGCAAGAAAATTATCTGCATCTTCGTGAGACAACTGATATGAGTTCTCAAATGGGTTCAGCTATTTAGAGAGTGTTTCTCTGATGAGTGAGCTTTCATAACAGCTAACAAATATAATGTTGAATGTGTTACCAAATAAATTTAGTGGAAAACAAGCCAATTTCATAGATAGAGAATACTTTTCGAGTCAGCGTTCCAAATGTTTAAAAAGCAAAAAGTAAGCAAGTATTTTCTTTATTTTCAGTTTATTGTTATTCATTTTCAAAAGCTGATTTTTTTCCCATATCAGCTAAATCTGACTATTTAAATTTTCAAGCTTCCTGCTTGTCTAAAGCTTTATGCATCCCTCTGCCTTACTGACACACTGACCTAATGTACACACATTATTTGGTCATTAACCGTCCTCTCATTAGTGGTGAATGGGTCTTGATTAGGGGCAAGTTCACACAATCCATCTGATGGCTATCCACAGGGACTGGGGGAGGATGGACAGAGGCAGGAGAGCACCGTCCAGTCAATTAGATAGCCTTTAGAGTTGGATGGTTCTGCTGAGGGGGTCACATTTGGACACTTCTGCCTTCCATTGCAGATTTCACCCCTCCCACAGGCACACATATCCTTCACTACACCTACACTTCAACAATCCTCTGTGGCATATTCTGTACTGTGGCAGAAAACAGTCTACAATGCTGAGATGTCAGCAGTCATTAGCCATCGTTAGCCTTTGTATGTTCTTCAGCATTTACAACTGAAGTGATCTAATCTGTGCCTCAGATTTTTTGCTGTTTTTCAATCAAAAAGACTGGCACAAAAGTAAGCCTCATATGTAGATATCGGAAAATTTTACAGTTCTGTGGAAAAGTAGGAATCAGTGCAAACACTTGACCTAACATTAGCAAACATATTCAGTGAAAAAAAAACATGAAAGTGAAAGTGGGAAAGTGCTTTTTATAGATCATAAAATCTACTGTATATTAAGGTTGAAGTCCAAACTTATATGAGGTGTGGATTAAATGGACAGAGATATAGCAGTATAGTAAAAAGCAGAACGAAGGGTTCGGAAAATGTGCAGCTGACTCCAATGTATCCTGAGGTGACACCAGACTCAAAGGCATTCTCATATGTCTGGTCTGGAGTGGACGTGAGGCTTGGGGCCCAGCCAGTACCCATCACCAGACACTGCTGGGCAGTGAGCGAAAAGCTCCACTGTAATCCAGACCCTCAGACACACCATAAGCAGACTGGTTTTGGTGTGTGGAAAACCTGTCCAGTGGAGTGCCATGGGATGAATGAAGGAAAAATAAAGTTAGTAGGGGGGCAGATAGGCATAAGTAAACAGCATACCAGCAGTTGCAATTTACCATTGAGGTATGCCGACAGCTGAATGCTATTACACCAGAAATTAAGAGAAACTGGGTAAGTACACTAAAAAATTGACATAGACACAGAGGCAGTGAGTGGCGGGACACTGGCTATGCTACGTCCTGCTGAGAAATCTCCAAACCACACAATCTCCAGAGGAAAATGTTTTCACCATCCTGTAAGTGCCCATTAACTGTCTATTCCCATTCCAGCCATGCTCTGCACCGTGTGCCCGGAGCCGCCCACAGTATTCCAAAGAGGCCAAGCAGAGCAGAAAGCTGTGCAGGCTTTCTAGAGCTGGGGTCATGTAGGTCAATCCTTTTACATACAATACAGAGAGTGAAACTATCACTTACATGGATCTAATAGGCAGATGTTTGCTAAAGCAAAGTTTAGCTCCACTGTTGTGATCTTAAAGGCTTGGGTTTAAAATGAAAGAATGAATATTAGACAATGTACTTATGTGGTGGCAGGGCAAGTGGCCAGAATTATTTACAAGTATTATTAGTTTATTTACTTTCTGCCATTTCCATCATAGATTTGAACATTTGAGGGTGAGAGAGATTGCACCCCAATTAGGGTCTGATATCTAATCAATACTTGCATATTCTGCAAGCAGGAAGTAAACGATTAGGCCCCTGGGAAAAGCAGTACAAATTACGCTGTTGTCAATGTTCGGAGAGAGAGGCAAGAGGAATGGCGCACAGTGGTTGGAAGGACACAGACATATGAACAAAGGATTGTAGAATCCTGAAAATTCCCTGTGTAGTTGTTAGCATATTGCTATTATTTATTTTTTATGTTTTTATAAGAAAATTCATCAGAAAATACAGACGTTTTAACTATAACAACTCGAAAAGCCACGATTCCCAAGCTTGTTTCTGTCAAAAAAAGAAAGAAATGTGGATGGTTACATGTTCTTCCACTAATTCATGTAGAAGTACATGGAGTAGTGGAAGAACTGAGCAATGTCTTGTCTCGACTTTGCTGTAGGGGGTGAGCTTACCTCCCAGGCTGAATTATGTGGTGCACAGAGAGAAGCTGTTCCTACAACAGCCTGTGCAGCCAGAAGCAGACCACGGACAAGGACACCACAAGTGGAAACAGGAAGACTCATTGCAACTCCTCCAACCCAATGCCTTTATTTATGTATTTACTGTACCACACTGAAACCGCAAATATGAAGGAAACTATGCAAGCTGATGCCGCCATAGGTTTATTTTTAAGTGCTGTCATTTATCATTAGTATTGTGTTTTGTTAAATAAATTCATATCAGTATATTTTAAACACTAAAAATGTTTTTAATTTGACACCTAAATTGGTAAAGCCTCTTAGTTCTTGGGACAATTTATACTAATTACATAAAACATCTTCTGATATTTAATTAAAAACATTTGTAGAAATAGAAATAAATTGTTATGTGCAAGTAAGACTGAAATTTTAGAGAAAACAAGTAGGAAAACTACGTAGATATTCACATACAAAACTTTTGCCTTAAAGGGTTATAAGTAAGAAGCCTTTTGATTTTATCTTTCTTTTTTGTCTTTTTTCTCCTGCTGCTGGATGTCAACTTCAAGCCAATCAATAGTTTAAGGAATCATTCAAAGCCATTCCTTATCAAAGCAGCGTGCTGTTCTGAAGCACGGTCTAGGCCATCTTCTGTGTGTGGATAGATTAGTCCTGTCTGCTTTGGTTCTCAGTCAAACTGGTGAGATGGAGGCCAGTCCACTGTCAAACTGAGAAGATCAAAGAACAATGAAAAAAAAAACTGTACATTAGCACATGAAAAGGCATTCGTTTGTACAATTATCACAGCAAGATCTTTCTGTATGTCTAGTCAACAGTTGTACATAGTTCATCATGTGAATTCAAGAAAGAACCTATCTATCTATCTATCTATCTATCTATCTATCTATCTATCTATCTATCTATCTATCTATCTATCTATCTATCTATCTATCTATCTATCTATCTATCTATCTATCTATCTATCTATCTATCTATCTATCTATCTATCTATCTATCTATCTATCTATCTATCTATCTATCTTAATTGAAAATAAAAAGTAAGAGTAATTTAAAGTTTTACTTTTGATGAAAGAATTAACATTAAAAAAGAAATCGATTGATTACAGTCGTCTTCCTTTGATGCTACCTAATCCAGGTCTTACTGTGAGGATGTTGGGAGTGAGGCATCTGCATATGGAGAAGTTTTGGGCCTCTAGACTCTGCTTTTTTGCTATTACTGGTGCGTTGCATTAATCTCTTTTGCTGTCAGAGTTAATGAAATAAGTATATAAGAACTTGGACGAGTGTGTGTGTGTGTGTATGTGTGTGTGTGTGTGTGCGTGTATCTGCTTGCTCTTAAAATCTCTGGCTCAATCTTATCGTGTGGTGCCTGTTGGGGAACTCAGAGAAAAGGAGCATTGTACTGTGAGAGCGTTCTGTTGGGTATCACTTGTAAGCTGATGTCCTCCACATGGGGCCTACAGCTGTGGCTCTGAGCTGTGGTCTGGAGGGCACGACAGACTACTCCCTCTACGACAAAGCAAATAATACAGGTACCTGAACTGAATTTATCACCATGGTTGTTGCTCAGAGAGACAATATCAGGGATACAGAAAATATAGATACAACAAATTTAATTTCTTTTTAAAAAAGGAGAGTGTTTTTTTTCACCTGATTTTATAACCTTTCTATCGTAAGAATAAACCTGCTCATAACACCCAGTGATGACAAGTCATGTAAGGTCACTTGAGCTTTTGTCTTTAAATGCTAAAGAAGTTTGCGCTCGCTCAGTTTCTCCTCTTTACAATGTCACATAGACAGAGAGGATATCTTTACTACTGTGTTGATGCCTTTTATATGTAGCTGAACAACTATATCTGGACACACTCTTATCTAGTCATACATCATCTTGTCACATCAGCAATCTAAATTCTATCCTCAGTTTAATCACGGGCCCACCGTAGATAGAAAAAGGATATGCTCTCAGCTAAGGTCAGATATAGTACACACAACTGAGTGTGTATTTGTTTGTACCTGCGTGAAAGTTTATTTGACAGTGTAACACTGCATCCTTGTCTTTGCCACGTCTGTGGCTTGTATGATGATAAATTCAGTTCAGGTGTCACCCTGGTTACGGTAGGTGAGGATTGATGGTCTGCAGAGGCTGCCGATCCATCACCATCGCATCGGGATTTCAAGAATCTGTTCCTGATCACACCCCACGGCAGGGGCCACGTGGTAACGACCCCTCTCAGTGCGACACCACAGGAAATCGATACCAGGCACTCAAGGTCAATGTACTGTTGGAAAACTACTTAAGCCCTGATGGATGGAAGGCCTGCCAACAGATGAGACAAGCCACTGACAGCTCCTCCTCCCCCACTCAAAAAAATATACACACATCCAGACATAAACAAATGTGTGTCCTTTAAGGTTAGAGGTGTCTTTGTTAATAAGTTTCTCTCTGAAGCTTCCTTTGTTATTCCAATCGTCTACTCGGATTTTGTGATTAAGAGCATTTTATAATAGAATAGCTTTCAGGTCATTAACTTTCACAGGTTTATTTTGTGCAGTGTTAAACTACCGTGCATTTTTTGGCAGTAAATGTAAATACATTGTTTTGATTACTTATTGATTTAGGACACATCATCCTAGTGTAGATGAAAGTGGTAATATTGGTTAAAATTCATTTGATGGCTTTTTACAGATGATGTCGATGATGTCTAACTCAAACCTACTAAGTGTTAAAAGAAGACTGTAATTCTTGTTCACTTAGAAGTCAATTTGTTGCATCAATCTCAGTGTTTCCCCTTAAATCGTCTGTGGTGCACAAAAAGATGATCTGAAGTTTTATGTACAAGTGGGCAAATGTGTTTTTTTAAACTAACATAGATTTTTCACACCCAAAAATATTTTATTTTCTTCAGAAATGCAGAACAGAATTAACCACTGCTTTTCAGTTTCTTCATTGCGCATTTGTGTCTTTTTAGATTTCTTGTTGGCGTTACAGTTGTCTGGTATAGATACCATGAATTAACAGACTAACATTTGGGTGAATTACTGAGTTTGTCTCAGTTTTGGCAGCTACTTTACAGCCACAATCCCAGAAGTGGAGTAGCTGTCCTTTCTTTTTCCAACCATCTTTTTAGGTTGCCCTGTTTTGCGTCACATTTGCATTAGATTTCCAGTCACTGGCATAAATACAACTCAATTATTGGGATATTGTATGTCAGCAAGGGCAATGAGAAACCCATGCTTCCTTAAGTGCAGATTTGAGTATCAACCATTTTTAAAATAGAGATTAAATTGAATATGTGTCTGAATAGACCTCAGTGTTTGAGAGTACATAGTCTAGTTGTTCTGCATTAGAAAACACATCTCCCACTCATCTCCTTGAGCACTGCCCCATTAATAACAGTTGTGCTTAACATATTCAAAACATGTATAACTCTTTTTAGACTGACAATTTGCAGAGCATGCAGTGTAATCACCTTCTAAAACCACAACTGTTATAGTAATGAAATGACTACACGAGGAAAACTTTCTCGCATTAGTCGTTTCCTTTGCTTGAAGTTTTTTTTTTAATTGTTAAAAAGCAGTTCTTCATTCGTATTTCACAAGGCCACAAGGTACTTTCATTGAGGTTTCAAGTTTTAAGTTGTACATGAAGATGCCAGTGAGCTACATCCTGTATTGCAGTAACAACACCCTTCATTAGAAGACCTCAAGAAAAAGTCCGGATTCGTTGAGAAGCTGACTAGTCTGTGTTCCTCACACAGGAAATCCACAAAGAGGCATTTCGAGTAAGCGAGAAAGAGCTTGTCAGTGCAAGAATGAACAGTTCGGGTCCGTATGTTTACTGGATATGGTTTAAAAGATGATGTGCAAGACAAAGTGATCCACTGTAAGAATTATGATGTAAATTACCTAAAGGCTAATGGGAACACTGCAACAGATTATCACTTATTGTGGTGTTCACTTACAGGAAGAGGAAGACTGTGGCAGATTATCATATATTTCTATATGCTCCTGAGAACCAGCCTATTTATTTATGTCCTCTGTAATGGACATTTGTTTTTGGTCTGTATCTTTTGACTTATTACCCTATTACTACCCTATTAGTCCTGATGCGCTAAATAGAGGGCATCCTGGGTTTTCAATTGATATCTCATGTGTTTGGGTGGCCTCTTTTAGCTCCAAAGAGGCAGGAAATCACAAACAAAGTTCAATAGGAAGGTTCTTTTTTCCTTGGTTCTTAGGGGGCTATTAAGTTTTAGGGTTAAAATTTGATTTAAGGTTCCTGAAGAAAGTTCATATAAGTCAGTGAAATGCTGTTGTTTTTTTAAACAATGACACATCATAACAATAGGTTACCTTATTCTGCCAGAATGTATTTGGGTGGCAAAGTAATTATGTGGCTACACACAACAGTGGTGCAAAGGTGATCACTCAAAATAATTAAGACATATTCTTCTACAATAAGATATACTTATTATACTGTACAAGAATTATACTAAAGGGGCAATTCTTCACTGTGGATTTGTCTTACATCTTGTTTTATTTTCACAACTCACTGTAAACACAAGGAGGTAAACCACCGCACCCACAAATACACAGTAGAAATTAATATAGACGGCTAACACAATATGAGCAGTGAATATTTCCATTTACATAATGGATTATCTAGGTCACAATAGAGGTGGTCTATTATTCTTACTGCGGCTCATCTGCGTGTCTTATTCTTTTTATCCCTACTAATAATTAGAGGATTGAGATGACGCAAGACATTTGTTTTTGCTGCATACTTTCCACTAACCTATTTAAAATCTGAAGTGACCCCCACAAAGTGTAGCTGACTCCGTATTTAACAGTTATGATGCACTGCCTTCCAAAACCATATTTTCATTTCTTTGCCATACTGCAGTGAGAATGCTATTGCTAATACATTTAGGATGTTTATCTTTCTGCCTGCTGGAAGCATGATTTGTGTGCAGTTTACTGGAGCAAAACCACACAGAATCAGGCCAAAAAGCCAATGTCACTTGGACAGGCTGGAAAGAGAGTGAAGAACTCAAGCAACAGGCCCCAAAAGCTAAGAGCAGCTGCTCTGTGGGGAGCTGTGGTCAAAAGAAAATGTACATAATGGGACTAATGGGAACATGACAGAATCAAGAGTAATAGCCTTCGGTTTCAGACAATATGTACAAGGGTTAGCTGACATGTTTTCAAGCTCTAAAATAAAACTGCTAACATAAGGGAGCATTTACTCAGGAGTGTTTTTATAAAGCCAAAATGTTAGGAGCATTGTATTTTTACCATGGGGCAACATCCAGAGCTGAAAAACCCAACCCACAACTGCAGTTCCTCTTTGTACCACTTGGTACTGAAAGGGAGTCTAAACTCACCTAAACTCTTATGATAAATGTTCAAATTTACAGCATTAGAAAGTTTATTTACAGCCTGTTTTGACATCTGTAATAAAAACCATGAGTGGGGTGATTTTTTCTTCTTCTTATATTCATCCATCTGCATAATTGAGTTAGAGCGACAGGTGCTTTGATTAACAGCATGGTCCAGACTGTCCAAGAAGTTTGTTCTTCAGTTTCAGTGATTTTATTTGTCACTTTGTACTCACTGTCTCTGTGTGTTGAGCTGCACAGATAAAGTTTATTAAAGGTCTTTTTTAACCAAGCTAGCTATTATTAGCTGAAAACTTGTGCAGTCTACCGTCTCATGTAAGATCATTTCTGGCTTCAAAAAAGCAAGATGTTCAATGCTCTAATGCAGAGTCCAAAACCAGTGGGTGAAGTCTCTGTTGTTAGATCCACTTTTATGCTAGATTGGTTTTTATAAGATGCTAAAAACACTAACACTGTGGCAAGGTGATTATAATGGTTAAAGTGATTATAACCCTTTTTTTTTTCAGATCTCCAAGAATTAAATGAAGTAGCTCATAACTGTCTATTTCTTTTATTTTCTTTTATTCTTTTTTTCTTTCTTTCTTTATCATTATTTTTACCAAGGTATCCAATTATAGTGAAACTGAAGTGGACAAATACTAGACTGACTTTACATCCTACTTCAAGTGTTCAAGTTCTATTAGCAAAGGAGGCAAAGGCAAAGGAAAGCAAAGGAGAAACTATATTATTACCTATACAACAATCCCCCAACACACCACAATATTTGTACTCTCACAGGACTATCAAGACACTGTCTGGAATTCCAACAGATGCACACCTTTTAAATGTTCTTCAACACCTGAACTGAGCAAGAGATGAGGAGCATGAGGTCCAACACGGCAAGATGTCAGATGTAGAGAATTCAGTCAAATTTTTAAATAAAATGATGAAACAGAGTTACAGAGAATAACTGGGTGTATTACTCAATTGAGTTTGTACTGTGGGTCTACCAGGTAAGCAGCAGTCAGCTAGACTCTGGTACTTTCCTTTCCAACACATTACTTTCAAGCAAGTTCTGTATCACAGCAACCAAATTTTCACAGCTGATAAAACACTGAGCTTCCAAAATGCTCTCAAGTGGTCCCAGCTGGGTGTTTTCAGATGAGCGCCTGGCATTTCTAGCAAGGAAAACTGGTTTTCGTGTGCACACCACCTAAATTACCCCCTCTGTTTCAGAAATGATGAGATCGGTGCAGAAGAAGAGAGTAGATTTTTAAAAATGCATAATCTAAAAATGAGTTGTTTTTTTTTGAAAGAACATATTGGCAAAAGTTTCTTTTATTATGCCAAGCAGTCTTGTGTTAAATTAACTGATAAAGACACAGACTTTTCTAGGAAAATGTGTTAAGACTCTTTTCTAATGTATCTTAGTGAATTTATCACTGCCACAGCAGGCTGTCATGAAAGTCATGGTTTAGATTACATAAAAGAGATCAGACACACAGGTTACCGTGTTTTATGACCTCTGGAGGCACTTACAAACCTTACATTAGACCTAGTCTGGGTCCAGGAGTCAGCCGCCTGTTTGAACATGAAAAATTAGCCAGGCCCTCAGACAGTGGTCATTATGTGGTCGCCACTCGGCTTTTCCACCATAGATGGGCCAAATTGGACGTGGTACTTGTGGAAAGAGCCAACTTCCAAAACTGGCTCTTCAAGGTAGAACCTCCCTCAGGAATTGTAGCAGCCCACAAAGCTGTGCAATTAATAGAAGAAAGTAAGGAAGGTAAAGGAAGCTTGAAAAGACTGAAGGCAGAAAGAAAATCAAGGAAGACAGAAGCACTAGTGGTACAAAAACAAAACGAATAACAAGGAATGTGGGGCAGAAAAAAGAGACACGAAGCAGTTGCTGGTAGAAAGACAGATAAGTGTTTCATGGAAGCTACCATCTAAATCTACCATGAAATAAGGAAATACCATAAAAGTCCTCACCAAAATTACCTGTGAGCTGTTAAAACACCTTTAATGAATTACTAGAGAATTTCATTACAACTGTATTTTTTACATTTTTATCTTTCTTTTCCTTTTTTTTAATTATAATTTGTGTTGTGGTAATAAAAAAAAGCTTTCCACAAAATCCCCTGAAAAAACACACAAAAACAATCTGTTGTAAATTGAAAGTAATAAACTGCTCCATTCAGTGGTATAGCACACTTACTTCTATCTGCTTCTGTAGTTTTTTTTTTTTAATTAAGAATTTAATGAAAGCTGGTCTGAAACCTCAGTGAGACTCTTCTGTTAATAGACTGCTATTACTAAACCTTCTCTGAGGTTGTTACATAATTTTTGTCACAAAATCTTCAGTGAGGTTATAAATAATTTATATCCCAAATTTCTATCTACTCATGTAGTGCAAAAGTGTTTAAAAAAATGTTTAGAGGGAGAAAGAGAGAGAGAAATATATATATACACAAACACACACTGGGATAAATTGTTGCATACATTTTTTTTTATTGTTTGGGTTTTTGTTTTATTGTTTTTTGTCATATTAAGATATTTTGACATTACAGATGTTATGTCAGCATATCTGTTTCCAAGCTATTAGACAGTTGTTTTGCGTAAAGCTCATCTTTCACCTAAACCTTTCATAGTCTTAGAGGATAGTGTTCAGCATACGGTGAGCCTGAAGGGCTTCAGTTGGTGTTTCAGAGGAAGGAAAGACCAAAAGACAAGGGAGGCGGAAGAAAGGGTGAATATTAAGTGAATGAGAGATCATAATGGAGAAAATAATGAATTATTGGGGGGGGGGGCTGAGACTAACGGGTGTTGTTTGTGGCCTGTTCGTGTTACTGTAACCACAACGTTAAAAGTTCCCATGATTCCAGCTGCCTTATAATAAGGATGGTCAGTGCACAGGGAAATGACCCTAGACTAGGCTTTCTACTCCTCAGCGCTGATCCCAGGTTTTGTGCAAACATGTGAACAATAATACAGCTGCTAATTAAAAATAAATAAAGAAGTAAATGTATACAATATAAATGAACATAGTAATACTCTTACACAGAGATATTTCCCCTACTTCAGGTTTTCGGTATGAGTATCAAACAGTACTCTAAAAGCCCTGGTTTCATACTTAATTGTCAGTTACATTTTCTTACCACATCCTTATTGTTACCATGAAAGCTTTGGTGTGGTATCAACTACTAGAAGATTAATTTATTATACCTGTCTATGTAACTGTGAATTTGTTTTTAAATATATGCTTTATTACTCTGGTCAGGCAATAGCAGCCAAAGTTCTACATTCTGGATTGCTACATAAACATGAGGCATTCCACTATGTTAGTACTGTGACTACTATAAGATCAAAATAATAAACAAGCAAACAATTAATCAATCAAAAAAATCCAAAACCAAACCCTGTGATCTCTTGAGGGGCTCAACTGTATTTCACTGCCTTAAATGCCTTAAAGGAGCACAGTGTACTCTTTATTTGCAGTAAAATTACCCTCATATTTCCCTACCATCAGAGTCATGATTCTTTAGCACTGTCCAAGATGGTACTGACGCACACTAATGTCTGTCACAGTCCAGTGTGAAGCATCTATAAATGGACCCCAAAGAATAAAAAAAGATACCTTGTATGAGACAAATGACTGACATCATCATTCCAAATAAATTCCTCCTGACTGAAAAATGTTGATAGTTTGGCAGCAAACATGACAGCGAAATTATGTAGACGATGTGAAGAGATGAAACGTGGCCATGAAATTGAGCCATCTTTTTCTGCTGTATAGCAAAGGCATCAATAGAAATGAAGTCTACTCCTGCAAATTGTCCAAAAAAGTCCAAAAAATAATGGGTTCAAAGACTTTACATACTTATAGTGCAGGTTAATACCATAGTGGCATAATGCAATTTTACCATAAACAAGACTGGGAAAACATGAAATGCAAACTTAACATCTTTCTTTCTTTCTTTCTTTCTTTCTTTCTTTTTTTCTTTCTTTCTTTCTTTCTTTCTTTCTTTCTTTCTTTCTTTCTTTCTTTCTTTCTTTCTTTCTTTCTTTCTTTCTTTCTTTCTTTCTTTCTTTCTTTCTTTCTTTCTTTCTTTTTTTTGATCCAGCTTATTTTATAGGTCCAATGAACATGTAAAAAAAAGAAAAAAGATGTTTCCAGTGACAGACAATTGGCTTAAACACAACTTCTACTATTTGTGTGTGTGTGTGTGTGTGTGTGGGGGGGGGGGGGGGGGGGGGGGGGGGGGGGGGGGGGGAATGGATATTGTGTGACCTAGAACAAATATTACAGTTTACTAAACATAAAATAAGCATTTTGGAGGGATAGTGTAACAGAATTAAATCACACTACATTATGGAATTACTAACATTATTACAGTTTTTCTCAAATGTTAAAACACAAAAGCCAATCCTGTAACCCAAATGACCAGTAGTCTAAACACATTTACTAAATGTAGCCACCATATTCCAGTACCATAAACACATGTCACATGAAGACACAAGTCACAAAACACAACCCTCTGTACTCATAAATCTAAACACATTTTTCCTTGCTAAAACACATGTTGCAAAACAACTCTGCTCATATTCTCAAATGAAAGCCCATGTGATGCAAAATGCTTGCCACAGTCACCAATCTTTGAACACAGGGAACACACCTGGCGTCATTCACTACACACAATGTCTCAAAATTGAAGACACTTGTTGCTAATGCTGTACCCACATGTAAAAGCAAGTTCAGAGTGCACAGTATGCTGAAGATTCCAAACAAACACAATGGATGAAGGCAGAGTCAGGGGAAGAGGAATTTGATGCAGAGGAGGGAGAAGAGCTGGCCCTGGAAGAAGAGGAGCAGGCCAATGAGGAAGAGGAGTTCAAATGAGAGGAGGAAGAGGAGCGACCAACGAGGAAGAGGAGAAGGCCAACATGGGAGAGGAGAAGGTCCAGGAGGGAGAGCAAGACAACCTCGCACCATCATTACGGACGAGATGCGAGCAACAGCTCAGCGACATGATGCCGCACAGTGATTGTAGTGTGTGTGTGGTGTGAATAACGTAAATAAAAAAACTTCACACCCTGTTCATGTTTTCAAGATTACTGTTGTGTGCAATAGATTCTGTTTTTGCATTGAGTTGTGTTACAGTAGTGTACGTACATGCAGGATTTTCTATAGATTTATACTACTCATATGAAACTCACAAATCTAAATGCCTAATCCTCTGCAGAGATCTACGACGATCCGTTACTGTATAGTTTCTAAAATATGCATTGGCAGTTATGAAACAAAGAACCTTCTCACAAATTGAGCATTGTGTTTTCAATTGTTTTGCTGTAGTGTGTAATGCTGTGTATAGTGTTTACAGTTTTGACAGCTTCGAGCTGCTCTCTTGGTGTGGGAGTTTGAGTTTTGCAGTGGGAAGGTGTGGTTGTGTTTATGTAGCTTTAGAGAAGGGTGTTGTGTTTGGACATTGGGGGACCTGGTGGTAACGTTTGTGACATGTGTTTTAGCATTTGAGAAAAACTGTAATAGATTTAAGGATGTAAATGAACAACTTTAGAAAGTAGCGGTAAAGTCCTTTACATGGAACCCAAGATTTGGAGGACCGCAGCACAGATGTTCATTCGTTATACCTGTATGGCCCCACAGTGCTACACACCAGGGACACCTTTATACAGTTAAATAAAGGCTTTGAGAGCCATCTAATCACAGCCTCTTTAAAGTTTTAATAGCAGCCAGGAAAATATCAATAACTTATATCAGCTGGAGGTTGGCTGTGTAACAAGTGGCCTCCTCCTGGGCTGTGTCTGCCTTGACTAGCATGTGTGTGGCATGTGTGAAAACACTGTATTGGTGGTGGTGGTGGGTGTGTGTGTGCGTGTGTGTGTGCTGTTTAATGTCACACCCTTTTGACTGACAGATAAGTTAAGAGAAGTAAAGTAACAGAAATAAAGTCCATAGATCTGCAATCCAGTACTTGTCCCTGTAGGATTATTTATCTGGCAAAGACATCATGCTGACTCTGATAGCCCTGGGGCACTGTCTACCTCTGTATGGTACAAAATACTGGTATGACAGGCAAGCACAGCATATTCACTGGCTTTATTGCCCAAAGGCACAAAAACACAGGTCACGCCTCAGTTAGAATCACTGTGTTTATGTGTCAAAACTGCAATGACCTGCAAAATGTAGCCATGATTGATTTAATAATAATATTACCATGGCTGCAGATATGTTCAAAACTGTCCAGTCAATATTTGTGTTTGTCTGTTTCTGCACAGGAAAACAAAAAGGTTGACAACACAAACACATTACCTATAAGAAGTTATTCAATAACACGAGAGGACGGGAATGTGGATGATTGTTACATCAAACTGCATTAAACTATTTTAAAATGAAGAGACCTTGTGTAGTTAAAAGAAAAGATGAAACGACTATATTTACTCTCTTTGTAGATTCCAGGGAGATCTTTCATTTATCTCTCTCCTTAAACACAGTGGTTCACCCTGCTGCTAAAAGCCCACCTCAGCACTTTCTCTCCCTCTCCTTACCCTTTAATATTGATGATTCTCACAGGATAAAATAAGTTAAGTGGAGATATGGTAATCCCTCCTCTGCTTGCTGAACTCGTTTGTTTACTCTGGGGTGACTTCAGTGATGTAGCTATGCCTTTCTAGTCGCATATAATTTCACGTTTAGCAAACGCTACCCTCTTTAATGTGTGCACTATCAAGGTCATGAATAGCTAATTTTTTTTCAGCCCCTGGAATTAATTATTCACAGTTAAAAAGCAATGCAGAGTTCTTTCTGAAACGTGTTGGCAGATCTTACCTCTCTGACCACAAAAGATTCCACTACAGTTTTCATGTTTTGGTTACACAAATTTACTTTGTGTATCTAATGGTACTGTACAAAGCTATACATATATATTTATGGTTTTGGTTCATGTATCCCATTAGAGGGAACAAATCAATTTAATGTTGTGATGGAAGTAGTCTCTTCCAGTAGCACAGGGCTTGTAACGCAAAACTGTCCACTACAATCATCAAAAGAAGAATGGTGTTCCATATCTCCATACACCTTTCTAACACTTGAAATATACTTAAGAAAAATAATTTTTATAAATATTTATAAATATTTATTATGCAGGAAAAAGAACATGGTTTTGTTTATAGCTGTGTGGATGTACATAGCACACAGATTTTGAATTTAATTTTATTCTCAGGACTGCTGTTACGAGAACTGGATAGTTTGTGTCATTTTCTTCAACTGAGATCAAAGTAAGTCAACATGTTCATGTCAGAAAAGTCTTCATCTGAGCCTTATTAAGTATAGACCAGATTCATTTCTTGGTAATAACAGTAATTATTGTGGATGGACTAGCTGGATTCCTACTCGGGGTTATTACAGTGACACCCCTGTGGAGCCACTATGCCCAAACATCTGAAATGGACTGTGAATTCCTCTAGATTAAGGACTAGCTTCACTGTACAGTCTATTTAAAAAGGGATTAAACTTTGCAAATCCGTTACTTTCTATAAGACCTCATATTTGAATTTTCCTTTGCATTTTAGAGCATTAATTCTCCTCGTTCTGACTTTTCAGCCCTTTTTCCATTTTAGGAGCACAGAACTTGTTCAATTACAATAACTACCAAATTTCTTTAAGCTGCTGTTTTCAGAACCACCGTAGGCAGAAATAATTATGAAATGCATCCAATGTTTTTGTTTGTTTGTTTGTTTTTTAATATTAATACAGTTAAAGACATGTTTTATGCTGGAAAAAAAAAAGAAAGTACAAGACAAGATCTGTCTGTATGTGGACAGTTAAAAAATGTTGGGCCATTAGCTATTTACAATGGCATCTCCTAACCACTGGTCACAAGATGCACACGATGATGGTTCTCAGGCTGTAAACAGAATGAGTGGACAAGTTAATGGTATTAAGCTATTTAAGATCAGTGTTCAGTTCAGTGCACTGGTTTAGGCCATGCTATTATGGCATTCAATGCTACATTCTTCCTTGTAAGTGCTATTTCAATTAAATACATTGCACACTCTTGTTAAGGTTGTCCTTAATGGTGGCTATAAAGAAATCATTGGGATATTTAGTAAAATATGAGTGTTTACTGATATTAAGTTACGCTTTACATTTCAGCTTTAATAAACATGAGTGAGGATGTGCTCTACTGTATGTAACTGCATAAGATAAAGAAATATTTGTCCTTAAATCATATTTACAATCTTATATCATGACCGTTGGCCAGTACACAAGTCTGATGACCATCATGTGAATCATTTACATGTATGAAAAAATTAGGAAAAAAAAAGATTTAGACATATTTTATATTTATACTTACAAACAAAGTAAAGTAAAACTCTCATAGATAAACTCATCCTCACAGCACGGCTTCTGCTAAGACGGACACCCCAGTAAGAATAATTCATTTCAGAGATAGCCAACATTTGCAATTAAGCTTCATCTTCACTGCAATGTTGTCACATTCCCATACTCTGCCTTCTCTTTGAATGAATCACCTGTACACTTTAATTACTGAGTCTCTTTCCCCAAGCCCACCCACCGCCATCAACCTACCTCTTGCAGGCCTCATTATCAAACTAGGGCAATTTCCCCCCCAGCAACCCCATCTCTAATGCATGGATACTTTAAGCAAGACTGATGATGGCCAATAAATGTGTTAGAGCGAAGCTGTATAAATGATCTGGGATAAATGCGTGTTTTAAAATTCAAACATGGAGCAAAGATGAGGCTTCAAGCCACTGACATCACGTGTCTTACGTGTATATTTGGTCAAGCTCTGGGCGCTGAATCATCACAAACATAGTTGGGATAACCAATATATGATTTATCAATATTAGATTTTAATCAACTTGAAGTTCACAAGTTATAAACATTTGAGTCACTGCTTTACAAGCTTAGTCTTAGCTGTAGACAGAATTCATGTGAGTATGCCTTTCCTTGTGGCGAAATGAAGACATGCCCACTTTTGCCTCAATAGTGGCTGTAGCTCAGGTGCATCAGAACCACCAATTGGAAGGTTGGTGGTTCGATCCCTGTCTGCTCCAGTCTGCATGCAAAGAGTATAGTCTTGGCTAAGATATTAACCCCAGGTTTCTCTCCAGTCTGTCTGTAAGAGTATAAATGCACGCAAATGTTGGACAGAAAGCACTTGCATAGAAAGAGCATAGAAAAAAGTCCTTGGGTGAATGAGGCAAGTTGTGTAAAGTGATCTGAGTGTTCGGAAAGAGTAGAAAAGCGCTATATAAGAACCAGTCCATTTAACATTTTGCATAGCTGACCAGCTGCTCTTATTATGAACTTGTCTTATACACATATATGAAATACAAAACCTACATGCAAAATAGTGTCAGACTTGAGTGACACTGACCACTTTAAAAAACAAAACAAAACATCTACTTAAAAAATGCAATTAAATGAACAAAAACAATAGAAGCAGAAGTAGAATATTTACTACCTCAAACTAAAGAATTGACAATGATGTGAAGTGTTTTGGGCCAATCTATAAAAAAAAAAAAAGACCAGCAAGTTAAAGGATGTCCTTGCCCCAAAATGTAGAATAGTGAGAGCATAGCCTGAAGCTGTGTCATGATGTATATTGTATAAAATAGACAGCTGTGTATTGTGACAGGGCATTCTTTAACTTCCTAGAGTGAGTGACAAAGCCATAGATTTCTCACAGGAACCTGCTGCTTAGGAGGGATGACAGCTACATGTTGTTGATAAAGCACGTGGAAGGGATCGCTAATAAGCTCCTCCAGATCAATAAATGACTGCATGCTGCAAATGAAACTGTAAATCTCATCAATGGTAGTTCATAATTCTTATGTCAAGCGCACATACCAGCTAACGTGCTTGCTGCTTATCGTAACCTCATGCATATTAAATATGGGCCAAGGCTAAGGGTAGTATAATAACACAATTCTAACTTATATGATTGTAATAAAATGACAAAATATGGTACAAGTTTGTGCTGAAGTTTTCCCCGGGGAAGCTTTGACAAATAAATGAATAGTCACTTTATTTAGGGAAACTCTATCTTGATAGCAGGGCATGGCGTCTATTAGCTGAAGCATGAAAAACAGATTCTATGGCAAGCAGAAAAGCAAGATGCTTGATACATGAGTCTGATTAATCAAGCGCTACTCGCCTCGCTATATATGAAAAGAGAAAGAGTCCCATATTGAATGACAATGAGAGTTGTGTATTAAACTATCAGAACATGTTCTAACAAGGCAAAAACTTTAAAGTCACTCTGACACACATGGAGCTTACCCTTAAGACAGCACTGACATTGCGGTTTTACTTGTTATGTAATGACTTAATTGTGACTGGAAAGGAAACAAAAAAGTTTTAGGTTTCTACTATACCTTTGGTGGTACATATTAAATACAGACATGAAGCAGGCTCTCATTTTGCAAGATATCTATGCTGAGAGGGACTTTAATCCATTTTTTGCTCTTCCTAGAAAGACAAAAATTCCCTTTCAAGGATTTGAAAAACCTTTATTTAGGAAAAATCCAACCGAAAAGAATAAAGTGGAAGAAATCATGTTTTTTAAACCATCTTTAACCACTGTTACTCAGAGCTGTCCCACTTGGGAGTATCCCTATGAGCTGTGGTCATGAAGTCTCAGAACATCTCTGCCCTGTGGCTTTGTACTGACCAGCAGACCACGAACACAGCCAGGCAGTGGCTGGTCAGAACCCAGCCTTTCTGCATTTGACCATGCTAAGTTAGAACAATTATACTGCATGAAGCTTACCACACTGTAGCAGTGCATATGTCATGCATTGTCCTTTCTTTGGTAATGCAGTATTTGTGATAAAACGTCTTTTGGCTTTCTGTTTTGTGGTGTAGGTCCTGGGTCCAAAGGCCAAATCTCTGGTGGGTAGCCATAAGTCACGTCTGGGTTTAGCACATTGCTGAGGCTGGCTGAGGTTTGCTGAGGAACCACAGCCTAATTCACCCAGCGCTGCGAGGAGACGGTCCGTCTGCAGCCCAGAGCCATGACCAACCAGTGCCTTTACTGAGGGGCTGCACGCCAGAGATATTATCCCCTTTCCCTTATTATTATATCACCCCTCGTTTAGCCACCACCCCTCGTTCTTTTCGCTCTCATTTATGTCGTTTTTTTTTTCCCAGGTTAATGTGTTATTTAATATTCTATTTTTAAATTAAATGTAGTAGCACTTATAAACCTCCAGATCTCTTTGGTATCCAGGCACACTTTCTAGGTTGTGCTTTATCTAGTGCTGTAATAACACATCTGGCAGAGTTTCACTGCCAAATGGCAAGTGAGATAAATGTGTGTGTGAATATTTCACTCAAGTGCTTTACAATACTTGAAAAGATAATCCATTTTTACGGAGAAAGGAGTGGGTGGGAGAGTTTAGGGTTTAAACAGCACAATAATCTCTCCATATCTGCCTCTCTACACGACACACTTTTTCCCTGCCACTTACTGGAGATGTGGGGATGTGATAACTAAGAGTAAACATACTCGGGCTGCATGTTCCAGCACACACATGCAGACAGACACGCGTACACACACACACACACACACACACACACTCGCTACTTTCAAATCATTCCCTGGTGCCACCGCAGCTACTTTACAAATAATGGCCCCCATGTGTGCTCAGGGCTCCAAGCCTGTGTGAGGCAGGGGTCTGGGCTCTGTGCCCAGTCTGAAGCCCTGTCAAGATCACTGTAAATTTCTCCCTGTTTTCAGCAGCTGTAATTTAAGGGCCAGATGTACAGGAGACTGTACAGGAGACTGAGGACAGAGCCAGATAAACAGCTTGTTACATATTTCTTTACCATGTATACTGTTTTACATGGATATCCATATACCACAGTGAATTTGTTTTGGTAGTAGCAAATTTCTTTTCTGTCCAGATCTCATGTTGACATGCAGTACCCACATGACAGTCTGCTATGTAATATAATGCATGTCGTATTTATCTTGCATTATATTGTTTAGGGGCGACCGTGGCTCGGGGGTTGGGAAGCGTATCTGTAACCGGAAGGTCGCTGGTTCGATCCCCGGGCTCTCTGTTGTGGTTGTTGTGTCCTTGGGCAAGACACTTTACCCTACCGCCTACTGGTGTTGGCCAGAGGGGCCGATGGCGCGATATGGCAGCCTCGCTTCTGTCAGTCTGCCCCAGGGCAGCTGTGGCTACAACCGTAGCTTGCCTCCACCAGTGTGTGAGAGTGAATGAATAGTGGCATTGTAAAGCGCTTTGGGTGCCTTGAAAAGCGCTATATAAATCCAATCCATTATTATTGATGTCTGAGTTAGTGCCTTTTTACAAAGCAAAATCCATGCTCTGCCTGATTTAGCTGGTGATATTTATTTATGGATCTAAGCATCTAGATATTGTTTTAACTTGCTGGAAAATACATAGTTTCGCACGTGTTGGGACTTAAAGCACACCACTGACATGTCAATAGGACAACACAAACTTTCACTAACAAAATCTTGTGTCATGACTATTATTAAAGAGGCCCCTTCAATGACAGAGCATTCTCCTTCCACTAATGGTCTCAGTTTCCTAGATCTGACAAATTCCCTGTGACATCCATAGAGACACTGGTATTGTAAACAGTGGGTGTTACCAGGGAAAATATTGTTAAATCCAGAAACTCCACCCTAATTGGGAATATAATGGAGAATGAAGGGACACCGCTGAACTAAGTGGGAGGCCTGACGAATGTGTGTAGACTGGATATGTAGGGGAATCTTTCATGTGTTTTGGCAAGGAGAGACAGCATACTGTTCAGGCCTTGTGTGAAAAGTCACATTTTATAAGTTAGTGTGATGAGGTCAGGACATGGTGCTGCAGGTTATGGAACATTGTGGATCTGAGCAAGTAAACACAGGGGGGAAGGTATATATATTTCTCAGCTCTAAAGTATGCTTATATGAAAATACATATAAATTTCTATTTATTTTTTAGACTTTATTAAAAGTTTGATGACTAACAAGTCCTTGATTGTTTACAGATTTGTGCTTTAGGCAATGAAAACACTACCTAAATCATCCTTGAGTAGTGGGCTACCTTTTGACTGAGCTTTCACTTTGCATGGTACCGTTAAATCTCTGGTTTGCTCTTACTTTTATCACATGTCACATCTTTGCTAATTCAGTTGCACTGGATTAGCACTGACAAACATTATGACTCTGATTCTGATTATGAGACTTTTTGAGTGCTGCAAGGACAAGCACCAGTATACCAGTAAAATCTGTGCAAATATTTCATGCGTTAAAAATATTTTCTGGATTCACCTATTCCCACACATTCACACTGACCACATAATTTCACTGGAGTAATTTTCCTAATTTAATTTTTGGCTCAATTTTTCAGCTTTTATGGCAGTGTCTGTGTGTGACACATTTTTGCTTTGGGTCAGTCAGCTCTCTAAAATTCTTTCTCTGCATCCTCAGATGTGGTCCCAACTGTGTTGACAAGAGCTCAAACTGCCCCATTGACATCCTGACATATGAAAGCGGTGGTGATACAGCTTCAACTCTGGGATCAAACCATCAAATCTTCCCTGCTGCGCCTTCTTGTAAGAATTCCATGGAAACCAGAATCTCTGTTTCCTTTTTTTCTTGTTTAGAAACATCAGGATCAGCTCGTCATGACTTAACATCAATTTCATTTTTTTCACAGGGCAGTTTTTAAGAACACATTTTCAGCAAAAGCACAACATTTTCACCGTGTGCACACTGTGCATGACAAGTTTGAATCAGAAAAATTCTGAATTTCGGTGGTGTTTCTTTTGCAACACGCTCAGTGTATAATGGCTTTGACTCAGAAAAATAAGCAGCTCTTCTGCCAATAGACATGTTTATGTTTAGGTTGGTCATATGCTGCCAGTACCACCCCTTTATCTGAATGTTCTTATTTTGTTTTGAACATTGGATATTGCTTCTGTGGACCCCAGATTCACTTCCACTGTTATTTTTTTGGACTGGCTTACTTGTTGGGGTTGACTCATCAAATTTGTAGCCACCTTCAAGTGACTGCTTAGCTTTATTGACCATGTTAGGGTAAGTGAAGCCACATAAGGAAAATACATTCTGGGAATGATGACCTTGCTTCGTACAGGCCCCAACCATAGACATACGTAAAAACTGATCAATATTTCACATAGTGACTCACCTCTAGCGATTATGACAATAATCATAATGCTGTGTTAATATGTTAGTGTTGTTAGCAGTCAAACACTTTCTTATCCCGGGCTATCAAATGCTGATTTTTTTGTCGGATGCCTCTGGCATTGTACATACTTGAAAGGTCTTTTTTAGCAATAATGGACTCGGAGAGCCAACTTTTTTTTTTTTCTTGGAAAGAGCACAAGTGCGCATAACAAGGTAGTGGTGTTGGCATAAATAAGAAGCATGTTAATGAGGCTCTTGGTGCCTTGAACTTTGTTTTCTGTTTTTTAGAGTTATGTTCATCGGCCGTTATGTTGCCTTCACTAACTAACTTAATTCACTAGCAAAAGCTAACTGGTTAGCTTATGAAATGATTATGACTAAGGTTAAAGGAGACCCATTACCAATATAAACTCTGCCTTTTGAAAAATTAGACACTAGAGTACACTCTTTGTTAAAAGGTGTCCCATCCAACCAACTAGTAATTTGGATATAAATGTAATCCTTAGAGCTTCTTTACCCTGAATGTGGAGTTTTGAAGTTTATGAAAATCCTTCCCACAGTCTCACATTACATACACAGAGTACACTTTCAAACATGATGATACAAACCCATTTGTGGTGTTCATCTGCGAATGTAATTGGCTGGCAGTTTTCCAGTTTTGAATATAATGGCAAACTTGCTTTAAACCAGATTCATGCAAATAAAATCTTGGTATAAGTGAGTCATTATGATACCGTCAGTAGCAATCAGCTGCAGTTTCTGTAGTATAAACTTTACACACACACACACACACACACACACACACACACACACACACACACACACACACACACACACACACACACACATGCAGTAAAGCCACTGTCTTTCTGTCCAGTGTGTGCCATTCATAACATATTGCGTCCTTACAAACTACTCTGTGTGTGTCTTTGTGCATCCTGTAAAAATGGCCAGGCAGTCTGTGACCACACAGAGAGTAACAGCAGGAGGCCTACACGTTGCTGCCTAACAGATTTCTGAGAAAGGGAGCCTCATTCTCTCCTGATGTTGGCTTCACTCTTTATTTTTCTCTTTTTAGTATGGGCACTAATATTAGATCAGCCAAGACTGCTGCTCGATAGAAAATGCTTTATGCTTGTTAAAATAATTGCCCTCAGTTTTCCAACTCATAAAATTGCCTTTGTAATTTGGTGGGGAATGTATCTTCTGAAACAATCACTCTAATGCTCGAGCAATGGCAACAGTTTTAATTAGTAGCATTGAGTTTCCACAGAAATGAATCCTGGGTGCTGCATAGAGCAGTAATTGTTGAGGTAATGGTCTTATTAATTCTGCCACACTTACAGGGGCAAACAGCAGCTAGCCTCACCACACCTCTACCAACAACCACACACACACACACACACAAAGACGCACACACAGACACACACACGCACACACAAATACCACTTCAGGGTTAATTTTGGCATTGCAAGTTGAGGGAATTCTAATTTGCTCAATACATGGATAATCATTTTTATAATCAGTTGCTGTTATTCTCACTATTGGGCCACTATGGAAACTTGCCATCAGATGCTGGCAGAGGTGCTTTAGTGCTTACAAAGGCCACGGCTCTGTTAGTCGTCCTGAAGAATTCCACCTAGAATTCCTTTGTGCCACAGGGCTTCTAGCTGTACACTAGTTGCTACAGAGGGCTTTCACAAGCTAGGACCCTATTGATGTAATCCCATAATCCTCCTGCACAGGGGTCTCAGGACTGCAGGAAGGAAGTAGGGTAGGGTGGTGTGCTTTAATTAAAATCTGAAAAGACAAGTTGAGAAATTTAAGTAACTTGATAAAAGGAATATGTTTATGAGAAAAGTTGCCAGTGCTCGCACACTGTGAAATTTATAACAGCATATACATACAGTGGTTGAGATGCATTTATATAAGACCTGTATACAAAGTAAATTTCTTACTGCGGATGTAAAACACACAGCTAAATTCTTAATGATTTGCTTATTTTCCTGAGAGAAATAGCAATAATGAAATAGTGCTGACACAGAATATTTAATTTAGGGTTGGGATTTGAAAGAATACTTGGTCCAGAATTGAATGTTGCAGGCCAACACTCAGAAGGTCTGTGTTTAATGAAAAGCCTACTCTTCAATACAAATCACCTTATTTACTTCTTCTGTCCCCTCTTGTTTTGTCTGATTTCATTCCTTTCACTTAGTCTGCATTATTGCCCCTTCTCCTGAGCTATTGATTTTGGTGAACATAGTTATTGCAACATGAAAACCTCCGAGTCTCCATCTAGTCATTGTGTTGTAGGCAGCAGACTGAAGAAAGAGTAACCAGTAACATCTCCAATTTACATTCACTTAGTTGGAAAACATTAATTTCTGTGTAGACAATCAATATCACTTACAGGATAATTGGAATGTTATTAATCTAGCAATATTCCTGTATAAATGTACTATAGCCTACTATGGTGCACACAGAAAGGAAAGTAGTTTATTATTTGGCCTTACGTTATGTTTGATGAAATATCTGCATGAAAACACATTAAAAATATAAAACTTTTACACATCCATTTTGTGTGTTTTTAGTGCATTTGTTCTTAAGTCTGTACAGATTTTCCTTGATCCCTATGATTCAGATAATGGAAAAATAAATAAATCCTGGACCATAAAAAAATACAAATGTCAAAGAACTCCAAGAGCAGGCCACAGGAACAAACTGGGGTTTTCTTGTAGCTGGCAGGAATGTTGGACCAACTCTAATCCACTCACAAAGGGACAGCAGGGTGGTTTCACCCTGAACATTGGATATTGCTTCTGTGGACCCCAGATTCACTTCCACTGTTATTTTTTTGGACTGGCTTACTTGTTGTTTTTCAATGAACAATATGTTTGTCTGTGTGTTAAGTCATATAGAAGGAGGAATTTCACATGCGTACAGACCTCAGTTGTTCATGACAAATGAAACTTTATTTAAAAAGGCCTACGACAATAAAGTCTACAATGACGAATAATCTTCTGATCATTAAATTAACCCCATGCAACTTAGAAGAAAAAAAGCCACACCACAAAATCTATCCCTTAGTAATCAGAATGGCTTCTGCACATGTTTTGAAATGAATAATATTGATAATCTGTTAATATATGGAATTAAATATGTATATATGTGAAGAAAATTGTATTTTATATGATACACACTACCTACTCAAGGCCAAATGCCACATCTTCATTCAGACTGAAATGCATCTTATCAGTGTACAGTGCATTTATCACATGATGCACACACTTGACCCGGACAAGAAGTTTTTTTTTATTGACTGATAAAATCTAATTACATTTCAAAGGTTCCCAAAGCAGGTACAGCACGAGGAAACACCCCATTACAATCACGATATTGCAGCGTGTAGCTGCCTTTCAGTAGACAGTTCATAAGCAGGGATGACAGATTAAAGGAAAAACCACCATCTACTGTTAGAAAAGCTTCACTGTGTTTCACACAATTTGTCTCTGGAGCTCTACTGAGAATTAAACATGATCCTTTAATGATATTCTTTAATGTAATATTTTGGTGATGGTGAAGGAAAGCACTGTCTAACACATCTGCAAATTCTTGCATTGATGTTCACCTGTGTTGAAAGCTAATAAAAAACCCACTATAGTATATGATCATTTTTGCCCCATGGAAGTCCCATGGCATCACCATATTAGAAGAAACTGCACTGATAAGAAAAGAAATGTTTCACCCTACCATAAATCATTCTTCATATCAATTTTCAGAGAACATTCCCTTCCTTTAATTTGTAAGCTTAAATACTTTTGTCTAGCATCATAAATTATTGATATATCTGGACTGTTGCCAGGCATCTCCCAACCACCATAGACAGTAGGGCCAGTGTCATCAGTTCAAACACTTAAGACAGGCTCTTTGTGGATGGAAGGCCACAATGGCCAAAAGAAACGTATCAGCAAAATGTGGCCTCAAATCTGACATATGAATATCTCATTGAAACATTTTGGCTAACGTTTTATTGTAACACTGCCTAATGAGGCTATGGGGTAAAGAACCTTTGACTTAGCCAGGAACCCTTGTCATTACGTGTACTGCTGGATAGGTCTATTGTAATACAAAACTACATGACTACTTATTCCAAAGTCTATCAAACCCACAGCTAAAAGGATAATAGCTCGGCCTTAGAATGAAACATAGCTTAGCCATGGAATAAAAGATATTTAGTCCAATTGCTCTGCTGAATACAGAAACTACGTAAATCAAAAAGGTGTAAATTAAGAGATTTCTTAATTAACTGTGAATGTGAACCAGTTAATAAGAACAAGATGATTCCCCGGTGAGCAGGCTGGATTACTGCTGTAATCTCTTCTGTCACATATTGTGAAGCCCCAAATCTCCCCTTGCTCTAAGGAGCATTCAACCCGTCAGTTGAAATGAAAGAAGCCTTAACGAACACCTCTCCCACTCATGGAGCACTCACATCCACTTACTGTTTAACATGGGCTGTGTAGCTCATGCTGATGGCGTGTGCACTAAAACTGGGAAATCTGAGCCCGCTGAGGTGTAGAGTGATTCTTATATTCCTTTAAAGAAAAGAAAAAAAAACTTGCATTATTTTGCTTTTTATGTGTGTCTCTGTTTGTGTGTTAGGCACACTCTCAATGAGTAGAGTGTAAGTTCCTCTATTGAAATGGCACTCTCAAGTGGTTGCATTAAATTTACCATATTGGATAGTGTATGCAAAACATGTGAAATAGCTTCAGAAAAAATTGCCATAATGAAAGATTACAGTTAGGTTTAATGTGAATTGAAGAAATACTGGCAGTATATTATTCCAAACCCCCAATGAAGTTGAGGGACTAAGGTTAGGCACCCTGTTTTTCTTTTGTATTATCATAAATCATAGTAGGCCTATTTAGTCATTCAATACCACACTGTCCCCTGGGACCATAATCTGTTTACAGGAACACTGCAGCTTTGCATAGTACTTTCAAATCCATACCAAATGCATTTTTAATTGGTAAATAAATGCAAAACGCATGCTAACAGGCAATTGTAGCAGTGCTCCTGAATGCTTAAATATGGTTCTAACCATGATGTTCACATTATGGATTTTGCATCACTGTGTGTTTCCAAGGTGATTTATAATCAGCCAAGCATCCAATCGCCATTGTAGCATAATGGAAGGTCTTGAACCAAGCTATGACTTCATCACATTTCCACATGAATATTGAAGATTTCACAGAGTCTCCAAACGAGAACCAGTTTAAGATTGTAATAACACATTGTATAGTAATTTTTAGCTATTACAATTACAATTTTTACTTCTTACAATAAAGCCCTTACTTTATCTTTGGTACATTGGAAAAAATGACTCGCATGTGTAGTATGTACATGGTAGTGCACTATACATGTGAGTGCTTTCTCTTTGTAGACAAATTCTTTAAAATACGCAACAATTACAAGAAGCAGAGCTTCATTCATAGGTTAAGTATTTCCATATCTTAAATTAAAATAATATACTAATTAGGAACTAAGCTCAAGTAGGTTATTGCTTTCTATGCTACTTAAGCAAATGCCATTAACCATCACCCTTTCCATTCTCCCTTATGCACATTTTGTCCCCCCCCCCCCCCCCCCCCCATGCTTCTTTTATTCATGACATTGTGCACTGCTTTTCAATTAGGTGTTTTCTAGTTAGAGGATGATTTCTCATGCAGTCTGTCCTTCTTTTTTTTCTGGAGTGACTTAGTTAATTATTTTTAGCAGGACCAAGAGCATGGCTTAAAATGTGACTGCTGTTCCAGAGCCACCCAGTGATCAAAGGCCAAGGCACATCACCATGTGGTTGAGCACATGATTCTATTGCAGGTAAGGGAGTAAAGAACATAAACATCCTTGTGATTGCACAGCAGTTAAAGCACTTGATAGCTAGACTGTGTTAAGGGAAAGGACACCAAGATATGTTTTTGTTTCTGGGTGTGAAAACCATGTCAGTCAATCTTCATTTAAACTGAAAAAGAAAAACAAAGGAAAACATTTTGAGTTACTACAATTTTATACCTATGATTGTAATGACATTAATCTATCCATGGTTTTTAACCATCGCCAATTATAGTGTGTAATGAGGGAAAAATTTAGCAGTAAATTTCTTTGCAGGATTCAACAGCAATCATCGAAGTAGTGCGGTGCTCTGAACGGATAATTGGAGGTGAGCTTCCCTCCCTCCAAGACATCTACAGGAAGCGGTGCCTGAGGAAAGCGGGGAGGATCATCAAGGACTCCAGTCACCCCAGCCATAAACTGTTCAGACTGCTTCCATCAGGAAGGAGGTTCTGCAGCATCCGGTCCCGTACCAGCAGACTGAGAGACAGCTTTTTCCATCAGGCCATCAGACTGCTGAACACGTCATAGACACCTCAGCTTCACTACTGGAACTTCAACATTATGCACTCCACACTGTATATAAATGCCACTTGTTTTGCACATATTCAACTCTGTATATTTTATATATTTTATTATTATTATTATTATTATTTTATTTTATTTTTTTACTATTTAATTTGTAAAAATGTGTATACACACACACACACACACACACACACACACACGTAGGAAAATATTTAGTATACACATCCAGAAATGCATACACTATTATATATTGTACATATATTTATTAGTTTCAGGTTGGCCATTCTTGTATTTTGCTCGTTTGTGTTGTTGTGTTTGCACATCTCTGTTGCTTGTGGGGCTCGCACACAAGAATTTCACTCGCATGTGCTGTGCCAGTGTGCCTGCACATGTGATGTGACAATAAAAAGTGATTTGATTTGATTTGATTTGAAGAGGATACTGTTTCTACGAATTAAGTCCAAAGGTGAAACATCCCCTTTTATCATCTTAATTGAGGGTAATTAAGATAGGCATTTATATCATTGCAGCAATGGACAGTAGTTACCCAGACTTTATAGTTTAATGGCTTGCTTTGTTTTTTAGACAATCAGATTTACAGTTAAAAAAATTTTTTTAAAAATACCTTAGTGTACAGTTTCTTACAGGGTGGTACCCAACTTTTACAGATTGTTTCAACCCCTATTTATGTAACCTAAAGTGTATGATATTTGAAACATGGGTTTTGTGAGCTTTTGAGACCTCTACATCATCACTGTGGTTTTATTTCCCAAAAAACGAAATATATATTGTACAATAAAATGCACTTCTAGGCTACTTCTTTCCATCCTAACTCTTTCTTGGTGCTTTCATCCAGGCCCATGACAGCAACCAACATGTTGAAAACTTCTGCAGCAGTCTTTTGCAGTAAACACCCATGCCTGGCATTCCTTTTCCTTATACTCATGAACTGAGACTGTCAAATTGTACATTTTGCGTCCTAGCTTTTTGAGGAATTGCGGTTATATCTAATTAAATCATATAGTATCAACAAATTTTTTTAAATAAATGTATGCGCATTATATGTATTTGTAATTCCAGTGTTATGCAGATTACAAATGAGTGTGTTGTTTAGGTATAAAGGAGATAGTGATATGCCATGTGTAGACTGGCCAGCTGTAAATTAATGCAGCCCAAGATTTAAGATACTCTCCTTATCATGCTTTTATCACATTCTTATCAAAATATGAGCTCCTAAAGCCTCATGGGTGATCAATGAACATCCTTACTGCTACTGAAATAAACACAAGGGCATTCTGTGTTCTTTCTGCTGTTATCTTAACAAGTTATCACATGGTCATTAACCATTTATTTGGTCAGCAATCAAAAAGAAATGCTGTCTTTGAACTCGAAAACCCTGACATTTTTCTGAAATATTAATGACCAGTATTATTAACGCAAGTAACATTGCAATTAAATCAAGCTATTGCTAGCAGTGATAAAAAAAATTTGGCACAAAAACTGTACTAAATATTTGTACTCCATACACTGTATTATCACTGCACTACACTATATTGTACTCTATGACACTGTTCTGCGAAGAACCTGTTTGTGTCTTATCTGAAGCTATTTAAAGCTGATGTCAATCATGGGATGCTGGTAAATGATCAACCAGAGGGAGTGGACAGTGTAGTCAAACTGGTAAACAACCATAGAGAAACTTTTATTTTATGTAAATAAAATATGTCAACTCAGGCTGCTACCAGAGTTGACATATTAAAATTCTGTGAAATCAAACCATCTATCTATTTTGTACTTTTATTTTATGATATGCTTCTTACTACAGCCTATGTTCATAAATCAGTTCACCCAAGTGTCTGAATGAATGCAAATATATTTTAATTAAAAAGCTATTAGTTGTACTCAAGAGCAACTAGTACCTGCACCAATACCAAGAAATTAATTCAGGGATTAGACCTCATTTGTCAGAATATATATAGTATATACCTTTTGACAAACCAGAGTAAACATATTCGCTTAATCTTTTTTAGTACATAATACTATACTAATAACTATAATGTCACAGATATAACTGCAAGAACTCCAGTGTCATGTTTACTTGCAAAGGGCAAGTCTTCTTTGCTCTCGCTTTCTCTCTCTCTCTCTCTCTCCCTTTGTGTGTATGTGCGTGCATACATGCACGTGTGCGTGCGCATGTGCCTGCGTGTGTTTGTAGCAAAAAGGGTGGTAGGCAGCTTACACAGACCCAACAGCATATCACCTCATCTGTCAATCAAGCCACAGGGGAGGTGAAGGGTAAGGAGGAGACAGGCACGCTGCCTAATCATTTTGTAATCAAGCGTCAAAACAAAACAAAACAAAAAAAAAATGTTTATCTGAACAATGCAGGCTGCTACCAGAGTTGACATGAATGTTTTTTTCTCCTGTGTCATTATGTCAGGGCTAATGGACAGCGGTAAGGAGGAGAGTTAATTACTTTTGACGACACTCCCTGCTAATTTACAATTTATATGAAGTCCCTTTTCTCCTCTGCTATCAGTTGACCAGTCAAGCTACAATGCTGCTGCTTGTATCAGAGTAATCAGAATATCTACAATATCTCTGTGCATATTGGAGCACTGTGGACACTTTTGCATTCTTTCTTATGAGTTTTTTAAGCTCTAACAGCGAGGTAGGAAGTGTGGCATTGTTCCATAGCAGAGGACAAAAATATCTGCATATTTACCCAACTTCACATCTTGTTTTCCTTTCAATAAAACAGTCAGTTGTACCTAGCTGGACTCAAATAAATCTCCCAACTGTGTATTTTATTTTATTTTATTTTTTTACCAAAATGTTTTTGCCTTCTACCTTAAGCGGTGGCTCTTTTTCCCAGCACATCTTGGGAACACATCTGGTAATAACAGTGAAAGGACTGCTTATCAAAAACCAAACTGACCAACACACTAAGGCTGGTCTTCAGCTGCAGCACTGGGTTTCTTGCACCTAAGAAAAGCCTTTGATTGACAGACAGGCATTGAAAAGGTTCCTTCTGTGAAGAGAGGAATACTTTATTTCACTGTATGCGAGTGACACTTTTTCATCTAAGGATCAGTTGCAGCCTCTGTCACTTCTCTTTGCTTCTACTGTACTCATGTTGACACCAGATGTTGAGAAGCCCAGGCCACTAATTTCCATTTCACGTCCACAACTTTTTCCTCACTCGGGACTTTGAACTCTGGACTCTCAGCGTAGCACACACCGCAACCTTTGTTAAATGTTAATTTATCCTGCTTAAAACTTGTAATAAATATTAACAAGTTAACTACTAGGTTAGGTCCTCTTGTATGCTCAGTACGTAGTGCATTACATCATTTTAAATCCTTCTTACATTATTATATGTTATCATAATGGTAGCAGTCAACATACCTAATAGCAGTACTGGGCCTGATAAACGATGGCTCTCCTGACTGATAGATGTGGAAAGGCCAAAAGTGAAGAGGGACATTTTATTCTTGACCATCAATCTTACCAGGATCTGTGAACACTAAGGAGATGGTGGTAATTCATTTTAAAAGTGTCTCAATAGGGGTAAGAAAAGCCCTGAGGGGTGGTGATGGGTCCTCGCTCAATGATTGAGATCCTGAAAATGGAGCTGTTTTATGGGACTCTTAATGTAAAGAGGCAGGCAGTGCCACAGACACCTTGTTAGAGAAAAAAGAGGCAGGGGGTATTTAGTGGCTAACCTCTAAGGGGGCTTTAAATAACCACAGAGTAAATAATTTCAGTTTTCTATGTATATATGCATGCATCTTTGAAAAAGGTGTGAAAAATAAATTCAACATATGAATGACAAATAAGTCATATATTTAGGTCTTCATTTGAATGGTGACATCCATGAATTTTATAGGTCATAAATGATTACACAAGAAAGTTCCTAATATCTTCTCATAGACCCCATGACAACTAATATTTGATCTTTGAGTCACAGAGACTAGAAAACCATTTGTTTTTTAAGTTGACATCACCTTATTGCCATGAGCAGTCAGTCAATCAGGTGTTGGTTCAATCAATCAAGAGATTGATGGGCATTTGAGCATGACACCAATCAATCAGAAACGCAAGTCCTCTGTGTCACACTGTGCCATGTGCTTTTCTATGGGAGACAGGCAATCTCCCTGCATGCAAACAATGTCCCCAATTTGTCAGGAACACAATAACAGTCCTGGCAGACCCATTTGCATCACTGTGTGAACAACAAATGTCATTGATCACAATATTGATTATTTTGTTTTGAGAAAAGAGATGTCCCCAGAGAGCTTCTTAGGCAGTTGAATAATTGCATCCTTAAATTTATCTTATTTGACCTTTCTGAAGATATATACATTTTTAAAGCAGAACTGAGTAGCAGGTGGAGTGAAAATTGACATGGCTCTGAAGTAATAGCAAGTCATTTTTTATAAGAAGAAGGATTATGTTGAAATTGCAAGTGAATTATTTCATTAGGACAATAGTTAACACCCGTTGCCATTGTGGATGACACATCTTTTATCTTATCACATAAGTCCTAAACCAACAAGGAAACTGGTTACCACTAAACCTTTATGTAATACATTTGACTTCTTTAACCGTATACTGGCATAATAAAGAACAAGATTATACTGTGATCGTATAAAGATTGAAGTTAGATAGAAGAAGTTAAAAATAAGCAGGTGCAGACTATGTCCTCTGGGCACTGGCTGGCTGGCTAGATGGATGTAGGACTGTGTTTTGAGGAGGACATTGTTATATCCCTTTCTAGTTGAAATTGAAGTTGAAGAAGTTATAGCTTGTGGCCTCATCAGTTCTGTAACCAGTCAGCAGAACAAATGATGCAGTCACACCACTTGTTTGAGTCAGCCAGCACTTAGGGTAACTCTCTAATTGAAGATGTACATCACACTGCAACAGTTGCATATCATTAACACACAGAACAAGGGCCAATTGATCATTAGTGCATCAATATGTAGTTTGCATAAAATTATTTCCTTTAAATAGTCTGTGTTTGAGGTGACGCAGGGTTGCCTCATCAATAATGTAAATGAGCCATTAGGGCATTAAGAGGCTGTCTGTGGGATAGACAGACCACCAGGCGTCAGTGAGTTAATATCCGATATAGCACTTCCTGCCACACAGGCCAGTGGCCAGCGGCTGGTCTGATTATACACAACGATTATACCTACCTAAAGCCTTGCCTTTTCTGGGCTAGAAACATGCTTGTTGGTTGTTTGACTTTAGAATCTGTAGACACTGATATCAAAGTAATTCATGATATTATTGAGTGTTGCAGAGACATACTGTCAAAGTCTTTGTGGATTCAAAGCTGTGGCAACAGACAAAAAAAATTAAACCTTTAGAAGTTTAAACTGTAAAGGACATGGTTAATGTACTGCATACTCCAAGGACAATAGTAGCAGGAAAAAAGAAAAGCCATTTGTTTTCACTGGAAACTGCCACTGGAAGCCTTAACCTCTTAAGCCCCAAGGGGGTTTCTGAGCTTCCTGCTCGAAAATGTAATGCCCAAATTTAATTGATTATTTCTCTGCATTTACAAACTCTGTCCTTACAATCTTGGTGTCAAAATAAAGCTAACACTTGGGAAATTTCATCAGAGGTGTAAATATTGAAGCAGATATTACTGTGTCAAAGTTACTGAGACTGGAACACAGAAAAAGTAAGTAGATTTTTATCCTCACCTATTTATTTATTTATTTTTTTAATTTTTAGAATATAACCCTTTTAAAAATATGCCTCGGATCATATTTGGTTCCAGAAATTCAGTCACCAACATATAAGCATCATCTGTGCAAAGATTTATGTTTCTAAAGTGAAACAGTGAAAAACTACAGCCCTGTAAAATACATGAATATCCAGACATTGTACAAAAATGTCCAATTTTGGCACACAATTGGACACCATGCCAGTTGATTTTTTTAGGTATTAAAGAGCAGAAATTAATAAATTTTATTAACAGGCCTAATAATGCTTTTTTAAAAAAATATATATTTTTGAAGAATTAACCACACATTTACATGGTAATGGCCCTTTTCTGCCGTGCGCATAGAGCGTTTGATTGGCCTCTGGCCCTTTAAACTCCGAGGGGCTGTAACTTTGGTTTCTTTTGGTCCATTTGCGTGATTGGCACCTCTTTTTAATCGTTTGAGCCAATAGATTCAAAGTAACGATGCCACGTTCACATCACTTCAACCAATCAGACGTTGTAATGCCAAAACCCACGTGGGCCCAAATTTACTGCACGTGGCGTCTGTCCAGTCACGTGTCTGTAGGTGGGTCTAAAATGGAGGTTGTTGACGGAAAACGGCTCTGATGCTCTAGGTAGGCATGGTAACTACTGGTAATCACGTGGGAGGAAATCGGGATGGTAAGCCAGTTTCTGTCTTAGCGCATTTGCGCCGCTGTGTGTTTTTGTGGTCTTCTTTTGCGGCTCATTCAGTGAATTTTGGTCTAATCGTGGTGAAACTTGGTGTGTGGAGTCAGTGATAGCCCTGGAAGCTTATCTTATTAGCTTATCTTTAACCGGTTACATGAAGTCTGAAGAATTTCTGGTTCGGTTTTGTTTGTTTAGCGGACTTCTGCCCATTTACGCAACTGCTCATTTAATCACGGCTTGTTTTCAGTGTGTTTGGTGGTTGTAGAAATGGTTTGTATGACATTTTAGCTGAGATTCTGAGGTTTCTGTGGATACCACACATGTCTGGACTTATATTTTTCATCCCGTGTTATAACCGATTTAACGTGATCTCCTCCTTTTTGCCCCCGATACCGGGGGCGTGGGGCTTAAGTGGTTAACTTGTTGTGTGATTATTAACCAGAGACTGTTTTTGTGCTACCAATGTTTATTAACAATGTGTGTGCTCAACATTAAACCTTGTATAGTTTTGCATACATTATTTTTAGTAATTCATATCATTTAGATGATAAACTCATGCACAACCATGCATCCATCTATATCAGTCTGCATCAGACTAATATAAATGTGGATGGTAATAACTAAAACAATTCGATCTTATGTCTTAGCTTGACTGAGCCACATCTTTACCTGCCATGCCACTCAGTGCCAATGCTCTGCCATCATCTCTGAATGCTAGCCCACGAGGGGGCTCGTTAGCCTACTATTACAGATGTGACAAGCACACCATAATAGCCCAATTATCCCAAAATGCCAAATTTCGCTCCAAAGGAGGAGTGTGTAGTGATTAATAGTGAACACTTAAGGGGAAGAGTTAGACAACGCTGATGGGTAGGAGAAAATATGTATCAGGCTGCCACCACTACAGATGCTTCCTCCCTCTTGACAACTGCAATTCATTTGAGATGCTATTAACATGCATAATTATGCTAATCAAGCAGTAATTAAGTGCCAATTCATCAGAGACCATTTTTTGTCTGTAATTTCATCAAGCTCGGCTGTTGGGGTTTGTTTTTTCCTGCATATATCTTTATACAATATTGCCCAAATGAGGCTCTCTCATTTTATCTAACAACCCCTTTGCTGTTTTTGAAGTTTGTAAACAGGAAGGATGTAATGTATCTTATTTCTAATGACACGGCTACATTACAAAGAGACTTTTCTTTTTTTAATTAATGAAAAGAATTTTATTATGTTAAGTGATAGTAGATGATTTTTGTTATGTGTTAATGTATAGGATTTTATGTAGTGACTGGCTGGCACACGGATTTTCTTTTTTAATCAGATTATTCTGATGATAACGTCCACCCCACCTGAAAACTGATACTGGTAGGCAGCAAGTGTGGGACTTTCCTCAAACTGCAGCGCTCCAATTTCAACAGCTTGCACCATAACATAAATCATATCAACCCTACAGCTACGGTTCCTAGATCTAAACGTAAAAACTCAAAGCATAATGAAAACTCGTGCACAAATAGAAAATAAATGCAGTTGTGGCTCTAACCACCACATTCATAGTAAAAGATGATGATGTTGTATGTGAAACCCTCCTACACAAAGGAAATTATCTTGTCACAAGATAAGCAGTTTACGTGAAGCGCTAACTGGTATAGAGATTGCAAGCATCCCAGCGGGATGTCAAAACTTCCACTCAATATTTTTTTTAAGAAGTGGTTCGCTGATGAAATCTTAAAGCATTGAGAAGTTTGGTTTATTCAACCATTGACATGGTTGTTGATAATGTGAGCATTAAACCCATTCAAAAAATGTTTCTATAGTTACTACATCCTCATGAATTCATCCAGCATGAATTAGGCAGTCAGGCTTGCATATGTCTATGTGGCATGTTTTGTTTTGTTTTTTTGTTTAAAAAAACATGCCATGTACATAAAGTTGTATTAAATTGTATTTTTACATTTACAAAAAAAAAAAAAACCTTAATATGTCCCCTGTTGAATCTGGGTGACTCACTGTAATTAAAATGTGTTCATGTCAGTTAGATTTGAATTATATGTTGCTTCAACTCACTAAAATGTAAAATTTGATTTTTGAACAACTTCTGCTGAGTTTCATAAATCTGAATTTCACAGTTGAGCATACTCAGCATTGTACAATACATACCGTACATACTTTGTTACTGACATGACACTTTCAGTTCGCAACACTTCCAAGAGTGTTTACTGTCATTCCTTTCAGCACATTGTCAGCATTAACCTCCGGTGACGGATTTTTTTTTCTTTGTGTCCTTGTTATTGGCCACTATGTACAAGAATAAATCAGTTAACATAACTTCTAAGACAGCTCCCTGAAATGGGGAATCCCAGCTTGTGTACAGCTCATTTGCTCTGAACCAGTTTGCTTTTTTCAGAAGCTTTGAACAACAGATGAAAAGATGTAACTAACCTTAAGAGTTTCAAAATATGATCCAGAGATTGTCTTGTACATCTATAGTGACAATTTAGTCTCAAGTAATTGTTTAATTGTTCACCAAACAAGCATCCTCTCCTGAATTATTTTCTGTGTCTCTGTCCCTGCTTTGGAACACATTATCATTATGTCGTCTGAAGTACATGTGAAAGGTTATTTGCCATGGCATTCCTCTGTCTAGTTTCACCCTAAGAGTCAGACAGGTGTTCTCATTGGACATGAAAGCCTCTGGTGATGCATGTCAGACTTGATCACCCATGATGATGGCTGGAGGTTAGGAAACTGTGTCTGTTCCCCTGTCATGGGAAGTCTTCTGAGTTTCAGCACTTTTATAACAGTTTTGAACAAAGATTTAGAAACTGAATGGTTTCTAAACGCTCCCTTTTCGGTCTCTTTTAAATCATTTGTTTAACCTCCGATTTACCTGGTTCATTTTTGCTCACACTCTCTCTGTCTTTGTGTGTGTGTGTGTGTGGGTGTGTGAGTGGGTGTGTGAGAGAGAGTGACAGAAAAAGAGAAAGATAGCGAGAGACAGAGAGAAGGGGGCGACTATTTCTAAAATGCTCGATTCTTTTTCTCTGCAGTCATTTATTTGAACCTACATGTTGACCCTTGTGTCATTCATGTCATCGTCCCACAGGTTCTGGAGTTTATTTGTACCAATGTGCAATGTTTATAGAACATGGAATAAATGAGAGTACTCATTATGATATGATTCTAGAGTGTATTGCAAAACAAATGTTATATTGCTGATGTTATGTTTTAACAAAACTGGTATATTTTGTCCTTTACTCCCATATCTTCAGGCCAATAAAAATTGATATGATTGAAACTCAGCAGGTCACATATATCTGCAGTATTTAGGTTAACAACAATCAATTAATGTAATAAAAATGATTTCAACTTTATCTAACAGTGCAACATAATCCATGCTTAATTGGTCTTAGGTCTTATCTTTATAATTGCCTAATATCGTTGTCTAATCTTTCTTTTTTCTCTCAATGGGCTAGCCATATTTTTCAGGGAATGAAAATACAGTCCAACAACTAGGCATGACGTTCTGTGGGGGCTGGGTGTGGGGTGGGTGGGGAGGAATGGGCAGTGGGTGTCTTGGCTACCAATAAAAAGGCTCCTTTGGCGCCAAGGGGGCTGATCATAACCAAGCTCTTCTACTTCAGCTCCCCAAATCACATCCCATCATGTTTGTTTTGGACCACTACTGTCATAATTTCTTTGTGGTAAGTTCAGATCGACTGCAGATAATTCAAGAAGATTTATAGCCACTGAAATTTGGGAGTAAATATTATAAAGCAAAATATAAGCCACATAGGACTCTTCCATGGGATGTACTCAGCATGGAAAGCAAACAGAGAGAAACAGCCTGGTTGATGGTGACTGGCTGCACAGGATGAGATGGGCTCTGAGGTTTGATGGGGCAGAAGAAGGCTCATGTAGACGGCTGGCTGCTCCTTTTGACGGCGTGTCATGGTTGGCTCGCAAGCTGCTCTGCCTCGTCTGGATGATGTAGTCATCATTGTGGCAGGCCTGTCAGAACAAACTGGTATGCTGGAGACAAATACAGCTTTAGTGGCTGGATGGAGAGTATACAACACATGCACCACCCTACTATTGAATATGTTCCCCAAACTGGCAAGCTGGTGGCAAGTTAATGACAGGAACGACCAGTGACATCACATAAAAACATGATTATGTTCCACTAAAGAGATCTTAGTGAGTCCATAGATCAAACAGACAGGGTGATGACTTAAAGCACTAATACGCTGGCTACTGGCATTACTTTAAGCAGGGGACTTGGCAACAAAATAAAAGTTTGCCTCTCCAATTTCAATGTTAAATGTTACCACAAAAGGGGCACAGAATAAATAAACCTTACTCGGAGCCACTCACACACAGAAATAAGCTGAGATGGATGACTGAAGGCTCAGGCATTGCCAAGGAGGAGTTCCATCACCAGTGCAGTGTTATATTTGTGATGTATTCAGATAACTTAACAGTCACAGTGGGAGAATAATGTGTAATCATTAGCAAAGGGTTTGCAAATTATTTATGTAATGTAAACCATGATAATTTACTAACACTTTTCCCCCCCCGCACTGCCATTAACAAGTAACTTGGAAACCAATAAATGTCGCAGACGCTTTCACTTAATTAAAACAATAGATATCATATTGCAAGGTAAGATGTCAGTCATACCACAGTCTCCTGCACATGGCAATTTACTGCTAACACATTATGAGGGAGGGTGACACAAATAATAGCTATTAAACTGTCAGCTAGTGCGGGCTGGATCACATTACTGAAATTAGCCTAAGATGCTCTATTATAAACAATGCCACCCTCTCTTAACACATGAATGCATACTACAGATAAGCTCACACGCATGCACTCACACTATACTGTGGAGAAAATAGCATAAAATGACTGACGTAAGCATTGGACAAAAACTCAGAGATTCCACAGGACACCAGGTCCGGTATTTGATTGATGATGTGATATCCTCTCATGTTATTTGGATAGGTATAACAACAGTGTTCCAATTCATACAACTTTACGTGCCATTCCCAGTGTAGGGAAGTACAGACATACTATAGCTCATATAGTAAACTATCAGCTGAGGCAGTGTCACTGAATTAATAAAAATAATATCAACCTTGAGAAATCCCTATAGCTCAAAATGTGAAAACTGAATACAATTCTTTTTTTTCTATCTGAATCCTCTGTGCTGCACCTCACTGAGTCAACGTGAAGTTTCAGCGCTGCCAAGTTTGCCACAATGCAGTATGCACAGGCAACACTGACATCTGCTGGTTTAAAAAAAAGCTCAAATAAAAACAAAAAAACTTTATTTCAACATTTTCTAAGCATGAATGCTAAAAAGCTTTATGTCATAAACATTAGATACCTAATATGCATCATTATGAAAAAAAAGTTTCTTTATCACTTTAACTTTAAATCTGTAATACCTGCTTTCTGAGTCCTTACTCCTTCATCCCTCTAATTTCCATTTAACATGGATCAATTGAGTGGTGTTACACTCTTGTCAGCAGGATTAATTTATTTATGAACCTGTCATTTATAATCATTGATCAGGGTGTTCTCTGTTAGAGAACTAATGATATGCAAAGGTAAAAGATTCACTAATTATTGTGTTTGGTCTAATTGAGGCTGTGTGCTTCTGCAGGAAGGTTAAGAGAGAAAATGACTGCTGCCCTGACTGCCAGCTCCAGAAATGCTGGCAGAATCCTAGTGAATTCCCTAGCTCTGCAACCGTGTGCAAACACACCAACACTGAGTCAGTTATTAAGACTTTATTTGGAACTCTGACCAGCACTGTCACTTTCTAGGTCTCATTTAGAAAAAAGACAGAATTAGATGAATTTAGGCAGTTACTCATCACCTGTGAGCTGCTATATCACCACAGCCTTAGTTTGGTTGAACCTACAGATGAAGGCATAAATGTTGTTTAGTTGTATAGCCATAGATGCATTCAATTCAATTTTATTGCATCAAAGTCAAACATTGTTAGCATCTTGATCTTCAAGATTAATAGACAATGGATTTCCCTTTTCCTAAGGTATTATTACAATAGTTTTGGGATGGGTGGTTCGTGAATCGGGGCGGGTCAGAAATAGTTGCCATGGAAACTTTACAGAGTTTCCATTTTATTTTATTCTGACTTTACAATAAAGCCACAGAAAATTTTTCTGCAGATAACAGTTACTTCACAATGACTGCATATATTTACCCCTATATATGCTTTAGAGGATGCTTTAGAAAAAATATTTTAACTGTGTGAAAACTATACAACTACTCCAATATAGAGAACATTAGTTCTTTGATGAATTTATTAAATCGTCAACAAAATCAAAACATGCACTATTGCACCATTATCAGCTCCATTAAAACAAATATTCAGACTTTCTCCTGATATCAATTCCTTGTTTCTTATTAAAGTTTGACTGTTACTGGGCAGTCTTTAGTCTCTTTAAGTCTTTAAGTATCAGATGGCATCACAAATTATTGGAAACTAGTGTTATGGATCATTTTTTTTAAATTAAATATAATACAAGTTTTAATTACTGCAAATGAGGACAAAATTGGGTTCTAGGTTCCCATAAACCAACAAGCCTTATTTCAAGCTGCAAAAAAATGTTTAATCAGATTTATACAGAAGCCTTAAAGGTAACTTTAAACATTTTGAAGGTAGCTGATCCATTATTACACTGTACAAAAATCCACATGTGCAACAAGAAAAGGTCATCATTATTCTTACTAAGTCTAAAGAAGTCTACATACAAAATAGTTGATAAAATGCTTAAAAGCAAAATTGTAAGCCTTGGAATTCCACTGTATAAGGAATGCAGAGTAGCTTTATTAAAACAATTCAAACACTGGCATTAATCATCACCTTCTTAAGATGAATATTATCTAATTAGATAAACATTAACAACAATTAACAATTGCTAAATACTGCATCACAGCCCTTTCAGCAAATCACAAAGCAGATGCATCATGGGTAAATGTCTGCATTAGAATTTCCGCTGGATTTATGAAGTCACTTAGATATATGTGGGGTGGGCAGCATGGCGTTCCGTGCTTCATTTTAATTATTGTTTGGGGCCATTAGTTTGAGCTTTGATACCCACTTGTTCCTCCCGCTCAGCCTGTCTGTCCAACCTGGGGCTGAGGCCCCTTTGTGCTGAAGATGGCAGGCGAGAAACTCCGTTTACTGTTAGTGCTCCACTGTCTATCGGGCAGATATAGTCCGCAGATTCATCAGGCTTCCTCTTTCTGAGGTGACTGAATTGAGTGAAGCCCAGCTTCTTCGGCTAAAAACACACAAAAGGCCAATGTATTAACAAATAATGTTGATTATAGGCTGCATAGTATTTCACTGATTTAAATAGTGCTCTTACCTTTACTTTTGCGGTTGTAGTGAGGGGCACATGGCCCGTAGCATTGCCATATTCTCGTTTCTCCTGCATGGCCTGAAGCCCGACCAGAGCAGAAAATGCAGTTGCGAGATGACGACGGAGCAAAGTCTTTTGCGGAGGAATATTTAAAAGCAGGGCCAAAGTCTCTGAGCTGAAGCGAGGCTCCAGAATCTATGTTTGCCAAAGATAAAGGCAACATAATGAACTCTCTGCTCCCATCTAGTATAAGCACATACAACTGGTACGATCACAAAGAAACGAATCACAAATTTACATGACTTACAATCAGTCCACCGTGAACACCGCTGCCCCGTAGATTAGGAGCATACTCAGCTAGGTCAACTGCTCTCAGCCACTCCATCACACAATGGTTAGACCACTGCACTACTTCTGAAGGAGGAGGATGTTTCTAAAAGCAAAATTAAAAAAGAAATTAAAAAAACCCCACCTTCTATTATACATGTACGTGTGTAAAACTCATTCTAAGCACATTAAAGAAATACATAAACAAATAGTCTTGAAGGCTTTTGAAAGCAGATATAAAATTAGATGCTTTATCTTGACAAATATTTGACAACTAATTGTCGCCATCTTGTGTGAAATGGATGCGATTACATCAGCCAGAGCATCACCTCCTAAATGTCTATAGAAGCTTGTTATATCTGAGCTTCAGCTGTTAAGATTTACAATTTTTTTTGCAAAGAATACTGGATAACATGAAAAAGTAGAGTAATTGTTACATAAACTCAGGTGACAAAGGAAAGTAAAAAAAACAAACAAACAAACAACATAATGTGTTGATTCTACAGCACTCGGAAACTCTATTTGAGGGACACAGCTTTCAAAAGTCCTACCTCCTCCACTGGCCTACGTCGAAGACAGTTTGGGTTGAATTTATTGGCATGAAGCACATGAATTGCGCACTTAATACTAAGATGGTGGAGTTGGCTGGTAACCTTTAGAGTCAAGAGATCATTCTGTCCGAACAGGAAAACAAAAAAGACATATAAGCATGAGCACAGTAGAAAATCTGTCAATTCATTATAATGCACTTTTTAGGGTTTTAAGTTATATTTTAAAGCCAGATGAATGCATTTGCAGGCCACAAATTACAGAAAATCTAAAGCAGTATGTGTAAGATTAATCCTTACCACTGTGAGATATTGTATCATCCGACCATCTATTCGAGCTTCATGGAACTGGTCTTTATACTGTGGCAATCCAATATCATCCAGCCAGCCTGAATTGGTGTGTAAAATTCAAAACAAAATCCGTCAACTTCATTCATTCACTTTAATGTTGCTTCACATGTTTAAAGCATGTCCACTGGAACTGCTTAGTTAGAAGACATTTAAGAGTTTAGAGGGAAGGTTAAAATTGCATTTACAGTTACAGTTGTTTTTGTTTTCTTTGGTTTAATATTCTTGTTGGTATGGCATTTGTAGATCTGATTTACATGTGAACACATAAGCCTGAGAATTTGAAATAATTCCACACAAATAGACTTACGGGTGACCCAGATGTGGTCCAGCTCTGAGGACTTCTCTATAGCTTTAGTGGTGAATGCGCGCAGAGCGAGCTGCAACTTCTTCCTGTGCAGTGGATTCTTCATACCCATCTCCTGAGGTTACAAAGAACAGTTTGTCTTATCACACAAATACTGAGGTATTTTCATTTTCTCTACACGTGCAATTCTGATGAAGTCTAATATTTAGACATAAAAATGAATTTTAATTTATGATATAGAGTGTAACTTATTTCAAAATTTGAGATTTGGTTTTTTATGTAAATAGCTTGTAAGGGGTTTATATTCTGACCTTCTCAAAATCCTGAGGTGTGGCAGACAGAAGTGTTTGTCCATTTTCAACCCACTGTCTGGAGAGACTAACGTACTGGCCCAATCCATAGTCCTCTAGCCAGCCACACACCTGCTCCTTGGTCCACTGGCTGAATGGAATATTCATATCACTGATAGGAAAGAAGTTTTAAAAATGAACGTTAAAAATTGTTATTTTATTAGGAGAAGGTTTTTTTAATTGCCATATTTTCAAGTATTTGTGGTAATTTTATTAAACAACAAATTAGCCAATAGTCGTGTTTCATTGTAGCCATTTGGGAAATGGTGATGAAGAGGATGTGGCATGAAAACCACAGCAGAATATTTTAAAACAGCAAATTACAAGGGTCAATTCAGAGATACATAACCCTTAAAATATTGTATTACAAGATCAGATAGCGTTTTACCGTGCTGAGTCAAATGATTCAGGGGTTCGGGTCAGTCTGGGACCAGCAGTCGCACGCAGTCCCCCTCTTCTAAATTGCCCAGAATCTGGATCTGTAGCGGGAAGGCCTCCAGACTGTGTTCTTCTAAGTCTGTGTGGAGAAGAGAAAATTATGTGACTGGAAACACTGCCAGTTATTAATTCTCAAAGTAATGTTTTTAAAATATACAGTTATGTTGAAAAGAAAGCTTTCAAGGTACTCTATGCAGTCCTATGAAAGAGTAAGTACACCTCAACTGCTTCCATAGAAACCAGTAACAGTAACCAGAGGGCCAGTAACAGCCAGATGCTGTTTATCAAATGGACTGGACTAGCTGCTCATAATAAAGTGTGAGCACCTCTGTAAAAGGGAAAAGTTTAGGTAGTTTGCTGGTCTACAGCAGTCAAGTGCATTGATCACAAAATGATTTAACTCCTCTGTACTGTAGGTATTCTACAGACAAATGTAATGTCATTTGTCTGAGACCTAAAGCTAAACCAAAAGTGAGTCATGCAACAGGACAATGACCCAACCACAGCAGCAAATTTCCAACAAAATGGCTGGAAAAAGAACAATAAATCAAGTTGCTGCAGTGGCCCAGCCAAAGTGCAGACCTTAACCTGACTAAAATACTGTGGTAAGACCTTTAGAGAGCTGTGCCCACAGGACTCAATGAACTAAAGCAACATTGTAAAGAAGAATGTGCCAAAATTCCTCAACAACAATGTGAAGTTATTGTTTCTTGTTTCAAATAATATACCAAATCACAGGGTGTACTTAGTTTCACAGGACTGCAAGAGTTTGATAAATCTTTTTTATGTGACTGGAAACAGTTATCATGTATTTTTTTTAATCCAAAAAAGAAAACAGAATAGCAAAAACAGAATATATTGTAAATTTAATCAATTCAGTAACACCTTTTTCCAGTAACAGCTAAAAAAAGTCTAAAAGTAAAGAAATAAGGCAGAGTGCATACAAGTATTTTTTATAAATATATATGTACATTTAAGACATACATCCTATAAACCATTGGGTACATGCCATGTTCACATAATTTAATGTGTTAATCAATCAATCAATCATAAATGTCCAAATCAATCAAACTTTTTTGCATTTCTTAGTTGTTGGTTTTTTTCCAGCTATCTGGCAGTCATTTAGGTTAATGCACTGTGTATTTGATGTATTTATGTATGCTCCCAAACTCACTTTCCCCAGAGTCTCTTGAAGCTCCTGTTATTCTTCATGTATTCTGGTGAGCCCACAGCTCGCTGGCCAGAATGAACAGGGGAAGTGTCACTTGAGGTGCTGTCATCACCTTTCTCTGGCTTTCCTTTGGGAGGATACAAAAACCACAGTAAATGTTATGTAAATTACAAAGTAAAAATATGATCCAAAGTGTCTTCTACATGGCCAGTTAAACCATAAAAAAATTAAAGATGCATTTGAAAATTTGAGTTTATTCTGATAATATAAGCAGACAAAGCTCCACTGTAGTCCTGCCAAATAAGTCACATTTGATTGATTGCCTCTATGGATGATTAAGCTGTTTCCTGTAATTTTGGCACGATCAGCGTTGAACTCCTGATGATGATGGTGGTGACTGAGTAAAAACCCATAAAAAGCTTTTTGTTTTTTTCCTACATTTTCATAGCAAAGAGGACATTAAGAGCAAAGTGGTGCATGCAGGGTGGCCGGCTGCTACACAGTGCTCTATTCAGTAGAGAGACTCAGGATACAGGCCATTGAGTTCAGCAAATAATTCATCAGTTAATGCCCCATGAAAAAGAAAGGGATTAGAGGCTAAATTTTACAAGGTCTGATCTTTATGGTAGAGGCTACAGACAGTCATCTCACTCCTGCAGACTGCAGCAAAGAGAAATCAGGGTGGGGCTCAAGTTAAAATTGGTCAGTCATGCTGTGGATGGGTGGAGCTGGGATGAATGTGGTCAATCAGAGCAAGAGAGAGGGCGTGCTCAGTATGAAAGTCTATACCATGATCCATCTGCTCTGTCAGGAGGCTCTGCAATTAGCTATGATCAAAAGTAGCCTGGTCGACATAAAGTGGTTTCCTCCAAATATGAATACCGCCTTTACTCATGGGAATTACAAGGCTATCGCCTTCTCCATAGAAATGGAGAACGGATTCTGCAGTACACCAAGGTTCATTACAGAACACCAGCCATTATATAATAAATAACCATAAGCAGGAGTCAGGAAAACTTGATTTAATATGCTGGGATTTACTTTGGCTTGAGTCTCCGTCTTCACTCCCAGCTGGAGACCTTTGACTCTGTATTTCACTGCTGCTGTCTCCGATCCCATTTTGTTCTGACAGAGAGGAATTCACAGGCAGCGTGTGACTTCTCATTTCACTCGGGCCAGTCTGGATCAACAGAGTAGATACAAACAGAAAAGACAGTGACTTTTCTAAATGATAAAAGAAATCTGTGAATATAAATATAAATACATCTGTAAATGTATAGTTAATTGTGATTCTCTTATGCGTTCATCAGAAACAGTATAGCAGATCTTAAACTATAAAAGAACTAAGCAGGGAAGCATTGTGAGCTAAAACATTCTTCATATGAATTGTATCACATTTTAAGAAATATACCTTTTGCGCACTTCCATTTGTTATGTCATTCATGCTGCTTGATAAAGTCTGTACTTCTGATCTGTGAAGACAATCACAATCGATAAATTCAGTCCTCCTAAGAAATATTGGAATGACCCTTTAATAATGGTATGCTGCACTACCTGGAATCGCTGTCTTTCTGGACTGATGAAATCGATGTCTGCTGGGATGCAGAACTGTTTGTCGAAGCCTGCGGTTAATAAACATTTTAATATACAATTAAAATAATTAGGCTGTGCTTATATTGAAATATTTAAGGAACTAATCGATCAGCTCTTTTGAGACCAGCAGATTAATTTATTTTTTTGCACCCACTTCAGACTTCACATCCTCCGATTTTGCACTCGAGGTGTCACCATTCTTCATCAGACCCTGCTCTTCTTCCTCACTGCTGCTTGACAGGCTCCTGCCATTCGACAATGTGCGGACAGCAGATGGTGCTACAGTAACAAAGAGAAGGATTTTGTATTCCACTCAAGCAGTAGAATCCATTTCTCTTTAAAACAATAACGCATGATGGGCTTCATCACACTGACGCGTCATAATATAAGCACTGCAAGGGAATGATAAAGCACTGAGTAAGCTGATTACCTTGCCTTGCTTTACTAGAGACCTCTCTGAACTGTCTGCACTGGTTCAGGAGCAGAGTGAGCTCTTCAATACGTCGGTCCTGCAGAAAACAAGGTAACAAGTGTCCAAAGTCCATAAAACACAATTAAGATGTTTATTTAAGGTTAGGAAACACCCATATGGACTACCTGCTTCATCCAGTTACTGACCGATATACTGCACAAATGTTTTTCCTCCACCATATGGCCTTTAGATCAAAGTAATGGATAGAGATTGTGGTAACCAGCTGCATGGAGTGTTTGTTTTTTGAAGTGGTGCCCATGCCCGGTTTTGCTATGGTTCTCTTAATGTAGCTCACTCCAAAATTAGGCTTGGCAGAATGAGGCCTGCTTAAGTGTGGCTTTTCCTGAAATGGCCTGCCTTAGGGTGTGGGTACGTGTGTGTCTTCGCTGGTGTGCCACATGTAAGTCAATGTCTGTGGGTCTTTAAAGTCGAAAATACACTTGGAGGGAGAATACAAAAGCCCCTCTGTGCTATAAATGGTTGAAGGGGTGTTGCCTCTTCAAATGACACAGCCCAAAAACTGTTACACTATAAGCTTCGAAGAAGCAGTGATGTTAGCATATCCATATACAGGCCTGTAGGACAGTAAACTGATGACAATACAGATGGTAGCTTTTACTCTATGATCACAGCTGGGAAAGGACAGGTTTACAGGTCACCAGAAACGTACCTTTTCATCATTGGCAGCTGCCAGTGATTTCATACCACTCCTAAGCTTCTGCAGTTCTTGATCTATAAGGAGAAACCCCAACACTGATTATAAATCTGTATAGGCTTCTGCTCGTGTCATATAAATTTTGATATGACTAGATCTTTTTAGTAGCATATAGTTATTTAGAAAACGAGGAAAGGCGCAAACACATAAATCAATGATTTATTCATCACGAGAGTTCTCCCAACCATTTATTTTTAAATTCATTGAAGACTTTTTTAGCCATCAATCATAGTTTGAGTCTGTGACCACCTATTGTGAGAATATGATTAATACTGAGTTTTAGTGACATTCAGACTATCATTCATGTTTTTATTTCCTCTTGGATCTTTTCACTGTATTGGTCTTTTAACAGGTTTCAGTCAGAAAGCATTAAATAGACTTCAGATAGTGCAAAATGCAGCAGCCACACCTCTTGCAAGCACCCAGAAAACTGAACATATTGCATAAGTCTTAATGACTCCACACTACTGCCCAGTATTGATTTTAAGATTTTACTTATTAGCTTTAAAGCCCTTCATGGCCTGACCCCAGAATCTATACTCAAATTGCTCTTCCCATGCCGACCGGTGCGCAGCCTCGGATCCTCAGGCAGAACCTGTTTCCACCACACGCTCAAAGACAAAAAACTATCAAGCGTGTCTTCTTTTAAATCACTTCTAAAGACTCATTTATAGCGTAAGGCTTTTTCATAAATTTTATCCCTTTCGGGTCCCGTTCAAGAAAGGCATCAAGTGTAAAAACTCTGCCAAATTAAAAACTGCAGAGCCCCCCATTGTGTCACCCACTTGTGAATAATGGAGAAATAAAGTAGCTTCTTCTTAGTATAGAGTTTATATTTTTTGATAATCATTGGTCAGCTGCATCTTATTCTTTCAACTTCTGTTTTTTTATGTTGCATTTGAAGTTTTTTTTTTTTACACTGGAATCACACTATTTCCTATTCTTATTTTTGATGTTGCACATTAATAAGTAAATTGTTATTGATATATTTATTGTTGCTGTTGTTGTTATTATTAGTCACAGACACATCTGGGCACGCAAACACAGGCACTTTTGCTGCAGCGTTTGCAATCATATGCACAAGACTGCTAGTAAGTGACCATGATTGTACCAAGCAAGTAGCCCAGAGAAGCAGTTATCTATGACAGACAAAAATATTATTTCTTCAGGAATCGATAAAGACAACAAAGAAGTGAAAGGGAGGAGAGATGCATCAAGTTATTGAGGAAACAAGCTGATGATTGTCAAAACTCCCCCTCAGAGCAGAAGGAAATGAAAGATAATGAAACAGAGAAGCATGTCTGAAGAAGGGAAATAAATGAGAGATCAAAAGTAGACATGGCCAGTGGGTTTAGAACAATTTTCATTATGTACTGCTCAGGCTTACATTTGGTGTTTAGTCTCTTCCTGTACAACTCCTCTGAGAGAGAGAGAGACAGAAACTCATAAGACAGTTTACTTAGGGCTGAGACTGGCTTTTTCCATAGTTGTTACTTTAACTGAAAGTGCAAACAAGAGTCATTAACTGTGTCACCTATCAAGTTGGGTAACTTTGAGTGAGACGCTGTTGTTGGCAGGTCGGCTGAGGGCTTGAGGCTGGCAGCTTTGCTTACCTCTCTCTGTGCTCTCTGTGGTTAAAGAGGGTCTGGCCAGCAGCTGAGAGTGCAAGCTCTCAATCTCAGCGTTCTTACTGTGCAGGAGCTGCTGAAGGCTGCTGATCTCTGCCTGTGGGTAACACACAGCGAGAAATAAATGCCAGCAGATGACGTGTACTGCATGTGCTCTTTAAAGATTAACACCTAAAAACATTTCCACATTCATAAAAATAAGATGTATGTATGCATTTCAAGTTTAAGTGTCAGCACATGTCCTCGAGTGAAGCCCAAAACTTTTTTCCACCATTGCTTATATATGAAAACCCACAAGAAGGCACGTAAATATCACTTCTCTGATGTTTAGAGTACCAAATGTTAGGTCATTGCTATCTGGAGTTTATAGGTTGTTTTGAAGCAAGTTACAGAAGGAACACACAGATGGTAATGAAATTGACTCAAGCTGATCTGTTTGCCTGTGTTTTCTATCAGCATGCGTGTGGAAGCAAATGAGCAGTGGAAAATAAACTTCATATCTCAAATACTGATCAGGACATTTGGCCCTGATGCTAGTAACCAAAGTGTCCACCTGAGAACTGCAAGGAAAAATGTTTCTATAAAATGTAACATTTATTCATTATGCTATTCGGCAGGTTGCAATATGTTTTTGAATAAGAGTATATTAAATTATAATAATTATTGTCAGCCTTCCTTGAGAAATAAATACCCTAAAGCCAGTCAAGGTGTAACTATACAGCTTGCCAATTACCATTTGCAGCAGCTTGTCTGTTGTGAACGAATAGATCTATAAGGGAATTAGCAGACGTGCCCTTTGAAACCAGATTTGCAAGGAGACCAAACAAGTTGACACCATAACAAGGCATATTTAGCATTTAGACGTGTATAGTTATTGTACCACAAACATAGCAAAAAAAAAAAAAAACACAGGGAGAGATGTAAAAATAATGGGAGTGGTAGAGATTTTATCATAATAGAGGACAAATGGTGAGAGCAAGTAAAAATGGGAAAAGTCTAAAAAGTTAATATCATTAAATCACTCCAAATTACAACAATAATGATTAAAGAGCTATTATTAGGTATATTTCTATCATGCTTTAACTTAGAAAGTAAAATAGCTTGCAGAGTTCCCAAATAAACATAGGTGTCTGAGAATGGGAGAACATGTGCAAAAAGGAATGACTCACTTAACTGGCAGGAACATCAGATTGGACAGCTTTTAGGAAAGCTGAGTGGACAGTTAATGGTGGAATTTGGGAAGTGATGGTGTAGTGCAACGTCCACACAGCACATAAAGCTGAACTTTCTTTTACCTTTGTTGCTTTGAGTTTCTTCTCGTACTGTAACTTCTGATCCTCCAGGTGTTCGACTTTGTCCTTGAGAATCCTGAGTTCCTTAAGCAAGCCCTGTAACAGAATGTGTGAGAAAATGAAAAAAATTTATTTTACTTTTAAAAGAGGATTTATTTATTTTTTGTTTGTTTGTTTTTTTTCACACAAGACACAGCACACTAAATGCAGCTCTTAACCGTGTCAGGCACTTATTAGTTTTGCTGGTTTTTCTATAGCAACATAAATGCTGTTGAGGATGTTTGGTGAGCGGTTTCATTTGCATCTAAACCTAAGGATCCCACACACCAGAGTAAGACAACGCATGCTGTACGCAACAACAGAAGTCATGCAAGTAAGCTATGCCTACACTTTCTCCTCCACAGTAGTACTTTTGCTCTGCATCTGAACTGCCCTCTTCCAGGGTAGTTGTGTTTCCATCGGCCCCGTTTGGAGTGTCCTCCAGTTTGTTCACTATCCCCGAGGTTTTGTCACATGGCACCCCCAGGTTTGAATCCTGGCTTTCAGAAGACTCAGCGGGGCACTCCACAGGAAGCCTGCTGTCATTTGGGATCTCCAGGGCCTTTTTCTCCTGGATCTTGCTATTGATTTCCTTCTGAAACTGATATATTTGCTCCTGCAGCTCACTAATGAAATTCACTACAGTCTGCCAGATGTAGTGGGAGAGAAAAAGATTGAGAGAAATGTTTAGAAAGAAAAGATGAAAAATTGTGGGGCAGGTATCTGTCTGTCTGAGTGTGAATACAGTATATATTAGTAGAAATTAACCTTTTCAACATTTTTTGATGTATTTCAGGTACATATGTAGTCTTCAATAAATACATGTTTAAACCTTTGAAAAACATACGTCATTGGTTGGTTTCCCAGTGTCAGTCTCTTTTCAAACGGGCATTGCTAAGCAGCTATTTATGTTGATCATAACTATATCGCCATTTTCAAAAACAAAATTGTTATTTGCAATGATACATTTCAGTAGGGGTGAATAATTCAGAGGTGATGCCTGTCAGTGTTCCTTCAGAAAGCAGCCAAGCAGCCGAGTTATGCTGGGACTGTGGACAGAGGAAGTCTCATTTGAGGTCCAGTACAGCGGATATGACAGATGATCCAGAGCGCCTTGATGGCTAAATTTAACTGTGAGCTTGCTGGCTCTACAGCAAGGAGGCATGTGTAGAAGCATGAATATGTGTGGGCATGTTTGTGTAGTAGAGGCAGCACGTGGGAGACCATTAAAGTACATTTATTTCTACTCTATTTATTCTAAGCAGCTGGGAAAGTTGGATTTAGAAAAGCAAGTGAGAATTAAAAACGTAACTGTAAATTAGTTAAAAACTGCAATCTGCTAAAACACATAGTGCTTTACTGTGGGGGTTTTTCTTGCTTAGAAATAACAAACTTTACAAAATTCAAAAGTCTTCAAATGATCTTTTTTCCAATATGGGGAGAAGGACCTACTCAACCAGTAGACACCACTAAGAATAAAATTCTCTGGGCCGAAGCCTATACACACTCATATTTGGCCTGTCATCCACCATGCCTGAAGTCTTCTAACCTGAGGACACAAAGAGTCTTTGACCAGGAGTGTTTTGACAGTAACTACATACATTACAGTATCCTGTCTAGTAACACTCCTGCTTTCCCTGCTTTCTCTTTCTAAAGTCGACACTGAATGCTCAGAGGTCTATTGGTAACCTAACACAGTAGCCTTAAGCAAATACAGGATTCAGTTGAGACTGACAAAAAAACATTAAACTCCTTGGATACTTTTTTTTTTCCTGTAGACCTTTCCCAGGAACAACAGAGCTGGGCTTTGGTTTAATGTTTCCTTTCATCTGTCCAGAATGTGTTTACGGTCTTCCATAAAATCAGCAGCAGACTTCAAGGCTAGATCCATCAGAACACAAAGCAGATTTTTGTGTTTACCTCGTCATACCAGGAAGAGTTCAAATTTCCAGGGACTGAAGTAAAGTAGAAGCTGATGAAGATTTTAGATAATCTAATTACTCCTGTCCCCACCATTTACAAGGTGAAATGATTGATAGCCTACCAATTAAATTGAACAAGTGAATCAACTTTTGGTCGTGCTTAATATGGCTGCTTTTTGCTTTTGGGTATATATTATCCAAGAGAAAACGACAAAGTTTTACATTGCTGACTTTAAAAAGTACATTTAATTGGAGTGTAAATATCTGGTGATAGGAATTTTCCTGTTTAATTTAGTGAGAAGCCATACCTCTGCTTTGTGCTGCCTTTCACCCCCATGGCCCTGTTTTCCTTCCATGTCTGCCAGCTTTAGTTTCAGGTAGGACACCTCCCCCATAAGACTCAGCTTCTGGTTCTCCAGTGACGCCCTATGCAGGAGTTCCTGTCATCAACAACATTCAGCAAGAGCATGAAGCAACACAAACAGACATACACAAATACATTATCCCCTTAATACTTACTGAACAAAGCCAACATTAAGCATGAGACACAGCGAACTACCAGCTCTGTAATGACAGTCCCTTCTGGTTTTAGAAGCTGTTTGAGAGGCTAAATATACACAACCCATGACCACTATTTATAATGCCCATTTCACAGCTCACTCAAAACACACAGCACTGGTGGAGAGAGTGTGAGAGAGAGAGAGGTGGCAAAAGCATGCCAAACATCCTTGAACAACATCAAAATAACTTAATATCTTCAACAGGTGCTTTTGTCCTGTAAACAGCTGCCTATCAAACCCAGTGCTAAGAGAGGCTGCCACTAAATGGTTCTGCGAAAGTCTGTGCTGAATGGCTGACAGGCTTGAGAGTCAAGCCAGACTATGCGGGCAGATGTATAACTAATTTGGTTGATGTCAAGCAGGTGCTAAATCACTTAAAGCCTAGAAATAATCATCGGAGGCAGGCAAACTGTACGTATGGATACATCCATTTAAAAGGCTGACTTTGGAAAGTATCTGAAATTCTTCCAGAGTGCACATGGAAAATATTAGAGCTTTGTCACCAGAAAGAGATTTGCGGCTCAGGTCCAAAGCCTCATAATGACCATGTCTCCAAGAAACCATTCCCGGCTGCCCTTTGATACTCTGCACACTCGGGCAGCATGGCACAGACAAGTAGACATTGCAAATCAAATTCACAGCTAATCAGGTAGCTAAGAAACACTTCTGGCACTCTTGAAATTTGTCAGAACTGACTGAAACAGTAGAATGGAGCTTGCACTGCAATATAAGAATAAAACATACTACCTTGTTCATTTTCCAATGTCTGCATGAAGTAAAGGAAACCAAAGTGTATTCCTTTCATGGATGCTGTGGTTTCAGTAAATTTTCATACGTCTATTCCATTCAGTGTTCTCGCCACTGTTTAACAAAGTCCTTGAAAGTATACACACTTGTACACTTGTAACTCTTAAAGGAGCACCACCTCATTTTCTTTTTTCTCCAGCCCATCTCTCCACCTTTTTCAGCTGTTCCTCCTTCCTCATTTGTTCCTTTCTTCGTCCCTTCCACCCTCCCTCTGTTGTTTTCTCTCTCTCTCTCTCTTTCTCTCTCTCTCTCTCTCTCTTTCTCTCTCTCTCTCTCGTCTCCTCTCCCTTTGTTTCTTACTCTTTTAATGCCTGTTTGCAAGCAGTTCTGGTGGTTATAGATTAGGGGTGTGGCTACTCATGCTATGATCACCTGCCCAGCCCGACTAGTCTGGCCCTGCAGGAACCAGACAGACATTCTGAGACGCTGTCCTGGAATGAGTCTGAGCGTCCTAAATATTTTGGTTGCTGGGGTAATCTGCAGCCAGATGCACTGGAATCTGAGTAAGGAATTTCTTTCCATGATGCTGAACTCATCCCAAATAACATTCTGAAGTTTATGAGAAAAAATTTATTAAACGATAGAGGGACAGTCTGAGGCCCTGTCCCAGTTAATTATATAGGGGTAACAGTATTGAAATAATAACTTTTCATACCTTATTTTGTTCCAGCAATAAAAGTCAAGTATTTAGTACAGAGAAGGATTTGACAAAAATGAGCATGATTTAAGGCCAGTTGAATACCTGCTGTAACATTTCCTCTGTGGAGTTGAGTTTGTGCCGATGCTCCATCAAAGAACTCTCTAAATCGCTGATCTTCACCCCCTGCGCTTCCACCTGGTCTGTCAGCACACTCACCTGTGTGTTTTTGTGAAGGTGGATGGAAAGATATTGGACATGAGGATGTGTTTTCTAAGCAAAGGCTGGAGAATAAAATGGTTTTAACATCGCTTAGATGTGAACTTTATCACACAAATACAGCCTGGGCCTAGCATTCTTCAGGATTCACATTTTCTCTTTTACTACAAAGTTTCTCACAGTGCACTATTTATTAATATCAGCTTTTCTCAGTTAATGACTGCTGCTCATTTTTGTTGACATTTCCACATCTGTGCCAGATCAAACTGTGTAAACATTTCCTTTTCAAAGAAATGAAGGTTTTTTTTGTGCTTGCCACACTTCAGTGACTCCAGCAATTTCAGCAGAAACCAGGTTAAATTTAAATCTGCAGAGAAACTATTAAGGCCACATAATAGCTAATCATATGCCAAAAAGCTGGCCCAACCAGCCAACTAGAACGGATTTTCCAAAGAAATGTTTCATGCGCAGGCTGAAGAAACAAACAGGGCATCTGACTTCTCTCACACACAGCTACAGCACACAAAGGTGCTAGCCTCAACCTGTCTAAGACACACTTGCCGAGCAGTCTTGAGTGCTAAACACACCTACACCTACACATTCACTGGCAAACAGATCACACAGAACAAGACATTCAAGTGTTGTAACAGCACCAAACCCACTTTGAAACTGTTACTTCACCCACAAGTTGAACAAAAACACAATTACGCAACATTTCCAACACAATACTGAGACCTACCTTTGTCCTTTCACCTTCCTTCTCTCACCTCTATTCTCTAACACTGCTATCTGATACGAGCACTGATTAGATTTACTTCCTACTGAATGTGCGGTATCATGTGCCCATTTTCTTTTCTTTTTTTTATGCAGAATCATACAGTGTGGAAGTGATTCAACTTTATTGTTAAATATGTTGCCAGTGCAACAACCTTTTCATAGGTCATATACATTTTATAAACAGAACCCAATGGAGATGTGTTCAAGATGCATGAAACAAGTGAAAAGCATCCAGAGAAATTTCTGTACCTGTAGAATTAGTGATTCTTTGTCTCCTTCCAGACGGGACAAACGCTCCTGGTAAGACTCACTGTTAGCGTTTGAATGGAGGTTTACCTTCAGAATACAGGGCAGCAGTTAGGCTCACTGGTTACACTGCTAAGTGAGAGTAGCAGCACAGTGGGTCAAATCTGTCTTCCAGCACACAACACACACACACACACACAAACACACACACACACACGTACACACACACTTTGTATTGTGTCTAATGTGTGTAATGTGTGCAAAGACTGTAATAGGTTTAAAAGTTCTTATCTAGCATTAACATTTGTGTAGAACATTTTTTACCAGCTGATTACTGGGGGGAAGTGTTGGCTGACGTCTGAGTTCTGTTTAGTCAGGGATAATTCAGAACCTTTAGTGTACAAGCGCGGTAAAGAGCAAACAAATGAACTCAAAGATCAAGCCTTTCAACAATACTCATAGGGACATTATATACTCCAGTTTAAAAAGTCTGTACAAATAAACTCAAGCAGTTTGTGATAATTTATTTTTTTTAAAAAGTATAGTCTTTCAAATAGTCCACGCATCATATTTTTAGCAGTATAATATTTGAATGTATTTAAATGTATTTACAGACTTCTTTTTTTTTTTACCTGCAGGGATAATATATCAAAATAACATGTTGCTTACAGTCTTCTTGCTTCCTGGCCTGATTAATTGTGTTAAGTTAAAACAATACAACCCTGACATTCAGGTCATTCTCCTAAAATATGTGTTGGGACAGGAACAAATTGTTAGGGTGCCTGGGTCGTCAACCCAGTGTTTTGTGTTTTTGGTTCTTTGATTTTGTTTATTTCATTCTATTCTAGCTTTGTCTTATGGGTTATAGGATTATTTTTAGTTTAGGTTCTCTGTGTGGGTATTGTTAGAGTTTTAGTATTCTGGTTTTCTCTCTGTGATCCATAGTTGCTGTCTCCCCTTCTGCTGTATCCCCGTGTCAAGTCTGCATCTCTGTGTTATTTTTCCTGTTTTACTTTGAAAGTCTGCGTCTCGTGTTATTGTATCAGGTTTTGCTTCCTTGGTCTCGTCAGCCCTGATTTGCCCCAGCTGTGTTTCCCTCCTGTTTCCCATTCCCTGATTGCTCCCTCTGTGTATTTAAGCCTTGTGTTTCTCTGTGTCAGTGTTGTGATCTACCCACATTTCATGCTGTTTGTTCTAGTCATCTGTCTGCCAGTTCAGGTTATTGTTATTTTCAGTTTAGTGTTTGTATTCTCAGTTTTGGCAGTTCTCTGTTTACCATCTAGCAATAAATCTGAGTTTGAGTTTGCTTTCTTCCTCTGAGTGTCTGCGCATTGGATCCTCCTTGCCATCACTACTGCCTGCACACAGCCTCAACATGACACAAATAATGCCATGATAATGATATGAATGGTCTCCATGTTGTTTAGATCTATACACAGCGTTGAAACTTATCTCCAGGTGTTAAAAGTCCATATATGTTCTTTAAAAATAGCATATGATTAGCTTGTAGGATTGGCATGAAAAGGATTCCTATAAGAATTCAGTAAGAATTCACCAAATGGGGGCAGTGATAAGTAATGACTTTAATGGAAGCAAGATGGTATGTGCTATCCAAAGACTCTATAGGTTAAAGAGTCAGGAAATGATCTCACCCTGTTTATCCATTTATTATTCTCAAATAGTTTAACATATGACACAGAAGTAAGCTCACTAGTCAACCTCAGTTTGCTTCACTGTTAAAGATTCTGTAAAAGTGTTTTTTAGCTTCTTAAAAACACTTTTTGCAACCAACTTTTTTTAAACGGAACATTGAAAAATTGGAAGATTTTCTAACAGTCACACTTAAACTAAATGGAAAACATTTTTCTAATCACATACCAGATAAAGACATTTGGTATTTTTAATGCTTCATAGTCATTGCCCCCTTTTCTGCTCCACAAGGGACCTGTGTGTTTAAGACGGCATGTGTTCTGCAGCACACCTCCTTAGTTCAAAAACTAAACACATCTTCCCTCAAATTATCTACCATGGCAACGGCAATTATACTGTAAAAGCAACAACACTGCAAGAAAATAAACAAACAAGACCCTGCAATTTTGGTTCAGTATGAAAGTAAGAAGAGTGGACATGCAAGTGGAAAACATCTTACCTTTCTGAGCCAGGCAAAATGTTTGTAGAAATCAATATCATACTCCATTCTGCAGGCCCATTACACTGCAGGTCTGACTTTTAATGTTAAAAACTGAAAGAATTCAGCCCCTGGTAGAAACCAGAACACAAAATCCATAGCGTTTTGAAAGAATGGCTCTTTACTGTGCTGCACTCTCTATCTCCTACTTTTATAGAGCCTCCACATTGCAGTTGCAGAGTGTGCAGAGAGGATCTAGGTCCGTGTGGTTTGGAGTCTGGGCTGCCTGAGACTTTTAGAGCTGAGCTGAATAAGTCAAACTATGCCAGTTGGCTGTACTCCCTTTCTTTCTTCTTTTCCCTTTTTGTACTTCTTTTTAACTGCCCCTCTTTCTTTCTCCTGTTTCTCTAACACATGTACTCAAACTGCTACAGTGTTTACCACAACTCAGCATTTCTTCTGCATCTCATGTATGATCATTCATCTTTTTCTGCCCTGACTTCCTTTCTCTGGACTTCTCTCTGCTTGTCTCCAGTATTCTCTTGCACTGTCTTAAGTACCTTCCAGCCTAGCTAATTTTGTGGGGCTTCCTAAAGGGGAACAGGGGAGAGGAAACTTTTTGCCACACATGCTTGTCAGATGTGGTGGAGAGAAAGAAGTCAGTACAGGCAAAGCAGAAGGGGAGGGGGGCACTAAGGGGAACAAGAGCATAAAGTTTACAATATTGAACTTGAGCAGAAGCATAGTAAAAGAGGGAAAAAACTGTTGAAGGACAACTCAGACAACTACTGCAGAAAAAGAAATGAAGGAGATAAGGGAGAATTAAAAAAGAAAACAACAACCAAAAAACAGTGAGCAGCTGCTTGTGCTTTAACCAGTAGCTCTGGATCTCATTAACAGTGCCATTTGCTAAAGATCCTGCTTCCAGCTCACTACTTCTTCACAGACAGGAAAAAGCCCTCCAGGTACTAATGGCCAGGATCAAAGACAGCCAAATCATGCAGCTAATAAAATCCATGTTCTTTGTAGCGCTAGTCCATGTCAAAATATTAGTATATTTATCAATTCAGTTCTCTTAGACATTAGCTTGTAAATATTTCATACTGAGCTATGGATTTGCATGCTAGGTGAGGTGTTCTATAACTGTTATAGATGGGTGACAAACCTGGGAATCAGTACTCACCCCACCTCTTCCCAACCATTTTAATATAATATCTGCAGTATCATCAGATACTTGTTTCCTGAGAGCATCCTGTCCTTCCTCATTCCCCTGCCCCTCCAGCACTGCCCTGAGGGCCTCAGTCAGCTGAAGAGCCTTGAGGACAGGATCCAAGGGTGGGGGAAGGGTCAACTGTTGACTGCATTCTGGAGACTGATAATCTTTGACATCTAACTGCATACGAGCAATGAACAGGCCTTCCCCCATTTTCCCTAGGGACACATGAAATCAATACTGTAACATTCACACACCTTAATTATTTAACCATCCTACTAACTTCTTGGGTATTTGTCTTAGTACACAACTGATTAAGTCAAAGTTTCTAGGAAGTGCAAGTAAGAATAGTTCCAGAAATGACCTCTTGAGGGCACTAATATGCTCTCATGCAGCTTGCTGAATGTAAATAGCATCATACTTTGACTGTGGCTTCTTAAGTCCACAAATTAGAGGTTCAGCATGTAGTAGCAGTTAGTGTAATCACCATGTCTAAACTGCAGAAAGTTGCTTTCCACATATAATATCTGAAGTTAAATTAAAGGGCAATAATACATCAGGACATATGGCGGACATGGCCAGATGTATACTTTGTAAATATTGGTTTCTGCTGACAGAGTGTGATCATTAGTTATTGCACGTGAAATGGTTTTTCGCTGAAGCATGATAATGATCGAGCCGCCACCTCTATTAATAGAGCCTTGTTTTTTGACCCTTTGCAACAGCACCACTATGGCTGTGACAAAGAGCAGCGACTCAAATGTATCACCTCTGCTAGAAAACACAGTTGGGAAGAAGCCAAAATGTAAGTCGTGGTGTTTGAATTTAGTATGCTGTGAGATTTTCAAACCGATGAGAAATATTAAAATTGCATAAGTATGAGAAAGAATTAGGAAGACAATTGCAAAAAGAGGCAAAGCTGTTATCTCATAAAAACTAGAACTGTTTTCACTTTCTCTAGACTTGTCTCTCATGCTCTACAAATGCTTTAAAACTCTTTTATCTTTATCTTTAACTTGTTTTTCTTCTTACTATGCAAAGATGTGAAGAACTCACACTCAAATCATGTGAATATATCTGGTTTTACGCAAGCCTGCAATTACAAACTGGGAAGTCTTTTGAATTTCAGATAACATGAGCAGGGACCTCTTACCAGCAATAATGTCATCCATTTGCTCCAGGGCAGCCTCCAACATATGGCTGGCATTCGATGCCATGGCAACACGCCGTCTTATAAAGAAGCAGGAGATCCTCACTCACTGGTATGACTGGAATGACTGAGGGTGAGAGATGATCAGCAGTATGGCAGAATGCTGCAGACTACTCCTCTTCCTTGTTGCACTTAAATCTTTTTACAGCAAACAGCTGAGTGACTTCCAAGTAAATAACCTCCTGAATGTGGCTTTTGGGTTTAAACTTTCCTCTCATTTTGTGACCAGAGCCTTACCCATTGTCAGTTCTGTTATCCAGAAAAAGGCAGAGCTCATATTTAGAATAGTTTGTTGCTCTGTTTTCAGTGTTTGTTTGTGTATATTTTTGCTCTACAAAAGATATCTGTGAATTATTTAAATTGTGCTATAAAAACTATAAAATCACCAATATTTGAATAAGTTCAAATTCAAACAGGTTTTTTTTTTTTTTTTTTTTTTTTTTTTTAGCCACAGCTGAGCACATCAGCAATTTGGATCATAGTGACTAGTTTTGATTGACATTAATAACAGACGATATGATTCAGAATTACACACATGGCCCAATGAAGCCAGTGAATCTGGAAAAAGCAGCAGCTGAGTGAGCAATTGCACCATTTGGAGTGGATCACTAGGCAAGGAAAATATCTTTATATGGAGACATTCAGCACTTAAAAATGAAAAGAAAACGCTGAAATAACAAATCAAATTGAATTGGTTGAATTGAAGAGTTGTTGCACTGAATGTAACACAAATTGTCTCCTGTGGAACCAGCTCCCAGTCTGGGTTCAGGAGACAGACACTTTCTATACTTTTGAGAATATTTTCAAAGCTTACCCCGTGATGAAGCTTATTGTGATGTCTGGATTAGTTGACCCTGTTATGCTGCTATAGGCTTCTTGGGGAGTTTCTATAATGCACTGAGCATTTGTTTGCCACTCTTGTCTTTTCACTCTTGGTGCTTTTATATACCATAATTGCATGTCTTTGACTTTTGTGTCACTCCTGCAGTCTGTAGTCTGTTGTCCATGGTCTGTGTATGCTCGCTTCTTTTTCCACTCTCTCCCCAACAAAGCAGATGGCTACCCCTCCCTGAGCCTGGTTCTGCTGGAGTTCTTCTTTCCCACCATCTTTGCTCATGGGATCATTGGATCACTGGAGTTCTTTCTTAAATATTGTTGGAGGTTTACTTTAAAATATAAAACAGATAGCTATTGTTGTGAACTGGTGCTGTATAAATAAAATTAAACTGATTGCAAGTATTCTGAAATTTGTGTATTTTATCATTTGCGATACAAAAATGCCCTATTCAGCTCACAGACAAACCTCTATTCGTCTTACCACCTAATTAATCTCTTCATCTATCTTGAGAAAACACATGCCCACTAAACAGTTGTTTTATCTCTTTTATTCACATTGTAGGACTACATAGTTTCTAAGTTCCCAGACCTCAGGTAGATATTAGATGCTTGGAGATTTGAAAAACTTGCCTTAGGTTGCAAAACCTAACAAACCATGTTAATGCCCCTGGTCAAAAACACCATCCAAGTCCACAAAGAAATACAGAAATAAGGAACAAATTGAAATTTAAGTTATTTTATTTTTTCACACAGATCTTAATGATTTCTACAATCACACTGTTATTTCTTATGAATCTGTTATGAAGGCAAAGACCTAAAAGTAATTTGTTTCATGATTTCGAATGGGCATCAAGACCTTGCCAAATAATAGAAAGCTTTCTTTTGGAGGACAAAGTAATCACTTGCTGAGCTTTGAAGTATTATCATGTAATTTCACAGCAAATTAAATTTCTCATGTCTAAACCTTCTAGTTTTCTGCATCTTAACTTTTTTGTAGGGTATGCAAACAGAATGTAAAGCTATAGCTAAGGTATGAAATTGTGTCCATTTTCTACAATGCATTTCTACAAATGATAGATCATTTTGTATTTTCTGTGTAGATTTAAAAACAATTAATTTCAGATTTCAATGATGATAAACGATTATTGGTTTCTATGTGCCTTAACAGGTCAGTTGTATAAGAAACCCTGGAATATACAGATTGTTTATTCCCAGCTTTGGTAACAAGAACACTGGAATGGGTTTTCAATAATTGCTTCACAGAAATTTGACTTGAGTCCAAATTTTATGCTTAATTTGCCAGTTATTAGACAATAACAAAGGAGCTGCAGCACTGAATTTGTGCTGTGGACTCACTTAACCAAGTGAAAAACACCAGTCAGGTTTCAGTTTCTCTTTCACAGCGCAGAGAATTGATTGCCTTAAAGATCAACTACAAAGCCGTAGTCAGCTTGTGGGGTTTCATTGAGCAGGTCTTAACCCAGGAGATGAGCACAATTATTGCACTGAGGAAGATGGGAAATTCACAGAATAAAAGCTTGTACTAGAGCTTTGTTTATACGTATCCATCCCAGTCTTAAAACACAAACAGAACACAAAACTAAAAATGTTTCCTGAGGGCAAGATCATGACATTTTCTCTCAGTAACCCAAACTTCTATCTTTCAGGTTTATTGTTTTATCATCTCTCTGTTCAGTTGTTCCATATTTCTCCCTTTATGTTAATTACTTACCAGCAATGCAGCTGTGATCAAAAAGGATTAAGGAGCAGAAACTATGATAACTTACTAGATGTAGGTTGCACATATGGCTGTGCTATTTTATAATGTTTTACCCCACTTTTGTTATCAATCCCAATATTTCTGCAGTATTTTGTCTGTCCTGTCTCTTTCTTATTTTTTCTCAGTGATTTAAAAATACAAATTATGTACATGTGATTTCAAATTAAAATGAAGTTTTAATCCTACCATTAATCCTGGACTCCAAGCATCCAGAATCAGGACAGACTGAGAAACCTGCTGCTCCAAATCAGCTGTGGTGTGACTCTGAGGAAGAGGTTTCCAAACCTGGTGACAAATCTGTGCAAATTCAGCAGTGTGTAAGAAAGAGGGGAGGAAAGATGAGTCAGGAAGCACCAGATAAGAAATGTCAAGGAGAACAGCTGGAGAATAGATGGACTGTTCTGTCTTCTTAAGGGACTGGTAGGTTTAAAAGTTTCAAATAACTAGTTATCTATCCATAATCCATTTTTTAGTTATTTTTAAAGTAATGTCATGAAACTGATATTGTATCAGTTGCAGTGGTAGAATAAGCACTCGGGTCCTATTTAAAAGCTTCAAGTATAAAGGGCACTGAAAAGTTGTACATTTAAACTGGTGGAAAAGTGTGTAAATGTCATTAACAACATGCACTTGAAAAAAAAGTTGTCAAAAAAGTTATCATTCTGATCTTGTTAGTTGTTAAGTTTTTCTTGTCTTCCTATATTCACCATGCTTAGTCTGTGTTTCTGTGATGTCTCCTGCATTTAGTTAGTTTTGTCTTTGTGTTTACTTTGGCCTACCAAGCTCATGTATCGTAGCCTCTGTCTCAGTGCTAGTTTCCTGTCTTATTTTGATAGTCTCTTGTTCTGTGTGTGTTGTGTGTGCCTAAGTGTTTATCTTGTGTATTAACTGCTTAGATTACTTTTGAACCCTGCTTTTTTTCAGTCAACTGAATTTGTGGCCTTATATAATATAGGTTTGTTCAAGTCTATTAAATCCTGTCCTGGAGTCTGAATTTTGGGTCCAGATTTCCCACAACTATGACAATACACTTAAAATTTCTTAAAATGTGACAAAAGGCTGGTAATTTAAAGTTTTGTAAATTATATAATTTGACTTCAAATCTCTTTTTTCCTATCGTATGTTATTTCCTATGTATAGAAAAATCATAACTTTTTCATATATTTTAAAGTAAAATTTCTAAAAGAAACTGCAACAATTAGAAACTAAAAAATGTGTAATAACTTTGTTGCCTTTTATAAAACATGGGTTTTTATTTATGCCTTATCTTTGCCTCAAAGCTTTAGATCCCTTACCCATACTGTCAGTGATGTGAAACATCTGCTTGCCTCCTCTAAACTATTACCACACACACACACACACACACACACACACACACACACACACACACACACACACACACACACACACACACACACACACACACACACACACACACACACACGCACAGCATTGTTATTCAACTATGTTCACAAAACAAGTTCAAATGACCTTTTATTCCACAAGCCATCAAATTTCTGAACGTGAGTGACACATACGTTGCCAAATTGGTGAAAATCCTCCCTAAGATCCAAGGAGAGTGAAAGTCTCTGCACATTGTGTGCCTGTCTTTTTATGTTGATGTGCTTGTTTTTATGTGGTTGTATGAATGTCAGGTGACTTCTCTTGCAAGCCAAATTCCCTACTGGGGACAAATAAATGTATCTGTCTTTCTGTACTCAAAAATACAGTGTATCCATATTCTGAATGCATTTCTATCTTCACCTTGAGATCTTATGGTAACACAGGTTTTTATTAAAGGATTAATGTGTTTCCTTTGTCCTCAAACAAAATACACAGTTTAAATGTTTGAATTTACTTTTGTTCTTGTAAATTCACATAAAATCAGGAGTTTCTCAAGATTTTGATGTCTGAGTACCAGTTTAGGGAGCCAGAATACGATTCAGGGTCACACAAGAAAAGTGCACACACTCAAGGCTTCCATTTCGCTCTTAATAAATTCTGTTCAGAAAGTGTCTGTATGTGTTGTCATTTTTGTGTTTAGAGTGTTTTAATCACTTGAGAGATCAGCTGTTACTTTTCTGTGGCTGTATTTTTTTTTTTTTTTTTTTTTGTGTTAAAATTTTTTAGTCATTTGTGATTGCTTCATTCTGTATCACGATTCTCTACCATAGCATGACATGAACTGTGGATGAATGAGCTGCACAGTACTACATTCTTTCCCTTTCATGCTCAGAGACTGCATAAAATGTTATCAAAGGCTGCCACTGGACACAAGCGGTACTGAGCTAAGCTGCCTAGCTATAGAATAAAGATGGGGAAAAAAGGCTGTGATTGTATGTAACAATCTTTTGAATATTTGTGGATTAGAATATGAAGGCTTTGAAGAGTCGAACTGCAGTAATTTAAATGTATATTTAAATAAGCCAAAAATCAGCTGAAGTTTAATTTTGAATTTTGTTTTTAATTTGCTGTCCTCGCATCTTGAAAAAGAAACTATAACAATATATGTCTAATATGACAGCTTCAGTTGACCAGGTGCAGCCAGAACCTTTGGATTAACATTTATGAAAAATATCTTGTTGAAATATTTTGAATCTGCCCTGTTGATATGGTTATTGACAGTTTACCATGCCACACGCAAGTCTTTGATGGCCTGTCTTGGTCTGTGATGTATGACTGTCTATTTTTGTTTTTGAGATACTGTCCTCAGGGGCGCTACAAACCATCCATTTAATCCGGATGGGAAACATTATTATTATTAATACTCGATGCACAATTTTCCATGAATACAGTTTTGCATGTTTTGTAGTATTTTATTACTGCTTCTCCTAAGGGAATAGTTTGAGAAACTCTTTTCAAAAAACCACTCATGATTGTCAGCTAATAGTAAATACACAAAAACACTGTCATCTTCACCTCCTTCAGGTGACACACAATTTCAAAGATGGCCTTAAAGAGGAATTTCATTAAAGGAGAAAAAAGAAAAGCAAGCTCACTCTCTCACTCTCACATCTACCTACCAACCTACTTACCAAAAATCCCCCCCCCCCCTTTTTTTTTTTTTTTTTTCTTTCTCATGTGGCTGTAATATTTTGATAAAATACTAATGTCCTTTCCTTCTGGCTGTTTTGAAATTAAAAATGCTTTGAGGATTATGCCTACCACTTTGATTTCTCTATTAAAACTGTGTTTTGCTCTATACAGCCTGAAGAATATATTCAGTGCATGTAATAATAAGGATACATAATAATAAAAGACAATAAAAGATTGTTTATTTGCTCTTAGAAATATTTCTTGTAATTTCTGTTGACTGGCAGAGCTAACCTTTTACCAGTGCGTGAAGTAAAGAAAATAACTGAAGCACTTTGGATACAGTGCCAGTCATAAGCTATTTAAGCAAATGAAATGAGAAAGGAGCTTAAGGGGACTGTCTGGAAACTGGTAATTATGTTTCCTTTGATTTTCAAGTTCCAGCTCACCGAGTGAGTCAGGCAACTTCCTGGATGCAGTTTACTGTTGTTTACTTCTCACCGATAAGTTATGGTACTAAATTGTGACAACACATCCGGTGAATATTGTAAAATTAAATCAGCTTTTCACTACAAAGGGAACAACATCAGATGTGCTTTGTGAAAAAAATATTTTCAGTAGATTCATAGTAGCTAGAAATCTGGCAAAGATTAACTACAAAACATGTCATTATTTATTTAATAAGAAATAAGACAAAATGCAGAAGCAGTGTGTGAAAAACTAAATACATGCTTTGTGCTTCCATAGGAATTAAGAAAAAAAGTAGAAGTCAGGTGCACCTCTATATAGTTTTGACAGCTTTCTAGTCATCATCATGGGTGAAATCAGTAGTGATCTTAAGAGCTACATCACTCCATTAGCATGGTAGCTTTATATGAGAGGTAAGTGTGTTAGCCTAGCTACTAATAGATAAACACTGTAAAATTCTAGTTTTTTGTATATGTTTATGTACATGTACATGTATCCCCCCCCCCCCCCCCCCCTCCCCCCTCGAATGTCTCCCTAATTCTGAGGTCTCAAGGTTGGCTAGTATGGCCACCGTATCTTTGGAACCTTCTGTCATTAACTTGACCATGAACTCCTATGTATACGATAGCATTATACAGCAAATGTCAGGTCATCACTCTGAAAACCAAAACATGGCCAACATTAAAACATTAATTAAGCCGAACATAAAAAATCTGAAAATATAGAAAATGATTACTTACTACAAGTTATTGCTGTTAAATGTGGTTCCATATGCTTCTAATTCATGGAGTGAACTATGTTTTTTATGTGCTGCATCTTCATTTTGGCTTCATTTTTTTTTTTTATAAATGATGAATGATAATAAACAATCTAATTGATTGTTTGGTTGCCTTTATCTACTATTAAGACCCGATGAGGACTAGATAAATTTTTATTATGTCCTGACATGTAAAACCTTAGAAATAAAATAATATGCAAAACTTTAATGTGTTTGCATTAGCTTTTTGTCTTATATTTAGTGCTCTAAAACACTAATCTTAAACAGTAATAAAAAATATATTCTACAGATAATATATTTTACTGTATACTGTTTAACACAGTTTTGCTCTTTACTTACTTACTTACTTTATCTTGAAGAGCTAGTGTTGTGTACTATAGTTGCTAAAGTGATAGAAATCTAGCATATTTTGAAATTCTAATTCACATTCAAATTAACTGAATTGAAACTGATGAACATTTTTCTATGGAATAATTTTTATTCGTAACATTTAACATACTTTTACTTACAGGTATTTTGCCTAAAAATGAACTGTCACTGCACATCAACTGACAGAACAATACATCCTATTCAAAAAATAGAAACAAAAACCAACAAACAAGTAGAAGATATCCCATCAAAACATGACCTCATGCACCAATTCACAACCAAAAAAAAGAGAACAGTATGGCAGTTCAACTGGTTGTAAGTACATTGTGCAGTTACAGAGACTCATCTCATTAAAACAAGTAACAAGACTATTTAAAAAAAGAGCAATGAGTTTATAAACTCAGGAACAGCTCAGACCTAAAATATCTGCCTGTGCTGGTTCTTTTTCTTATGGAACATCATAGAAAAAAAACATCCATCTTTGCAGTCATTCAACATGCAACTGATCCAAAAGAGCAGAGCTCAAGACAGTTTGTGTCTTTCTTTTCCATAGGTATTAATGCATGTGTTTATTTTTTTATGCTAGGACCATATATGAGCAAAATTCTGTATCACATCTGCCCAAAGGTACATATAGCACAGCCTTCGGCTTATTTGAATTGTTGCTCATGGCTACGGAGAAGGAGGTGTCTTCAGAGAATTACAGGATCCTCCCTGGCTACTACCTGTGGTCCCCTGGTACTGCAAGAGAATAAAGCAGAAAGATTGCAATGATAGTTAGTGTAAAAGAAACAAACAAACAAAAAAAACCTCCATCTCTATTAGTCATATAAACAGATGTACGATGATATCAAATAAATCTAGAGCCAATCCTACCTTTTTATCTTGGAACAAATGTACTCACCACCTACAGAGCGATGAATTGGGCAGTGAAACAAACACTGTATGTCTGCCATTTCATTTTTTTGATTTTTGGGAGGTCAGTTTATTTATGCATTCACTAAATTTTATTAGCATAGACGTTTTTTCTATGGCACCTTTTTCTTGCCAAGTCCAAGTGAAAGGATAAAAGCTTTTATAGATAAAGTGGTTCATTTGGCATAGAAACACATGAACAGACCTGCATTTGAAACCTCACAGCATAAAAGTACAGTACTGTTTTGTGAGTAGCATGAGAATAAACTGACTCAAAATTGGGCAGGATAACTATGGTTTCTTTAGCATTCAGTGAATTTGGCAAAGATACTCATTAGGTTGACCATCATTGTAAATGAACAAACTGAAGACCAATCATTAACTAAGAGCAATAAATGTTACATCGAAAGCAAAAAATAGAATTTTTGCCAGACACCATATTTCAGAAATCTGCTTATTGGCACTTGGGGAGTTTCATCCCTTGGGAAAACCAATCTTACTCCCCTTGCTGTTACCAACTAAGGGAATGCTGCAAATCAGACATTTAAATGCTGTTTATTAACTTTTTATAACCCTTTGATCTCAGCTACAATGTCTATCTCCTGTGGAGAGGGCACAGAGTATCATTTGCATGGAGGTTGGCCAAAGATTCCCAGTTCAGGTATGTATTTGTAACCTGTAAAACACAGTTTTGTCAAAGCAGTATTACTATCTGAGAAAATATTGTCAGATAACCTCAACAACTACATCATATTCAGTTTATGAAAGGTAAACAGGTCTTACCACTGGGCTATTCAAGAAATAATGTGTATCCATAGAGAGAAGGTTCAGTGTGCAGAAAGTGATGGGTACATGAATACTTACCTTTGCTGCAGAAGAGGCAAAAGTGAAACGAAGAAGGAAAAATATAAAGCCTGGAGATATTTTTGTCAAAATTGAACCTACTTCCCCACAATGGCTCCTGCACATTTTCAAGAGGCTTGGAGACTTTCCAAGTAAAGGACTTGTATGTTGAGTGCATCCACAGATGATGACTAATGTCACTGAAAAGCCTGTGACTAAACTTAGGCTGCTATTGGAACTTGAAAATTCATAGGTCATCCCAATAATTCTGTAGATGTAGAGGAATACCTAAAATGTATAGTAAATTCTAGTCACTATTACACTGTGTAAATACACTTAACTTCCATGGGTTAAAATGGTCACGTCTGTTAATTATTAATTATTATTATTAAATAAACGATTTTACAGAAGGCGCTACATTGCTATGGAAACTTTGGCAGCCAATTTGATCTCTGGTGGAACAGGTTATATTTTAGCCATCACACACAGATATGCAATTTCACATAAAATAGCATCACCATCTGTGGACTTTTTGGAGAGAGCCACTTTCTTTTTCACTGAAAATGATTAAATCAGATATATAATGTTTTTGAGCTTTCTAGGCTTCTTGTCAATTCTGGCAATAAAGTGATTTCCATGAAATGGCAGACATCCTCTCTTTTTTTTGCTTTGTTATAGCTTACAACCATATTCCCTTTACCACTGACCAAAAATCTTTTCACAGCCGCATTCTAACAACACACTTCAGTATCAGTGAATAGTAATGAGCTCAGTGTGCCTTAATAACTGGACAGTGATAAGCTTCCTACCCACTTGTACTTTCTTTTTCTTTCATCTGTCAACTCTAACCTCAATTAATGATAAATGTTTTTTTATCATTATGTTTATGTTATAAATATTTTATACTGCTTAAACTTCAGGAAGATGGCCCAACCGACCTGAATACCTCAAGCACCAGAAACCCAAGAAAGAGGAGGAAGCATCAATGAAGGACAGGCCCCTGAATGGTATGTACCACTGGCACATAGATGAAGTGGCTGACATCCAGAAATCCTACCAATGGCCAGACAAAGCTGCACTGAAAGACAGCACAGAGGCAGTAATCATGGCAGCACAGGAACAGTCTTTAAGCACAAGATCCATAGAGGCTGGGGTCTACCACACCAGGCAAGACCCCAGGTGCAGGCTGTGTAAAGATGCCCCTCAAACAATCCAGCACATAACAGCAGGGTGCAAGATGGAGAAGTATCAAGGGCTCAGAGAAGAGGGTGAAGGTAACAGTGGTCCCAGTGGTAATTGGAACACTAGGTGCAGTGAGTCCCAAGTAGGATCTCTGTCCAGAAGAGGGCAGTCCTAGGAACAGCTAAGATACTGCGCAGGACCCTCAAGCTCCCGGGCCTCTGGTACAGGACCCGAGCGTGAAGCATAGACCCCCCTCAGGGGAGAGAGGGGAATTTTATCTATCTATCTATCCATCTATCCATCTATCCATACATACATACATACATACATACATACATACATACATACATACATACATACATACATACATACATACATACATACATTCATTAGGGGTGAAACAATACATGTATCGATATTGAACCGTTCGATGCAGTGCTTTCGTGTATCGAACAATACAAAATTTTTTATCTATTTTATCAACTTTTCTTCTGACAATGCTGTCTGTGTTGAGCGCTCAGTGGACTTCTCCGCCTAGGCTGCACTGTCGAGCACAGATCCACTGAGTGCAGCGCAAGCTAGCAAGGCAGAAGCTAAGCTCATTGCAACATGGCAACTGCCTCAACGCTACCTGAAATTGAACCTCCCCCACCCTCATTCAGATCTGGCGTTTGGAACTATCTTGGTCTTCATGTGAATGTTACCGCGCCAGATCCGCGGCCCCGAACCGTAGTAAGGAAACCTCTGGCAGTTACTTGACTCGCAGCCGGCAACAGCTTACTATACAGGTCAACTCCGCTAGCAAGAAGATCGAGGGAGGCGTAGGAAACTGCTTTACCGAACCTTTATTTCTCCTCCAAGGCACGAACACCGCGTACAGTGGGCTGAAACAGTTTACTCACAGCGGGCATCGCCGATACAACTTTGGCTGCCGAGGGAGTTATTATATTCCTTTTATTTACTTTCTCTTCGTCTCTTCTGTAGTTAACCGTTACTTTTCTTTTCCTTCTCCGCTCACCCTCACACACCCGACAGGCAGTTCCGCTACACACACCCGCATACATTTCCCATCAGGCTTCACCCTTAAAGGACCATGCCTGTAACACTACCCCCACTCTGGATGATAATTAAACCCTTAACATCATTCCAGCACATGAACCCCCCATTAACAAGGAAACATACAGCATTCGTGCCCCCAGTCCAAAAATGGCGATCCTTAGGATGGAACAATCTTGAAGTAGACAACTGTCCATATTTTAAGCACAAGAAAACATAGGATGTACAGGGTTCACTTTGAGGAGGGTGCAAGTCAATGTCCATATCCCGCCCTTCACATAGACAGTATTCATAAAGAAAGACATTAAGGCACTACAGCTGAACGTTTACCCCTATATCCAGCTTTACCTCATTAGTATAAACAGTTCAAACAATAACTTGCAGCCCGTCGACAGCCATGTTGCCAGGAAACAGCAAGACAAACAAGCCCAACAGTACACGTAAGAATAGCCCCCTGTAACAACTCAATTTACAACAGTCATATCACTTAACATATGTAACATGAACAATTTTTTTTTTTTTTTTTTTAACTACTGAGCAGGGCAGCGATCCGCCTACACCCCGACTCAGTTAGGACATACTAGCCTAGTGACTGACCCAGTCACCAAACATGTCCGGTGCCCGCCGCACACGCTGTGGTCTGGAACGGGGTGTGGACCTGAAGGAAGGGTGCTGTTCTGGTCCTTCAGCCCCATCCACGTAAGGCTGAACAGGGCTGGCTGGCAACCCACTACCATCTCCTTGAGCGGGTGGCGGAGAGCCAGCTCTCAGGGAAGCACCAGTATCTGGTTGATCTGCCCCAGCTGGGGTCTCCCACAAGTCGAAGGGGCCGAAATCAATGTCAGAATCGCTTTCGTCGAGCGCTGGAGGAGGCACCTCGGTGGGTGTTGCCTGGTCGGAGTCTTGGAAGACCCAGCTGTTGTCCAGCGGCGTTCTTGAGTGATAAGGCTTGAGTCTGTCATGATGAACCACTTTAGCCTTTGCTCGGGGCCCCTTTTTAATGCAGTAGACTAAATCATCCAACAGGCCCACTACGAAGTAGGGGCCCTCATAGGAAAGCAGAAACTTGCGAACCTTGTGCCGCAGTCTCTTGGTCCCTTTGATCAGATGCCACACTGCAGCGCCGACTGGATACTGAACTTGGCAGATATTCTTATCGTACTGTTTCTTAGCGCGCTCAACAGATTTCCCGAGAGCCTCCCGTGCCAGTTGGTGGGAAAGCTCCAGCCTTTCCCTGAGTTGCACCACATACTGTGGTGTAGTGCAGTTGGGGGTGTCGTCGGCCGGCAGACCCGCGACCAGGTCAATAGGCTCGGTTATCTCTCGGCCCAGAAGCATCATGTTTGGGGTCAATCCTGTGGAACTGTGCTTAGTTGCCCGATAAGCCATGACAGCATAGGGGATCATTATATCCCAGTCCCAGTGGCAGCGCTCCGCGGTGGTGGCTAAGGCCTTCTGCAGGGTAGCATTAAAACGCTCTACCTGGCCATCGGACTGTGGATGAAAGGGCGTGGTGCGTGTCTTTTTGATTCCGAACAGTTCACACATCCCCTGGAACACAGCCGACTCAAAGTTGGTGCCCTGGTCGCTATGCAGAGACTGTGGGGCTCCATATCTACATACCCACTCCGCAACAACCTTTCCTGCCAACGTGGGCGCTTGTGCATCGGGGACTGGATAAGCCTCCACCCACTTGCTGAAGTAGTCTTGTACCACCAATATGAATCGGTTATGCCTTTCTGTTTCATTCAACGGTCCCATCAGATCGACTGCAATCCTCTCCATGGGGGCGCCAACACGTACCGTGCCCATCGCTGCCTGGGGGGTTTTTGGGGGCCACGCCCTTTCAGCACAACTGGTGCAAGTGCGGCACCACAGGGTCACATCATCTTTCATGTTGTACCAGTAGTACCTATTCTTCAAGCGTGCCAGGGTCCTTTCTGCCCCAAAGTGGCCACCCACTGGGCCATCGTGCATCTGCTGCATTACGGAGTGACGATAGGCGTGAGGCAGAAGGATTTGGGGGAAAAACACATTACTTTCTGTACAGTGGAATTTCCTCACCAGCACTCCATCTTTTAGGTACAGTCTCTTCCACTGCGCCCAGTAGGCTTTGGTTGTGGGGCTGCATGCCGCTACATCGGCCCAGACGGGCCGACCTTCCCCTTTTTCCTTCCATTCCCAAACTGGGCCTATATCCACATCGTTCTTCTGGCTAGCCAAGAGCTGTTCTGGGGTCCAGCCACTGAACAAGCTAGTGTGATGGGACTCATCCACCCGGTGGATATTTGGGCAGGTGTCGTGGCTACTACTGGAACAACAGTCCACTGCTGCTACGGGTGCACACTCTGGTTCTGCTACCCAGCTTTTCCCATCGGTACCATCAGGCCCCACTACCCCCACTGGGGGCTGCCCTGGGGGGGTCATGCTGGTACCACAGTCCTCTAAGTTACACTGCACACCTTTATGCTCGAACCGGTCGCTGTTGATGGTGGGCTCTGGGAGTGTGCACGGGCATGAAGCGCGGCAGGGTCTCCTGGAAAGTGCATCCGCATTCTGGTGGTTTTTCCCAGGTCGGTGCAGCACCTGGAAGTTATACTCTGCCAGCTTCTCCAACCAGCGGGCCAGCTGGCCCTCGGGCTCCCTCAGCCTGGTCAGCCAGCGGAGGCTGCTATGGTCAGTCCGGACAGTGAACGGCCTACCCAGCAGGTACTGTCTGAAGTGGGAAGTGAACGCCACAACCGCCAGAAGCTCTCGCCTGGTCGTACAATAGTTTTGTTCGGTAGCCGACAGCCGCCTGCTCCCATAGGCCAAGACCCGCTCTTCGCCCCCTTGCACTTGGGAGAGAATCGCTCCAATCCCACAATTGCTGGCATCAGTGTCGAGGAAGAAGTCACCCTGGTCCAGTGGGTAACCCAGGACAGGGGCTGCCGTAAGCCGTCTTTTTAATTCCTGGAATGCTCCCTGGCAGTCGGCAGTCCAGTTAAAACGGGCATACTTCTTAGTGAGTTCGTGGAGGGGTTTAGCCACTGTGGCAAAGTCCTCCACGAACCGGCGGTAGTATGAGGCTAAGCCAACAAACTGACGCACTTCTGTGACGGTCCGCGGTGCAGGCCAGTCCGTCACCTGCTGGACTTTCTGGGGGTCCGTGGAAATACCTCCAGCAGAGATGATATGGCCCAGATAGGCCACCTGCTCCCGTAACAGGCAGCATTTAGATGGCTTCAGTTTTAGGTTGGCTCCACGCAATCTGATGAACACTTGCTCGAGCCGCTCCAGCATCTGGGTGCTATCCTGGCCCAGGACAATGATGTCATCTAGGTACACTAGGCATGTCTCCCACTGCAGCCCAGCCAGGACTCTGTCCATAAGCCTTTGGAATGTGGCCGGTGCGTTGCACAGTCCAAACGGCATCACATTCCACTCGAACAATCCCTTACGGGTACAAAATGCAGCTGCTTTTCGGGCTCTGGGGGTCATCTCTACCTGCCAGTACCCTGAAGTCAGGTCTAGTGTACTGAAGTACTTGGCAGTAGAAAGCGTGTCAAGGGTGTCCTGGATGCGTGGCAGGGGATAAGCGTCTTTAAGGGTTCGCTCATTTAGTGGTCTATAGTCCACGCATAGTCTGGGACTCTGGTCTTTCTTCTTCACCATCACAATTGGAGCAGCCCAGCCGCTATTGCTAGGTTGAGCTAGCCCAGCCTCCAAGCTCTGCTGTACTTGCTGGTCGGCCGCTATTTGTTTGTCCCCTGCCATCCTGCGCGGCGGGTGCTTAACTGGTGGCCCTGGCGTGGTCAGGATGTCATGCTGGACAACACCAGTGCGACCAAGGTCATTCGGGCCAGTGGAGAAGACATCACTGTAGGACCTCAGCAGGCCTGCCAGATCGTAGCGGGCAACATGAGTCAAACCGGGGCTGCTCTCGGCGTAAAGGGCCTGCAAATGGCTTGGTACAGAAGCAGGGGGAGTACCATTAAGTTCGAGGGCTGCCAGGACCCTTGGTGGGCGACCCCCCGACCCCTCCAGGACCTGCACGGGCTGAAGAACCCCTGCCACGGCACCACGCTTTAAGGTGACAGCTGCGGCCCCAGGGTTAAAGACTCTGATTGGGATGCTAGAGGGTTTACTAGGTTGCACAACTGCGTGAGCTACCAGTACTTGGTGCTTCTCCACAAAGCCCTTTGTAGGGCTTAGCATCATGTCTCTATGGGCGGCACAGTGGGAGCTGGAAAACCCGGGGACCACATACTCGCAGCCTGGTTCCAAAACCGTAGTGCGTGCCACCCTAACAACAAGCACCTGGGGTCGAGGGCCCACGCCAGAACATGGTATCTTTTCATTAAACAGGGTTATCTCTTGGCGGCCGTAGTCTAAGCAAGCGCACGATTGTTGCAGGAAAGGGTGCCCCAGAATAACTTCAGTGCCTTCAGCCATGGCGGCCAAAAGAAAGTCTACATTTTCAACACCGCTCCCCACCTGTACAGGCAGGATGACCTCGCCCAGAACGGCCAATCCCTCTGGACCAATGCCTTGTAGAGTCTGAGCAATGGATGCCTGCACCTGAGGTCTTGACTCTGCGGGGATGGTGTTAAAATAGTGGAGGGGCAGCACATTCCGCCGTGCACCAGAATCCAGCAAGGCCCGTATTTCCTGTCCCTGTATTGCTATCTGGACACACATCACATCTTGGCCTCCGTTGTGGAACACTGTGCCTGGGTCAGGGGCTGGGCCTCTAGCAGCTTTTACAGGCTTTTGGGCAGGTGAGCGAGGAGAGGGGCAGTTCCTCTGTAGATGTCCTATGCCGGAGCAGTTATGGCAAACAGCCTCCTTCCTGCTTGACCTGTTAGATGTGCTCCAGCTTTGGCGCCCACGCTGGATAGGTCTTTGGGCCCTCTGCGGTGGTTCATAACTTAGCATATGAACACTCTCCCGTAATGCAGCTGTTCGGGTCCCCTGTGCTGTAGAGACTCGTGGCCCTGGCTGCATAAGCTGTGTGACTGCCCTGGCGGCCCTTTTCGTTGTCTCGAACCTGTGGGCGATTTCATAGGCTCTTGCCAGGGTGCGTGGTTGTTCTTCCAACAATTTCTGGACCATTTCAGCATCTGCCAAAGCATTAGTGAAGATCTCTACAGCAATGCAGTCCTGCTCCAGCTCGGAGCGGTTGGCATACACAATGGAAACCTTCTCGTATATATCATCTCTGAGGGTGTGCAGGGCCTCACCTGGTTTCTGGATTCTCTGCCGTAGCTCAATGCCAATGGCTGCTGCATGCTCTGAACACGGCCCATAGGCAGCCTCCACCTCCTCCACAATCCTCTGGTAACTCCAGCGAGCAGATTTGGGGTTTTTGTGGATTATGGCTCCAGCTGCGCCCCTCAGGCTGAATCTCAGTTGGACAGCCATGGTGTTCTCCGTCCAGCAGTTGGCCTTTGCACAGGTCTCGAACTGATAGAGAAAGTCTTTCCATGACCCTGACCCATCGAAATGGTCTGGTTGTAATGTGGGAATTTTCTCCTTGCCCCTCGTCTGTCCATCAGCACTACAATCTGCAAAACCCCCGTTTTGCACTACACCAGGAAAACAGCCGCGTGGCCCTGGCATGGCTTGTTTTGAACTGTGACCCTGGTCATGCTTGCAAAGCCCACACCCCCCATCTGGTGCTGGTATTGCCATGCGAGTTGTTGGGGAAAAATAGCCCTGAGCTGGCATTTCATAGCTGTACTGCGCAGGTTGGGGTATACCCGGCATAATGTGTAGCTTCGCTGGCTCAGTAAACGGCGTTTTTCTAGGGACACTGCAGGTACAGTTCATGGCGGTGAATGGCTGGCTGCATGGCCGAGATGTAACAATCCGAGGTGGGTGATCATGCGAGCCATGCTGTCCCACTGTGAGCGGTGTAGATGCAGTGTTACCAGGGCCTCCGCAGTCTGAGCACTGCAACTGCTTAAACTCACTGCACACTGCATTCTGCTTCGCTATTGGTGTTAAGAAAGGGTTGGTGTGAGCTGAAGGTGGCGGGGTGAGATGCCATGCAGCCTCAAACTCCGTCGTATAGACTGCTGCTATGCTCGCCGCTGGCGTTAACTCTATGTCCGTGATGAAGGGGTTGCTGCTGTGGATTCTATTGTTTACATAAGTGGCACGGTCCACATTAGCTGTGCCACTCTCTGGGGTTTCTGGCAAAAATGGGTTGCTGCTCTTACTGAAGTACATTCCCATGCCATCCCCTTCAGCATCTCTCGGAGCCGCCATTTTCTCTGTCGTCCGAGGGAAAAGAGAAAAAGAAAGTTCGCTCCCTCTCTCTCGGCGCTTTGCGGAGTTTTATCCCGGACGAGCCCCCAGTGTTACCGCACCAGATCCGCGGCCCCGAACCGTAGTAAGGAAACCTCTGGCAGTTACTTGACTCGCAGCCGGCAACAGCTTACTATACAGGTCAACTCCGCTAGCAAGAAGATCGAGGGAGGCGTAGGAAACTGCTTTACCGAACCTTTATTTCTCCTCCAAGGCACGAACACCGCGTACAGTGGGCTGAAACAGTTTACTCACAGCGGGCATCGCCGATACAACTTTGGCTGCCGAGGGAGTTATTATATTCCTTTTATTTACTTTCTCTTCGTCTCTTCTGTAGTTAACCGTTACTTTTCTTTTCCTTCTCCGCTCACCCTCACACACCCGACAGGCAGTTCCGCTACACACACCCGCATACATTTCCCATCAGGCTTCACCCTTAAAGGACCATGCCTGTAACATGAAGTATGACCCTGATGGTAAGCGCGTCATGGACAAAAGTAAAACAGTATGTCAGATGTGCCACACAATGTTCAATTGGTGGGAACTAGTGTGTTAGCGCAGTTAGCTCGTTAACGTGTTGACGCCACCCAGCCCCATGTACGGGCAACCCGTTCTCACTCCCAAAGCGTAACATTTTACGCTAGGTGACAAATCGTCACCATATTACGTTTTCGGCTACCCACCACGTTCCTAAATGACGACCTCGGAAAAAGAGGAAATATGAGAACCGTCTGGACTGAACCTACACATGTTCGCTCTTTTTCTTCAAATCGCTTAGAAACACGCTATTTAACATCATTAAAGTCCTGGTTAAGGTCAGGAATAAGGTTATGGTCAGGGCTAGGGATAAGGTTAGGTTTAGGGCTGGAATACAGGGCTGGAACGTCTACTACCGCGGGAGCGTCATTGCACTGGATTCCAGCCATAACCCGCCGCGTACCATAAGAACGCCGAAGGTCTCCTTTCGCGTTCCTCAGGAACGCCGCGGGACGTGACAAAACGTCGACATGTTACGCCTCGGGAGTGAGAACGCTCTGGTACGGGGCAATCCGCGGTAACTTGTTAACGGAGATTTGCCGCGTTATGGCGTTAATGTCATTTTAACGAGATTAAGGCTGACAGCACTAGTGGGAACACAATGAATATGACTGCATGTTTACGCCGACATTATCCTAGTGCAAAGACAAGTGGAAGCAGACAAAAACAACAAGCACACATGCTACAAACTTTACCCGAGTCATTTAGACAGCCGTTAGCACATGATTCTCTTTATGGGCACCTGATATGTTTAATATGCTGCTGAGAATACAGCCCAGAAGAAGCGTATAGTATTGCTTTTATTTTGGAAAGAGACATTTCTCTGTAAAAAACTCTCTTTTCCAAAGATGAGTGATTCCTCGATCAGATAGATTTATTTATTTTTATTATTTTGTTGTTTCAGCAACATTAAATTTAAAAACTGTACTTTTGAGTTAAAATATATTTTTATAATTTTAATAAATGACAAATTAAAAAGGCATGAACATTTTTTTTCTCAAAAAAATATCGAACCGTGACACCAAAGTATCAAACCAAACTGAACCGTAAATTTTGTGTATCGTTGCACCCCTAATATATGTGTGTGTGTGTGTGTGTGTGTGTCAACACATGCCATCTCACCTCAACGAGAGGATGCCAGTGGGCGACAGGTTTTCGGGGATATGTAAGCATTTCACTCCAGTGATCTCGACCGAGGCTGTCAGCATCATTGCCGACTCGACACACACCAATGACCTCATTATGGCCTACTCTGTAGACCCAGGAGGATAAGGGAGAAAGAAAAAATATTATAAATCCTCCCATGCTTTCCAAAAATAATAATGTCTTACATATTGTGTGTGAAAACCACCCAAGACAATATGTTACAGAGACAAAGAGTTTGAGGAAATATTTGCAAATGTTCTTGGAATATATTTTATCCACTTTTGCCATGCAGCAAGTATAAATTAAACATTGACCCATGCAAAAGATGTAGAAACTACTCTATAGAAACTCTCGAACCGGTCATAATCCATCACAGCAATCAAAAGGCTGATCTGCTCTATGTTTTCTGGAGGGACATCAAACACAATGGCCTCATTATAGACTGGATTCAGAGTGTTCCTCTTTGTTGATGTCTTCCTCTTCTTCAATCTGCGACCGTCACACATCAGTGAAACTTTCACATATGGATCTATAAAAAAATGACACAAACAAGAAAAATTAACTTGATTTACATTTGGGATACCAGTGGGGTGCTGCAGTTACAGTCAGTATCAGATTTTAATTACCAGATGCACCAGTGATATCCATGGCCTTGAGGTTGCGAGCCTTTATCATGGTAATGGTCAGTCTGCCCGCAGTAGGCAAGTAACAAAGTGAAAACATCAGATCCCCAAGGTCCACATTATCCTAAAAGACACAAAAATATTTACTCTAAAATGAGTTTGATTGTGTATTATTCTGGTCATTTATTTACAGTGTACAACTTTTCTACAAATACTATTTTCTGTCATATTGCTCCAATTAAAGCCTCCCATATTTCACCCGGCACAGAGGCTTCAGTTCAGCTGCTGCTCACTTATCACTAGTGCTTAAAATAACTCCACAAAAGAAGTGTGAACCAGGAAAGCACACAAATATGTGTGGTAAAGACACCTACAGTAGAATCTCTTGCTGATCTGCTGCTATGTTGGTGAGATTGTGCTGGTATTTCAAAGCACGTGTCATCAACTCATCATCATCATCTGATCATTTACAAAGGTAAGCTCAGTAAATTCAACTGAAGTGCAAAAACAACAACACTGAAAACTTAGGATCAACTGACTTTGCTGCTCCAGTAATTGTGATAATGACATCATATTACTCAACTGCACTGAGAAATCTAAGACTGAGATTTGCCCCATATTGTTATGAAACTCTCATACTAAAAGTAACAAAGACCAAGTAGGAATGTTTTTTGCAGCAGCAGGTCAATGAAAAAAACAACTCAAAACAACTCTTATGTATGCTAAGATGCCTTTTAAATTAAGATATTCAAAATAACTAATTTGGTATCCAAAGTATAATATATGTTAAGTGCTAGTTTTACAAGTATCTGTGAAAAGGGAGATGCAGAAATCTATCAAGAGGGACATCCATACAATTGGCAACAATTTCTATAGCATGTCTTAGGAATGTCACACACACTTGGACACTATTGAGTTATTATTATTATTATTTTTGGTTAAGCTAGAGAAACTGATTTGGCATTTTGTGAGTGTGTATTTCTGTGTTGTTTTTTGTTTTTTTCTGAGAGAGAGAGAGATCACCCATGAATTGCACTTGTATATTTTGCTGCAATCATGATCAATTACTCATCAAGGCTTTTAAATGTGAAGGATGAATTAACTCAAAAAACCCTCCAGAAAATGCATCCCACATCCCAGAACTATCTGTTTTACATGCTTCATGGTCTAATAATTGTGATACAGGTGGGAAACAGATTAGCACTGTGTTTTACGTGCTCCGCAAAACTTCTTAGGCATCAAATAGCATGTAACATCTGCAGGTTGAATGTCATGCTCAGCGTTTCTGATAATCAGGCTGGTATGCCACAAGTATATTCTGTATTTAAAAGCTCAAACCATCAAATGTATTATACAGCTTTTGTTCATACTGAGACTGTCATTCTTAAATCCAGTAAAAATAACAGATGTTCTTCATTAATCTACAATCTGCTTCTATTGCAGAGCTAAACAAGCTAAAATCTGGCAATGACACATCAATATGGCCTGTCCCACTGGAAATCAAGACTTAATGATAATTCTTTATTTTCTATCAAATAAGCTCTGTGCACTGGTTACAGAATATCATGTCTATGTACTGGTGTCCAAAGATAATTAGCTCATTTATGAGGATATATGTGTGGGGCATCTGTGTCAATCTCTGAGAACAAGCATTTGTACAAGTGTAAGAGTCTGTGTGTACTCTGTGGGGGTTTTTTTTTCCTTTTTTTCTGTTTGTGTGCATTAGCTGAGTGCTGTGAAACTGACAAAAACTGAACAGTGTGAAAATGTGAGAATTCCAGATTCTGTTAATCACTGGTTCCCATCAACCAGACGTCACACACCATTCTGTTCCAACCAGGCAACATTGATTAGCAATCAGTTAAACAGGGCAAAGGTGCACTGATCCAGTAAACATCCATATGTTGATGGATCAAAACAATCCCAATACTTTTTGTGAGCATTTTCCCCCGAAGGCTCTATCTGGCATGCTCGTGTATCGTCATGCTGTTTTCTCGGCATCTCCTCCCCCCTCTTCATTTCTCACTTTTATGTTTTCCAGTATCTTCTGCCTCAAAAGCTGTTATTTTACTGTCTGTGAATATCTCAGCCATTCTGAGCACTCTATAGAACCCATTAGCACTACATTCAGAATGCGTATAATATGCATTCACATCTAATTACTTTTTCTGAGTAAGCTACTTCTTTTTTGTTTTACTTTAAACAATTTGTTTGCGTACTAAAAGTTGGACACAGCTGATGACTTCGTCACAGCTGGGTTAAAACAGGTGTGTCCGTGTCTGTTTATGCATTTGTGCGTGTGATGAAGAAAGACCGAGACATGTTGAGGGAAAAAAAGGCAGGCAGAGATAGATAAAGAGAGAGAGACAGAGTAAAGACAGAAAGAAGAGACAGATTCTGTCAGTATTTTTAGAGGCCATGAGTAGGAAGCCGTTAATGGTCTTTGGCACACTGTATGTGAGACTTTATGCACTAAAACCTTAGCTGCTATCAGTAGCCTGCAAATTAGACAGGCGTGGACTATGCCACAAATTTGAGCTCTGCGTTGTCATAATTTAAACTGACACAGCAATAAAAAGCACAAAATAACACCACATATCTAAATTTCGATGAGGTGAAACAGACGAGATCAAAAGGCAAAAGAAAACTGATTACTGTGCCTTTACCATAGACAATAAAATGCATGGATAAATGTGGCAGCTTTGATGAGAAGAATATAAAAGCATGCTAGCCATACAGAAAAGTGAACATTATAAAATACATTTAATCACTTTTTTGAAATAATACCAGATTATAAGTATATATGCAGTAATACTCACTTAATTACATATTGCTGTTGTGAATAAACAATAAATATGTGTGATAATGCAATCTTAAGTTGCATGTAATGAAGTTCTAACAAAGAATGAGCATTAAAAACAAACAAATAAAAACAACCACAACAAGTGCGTGGTGTTAGATTTAATATTTAATTGATTCTCTCCCATCTGTATTACTGTTCTTAATCTGAATGAAAGTATAATTGTGAAATGAAAATCTAAATTCAGTGATGGAGCTGCTTATACTAGAGATGAAAGCATAACAATTTGTTTTCCATTACTAATGGCCAGTGCATCAGGCACACAAACTCTGCTAACTAATGTGCTCTCCTTATTAAAAATGATATGGCTGCAGTGCAGACATTTGCAAAAGACGTAGCGATGTAGCAGACAAGCCTGGACGCCAACAGAGGCAGATGATGATTCGCTTATTAGATAAACAAGAGACAGACATATGCACAACATAGACATACAGCTGCTCAGTCAAATACTCCCATGTTTTTTTTTGTCTGCTGTTGAACTGGCTGCATGTTTTGCTCAAAAGTCAATTCTTAAGATGAGAAGAATTGACTGAGATGAGATGAGTCTGTAAAACAGTTCATTCTTAAAGGTCGGCAGTGGTCAAAATATTGTTTTAACGAAAAGCGCAGTACATTCGGTTATAGCAACACTGTGCTTTCTGAAAGATTTCAGAAAGCTGCAGCACTGCTAAAGTAAGCCCAGTTGCAAAGACACTCCACATCTTATTAAAATCTTTTTGCTGAGAAGGTTAACTATGTTCCACAGTAAACATTTATTACAGTTTCCAGACTGACTCACCACGGCTGTTCCTGTTGGACTGTCTTATTGCTTATTAAGCAATGTTGCAATGTTTTAACTAAGATTTATGCCCTTACACAAGTAAAATCATAACTAACATAGTGACTGGGAATTGATCTCATCTAAATTCAACCAATAGTTTTCCTTTACACAGCTGTGCTTTATTGATCTTGTTTTATTGAGTTCTGTTGCCTAAACTGTTTCCTGCAATCAACTGCAAACAGAATATAGGGATCAGTTGCATGTTACAGCTGTTCAAGCTCAATAAATGAAATGCCTGTAAATAAAACAGGCCAACATATAAATACCAGTGCTGTATTGTGGTGTCTGAGATCTTTCACCTCTAAAGGAGATGAGCAGGAACAGTGAAAAACATTATAAAGATCTTAAATAGCTAATAATGTAAGAAAGAAAGAAAGAAAAATGGTGCGTATGTCTTGTTCCCAAACCAGTTTTCTCAGTTTTTTTTTTAAATATTTTTTTCTCCTGTTCTCCGTTTCTTTCTCTCTCACACACATTTGGTCTTATAAGGACGTACATACACTGACAGACACTCTCTGTGCAACTGTATGCTCACTTTATAGGTCTAACAGAAACTGGTCCTAACAAAATGAGATTTACTAGCACGCAGTCAGTAAGGTAACATGGCAAGAGGCCTGTAATCCTGTTGACCTTAAAAAGTCTCAAAGGATTTAATTTACTCATGGTAAACAGGTCGTTCCAGCAGAGCAAACTGAATTTAGATAAGTGGGAGCAGATGCAGTAAAAGTAATTGCTAATAAAATGCCTCAGTCCTTCACTTGTGTCATCTATTTGTAATATGTGCAGCATCAAGGATTGTTAAAGAAAAAGGAAGGTATAGTATTAAACACTATTCTAAATGCATATTTTTTAAATTAGTATTCCTTCCAAAAACCATATTTAATGAAAAATCTATTGCTAATCATTCTCCGGGCATGTAAAGGCAATTTTAAAAAGCATATAATATCAACACAGATGCCATAGATGTCTTGTGTAGTAAAATTTTGCGCTCGGGGTCACTACATCTGTTATTAAACAGATGTTTTTTTTTAAGTCTTTTCATCTCGACAGCAGAGAGAGACAGCAAAGTAAAAGAAAACATCAGTTTTCAAACACAGGCCTGATAACCTTAACTAATTTTTGTCCTGTTTTTTCAGACCTGACAAGTGATAAAAGGAAAAAAATTCAGTACTTTGTACTGCCAGTGGGAGACAGAGGGACAAATTTCGAACTCTCCACACAGCTGTCACACACAGCCTTTGTGGGGGAAAAGTTAAATATAACCTGGCAGCTCTAAGTAAATATGACATAGTTTTGAGTGAACGTTCAAACTCACCGAGGAGACATACTGGATGTCTCGACAGAGTTTTGTCTCCCTGGGGAAATCTGCCAGATCCAGGAAGTTGTCCACCACCACTTGACCAATAATGTCATGCCGTGAAAAGCGGTCGAAGTCATAGACACTGAAGTGTAGCTTTCGTGTAGGAAGCTCAGAGTATGCCACAGGAAACAGGAAGACCTCATCAAACACAGGGTTGAGTGTCTTGCGGTGCACCTTTGTCTGGTGCTTGGTCTTTCGATCGGGCAACAGGTAGATCTTAACATAAGGGTCAGAGGTACCGGAGAAGTCCTTGGCCGGGAGGTCCTCTGCTTTGTGGATCTTAACTATTAACTGTTCTAGATCACAGTCATATTTGAGGATAAAATGGAGGCGCCCACAACCTCCGTCTCTTCGACTTCCTTCGTCCCCCTCAAGGGAGCGCTGTTTGTAGAGCTCGGGTTTGAGGCGGCCCAGGCCCAGGCCCATTCCGGTGAGGGAGTCCTGCCTTTGGAACTGGGCCACGTTGAAGTCTGGGTTAGAGAGGTTCATGTGTCTACGAATGGACCCTTGACTGTGCACAGAGGAAATCAACAGAAAACAAAATCATACAACATTAACACAATGAAAAGAAGGAATGTTAAAACATCAGCTGCATATTTTTTGAAGCAACCTGCATAATGAATTGTTCTGCATATCATAATTTATATCTAGTGCCAATGCTGCTTTTCACTTCAAGAACATAGTGTACACATAGTGTGCTGTATTATACATTTTATAGTCTAGCAGACAGAAATTGTTGTTTTGGTTTCATTATTGCCTTATAATGTGTCTGTTTTTTATACTCACATCTGCACATGACATTTAGTCATGTTTCAGACACCTACACTTAACAAAATCCACATTTCAACCAAGCCTCTGAACTACCTAACCCTAATCATAAATAAGGTGTAAGTTGTTTTCCTTTACCAAAATCCTTAAATGTATTATAGTTGATGCACAAATAGAAAGTAAAAATGTGAAACATGTTGGCAGGAGTCATAACTAAAGTCAAGTCCAAGTCATTTTGTCTTTCATCTCTCTTGTTCTATTGGGAAAAGTAGCAGAAACAATTAGTAGTTTGAATGTTAGCGTTTTTAACAGAGATCATAATTGTTAGGGGATTTTTAGAAAATAAGGCCAGCATATCTTATGGGAGCACATAAATCAACAAATACCTCATACTGACCCTATTTCAGACATTGAGCATCCAGAAGGTGGGGGTTCAGTGGTCTGTCTCTGCATTCGGGGGTTAGTGTGAACTCCATTTTCCCTGCTTTTACTCTGGGCATCCAGTGGTATATCTGGAGATGTGTGGCTGATCTTCATAGCTGCCTCTGGTGTGGCCATGACCACAGGTGGTGGTGATACAGGAGTCACCGGAGCCTCCACTGAAACAACAGATGCCACGGGAGTAGGCTCTCTGGCCATGGAACAATGTGATGATTCACGGCGGTTGTGCATCGGGGGGTCCACAGCTGTGTAAACTGGCTGCCTGGGTGCAGACTGTGATGGCAGAGGGCTCATAGTCGGGTTGAGGTGCCCATGGGCTTCCTTGGTGGTGGGGGAAAGCCCACGCTCCCTCCATGGTATCCAGCAGAGCTTCCATGAAACAAAGAGGGAGACCCCAAAGAGGGCCAAGCCACAGGCAGTCACTACCAATGACAGCAGACTCACAGATATGTCTGGAAAGAGAGAACAAGATCTGACAGTGAATAAGTCTTCTCTTTGCTTTGTTGCACTCTGATTTTTGATATCACCATCATATATAACCATTTCATGATTAAGTTACTCAGTAAATGTTTTAAAAATACTGCATGATGGACATGTCAGGTACACAGCTATAGGTCCTGTTGGATTTATTTTTTTCTTTTCTAACAGATTCTCATAAAGAATGCTCAATAAAATCAAAATTATGTACAGTAGTAGTAGCAGTATTTAACTATCCAATGGAGGCTCATATCTGCACTCTAAGGGTAGTGTGCCCCCCATGTTTCGATTTCATTTCCTTTGCTGATAATTATGGTGAAAAAATGAAACTTTAAAAAGGATTTTTCCACAAAAGAGGTGCAAATACAACAAAACCAAATATAGAAATGCAGCATTACAACCACAGATGACCACAGTTCTTGGTTTGTTGTTGTTTTCAGAAAATAAGTTAAAATATTTTTGTTTTAACATGACAATTCAGAAATTCTTTTCAAGCATGCACATGGCATTTGACTTTTGCTTTGTGGTTTTTCTTGTGTGTATTTGCAAAGCAGCTATTGTCATACAGATGAAGATTACTTTTTTGAACTTGCTTGGATTTGTCTGTTTGCAGATGTTTATTTGAGTCTGGTGAGCTCTCCTGGCTTCCATAGGAATAACCAATGAAGAACTTTGAAAAGAAATGGTAAATGGCCTGCATTTGTATAGCGCTTTACTCAGTCCCCAAGGACCCCAAAGCGCTTTACACTACATTCAGTCATTCACCCATTTACAATGGTAAGCTACATTGTAGCCACAGCTGCCCTGGGGCGCACTGACAGAGGCGAGGCTGCCGGGCCCTCTGACCACCACCAGTTGGCAAACATGGGGTTAGTATCTTGCCCAAGGATATTTGGCCTGGGATCAAACCACCGACCTTCTGATTAGTGGCTGACCTGCTCTGCCACCTGAGCTACAGCCACAAGAAAGCAGAACTAACTCTCTTCCATGAGTATAATTTATAATGTGAAACTGTCAGTGAGGTACATTAATTGCAAGAATTTAAAATGTTCCCAGTAGTTTGATAAAGTGCTAAACCCAAGGCGCTTCATGCTGCCTGTGTGGTTAATGCATATTATCATGTAAATAAATGAGAGGGTATAAAAAACAGCTTGCAAGAAAAACATTTACAGGCTGTTATATATGGTCTGTGGTTAACCCTTTACAGCCGATCGGAGCGGGCACGCTCCATTTTGCGTAACTATTTTTAAATCCCGGTAGCACTGCAACCACGTAAGCTAGCGCAATAATTTTTTTTGCATATGAAACCGGAGGAGTTGTACTTACATCTTATGCCATCAGCTTGTCCTAGGTCACAGTTTCCTTCCACATATAGCTTTGCAAAAACTGCATAAAAATCACTTGCAGCAACAAAAACATGATATTCCAGAAACACGCTTCGCCGATCCGATCAGCTGTTTGTAATACTTCCTATGTCCATCAGCGCGAACTATCACATGACCACATGACCTGCCCGAAACCGGAAGTGACGTCATTTTGCGGAAATGTAGTTTTTTTACGATCGGGGCCTTATGAGCCTATACTTGTGTTTTAAAAAGTTATGTTTGAGTTTATGACTTTCTGTGTCGTTTCTGGGATGCTTAGGACTCATATTGCACTGCTGGAAATAGTTTATTTTGATGCATATGCTGTTATTTTGCAAATTTGCACTATAATATTTATTTTCGTTTTTCCTGCAGTATATAAAAATTGGTGTATTTCAAAAATAAAACTATGAAGACACTCAAAATAAATTTCCTGTGGTGGGAAACTAGTTTGTGCAACTTTTTTGTATTTACAGTTTTGAGGGATGAGCCTCTTAAATTTCTCTAACTAGAAATATATGTTAAAAAAACAAAACCGATTTTCAATTTTTTTGTAGTTTATTGCACTTTTTTGCAATTTATGTAATTACTATGCACCTAATGCAGACATATTATTAAAGTTTGGGCTATAATGGTTGTATTGATGTATAGCAACTTGAAATGCTCCCAAAAATGGCTACACAGCATGTAAAAATATAATATAAGCTCTGGCGGACTTGGTTCTATGGTAGGTCTTAAAGGGTTAAAAAAAACAATTTGACAAATGGGGAGGGAAGGCGTGAAAGTCGCAATTTATACAAAACAGAAAAAAAAACATTCTGAAAACAGATGAGTTTATAAGAGATATACTATCGAATCCCAAAATTCAAGGACAAGATCACTCATGAAGCTGCTCTACACTGGTACATGTAGGAGTTTAAAGGGCTCCTAACAGCTACTCTAGCTCTCCTGTTAAATCTGTGGATCCACAAAACACGTATAAACAAACTGAAGATGTCACTCTAAAGATAACAGCTTTGCAAAATTAAAGTTACTACTCGGTTGCTGTTCACACATGTGCATCATAAACTGTGTGATTATATATAAGCAGTACTTGTGGGCAACACCAGGAGTAATGGCCGTGGGAGTATAAAAAGTTTTACCAGCATATCAATCCAGGTCTTCATCTATCAAGTTCATAGTTTCAAAGCATGACACTGAATAATTCTTCAGTGCATTGCATTTGTTTACACCAGCCCAGGGTGTGCAAGTCACCATGGAAAGGGAGATGAGGTGTGAAGCAACAGAGTCATCAAGGGCATCTGAATCATCTCTGCTCTCAAGAAACAAAAGCACTTAAAAAAAAAATAGAAACTGCTGCAATGACTCTGAAATAATTACATGAACTTTGCAACTTTATTGCAAGTAAAAGGAATTTTCATCCAAACAGTGATAATATACTAAGTTACATTACTATTACCTGTCTTTTCTTAAATGATCTTTACTTTTCTGTTTTCACTGTTCTACTTTCCCTCTTTCCAGAAGCTGCAAATGTCCCCGAGCCTCTTTCTGGCTGTTACAGTAAAGGGAGGTTCTTTCTCTCCACCTTCACCAAGTGCTTGCTTGTTTCCTTCTCTCTAATATTGTTAAGGTCTTCTACCCCATACAATATAAAGCACCATTGTTGTTGTTATAACTGTTGTTATAAGCAAATAAAATTAACTGAAGTCTTGTTTTGGATCATAAGGACCCCATGGAGTATTAACCATTTGCCTCAAATTGAGGTAAGGGTATGTATGTATTCACATATATTAGATGTATTAACCCCAGAAATTTGTTAATTCTACTGATATTTAAAAACATGTAATAATGTTGTGCCTTTTTAAAAAAGTGCTGTTAATGTCAATCAAGACCATGGAAGATATGAAAAAAGGTTACATTTAACCATGTTTTACAGCTGGAGTCTCTGAGATACCAAACTGAAGAAATGTGGCTCTGTAGGGAACTTTAAATGTCACAAGTTCAAACACAGCATGTGTAATTTTCATAAAAATTAATTGAGGCTTTAATTAAAGTTTAAAGTTGTTAAAACAGGCTTGAGATGGTTTGCATCCTAATTGGTGTTACAGATATGCACACAATTTTGCTTTGAAAATCCCATGTCATGTTTTTGAGTTACTGTTTGATATCTGAATTTGAACAGTGTGTTTTTATGCACCGTTATTTGATGATGTAATGTCACTGAAGCAGACCAGAACAATCTTATAAACTCCTTATGTCGGCTAATGTCTTAGTAGTAGATATTAAGTTGGGATGGGTCTGTCATGAAGGAAGCGGTGACGAGGATCCAGATGCTGGACTGGCTGAGAATTAGACACAAATTTTAAAAAAAGACAAACAAAAAAACCCAAATTAAAACAACCAATGAAAACTATCAAAGTAAAACAGGAAACAATCCAGAACACCTACTCAACACGGACACAAGAAAACAGTGAGGAAACAAAAATGATAATCAGCTCCAGACAGAAACTAAAAAGGCAATAATATCTCATAACTGAAATAAATCACAAGTATATTAAACCCAAAGTAGGAACCAAAAACACAAACATTTAAAAACAGCAGCAGTGAAAGCAGAAAAGAAACCAGCATTATTTAATATTTAACAAGAATCCAAACCTTCAAAACTAACCAATCCCAGGGGCAATGACAAGGTCAAAATAAAATAAGGATGGAGTACGCATCTGGGATTGTATAGATTTTAAAGCTGTTATGCATGTGTAATTATGGAAATATCAAAGACTTACACTTTCTATATGCTGAATTCCCTCATTCCCTAAGCTCTTATCCATCCTTGAGCTTCTGTGAGGCAAAAAATGATTAAGTGGTAATTACTTTAATTGTTCATCATCAAGATAACAGAAGAAATAAATGCTGTTCATAACGTGGCCAAATGCACTGAATAAGTACTGAAAAAATACTACACATACTGACATGGTGCTTTACCACTGCATTGTTAACAACCGTCTCCAGTGCATCATTAATGGTCATCAGTCTTTTTTTCCCTTTTACTCTTATATTTTGTATTATCAGGGCTACCGAGACTCATCATTCAGTTATTTCTTCATCTCTTGTATGTGACGATTTTGACCAGCTATGCACCCCTGTCACCATAGTTTCAAAAATCACATTAAATAAGAATTCGAAAATCTTGATCACAATCATTCAGGTTATGCATGTCTTACAAGACATATAGTTTTGAAGTCCCTTTTTTCCCTATTAGTTGCAGAAAACCTGCTATTAATGCTGCATCTCATACTATTATCGACTAATTTAAGTGTCTGCTTTCACAACCATCTCATGGCCTGTGATTATAAGAATTACATAAGAATTGGCAAAGCATTATATCATATGTTAAAAATGGAAGTGGCCACTTATATAAGTATATCATGTCCTTATACACATGACCTTATAAAATATGTGCTGTATGTTTGATTTAACCAATAGAGATAATGGGTAATTAGATGCAGTTTTCGTATTTTTATTCCATATGGTTTTCTACACTGCCACGCTTCACTGAGCTCCCAGCACCGCAGTCACCTGTCTTGCACCCCTTTCCAAATGCCATCCTCTCATTGGCCAGGACTAAGGATTCTTCTGGTTTCCCTTAACTAAAGATGACTCTGGTTTCCAGCAACCATCCTGTCTAGCACCTTAGCCGACAGCCAGAACCATCTGAACTCTTCTGCAACGTCAGTCTCCATTGCTCAGTCCATCTGCCTGACCTCTTCTGTTCTGGCCCACCAGCAGAGGTCTCTTGTTTCTACCCTTTAAGTCCCCAGGGTGTCCACCTGAGCTTTCCTGCTCTGCCACTGTCTGCTGCTTCCTCTAAGCTTTGATACCAGCTAAACTGACTCCCAAATCCCTCTTCTAACCAGTTCCCCATCATCTCTCTTTAACACATGATTTCTATTAATTTAATGTAACGGTCTTTCATCTTTGAGGTAATTTTGCTTATTGAAAAGCCCAAGCTCTTGCACAGTGTTTTGAATAGAACCAGTCTGCTGTATCCACCTGACTGTATCTATTTTTGGCTATGCGAGGGCAGCGATACAGATTATTCCCAGTTTATGTGCTGACTATGCAACAGGCTATTATTTGCCCATAGTATTATAGCAGACATATCCTTTGTCCCTTCATGTATGCGAAGACAAATCTGGCTTGTGAAGACTGGAATAAAATTTTCAAAAGAAAAAAACTCAAAAGTGTAATATTGGTGTAATCTGTATTAAGTACATTAGTCATAACAATGAGTGAAGTTTTTAGAAAAAGCAATGATTGTTTTCCTGATTAACCTATTACTGTTAAGCAGAGCATGTTATTTTATTAGCCTATAAAAGCTCCAGGAAATCAAGTGATTGGTATGTTGATACATTTAACAAAAGGGTAATAATCATGATGTGTATCACATCAAGGAGACTTTCTCCTCATGAATACCCGAACAGATAATCTGCTTAGACACAAGCAACAAATGTACAACTAATGCACAATTAAATGAAACAGAGAGTGGATTAATGAGATACAGGATTATCATTATAATTTATTTATCATTAATGGCTCTACAATAAGTTTAAATTTCATTGCAAAACAAGGCATTTGATTAGATGTAACATTTGCTGTTACACAGTTGGACTGAATGCATTATTTTATTTTGGATGAAAGTAGCTTATATTAGAAATGTTAAAGCTGTACACTAATCCGAATTGTAGCTGACAGATATCATGTTACGTTTAGTTGAAGCAAACTATTTCCTGAACTCATCACATTCAATCCTCTCATTTTGTTTCTTTTTAGTTGCACGCTATAGCAACAGAACACCGTACCTGTCAAGATCCACTTTGTTTCTTCTTTTGTTTTTAATGAGTGAGATTAATAATCATGAACTTTAGAATTTTTGCATATAAACTTCTGCTCCCACTTACAGAGCTGGGCACAGATTTAGAGCTGATTTCAGTCTGTCTTGAGTGTTTGGTCTGACTGATACTACAAAGAAGAGCTGCTTTTAAAAAATATGAGAGGACTCGTGATGAGCTGAATCACACCTGACACATCTAATGTAAAGATCACACTTGTAATTAAGAGTCTGAGGCTGACTTTTTGTCATGGTAAGAGTATTAGATAAAAGTTAATGAGACTACACATCAATTGCATGACTGTTTTAGTCCAAACAGCCAAAAGTGTACTTATTTGGCAATAAAGGTTTTTGCACTTTTCACTATATGCTGTTGGTAAGGTAACCCATCCTCCAAATCCCACAGTCCTGCAATTAGGACTGGCTCTGTGTGTGGGAGCTGTCATAAGACCTTGCACAGGAACACAGACCAACTGTCCTTTCTGCACTGTGAAATTCTGTGAATACCAGAGTATGTGTGATTTGAGAGAATAATGTGGAGAAATTGAGGGACTTGCCATCTGAGGATGCTGAGCCCACAGTCGGTTTGGCAGGCCGCCCAAATGCTGCCTGGTGGAGAAGAAGCTATAGACATCTGGAGGGATTTAAAGACTACATTGGAACAAAGAGGGTGGACCAATTTTAGTGCACAGGACCTTCAAAGGTGCAAAAGTGTAGGAGGCAAGCAAGTGCTGAAAAGGCAATATATGTAATGTCTACTTCTGGGATGTTATTTTCCCTAAGAATACCTCTCTGTAAGTAAAAACTATTGGAAATGTAATATGTTACACATGTACAGTAGGTGGTTCCAACTTGTTGTCCCCAATGTTGTAAAGGATGATGCATTCGATTGCATTTGCATTTCTGCAAATATGTTTTTGTTTTTTTGTTTTTTTTACTTGCTTATTGACAGATGAAAAGACTAAATCCACTCGTATACATATCTGTTAAATATAAAGCTTCCCTCATAAACTCTGAAACCTGACTCTGTTCCAAGGTAACTTAATCCTCCTACCGTATCTCTAAAGCTGATTAATTGCCACAGTCTGTTAAATAATCATGCTAGTTTTAAAGTGTAAAAATTAGAAGCTGTGATATGTGCTCTGAACAGTGGAAGACACATTTTTCTGTTCCTGCTAAAGCTAAACTAATTGGCATTTGGCTTCAGCAAGACAGGCATTGATTGATTGACCACAGTCATTGGGATTGATATTAAACTTCTCAACATACTCTCTGTAAGAGTGTCAAGAAAGGTATCTTTCCAAGTGGGTGACTAATCCATTAAAAGACATGTTACACATCTTTATTTTTCTTTCATGTTCCAGTTTTTATTTCATTGATCCTTGATATTTTATGATCTTTTGAGAAAATAGTTGTAAATATGTTTACGTAATTGATTTAAATCAAATCTGAAGTCAAAATGATGTTTTATGTTTAGCATATTTGTAAAAAAAAACAAAAAGATATATATATATATATATATATATATATATATATATGACCGGTACACCCACAGCTTCAACTCTAGCTGAAAGAGTAGCTGTCCTCTGCCTTGTACTTATTTCCTTTGTTATTCTCTTATGGCTTTCTTCCATCACGCTGAGTGATATATGCCAGCTGGAACAGAAATTAAACCCGTAAGCCCTCTTGATAGCTAGCCCCACGGGCTACCCACATAATTTCACTTTTGAAAGTGTCAGTGTAAAAGACAAGAGAAGATCGGCCTATATGATGAATGAGGAAGCAAGAAGAGAGCTGGGACTTTGGGGGATAGTTGAAGTAAAGTGGAAAGGAACAGAAGGGAGAGCTTGGGGGTTGGAGGAGACTGACAATTCACAAAGTCCTGTCACGTGATGAATAATCATTGATGCAAACTATGGAAGCAGAATGAATGCAGTGGAAATGTGCAGGAATTACGCTTTCTCGCGCCTCCAAATAACGCTTTCTCGCTCGCTCCTTCTCTCCTCCGCACACATGCACACTGACACTAATTTATGCATGCCATTTAGGCGAATGTGTTTACCCTAAGTGTTGATAATTATGAAGCGAGAGTGGCTAATTCTAAATCTAATTATAAAAAGCAAATGCTTTTAGGTAAGAATTTAAAAAAAAGAGGCAAAGTTTCAAAGTAGTATGACTCAATGTTTGTGACATGTCAGTAAATACACGATGCAGGGCAACTCATCCAGTGAAACATATCTGATGAGTGTTCACAGACTAGCCTACACGATGTCACGCCAACCTCGTGTGATAGAAATGGGAAAAAAATGGAAGAAAAAATGGACTTCCTCGAAAAATGCATAGTTTAACCGGATCGGTGAGCTAACTAATGTGAAAAAATAATGTACAAGTCTAATTTTTCTTTGATATTATAGACTAATCTTCGTCGTGAAGTAGTCGAGCCAAGCTTGGACCACCTATAGTGTGCTTTATGCGTGCGATGTTCAGTGAAAGAAGTCATATGCGACTTCACTTACATTGAATTTAGTGCAACCATTGAATCAAGCTTGCAAATGATGCCTCACCTGAATCCGTGTAGCGTGGTCTGGCGAGATCTCGGAAATAGTAGATAAAATCCCGACAGTTTTCATTCTGCACTTCCCCCTTGGAACAAAGATCTGACAAGAGTTCGAGCGCCTTTTGACAAATCTCGTCATCTCTGTCTCCAGGCATTTCCCACCAGCATCCTTATAAAGGGAAGGTTTCTTAGGCACCACCACACCACTCCTCCCGCCTGACAGTCACCTATTCCACGCTACTCAGCACACAGCTTCAAGAGTCAGCCACTCTCGGCACGCCTTCCCACACGATGGAATCGACAAAGACACCGTGTATTAGGAAGAACGAGAAAAACACTAGTCCAAGTGCAGAAAGCAGAAAAATCCTATCAGACATGTGACGTAAAAAGAGTTTTTGTACAGCATTTAGTCAAACGGTCCACTCTGGTCCTCACTCTGCTCGTTGAAAGCCACCGGTTGAATCCGCGCACCGCCTCTGCGGCGCCGTGCGCTGTCCAACGTGCTGAAAATGTGTGCACGGAGTGTCTTTGCACAAGGCGGTCCTGTTGGCCGTAATCCGTTATCTTTAAGGTTTCGAACAGTATCGATCGCCGGGAAAGTTGAGCAGCACTTCACTACAGTGAGAAATAGCTGGATTCGCCAGCACTAATACCGATAGCATGCCTCTATTCTTTGCTCCGATGAGGCTGGTGTGGTTTTACGTGCCCGCACATGGCCAATCAGAGAATGACATGGTTTTTTTTGCTTTTTTCCCCTCCACTTTGTGAAATCACTTTACCCTTTTACATTTTAAATGTTTTAAAAAGCCTACAAGTTTGGTAAATCAACTCAAGAAACGCACCATTCACTTGGAGTTCTTGCTGCAGGTAATTTAAAATACCTTTTCCCCCTGGTGCCATCTTATCTTTGTCAAGATAACTGCTACAATGACATCTACGATTTGTTTTGTCAAAGACTGGACGTAGAATTCGGAAATACAGGGGACCAAGCAGTTTCGTTGCCATGCCAACTTGAATGACCACTTTAAAAGCTGGGTTATTGGCCCTCATTTTTACGACTAGTTATTGCAACCTCTGAATAACGTGAAACAGCTGTTAATGTAAGTTCGAATTACCCGATTTATGGATTTCATGGCGATTTCAGTTGGCTGTGACAGATTCTGTAAAATAAATAAATAAAGGTTTTTCCACCTTATATCTATTGCCCATTTCTGCACTCGTCGAACTCCCCGATCCGGTCTAGGCATTTTCTGAAGTTTCTCACACGTCGCTCAGTAGATTCTCCAGGTCAGGTGTAAGTACTGGAAACACATAGTGCGGTTTTGTTCAGTGGTCGAGCAGCATGCAGGAGGCAGGATGCATTATGCTCACTCATTCCTGCGAATTCTCTGGACAGCTGCCAGAGCTATTAACACATGGGATGGATCGTATAGTACAATGATTAGGGAGCTGGGGTAAAAACCGTTTAATGTCCGTTCCAGCTGTTTGATCCTCACATACAACTCTTTGGGGTACTGCTCAGGCTAGAAGCAAGATTTTTTTTCTTTTTGCACGTAACAGTGAGTTGAACGGAAGCTGTGTTGTTGTGACCGTTGGGGATTTGTCAGGAGCCCAAGCACTACATAAAGTTTTAGAAAAAAAAATGTTTGAAACTCCAAAGTGAAAACTACGTACTTCTCGTATTCAGAAAACAAAAAAAACAAATAGTGGAAAAGAAACTCTAAAACCCATTACCACAGAGAGCCTACCACAGACTATAAGACAGGAACAGTATGGGTGCCCACACATTCAAGTAGGATGTGTTTATGTATCGCCCTGTCTTTATTTGATATTATTTTTAATCCTTTCCGTGTTGCTTAATTTTAAATTACAATCAACAGCAAAACATAATATATTTCTCATGGGACAGCTAATGTCAATATTGATTATCCACAAACCAAAAAAGAACATCTGTTTCACAACAGTGTTTCTCTCCTAGCTGTCAGCTTGCATAGGATAAGCAAAATGTAAAACAAACAACAAAAATTATTAAACAACTGACACTTTTATAAGTTTGGAGTGTAGTTCTCTTTGGATAACCTGTGATGTGCTGTCACTCATGTATTTCATTAACTACACTCTTTTGTGATATGGTGTTAGTTTCACCTTTGCTGAGTTTATTTCTACAAAAGACAAGCTGACTTATTATGGAATATAATCCTTGTGGTTATACAATTCACATCATTACACTTGAGTAGATAAAGTAATGAACCTGACACAAAGCCACAGAAAACATATATGCTAATGACATTTAATGAAAAGTAATCTCCTCTATGATATGAAATGATGTATGGGGAGAACTCCTAAATGGGAGTGTGGAGGTGAGGGGATAGTAGTTAGGAAATAGCTATAATTTTAAAAGGGACAAAGGAAAAAGAAATTCTGAAGGAAAAGGATGACAGGGTGAGAGAAATGACAGATAAATGGGCTTGCTGTGTTGATGATTTTCTTGCTTGTTCCACCAAGAATAAAGAGCCCAGCAGTCAGCTCTCATCAAAGATAAACACAACTTTTTAACGAGTGCATTTATCCTGTTGCACTGCTGTCTTGCAAATGATGTGCTGCGCTCATCCCTTTTTTCCCTCTCAGTGATTTTTTTGTGGTGTTTGTGTCGTTAGTTTTACCTCATTTGAATTGAGGACCCAACTCAGCAGATGTATGCTGAATTCACTTGACCTGCCCCAAATGCCTTGTGATAACAGGCATTTATGTGAAATCCTTTCTTTTTCTTCTTTAACTCAAGAAGGTGGGAGTTTTAGGAGTGGAGAGACATAGGTGATGACAATTATGATGGCCTTTTATTGTGCATATGTGTTTTTCATTGTAAAAGGTTCACACAGCAGTAACTCAGCTTTCTTGGTGTCCATGGCAACTGTAAAAGAAAGAAGGCACACTTCACCCATTTCTTCCCTCAGCTTATTTCGTTTGTCTCTCCCCTCCATGCCATCCATTAATTCTCTGTTTTTCTCAGACCTCCCCCAATGTTGTTTTCTGCTTGTCTTCTTGCTCTTTTCTTTTGTTGTAAACTAGTTCACCTTTGCAAGCACCACATTTCTTATTTTGCCATGGTAAATCCCTGTAGTTGGCTCAACCAGTACAACTGCAAAATTGCTCTTTATCAGCAAGAAGAGGATGATGGTTCCAAGAAGGTATAAAATGGTCTTTTCTGAATTACCATTATGACTCAATCCAATGATTGAGTCATAGTGTTCACATAATAGTGTACACAATTAATCACAACTTGCCTCATGATTTGAATCACACATGAGTTTTCTAAATGTTCTTTTTATGTACAGACTTAAGAGGGAGAACAGGAAGCATCCATGGCACATGGATTAATCAGCCGCATAAGAGGCAGCAGAACATCATATACTATGTGACTAGAAAACTGTGGAAGAGATTCATTACTTGTCATTTTCCACAAAATCTCACATCTGCTGCCCAAGCTTCTCAGCATCCTTTGAAACAAACAAAGTGTTTTCTTAGAGGAGCTGTGCAGAGAGGAGGAGGAGGATGGGCTGGAATTTTTTCTCATCTCAATTGCTCCATCTCTATTTTTCTGTACAGCTAACAGTGAGGCCTTAAGGGTTTGAGCAACTGGTCTCAAGAAGAAAAAAAACCGAAAAGGCAAAGGCTCAAAGGCAAAGCCAATTCAAGATATTTTGGTTTCTGTGTGAGAGAGACAGCGTGGTTAAGAATTAAATCATGCTGTGTATTTGAATAACAGAATAATGCTGGGTGTGAGTGTGTGAGGGAAGAAATGAGAAGGAAAAGCTGTTAAGGAGAGAAAAAAATACACAAAGGCAAATCAGGAATACATACATAGGTTTGCATCAGCAAAGACAAAAATGCTAAAAAATAATGAGATATGTCTTTTTTTTTGACAATATGTGTTATTTCTCTTCCTTATAATGTCTTGGGTAGTATCAGCTACACATCACTCAACTGTATCTGTAGTTATATGGACAGCATGCAATCATATAAGCAGATGAAACATGAAAGCTAATTAGAAAGGCCAGAACACTCAAGCGAGGTACATGCAGTTACAGGAAACATAATGAGGCTTTGAGGGACTCGATGCAGGTAAGTAAAAGGTCACAGGGGAGAGAATACATGTGGGCAGGTAAGATACAGTCAACAACACAGATTTGCAGATGACACAAGAAAAAGAAAACATATTCAGTCTATGTGGAGTAGCATATTTTTGATTTTTTAATTCTAACAAATTGTAAAAGCAGTCTTAAAATTGGATGGGAATCTCAATTTTCAAAACTTAGAACTTTATCATAGAAATAAGCAACAAAACTGGCTTTTATATCCTCATCTTTTGTAATTATCCTTTGTACAATTTGATGGACAATAGCTTTTCCATCAAACAAGGTAAAACTGGACCATTATAACCTCACAAGGATTTTTGTTCCATATTACTGTTGGTGTGTCTGCAGTTAAGCCTTGTTCCGTAAAAAGTGGAACATTAATTCAGCTCAGCTCATATTAATGCTTCAAGCCATTCTCTTTGTTAGTGAACCGGCGACTTCATCACTGATGAAATCACTGATTACTGATTTTCAATTACTGCAATGAGAACTTCAAGAATTAAAAAGAAGACTGTTTGATATAAAGTACTTTCCGTGTGGGTTAACAGTTGCTGTTGATCAGGAGGTGTATAAACCAAGAAGTTGTTACCTCAGAAAAGGAGGTTTTGTTTTTGGTAGCTTTTGCGTGAATGCGTGTGGGCATGTGTGTCACATCTCATTATGTGTGTAAACATGATAGCTTGAAAAATGTTGAATAAATTCTGAGAAAACTTTGTAGAGGTGTAGAATGGGGTCGTGTTAACAATTCATTAAAATCTGGCTTACATCCAAATTCAAATTCAAATTCAAATTTTATTTGTCACGTACACAGTCATACACAGTACGATATGTAGTGAAATGCTTGGACAACTGCTCGTGACCTAAAGAAAACAAAAAAAGGAAAAGGCTATGAATAAGATGGGAAATAAATATGAAAAATTAAAAAGGGTAAATTTAACTAGGAAGGAATAAAATATAAATTAAGGTTAAAAATGAAATAACTGTACAACACAAATTAGAATGAAGGGTAAATTTAACTGGGAAAGAATAAGATAAAATATATAAATTAAAGTTGAAAATAAAATAACTGTGCAACAAAATACACAATATAGAACTATATAAGAATGTATGAATAAATATAAATAAATATATATACAATAACAGCAGCTGTACAAGTATTAACTGGAAATAAAGAAATATAATGTCCAGTGTTGTGCAATCCACATTATGTCTTGTGCAGTGCAAATATGCTTAAAGTGATTAAGTGATAAAGTGAAAACAATGTCCAGAAAGTCCAGTGTGTGTGTAAGAACCATATGTGTGGGTCAGTACTGTGTGGTGGTGTGATTGAGAGACCGTATCGCCTGCGGGAAGAAGCTCCTCCTCAGTCTCTCTGTGTTGGTCTTCAGGGAGCGGAATCGCTTTCCTGACCTCAACAGAGAGAACAGTCTGTTGTTGGGATGGCTGAGGTCCTTCACGATCTTCCTGGCCTTGGTCCAGCACCGCCTGCTGTAGATTGAGTGCAGGTCAGGGAGCTCGGAGCGGATGGTGCGCTCAACTGACCGCACAACCCTCTGTAGAGCTCGTCTGTCCTGCATGGTGCTGTTCCCGAACCAGGTTAAGATGTTTCCCGCCAGGATGCTCTCTATGGTGCACGAGTAAAAGTTCCTGAGCACCTTGGAGGGCAGTTGGAAGTCTCTCAAGCATCTGAGGTGGTAGAGACGCTGACGGGCCTTTTTCACCACGGTGTTGATGTGACAGGACCATGACAGGTCCTGCGTGATGTGAACTCCAAGGTACCACCAAGGTCAACTTAATAATTTATTGATTAAAAATTGCCAAAAGGTCTTATAACTTAGGAACTATGATTCTTTCAAGTGTGTTGTATATATTCAATATAAATCATGTGACATCTGACTTCTGACCTCTCCTTTAAGGTCAATAGCTAAAGGTCAAAGGGATAATAACAGTATGGAAAGTTATTTAAAACTAGTTTTCGTACTGCCATTGTTTTTTACTCAAAACATAAAGGCACATATTATTACTTAGGATCTCTCCTGGAGTCCTCATACGAACATTGTGATCAGAAAGTCTCATCAGCGTCATTTCCTAAGGAGGCTTAGGAGGTTTGGCATGCACGCCAACATCTCCTTAACCTTCAACAGGAGCACAAATGAGAGCCTGCTGATGGGCTGCATCAGAGTTTGGTATGAGAGTTGTTCTGCCAACAACCAGAAATCACTACAGAGACTGATGGAGGTAGCAGAGAACATTACTGGCAACAGCCTTCCTGCCATTAAGGACTTCTACCTCCAGCAGCTCCTGCAAGGCCCAAAATACTATGACTGATCACAGCCATCCACCACACCAGCTATCTCCTTTTTACGGCAGATGGCACAGGGATGTGGCTGCACAGATCGCGAGATTATAGAGCAGTTTTTAGTCAAGCCTTCAGATTACCCAAATGCAACACCTGACACTTGACTGCTACTTGCAGCTGTCATACCATCCCCATCCCCATGTTTTTTATTACTTATGTACTTACTTTATGTTATATATTACTTATTATTTATCTCTTTTTTCATTCTTGTTGACCCTGTGTTAATTGAAACGTGACAAAAAAAACCTGAAAGTTAAACTAAATTGAATGTGAATGATATATGGGGATTCTAAATGTCACATTAACTTATTAGGACTTTGTTATGTACAGTATGGTAACAGGTCATAACCGTACTAATACATAACAATTTTAATACCATATCCAGAAATAACTCGGGGTTTTTCTTTTTGTTTTTTGTTTTTTTGTTGTTTTTTTTGGGGGGGGGGGGCAAATAAATGTGTGATGAAATTTTTTTTGATTGATTTTGATTTTTTTGACATTTTTTACTAAACATTGAAACAACACTATCTCTATCCACTTAAATTAAAAGAAAAGAGTGAGCTTCTTCGGTGGGGGTTTGCACTCTTGGAGCACTATACCTTTACTTATACTTCTCTATAGTGACTGTAATAAATCTGTTTGACAGCTTTTGACCTAATTAACAAACACACAAAAACGCTTCCATAATGTAAAGCAAGAATTAAACTGTTAAATTCCTTCTCAGCATAAAAATGTACAGCATGACCAATAAGCTTGGAGATTTGTAAAAGGGTGTGAAAATGTTGGAGATCAGGGCTTTATATGACTGGCTGTTTTACTATGATATACTGTAACAATAATAGTTTTACTGCATCCTTAACAACATAACCACTCACTGTCTGCTATTATTCAATATGATCACTCTTGCACTTAGCCCCAGGTATCAGCTTACTATCCCTTTGTTGCTGAGCTAAGACTAAAAGTCTCTGTTCCTCTCTTACTGTAGTTTAGGGCTTTGCTCTCCTGCAGAGAAAGAAAAAAGAAACATGAAGCTGAGCTCAGCTTCTTCCAGTGAGTAAGCTACCGTTAGCTGTGAATTATCCCACTTACTTGCATATTCAAAGGCACAAAACCATAAAGTTCTCTCTTAGAATTAAGTGGGAAAACCATGCCAAAGGCAGAACACACTGTGAGGTGCCACATCATGCCAGTGAAAACATCAAAAGTAAGGGATTCCTGGGGGACGAAGCCACCTGGGGTAAATAAATTGAGGCATTTGTACACATATATTTCCAAGTTACAATGTGTTTAATTAACAAATAATAATGGATTTAGTAATATATATATAAAGATCACTTTTAATTTGAAATGTACACCAAAGCCAATGGTCTATTTTATTTTAATTTTTATATCATATTCCCTCATTATGATTTACAGATGTACACTAATAATGCAGCCAGAACAGTGTGACAATAGTAATGTATACAGGTACAGTTATCATAGCTGATAGTACACCACACAGCTGAATCAGTTTGCACTAATCCCATGCCTATTTGCTATTATGGATAAAACTGTCAGATCCATGGGCTCTCGAGCATGAAATAAATTGCCTTTTTACAGGAGGCACAGCTGAAGGTGGCAGAGTTGAAGATGCTAAGATCTGGAGTCATGTGGATGGACAGGATTAAAAATGAGTGTATTAGAAGGACAGTTCAGGTTGAGTGGTGAAGAGAACAAGTTAAGAGTCCAGACTGAGATGCTCTGGACATGTCCACAAGAGGGATAAATGATATACTGAAAAAGGTATATTGAATACAGAGTTGACAGGCTGGAGGAGAACAGGAAGACCACACAGAAGATTCATGAATGTAGTGAACAGCAGATGAGCTATAGTGGTGACCCTAAAGAAGTTTTTTTCCCCCTACTCAACTGATCTGTGGATAAGAGGTTGTATAGGTTTAGAAAAAGTAGTGGAAAACATTTGTTAATTAGACAGTTATGTTCAGCCATGAAAGCACTAGCTTTGAAAAGTTCAGCTTTAATGCCACAAACCTCTCTGCATGCTTGAATGCAAAACAGTGTGTGAATGAAGCTAAAAATAGCCACAGAGGCACATGCTATTCTCTGTTACCCGAGAGAAATGGATTAGATAGAATATGAAATTAGATATTCTCTCTCTCTATCTTCTCTATCTTGGTTTTTGAATTCCATTAACTGATAGTAATGTACAAAGTCTATGAACTCTTAGATTTGTATCTTGTAATGTAACTGTGGGCTGATACTCATTAGTTAAAACTATATATGTTTACATTATAAACCTCAATAAGGTGGTCTACTACGTTTTGTTTTAATAAAATTTACATGCTTCTCTATATCAGTCTGTGTGTTTTATTGACAGTTGTGTCTTCAGGAGAAAACAGAGCTGCTATTTTAGACATATAAATGCCTGACTGTATCAACACAGAACACATAAAGAAAGAAAGAAAAAGTCCCAGGAACAGTGTAACATCCCTTGGTTTAAGTCTGACCTTTTCTCTAACATCCAGCGTGACCATAATTATAGACCTCACCGATTCACCACAGCTGCATTGTGGTATGTGTTTTATTGCACTAAAGTAACACAAGAGTGCCACGAGATGCGCTTAAAATGTGACATGCATGGCATTTCTAAACACATCAGACAATAGCATATGACAATGGATCAACTTTTAAACTACTTCCTGAAAATTGAAAAGCGGGTGTCCAACAATCCCAAAACAGTGGTTATATGTATAATTCTGGTCTTACGAAAGCTCACTACCCCAGGCCCAATAGTACACGCACATTACACATACAATGTGTAGCATTTAATTATCTTTATTATTTAACCTGGGGTTAGATCTTTTCTCACATAACCAGTGTCATGACACAAGATAAATGTGCTCTAACTTTAGTATCATAAAAGTGTACATTGTACAGTGTACAGTGTACAATATATATTAAATACAACAATAAATTATTATTATTTAACAGTAACATTTAGCAGTTATTTAACAGTAAAACGAAAAGAGAGAGAAGAAGAGAATGAGAGAACATGAGCACGAATCAACCCTCTACCTGAAAAAAGGTCGTGCTCAGAGCCGATGTTTGATTTGGTGACCCAGAAAATGATCACAAATCTGGGGTCAATCTTCTATAGAAGTCGCCATATAAGAATCAAAATCAGAAATCTTGGGACTTGAAATTAACTACCTACCACGTGAACTTTAATAAAGTTAACATGTTATTTTCTCCACAGGGAGCAGGGAGCATTATATTATTTTGAAGCTGATGGAGAGTCATCTGCCTGTCCATCATCTCTGCCCGCATGACTGGCAGACTGCAGGCTACTCTGGGAATGAGATGTGTTGCTCTGCTAGATGGTGTGTTGCCTCAAGAGGGAGCCTCCCAGAGAGAGGTTAACACCTGCTAAACCTGCTGAGGCCCGTGGGAGGATGCTCCTATAAAAAGAATTTAGTTGAGGGAGAGAAAGATAAACAGAGAAGCACTCATGGACACATGCACACAAGCATGCACGCACATGTGCTTTCTGGTTAAATGCATATTAAACAGGTATTAGCAGCTAGGAACCAGCACACGTGCAGACCTGTTTGGGCAAGTTTTTCTCAATGTCTATGTGATTTTTAGAAATAAAAAACAAACAAACAAACAAACAAACATGGACTTGATGCCTGTCAGCGTGCACTTTTTTTTTAGATTGTCCTAAGTCTGAAATTCATTACTGCTATTGCAACCACTGTATGCTGCACGCCAATGCATTATAAAATCGGCACCTGAGAACCTGTTAAGTGCATGATTACATGAAATATCCATCTTCTTTTGCATTTATATTAGCACTTTATGTAACAAATAAATTATTTATATGGATTATTCTTCACAGTCATAAAAAGTCTGTTATTTGCACACAATAAATTTAAATTTACATATGAAAGCGATGGCACCGTTTTTGAATGTTTAGATGCTTTGCATTACAATTTGCCATGGGCACTAGGAAACATTACAGTCTGAATTACTTAGAAAATGTAAAATTGCTAGTAGTCAGAAAATATTTAGTGAACTCCAGTATACTATATGGACAAAAGTATTGAGCCACACTAAGGCAGCATGCTTCTATTGCCAGTCCCAAGCCCCGATAAATGAGTAGTGTTGAATCAAGAAGTTCATGGGCCAACAGGTTGGAAACTTTGCCACTCTTTCCCAAAGGAAACGGAAGAGGAGAGGGGTAAGGTGTGTTAGGAAGCAGCATGACAGTGAGGATTTTATATTTAGGGAGTATTATGAAAGTGAAGAGAGAGTCAGATAGGGTCACGTGTTTGTCGCTAAAACTGAAGAGGTGGTGTTGAATATTGCCAGGGCTTATTCCCCACAAGTTGGATGTCAATTAGAACTGAAAGAGGAATTCTAGGGTACCCTGGATGAAGTGGTATATATGAGGGACAGCTCAGGTTGAGCAGTTTGGAGACAAAGTTAGAAAGGCAAGACTGAGATGGGTTGGACATGTGCAGAGGATGGATAGTGGATATATATAGGTCAAGGGAAGCTGAATATCAAGCTGCCAGGCAGCAGATAAAAATGAAGACCACAGAAATTTTCATGGAGGTAGTGAAGCAGGGCATGCAGAGGGTTGATGTGATAGAAGAAGACGCTAGGGATAGTGTGAAATCAAAGAAGATAATCTGTTGTGGTGACCTCTAAACGGACCTGCCAAAAGAAAAAGAAGACGACTGAGCCACACCACTTAGTCTTAGAATCCAGGTGTTTTCACAACCACTAGCTGAGGTGCATAGAGTTTTTAAAGATTTGTGAAAGAATGGGTCACTCTAAAGAACTCACTGAATTTGAGTGTGGCATTGTAACCACTGCAACAAGTCAATTTGTGCAATTTGTTTCCTCATAAATATTCCACGGTCAATGGAAGCATTTAGGAACCACAGCAGTTCTGCTATGAAGTGGCAGACCGCATAAAGTTCCAGAGCAGGGTTGCTGAGTGCTGACGCACACAGTGTGCAAAAGTCACCAACGCTCTGCTGACTCAGTAACTGCAGAGCTCTAAAATCTCCTAGGCATTAAAATCAGCACAAAAACTGTGCGCCAGGAACTTCATGTCACGAGTTTCCATGGCTGAGCAGCTCCTATAGGTAAAATGTGTAGGCTGCCCAGTTGATTTGGCTGTAGTGCATCTTAGCAAGAGAGGGGGAAAAGAGAAAGAAAAATGATATAGTTGAGAAGCTGACACAGTTTGTTGAAAAAAAAAAAAGCCCTTTGAGTTGTTGTTTCTTGAGGAACCAGATTTTGTATTGTTTACAGTTGTCTTTTTGTCCAAAATGCACAATAAAACATCTATTATATGTGAAGAAGCCAACATATAAATTAGCGCAAAGGAGTTGAGTCTTTACAAACAGTCAGAGGATGCCTGGACCTTCTCATTAGTGAGCATGAAACCACACGTGTGACTCACATATAATAACGCTGATGAGTTTTATTTGTTGCAGGCTACTATTGATTTTGTTTGAGAGATATCCTTACCCTGAGGGCAGTCTGAGCAATGTAGTAACTATCGCTTCTGTTATTCTGACACTTTCCCAGAGCATCAACAGTCTTACTGCACTGCTGGTTCACAGTGTTGTGTGTGTGTGTGTGTGTGTGTGTGTGTGTGTGTGTGTGTGTGTGTGTGTGTGTGTGTGTGTGTGTGTGTGTGTGTGTGTGTGTGTGTGTGGAAGCATTCATGTGTTTGCGTTAGTGCGTGCATATGGTGTATATTGCATGTTTTAATGGACTATATGATACTGAACATACAATATTCCATTAGGGAATTCACTTGTTTTGGTGACAGTGTTACCATGTCAGTAATAATTCATCAGCTAGGTTTTGTGATGTGTATACTGCATGTCTGTCTGTGAGTTGTAGGAACAACTATCATAGTTTACAGAATTACAGAAGTGTAATTTTTGTATGATAAAGGAAAATTTACTTCAAGCACAATATATAAAGTTTAGAATTATTTTTTCTTTTATTTATAAAGTTCTAATGAATGTATTTATGCCTAATTTGTATTTGAGACTAAATGGTGAGAAACATGTGACCATATGTGATTCACACACACACATGCGCGCACTCACACAGAGATGCACAGACAAAGGATGCTTCCTTAATGGCAAAGTCTGACATGGCTTTTACATAACTGAATCAGGAATTATTCTTTTCATGCTTCATGTGATTAGGCTTTAATGTGTCAATTATACAGCCTTTCCCATTTGTCCACCAGATCAAGGTAGAATGAACCATTATCCGTGCCAGTCAGAGGGCAGAACAACCAACTGAGCTGAACCATTGCACCATAGCACCAACAGCCAATCTCAGAGAGCTGATGATGATGCCCACCCCACCCCCACCCAGTGTTGCCATGGTAACAGAGCAACGAGTACCTCTATAGCTCTTATATCTGTGGTTATGGTTGTCCGTTTCCATTTTTAGGTGCAGGGATTGATCACTATTCTGCTCACCAATCATCGAATCAGGGTGGCACTGGGGCAGAACATCTGAGGATGGCCCCAGCTGAGACTGACTACCTGCTTCTTACATGAGAAATCACATAAGAGGGAAAATCTGATGGAACCTAGGAGAGATGAAATTTGTTCCATCCACCACAGGTGGAAACAGCCAACCTAATGTATTTGTGACCAGTATCACTACAAACTTGTAAAAACCCTCATTAACTTGCAATCTAAATATTTAAACACATTTTACATTAATACGCAGAAAATAGTTGCAACCTCTTGACATCACACGTTGATGATGTAGAAAAACTGGTGTCTCTCTGAACCTAACCTGAGCATGATGGAGTAAGTGTTGATTAAAACGGTTTCTTTCTGGCTCCTGTATCTGCTGGTACAGTTGAAATTGCTTAGCAACACTGAAGAAACTAATTAAGAAATTATGTGTTTGGGGTATGGCTGTGAACCACAATGTTATCACATGATAACAGTGTTAGTCACAAGGGTGGTGGAACCTGTTAAGATGCAAATAACCATGACAATACACACAACTTTGTCTCTTAACAAAACCTGCAACAACATATTATTTTGACGTGTGGCAGCATATCAGGACTGCTCAGCTGTATTAATTCACAATTAACTACATCAGCTACAGTATTATTTTACTCTATTCTTTCTCTTTTATTACTGTAGACTTTAACATGGAATGTTTCTGTCTGCAATTTTTGATTTATGCAGGTATTTTTGTTGTGGAGAAAGCACTTACGATTTGTTTAATCTACAAAACAAACAAACAAACAAACAAAAAAATCACCAAAGATTTTCTCATAAGACAACAGAAAGAAACTCCTACACAGTTACTTCTAGCATGCTCAGGAGATGCTCTGTATCTAAATAATTTATTTCTCTAAGTCTGATGAAATCTTCTGGATGTGACATCATCATCTGAAGTTCCATTAGGTTCCTCTTGTGCTTCATTTACATCTGCTATCTTTTATTTTCATCATGAAATATTTTCAGAGAACATAAAATTTTAAAAAAATGTTTGTGTGCTAATAGGCCTGAAACACCTGGTTGGTTTTCTTTGACTATGGTTATCCTATAGACACCAATAACATTATGTATGGTTTTGTTTTGCACTCAAAGAATATCTGCAAAAATAACATGTAGTACCCCTTATCCGATTTAGGGCTTTGGTGGTGCTGGTACCTATCCCTCTGTCACTGAGTGAGAGGCAGATTACGCCCTGAGCAGGTCACCTGTCCATCACATAATTGCAGTTACTGTCCTCTACAAAGTATTGTAATTTTCGAGACACTTAAGATAAATGCACTTCTTCAAGGATTGACTTCTGGAACATTTAACACATATTATTAAATTATTACTCCCTGAAACCGATTAATATTCTAACATCATTTTAGGAGTGACAGTAAGGTCTAATCAAGCTTCCTTTTTTCTTTCAGACCTTCTGTGGAACCAGCTCCAAGTTTACATTTGGGAAACAAATACCCTCTGCATTTAAGATTAGGCTTAAAACTATCCTTCTCGACAAAGCATATAGTCAGGGCTGGATCAGGGCCCTGTTTCAGGAAGCCCGTTTAGAAAACTCAGAGTGAAAAACGACACTCACGGTTGAGTAACCCCGAACTGTCCAACTCGGAATATTCGGTTTCAGAAAGGCTGATAACAATTAGTTCAATCAACGCGGAGTTGCTACAACCCCAAGTTAAGCACGCGCACGAGGATACATAAAGCCCCGATCAGTGGAGCACAGATTAAGCGAGTCACCATGGAGACGGAGGGAAAGAAGGCGCGGTCGACGTATTTCACAGCGCTCGAGGCGGAAATTCTGATGGCAGCATATGCCGACAGCATGCACATCATGCAGAAAAAAAGTAACACAGCCGCAGCTGCAAAGGAAAGGGAGCATGCATGGCAAAACATAGCCGACAGAGTCAATGCGTGAGTGTTAATTTAAACATTGATCTAGGGATTTCCACCCATATAACACGTTATTTTATGTCATTCTATTTATTATGTTATACATTTTATTTTGTGATGTGATGTGAGCGCAGGTGCAACCCAACAGGCCCCAAACGTTCCTGGCAGCAAGTAAAAATGAAGTATAAAAACATAGTCCAAACAGGTAAGGTGTAATTGTATTATGAGCCATAGTGCTTGGTCTGTGTGTCCTATGTAAATCAATTGCAGTTAGAGGCTACAGTAATATACCACCTGTAAGCACATATTGAAATTATCTGAGCACATCACAAGTACACATTTGCCTACTCTGTATGCCCAAATGTGTGCCGTCACAGCCAACAGAAAAAAAGCGGAGGCCCGAAAAACAGGTGGGGGTCCTCCACCACCACCACTCACAGAGGCTGAGCAGTTGGCCCTCAGCCAAAACAGTGGGCGCCCTGTGGCTGAAGGCATCTCTGCGGGGACATCCTCTGTGGCAACAACCCCACAAGACACAAGTGCCTACATAAGGGGTATACATCCATTCTGCACAGTCACCTTGACCAAAATGAACTATGTCGTAGTGAAGTTACTGTCCTACTGACAGAGAATGACAGTCATCAAACAGTTAGGTGAATAAACAACACTGAGACACTTGGAAACTGTTAACGTGCTGCACGGGTGAGGGCCCAGGGAGAGACTCACACACACCGAGCTGCAGTGGTACGTCTTTATTATGAGCATAGCAGTGTCCTTTAATTTTGCATACATGCGTGTGTGTGTATTAACCTCCCACAGGGTGAGCTCCCTGTTCCCAGAGACAGAGCGAGTAGTACATTCCGTACCTTTCCCAATAAGTGTAACATATGAACATATACCTCAATGCAACATAAAGCTCATAAAAGCGTTTCCACCCTGACACCTACTGATTTTGCCTTCTCTCAGTGTCGGTTGTCTCTGAGAGCATACTGACAATGAGGTGTATGGTGATTGGTATGTCTGGTAATTGCCATTTGCGCCCACATAAGTCATGAGTGACCTGTATGAACCCCATATTCTTCCAGTTGACGGTGATGGTGTACTGCATCTGGTGCAGCCCCCTGTTGAGCCAGACCGACATGCAGTTGTGAGTACTCGTAATACTCCACAGACTACATGTGTCAACAGTAGAACAGCAATGTTGTTAAATGTCTCCACCACAGGCACATGATGACGAAACAGTGACAGCTGCTACAGAGGAGGCCGCAACAGAGCCACACTAAGAGGTATACAGTGTACAGTGGAAAATATAACAACTGACGACAATGTGGTACTATGATGACACCATGGACTTACTATGTCCCCGGCAGAGTGATGCTGGAAATGAAGAGGAAGAGGGTCCAGCCACTCCTACAACGAACCTTTCCACAGTGGGTTGTTCAGCACTGATTTACAACCAACCTAAGTAGGCATGTACTATGGATGCCAATGCTATGTCCCTTGTTGCAATAGCTCCCTGTGAAGCAGCTGTATAAGACATATCTGGCCAGGAAGATAAGAAAGTGCGACATGGAAATGGTGCACCTCCAGCTGCAGATCCAAAAGTCGAAGCTGGAGATTGTACTGCTGGAACAACAGTTAAGGGTGGGTGGAGTGATCATAGATGGACGAATCATGTCAGTGTTTGTACAACATACTAATATACGCATTTATTCTTTGTGTACAGGACATACAGGGTGACCAATAAAGGCAGTTGACCACAGTATCTGTGTATTTGTCTTGTAACATGTTGGGTTGACGGGTCACAGGAAATGGTTGTGGCATATGGTGTCTCTGACTGCTCTTCCATCCTGTACGTTCGTGGGTGGGTCAGGATGTTCATCGTGTGGATCACTGCTGTTGTCTGGTTCAGCTGGACACTGTTCACCTCTAATCGTGGCAATGTTGTGTAGGATCACACATGCCACAATGATGTCACATGCCCTTTCTGGGGTGACCCTGAGTCCACGAAGGCACTGGAACCGGGCCTTGAGCATTCCGATGGTCATTTCAACTCTGGCCCGTGTCCTGCAATGGGCCAGATTATAACGCTGCTGTGGGCCCGGTTCAGGGTCAGGGTAAGGGGTGAGCAAATAGGGTAGACATGGGTACCCCCTATCACCAAGCAGGTGGCCAGTGAACTCTCCTAGGACAGAAGAATACATGTCAGTGCAAACGTCCCTGTGGCAATTGGTCTCTGTATATTTCACAGTTACTTCGACCCACCATGTCCAAATTTGGTGCTCAGTGTACATTCCCGGAAGATTCGTGAGTCATGTACAGAGCCTGGCCACTTGGCTTCCACATTTGTGATGATGTTGGCAGCATCACATATGATCTACCCAGTGCAGAGAACACATATTAGCATCCATTACCATGATGCCATCACTTGTTGGTGTGAAATGCTACAGGGAATTATGTACCTGTACATTGATGCTGTGGACGGACTTCCTGTTCACATAGTCTCCTTCATTTGCTGAGGGTGCAATGATTGGGATGTGGGTGCCATCTATACAGCCAATCACGCCTGGGAACCCTGGAAATTTATGTACCATTTGAGTGGTAGTTCACGTATCACCACATCATGCATTGAGTTTTGTTCATCCTGATACCTGCAATTTTGTGGAATCCCTCTTTGATGAATCTTGTGGGTCTGTGACCGGGGAACACCACAAACGAGTGCAGGAGACGTTTCAGTGCTACTGTAACATTCCTGACTGCCCGACAGACGGTAGCCTTGGAAACGTGCTCAGCGTCACCGATATTGTACAGAAAGCTCCCGTTTGCAAAGAAACGGAGTGCGGTACAAAGAATATGTAATGGACTGAGCGCATGTCCGCGATGTGTCACATGCGCAATATATGGCCTGAGGATGTTATCCAAATAACTTATTGATTGTGCTGAGAAACGGTAACGTTCGCACAGGAAATCATCAGGTAATGATAAGATGTCCATACGCGCTCTGATCACTCTCTCCCGGCGGAGTGCTCTGCGGAGAATTTGGGCTTCAAGATCTACTGGCTCTTCAAGGAAGGGACACGCCATGTCTGACACTTCCTGCTGTCAGGTTTCCGACAAAGAGGCGGGGTCAGTCAGGGTTAGTTGTAGTAAACCTGCTAGGGGGCAGGTTAGCTTCACGGCGTGTGTCGTCATAGTGACTCACTCAGGCTTCAGCTGAACTCGCTTTGTGAAACCGAAAACCCAGAGTTTTCGTTAACTCAGGGTATACTTACTCAGTTTTTCCACTAAACCGGCTTCCTGAAACAGGGCCCAGGTGACTAAATCCTCGCTTAGTTATCCTGCCTCGCTTAGGCCTAGACTGCTGTGGGATTCCCGCGAGTGTTTCTTTTCACTCACTCACTTTTTTCACACACTATGTGTTTATACACAACTCTTAATCATCAGTTATTATTAATCTCTGGCTCTCTTCCATAGTGTGTCTTTCTCCTTTCGCTCCCTACCGGTTGTGGCAGATGGCTCCCTGAGCCTGGTTCTGCCAGAGGTCTCTTCCTGTTAAAAGGAAGTTTTTCCTTCCCACTGTCGCCAAGTGCTTCGGGGACTTTTGATTTTTATGGGGTTCTCTCTTTATTATTGTAGAGTCTTTACCTTACAATATAACGCTCATTGAGGTAACTGTTGTTGTGATTTCATGCTATGTGAATAAAATATAATTTCATTTAACTTAATTTTAAATTTTTCTTATTTGACTTCTGTGTTAAAACAGGAAAAAAATGTCTATTTTTATCATATTTCTGTAAAGACCTAGGCTAATACTGAATATATACATTTCCTGTAGATTGTCTATGCTAGTATACATATTAATACATATTAGGTCATCATGCTGGCCTATAATGTCAAAGTAAAGTTGTCTGAAGCGACTGAAGAAGCCAGAGTTATATTGCCTGTGATAAAGATTTCCTTTGGGAGAGGTGGAAGAAGAGAGAGAGAGAAATTAAATGGTATAAGGAAGACATTACTGGGACCTATTACATGCACCGACACTGCTCTGGGAGCCATTAGCTTGCATAAACAGGTCATTCCTTTACTGAGCTGTACTCATTGATCTACCTTTGCTCCTCCTTTAACTAAATGAGCACAGCCAGTTCAGCACAAATGTTGTGGCAACCAAAGATTTTGAGGCTGACCTACAAGGTCTATCAGATGATTTAGTGGCTTCAATTAAGGTAGATATTATGGTGTGTTTAAATTTATGCATGCTGTACCATCTGTACTAGTAGTATGTATATCTGTTTCATGTTTTTTTTTTTAAAAAGGTTCTTTGATAAACTACTCCATGCCATAAACAACTACTAGGTGTACAATCTCTTTTTGCAATCATCCACATGACAATGTGCCAGAAGCCACGTTTTTAACTGCCAGTCTCACATGAATCCACAGAGACTTAAAGAACAGTTCATATAAGCTTGTTGGAGCCTTTATGTTTACACTGAGGCATTTGTTCTAAGGCCATGTCCCTTTACACCCTCTAGGCAGAAATGCACTCTGGGAGATGAGTTGATGTTGTAAAGCAGCATAATACAAGACACAGAGTGTATGCTGAAAGACTTCTAGTTGTAAAGTGGTCTCCATCTCTACAACTGTACCCTCAAACATACAATAATAACATGGACTGAACCACCACTCACAACCACTAGCACTTTATATAGCCTCTGTAGAAACTATCTACACCCTCACTTATCTTAACTGCACTACTGTATAGCTCTGTGTAAATAATCATTCTGTACATTCGATAATCTTTAATCCTACAACTGTTTACAACTTGCATAGTTCCCATTTCTGTATAGCTGTATATCTCAGATTCTGTAAAGTTATTTATTTCATATTCTGTATAGTTTTTCATATTTATATCCTGTTCATAGCCTGTACATAGCTTGTACTCACTACAGCCTGTACATACTTATAGTTATAGAATATTCACAACATACTTCATACCGTGTACATTATAACATACCATAATAGACCCATTTCTGTAGTATACTCACATATCTATATTATTGCTAATATACAGTGGGGCAAAAAAGTATTTAGTCAGCCATCGATTGTGCAAGTTCCCCCACTTAAAACGATGACAGAGGTCAGTAATTTGCACCAGAGGTACACTTCAACTGTGAGAGACAGAATGTGAAAAACAAATCCATGACTCCACATGGTAGGATTTGTAAAGAATTTATTCGTAAATCAGGGTGGAAAATAAGTATTTGGTCAATAACAAAAATACAACTCAATACTTTGTAACATAACCTTTGTTGGCAATAACAGAGGTCAAACGTTTACTATAGGTCTTTACCAGGTTTGCACACACAGTAGCTGGTATTTTGGCCCATTCCTCCATGCAGATCTTCTCGAGAGCAGTGATGTTTTGGGGCTGTCGCCGAGCAACACGGACTTTCAACTCCCGCCACAGATTTTCTATGGGGTTGAGGTCTGGAGACTGGCTAGGCCACTCCAGGACTTTCAAATGCTTCTTACGGAGCCACTCCTTTGTTGCCCGGGCGGTGTGTTTTGGATCATTATCATGTTGGAAGACCCAGCCTCGTTTCATCTTCAAAGTTCTCACTGATGGAAGGAGGTTTTGGCTCAAAATCTCACGATACATGGCCCCATTCATTCTGTCCTTAACACGGATCAGTCGTCCTGTCCCCTTGGCAGAAAAACAGCCCCATAGCATGATGTTTCCACCCCCATGCTTCACAGTAGGTATGGTGTTCTTGGGATGCAACTCAGTATTCTTCTTCCTCCAAACACGACGAGTTGAGTCTATACCAAAAAGTTCTACTTTGGTTTCATCTGACCACATGACATTCTCCCAATCCTCTGCTGTATCATCCATGTGCTCTCTGGCAAACTTCAGACGGGCCTGGACATGCACTGGCTTCAGCAGCGGAACACGTCTGGCACTGCGGGATTTGATTCCCTGCCGTTGTAGTGTGTTACTGATGGTGACCTTTGTTACTTTGGTCCCAGCTCTCTGCAGGTCATTCACCAGGTCCCCCCGTGTGGTTCTGGGATCTTTGCTCACCGTTCTCATGATCATTTTGACCCCACGGGATGAGATCTTGCGTGGAGCCCCAGATCGAGGGAGATTATCAGTGGTCTTGTATGTCTTCCATTTTCTGATGATTGCTCCCACAGTTGATTTTTTCACACCAAGCTGCTTGCCTATTGTAGATTCACTCTTCCCAGTCTGGTGCAGGTCTACAATACTTTTCCTGGTGTCCTTCGAAAGCTCTTTGGTCTTGGCCATGGCGGAGTTTGGAGTCTGACTGTTTGAGGCTGTGGACAGGTGTCTTTTATACAGATGATGAGTTCAAACAGGTGCCATTCATACAGGTAACAAGTGGGGGACAGAAAAGCTTCTTACAGAAGACGTTACAGGTCTGTGAGAGCCAGAGATTTTCCTTGTTTGAGGTGACCAAATACTTATTTTCCACCCTAATTTACGAATAAATTCTTTACAAATCCTACCATGTGGATTCATGGATTTTTTTTTCACATTCTGTCTCTCACAGTTGAAGTGTACCTCTGGTGCAAATTACTGACCTCTGTCATCATTTTAAGTGGGGGAACTTGCACAATCGGTGGCTGACTAAATACTTTTTTGCCCCACTGTATCTATATCACTAAAGCACTTCTGGATGGATGCAAACTGCATTTCGTTGCACTGTACCTGTGCATGTGCAATGACAATAAAGTTGAATTCTATTCTATTCTATTCTACATACACATCTTTTTCTCCATTTTGATGTGTTGCTGAGCAAAACTGTTGATGTGTTTTGTTTCGGGGGGGGGGGGGGGGGGGGGGGTTGTATAAATTGGAAGCGCAAGAGGCCTTTGCATTTTTAGATATATTTTTTAATATAACAGAAATCCTTCAACAACATTTATGTAGAGTTCTTTTAAAATTAATAACATTTAAGCAAGGTAAAAAAAAACACACACACAATGTCAACAAGTGTTAACATTGTGTTTTCACAGTCCATCAAATATTTGATGGACCATCAAATGTTTTAAATGTTAAACTGGGAAATGTTTTTATTTGTTTTTTTTAACTTGATGCCAGTAACACAAGCCAATTGACTTGAAATAGTTATGCAACTATGTTGACATATTGGTACATATGCATTGGTGCACATCTCATATGTAGATTGCACACCAGGCACTACTAATGCTTAGACTGATTTTTCAGTAGCTTTACTAAACAAAAAACTAGGCATGCTAAACCCAGACAGATTTAAACAGTCTAATGGGTGCTGACCCACTAAAAACTGCTTCAGATCATCAGCGCTAACAATTAGAGTGGTAATAATAAATATTACATGGAAAGAAATATTACATGCAGAAAGAAACAGATGAATTTCATACTGTGGTTTTTCCAGTGTGTGGTGGATACAGGTCACAATAGTTTTTCACTCATCACCATCGCTATGCTAAGTAGGACAACTTGCCACGTGCTTACAGAGATTATCTAAGTACATTACATGTATCAAAAAGTACACATAACATTTATATACAAGAGTCTGAAGAATGATTTGATAGTAATGAAAAATAATCCATGTCCACTGTGAGAAAAATAGAAAATATTTGATTTTCGTTGTTATTTTTGTTATATGCATATACAACTACTATAAAGCCTCATTTGTATAGCCCTCTAGGCTTTTCCTCCATAGATAAAGGGGAAACCCTGAATTTTAACATTTTAGCATTTGGTTATTTTGGAGGTGTCCCGAGGGTCACCTATTGTGATCAATAAATCAGCAAAAAGTTGTTCCCATTGGAATGTTAACTCATTCACTGCCATTGACGTCTATAGCCGTCAATTGCAGTGAATGAGTCAATGGGTTTAACTCATTCACTGCCAATGGCTGGCAGTGAATGAGTTAAGCGCTTTACTCAATGAAAATGACAGAGTTGTTTGGGGAAGAAAGATTTGTCACCACACAAAATAACCTTTGTGTTACCTTTAAAAAAATCTGTCATGTTTAACACACTTTCTATTTATGCAGTCCTTATGGGAATATTGCCAAACTATAGAGTGGAGAAACTAGGCTTTATATAAAAACATCAATATCTCAAAGCTTTTGCCAAGTCTTGTTAACAACACTGAGTGAGAACTGCCAGAGATAGTTGACTAAATTTGCCTACAGTCAACTTTACAGCTTCACAAAATCCTTTTATATCCATAACAAGCACCCACTAAAATAATTAACTCTGCAGAAGGGGGTCATTTATTGTGTCTGATAGTCTGCAATGCTACTAAAAAAGAAAAAAAAAACGTACAGATTTCCATGAAATTCGTTAGACAGACAATCCTCAGGCGGTTGAATAATTGATTCAGTTTTGGTGGCGATCTAGATTTGGGATTTCTTTCCTGAGACAATTACCCCATTTAGCCGTGACTATCAAAACTGTTTTCAGCCATCAAACTAACCGAGATACAGACAAATGCAAATCCTAAGGGTATGTTTCCAATAGGAGCGAACTCTTGCATTTGCAGCACTTTTTGCTCACTTTTTTTTCTTCCGTTTTATCCATTTACCTGATGTTCTAATAAGTTGTCTGACAACGATAAGCAAAGACGTGAGAACAGATGGATGTGTGATTCTGGCTTTCTCTCTGTTGTCTTCTGATTCACTGTGACCCAGGCCAATCGGTTTGGAGTGAAGGAATCAACAGCCATGCTGAGAGAAGGAGGTTTAAGCTCTCTCAGGATGTAGCCAAAGAAACATATTGTGTACACACCCACATATAGACACATCGACAAATAACAACGTATTTTCTATTCAAAAGCAGTTGTGAGGGTAAAACACGAGGGGTGTTTAATTATAAACTATTGTGGATTAAAGAACTAACTCACAAACAACAAAGGAAAAAGGGGTAGCACTTTCTATTTCAGCCAAGTATTAATGTGCTGTTAGCGGGGTAGGGTGGAAACGAGAAGGTAATAGCAAGTTATCAAAGCTTAATTTCCAAAATAATATCCAAAGCTCAGTGATATTTTATATTAAATTTATGTAACTGGTTAATAACAGATCAGAACCCGGGGGTAATAATGTAGTAACAAGCATGTTGTTGGTTTGGTTAATTTTTCATTTAAGGTTTAACCCTGGAGAAACCATGGGGTCGGCTCTGACCCCATGGCTTCTCCAGGGTTAAATGTTTGATACTTTTATTTTGAAAGACAAAAGTGGCAGTAATAAAAACGATGGCAGAACGATGGCAGTCTTGTATTTCCACCCTAAATTCGGCATTCCTATTTTAATAATGCAAACTCTTTGGTCAAGTAAATAAATTTAAAACCTTAAAAATGAGTTTGGGAGTAAGGTCCAAATGCTTGAAAGTAAAATTCTCAAGCATTATCCAAAAACATGCCATATCAGCAATGAATCCAAATTTAACATTTCTAGTGTCTGCAGTCATCTGTAAAACATGATGAAAGATCTCTCATGGTTTGGAGGAGCATTTCGGCTAGAGGTTTGGGGGATCTTGTCAAATCTGATGAAATTGTGAATACAGAAAAGGGCCTTGAAGTTTTTATGCACCATTCATCTGGAAATATTCAGTCTGTCTGAAATGTGCAAAAGTGCTTTTGCACATTTCAGCAAATCACTCCACATATTTACCATTTTCTTGGCAAAATATAAAGAAGTGATGGATGCGTAGTACTGTAAATGTTAAACTATTTACTAAACAGCTACCCATTTCCAGTCAACATGCTGAACTTATATAAATTCTTTAGTGACAGATAGAATTTTGCTTATAGTTTGCAGTTGTCTTTCTCATTGCTGGTGAAATATCACTTTAATGGCATGAAAAGTGTTAAGAAATGAGTAACTTGTCCCTTTAAAGAACATATGATAATTTAAGTGTTCCTCCTACACTCCAAGATTCTGAATTCTAGCAGTCCAATGCTTTTGGGTTGTTTTACTCACATATCTAATTTAAGGTCATAGGGTTGAATTTCTTAAAAATATTTTTAAAAAGGCCAACTTGCCGACACTTTTTATTCATCAACACAAAAACAAGCTTTGTAGTTTCAGCTCATTATATGTATACACATAGCGATTTGTAATGGGCAATACTCACTAAGTACAGGATTCCTAATAATCCAAGAAAAAGGGAAGTCATGCAGTTCACCTCAGGCTAACAGAGATTATGTCAAGCAAAATAAAATTTTTCAAAAAAGGCCTACTATTACTATGTAATAGGCATTATAATACCTATTTAGTATGTGCAACATTATTTTACTGCCCTGGTATTCATGTGTTATCACTCTTCAAAGCTAAAAATAAAACAAAAACACAACAACAGAGACAATTTGAAGCTTTTATAGTCTTGTTTTGGGGTGCCACTAAATTTTAGGTTGTGAAGCCCAGAAAAACATGTTTCCCCAGCAACAGGAAATTAACATGACAGTGAAATCAAATTTTGATATTAGTGTAAAAGGCCCTTCTAGTTGCTACCAACATTACAAAGGTGTGACTGCAAATTATAGCGGGAGAAAAGCAGAACAATAAGCAGAACTGCCATTTATGCTTTGAAATAAATATGCATTCATACCCTTGAGGAAATAGCTGCAGCCTGAGGCTTCAGACTTCACAAAGCTCTGCCTCACTGCCTCACTCACTCACTATAACTGTTGATTTAATTAAATATGCTAAACATTTTCTAATATAAACTGAGCTTTCGCAGCGCAGGACACTGATTGTTGTCCTAGTCTATAAATTTGAGGAAACCATCCTTTGCAGGGCTCACAACCTTATTGATTTTCCCTCTGAGGCTTATTAGTTTATGAAATCCTGTATTTCCTCTGTCTTCCTCTCCAGACTGAGGAATTGCTTAAGAGGACAATATAAAAGGAACTCAAACCTTGTACCTTTTTTAGAAAAATTTAATAGCCAAGAGCTTTTTTTCTATACCAACAAAAATGTTCAGAAACCAGTCAGAAATATTAGAAGATCATATTATACTGGTTTCTAACTAGCTGCTTAATGTAATGTGGGGTTCTCTAAACTAGGATGGGCCATTATTTCAGAAGCCTGGATAAATGTCTATAAATATTATATAGATAATTATGACTTTGGTAATCCTCAACAGTTCTTCTCACTACAGTTCCAATACCATTATTATGAGGAAATAAATGCTTCCAGAAGCCTCAGCAGTAGATCCTGCTTAGTGTTAACAGATAATGTCCTGCCAACATGCTGTGTGTGCTAAATACAACATGTTACACAGACGTTAGCCTGGGCTTTATATTAACATGTTACAGTTAGCACTCACCTCAAAGAAATAACCTTGCCTAAGAACGGTTTCACAGCGCATTAACATGGCTGTAGAAGCGTTTCAGTTCTATGACCAGACGTATATTCACATCCAAAACTGAATTAATTCTTTATCAAAGTATCTGTGCTTCTTACAGGTATCTTAAGAATTTATGGAAGATTTGTAGGGAACACCATTTTTAAAAATGGAGAAACTGATGTTTAGTGGTAAAAAGAGTGCTTTTCTGGGTAATTTATGACACCAAAACTTAAATAACTTAACTACAATGGAATTTATACTGTGTCATTTTTGCACGCCATGCAAAAAATTCCATGCCATTCCATGCATGCAGAACTTCTAAAAGTAGGACTGTTTTTGCAGCAGGCTAACATACATGAATATTTGAGGCTAAAAAAGCTTGTATCACTTAAGATGATGTCAGCCTAACCCACATGGCAGATATGTGTGTCTATCCCAACAACAGCTGGACCTAATTTCTTTTCTCAGTTGGAATCAGAAGCATACAAAATGAGGAAGAGGGCGGAGAGTTAAGATATTATTTTAGTAGTGGGCACTGTCCCGTCAATATAAATATTTATAAATTTGTCCATAGACAGAGGACACTCATTACAATATCAGAGACGTGTAAAGTTCACTTGCATCTTTGAGATCATTTTCAGTCTGTTATAAGAGTTTAAGGTGGGCTTAAAAAAAATCAGCAGCTGGCTCTCCACTAGAACTAGAAAGTAGATAATGTCTACAAGGGTTTCTAGGGGTTCAGATTACAAACAAATATAAACACACATTCCTTGCAAATGCATCTTTTTAAAATCCCATGCACTTCTCATTATAGCTTCCAAAGCATTTATTGTTTTAACATCTCAGTCACGCCTGTAATAATTCCCCCACCATGTTTCCATCGCCTGTGCAGTGTGTAGGCTTCCCCCATGTGTGGTTGTGTTGGCATGGAAACAGGAATGACATTATGATGTGTGTGTATTGAATTTTTCACCCTTGTCCCCAGAGTTCCACACAGTGAGGAAGGCCTAACACCATCCCCTCCCCCCACCTATTACATGATAGGGGGGCAGATTCTTTTAAGATCTCAGCAAGCACGTCCATAAAAACTCAGCGCTCTCCAACTGCTATGATCTTTTAAAGTGAGAGCAGACCCTCTGTGTAGCTAACAAATGCTCCTGAATGCTCCCCAGTTTCTGCCTATCAGAACACTCCTGTAAAACGATTTTGTTGATAGGAGGCTTTTGAATAGAGGTCGTACCGTTTGCTGCTCTATGAATGATAATAAGCAGCAAATTATCCCAATCAGTTTCAGGAAATTTCAAGTATTATTTGCAAACCAAATCAACATTCAGAAATGAATAAAATATCCGTCTCTTAGTATGAAATTATCTTCATTACATTGCCCCCTTGTGGCTATTCTATAGAGCGAGCGAGGCACAACAGGCAGATAAAGCACCAGCCTCAGAAATGACCTAAAGGTTTTAGGCTTGTTGTCCCCATCTAGTGGTAGCACAAGGGTATATAACCGTCCATGTTACTGTGCCTGTTAATCCCCAGAATAAAAACACAGATCAATTTGACAAGCTGTCACATTTACTTTTATTGTAAAGGTGATATTATTCCAAAATATTAATATGTTAGAGGAACAGAGATAAACAAAATGAGGGAAATACATCTAGAAAACATCTACACAAGACTTTGGTAAGAATCTTGGGACACATTCTTATCAAAAAATTCCACTGCAAAAAAATAATACATTTTCTAATAATGCTCCAAACCATATAGATGTCAGCTGTGGTGCATCTACATGTACAACGACATAGCCGGGTATAAAGTCAACTGGGCTTTTTGTTCCCTAGAAACAACTGAACAACTGAAGGCATATAAAACACTGGAATGGCTGGGCACCTGTGCTTTAAAGTCTGGAATATACTGTACTACTTAAGGATACCACAAGATATAACAGTTCTTCTTTTTATGAAAACAATTTATAGTTCATAATTATATTTTTCAAGATATAATATACCACAACAAGTTTACAGTAATGTTGCAAAAGAGTCATGTCAGAGCTAGTTTGAAAGCACAAAAGAATCAGCTTTAAAGTTTAAATCCAGACTTACAGAGAAATGTTTGACTTTTTTTCTTCTGTTAACGACAGCTGACCTGATGTCTGGATTTAACCTATACGGATTCAAGAATGTGTCATTTCAGCCCTAAACAGAGTGCATTGGATCATTGTGCAACAGTGTGCCCTGTACTCTTCCCAGTCCACCCATCCTCCCATCCCCACCACCCACTGCTCCCCTACTCCTTCCTAGCAGGGGTGAACATTACAAGCTCTGATCTCCTTCCTGTCCTTGCAGCTGGACAGCTGGGCAGTCTTAATTTTCTGCTTTACTGTCATGAGGCGTTCTTGAATTCCTCCGCCGCAAATCTTTGTACATTCTGTCCAACTTGACCATGGTCTCATTCTACACCCTAAGAGTAAGAAAAATGAGAAAAAAAGAGGTACATTGTAAGTGTTGTAGTCCTGAATCAGCAAAAAGGATGGTGGATACCAACCTGGATGCTCGGAGTTGCCTTCAGCTCTGCCCTGTTTGCTCCTCCTCTTTTCACGCTGTTCCTTGCGACGTTTCTTCTCATCACTGTTGCCTTGTCCTCGGTTGCACTTCCTGATTTTGCACTTTTTCCGCTGGATCGCTTCGGGACAAGGATCTCCGCCAAACTGAGGCTCAAGCATCACCATGCGTGTTCGGATTGTATGACCTTTCCCACAGGACTTATTACACTCTGACCACTCGCTCCACTCTGTCATGACACAGTCTATGGCTAAGAAGAAATATGAAAAAAAAGCCTTAATAATGAGTAACCGTACAATAAATCACACGATGACACAAAAGTAATGAAGGACATTAGTTTTAATTTCTGCATCAAATTTTAGTTAACATTTGGATCACTGTCTTGGAGAAAACGTTCTATCCCTGTGAAGATTCAAGATATGCCTTGACAAAATCCAATACTCTGAGTCATTATGTAAGAGAATCCATGATAATTACCATATAACAAAACAGACATTTCAGTGGTCCATTCATGCAGGAAGTTCAGTCTAATCTTATTTCATTTGTTGAAACAGATCTCAAGAACTCTCAAAAGTGTGACAAGCAGACTTTTTGCTTTTTTCATGTTCAGACAGGTTCAGGAAGGGTTAGGCATGTTGCTACTCACATCTATATCAATATACATCAACGCAATGAGAATAAACAAGAAACTTAGAATACACAAGATAAAGACCAACTCTGTTTATCTGCCCTTTCTTACTGTGACAGAAGTCCCCTTATGAATGTAAATGTTCACATGAAGACTCAAGTTTTCATAACAAGTATTAGATGATAAATGACATAAATTAATAAATTAGAGATGAACATGTTCAGTGCTTGGTTAATTTCATTACTTACGACACTCTGGTAGCATGCACTTCTCAACCTGTTCTAATTCTTCTGTACACTCTCCCAGTTCCACAGGCGACTTGAGCATACGCTGCCGTGTCCTCAAACCCTTCCCACAAGTTACACTGCAATCACTCCAGTCAGACCACGGAGTCAGTAAGCAGGGAATTGTATCTAAGCCAAAGAAAAACACATACTTTTTCTCATTTGCTTAGATGAATGCAATATCAAACATATTCTACAACCTGGTTTCCAAATGAATTGGTGCATTGTGTAAAGTGTAAATCAAAAAATAATAATAATAAAGCAATGCAGAATAGTACAAAGTGAAATAATACCAAGTCAACTTATGAAATGTTAAGACTGAGAAATTTGTCTTATTCAAACACACACACACACACACACACACACACACACACACACACACACACACACACACACATATATATATATATATATATATATATATATATATATATATATATATATATATATATATATATATATATCTTTCTTGGGTTGATGATGATGAAGAAACCCAAGAAAGAGGAGGAGACGAGGAACCATCATGGAAGGACAGGCCCCTGCACGGTATGTACCACCGGCAGATAGAGGAGGTGGCTGATATCCAGAAATCCTACCAGTGGCTGGACAAAGCTGGACTGAAAGACAGCACAGAGGCACTAATCATGGCAGCACAAGAACAAGCTCTGAGCACAAGATCCATAGAGGCTGGGGTCTATCACACCAGGCAAGACCCCAGGTGCAGGCTGTGTAAAGATGCCCCAGAGACAATCCAGCACATAACAGCAGGGTGCAAGATGCTAGCAGGCAAGGCATACATGGAACGCCATAACCAAGTGGCCGGCATAGTGTACAGGAACATCTGTGCCGAGTACAACCTGGAAGTCCCGAGGTCAAAATGGGAGATGCCCCCAAGGGTGGTGGAGAATGACCGAGCTAAGATCCTGTGGGACTTCCAGATACAGACGGACAAAATGGTGGTGGCTAACCAACCGGACATAGTGGTGGTAGACAAACAGAAGAAGACGGCCGTAGTGATCGATGTAGCGGTTCCGAATGACAGCAATATCAGGAAGAAGGAACACGAGAAGCTGGAGAAATACCAAGGGCTCAGAGAAGAGCTTGAGAGGATGTGGAGGGTGAAGGTAACGGTGGTCCCCGTGGTAATCGGAGCACTAGGTGCGGTGACTCCCAAGCTAGGCGAGTGGCTCCAGCAGATCCCGGGAACAACATCGGAGATCTCTGTCCAGAAGAGCGCAGTCCTGGGAACAGCTAAGATACTGCGCAGGACCCTCAAGCTCCCAGGCCTCTGGTAGAGGACCCGAGCTTGAAGGATAAACCGCCCGCATGGGCGTGCTGGGTGTTTATATATATACAGTGGGGCAAAAAAGTATTTAGTCAGCCACCGATTGTGCAAGTTCCCCCACTTAAAATGATGACAGAGGTCAGTAATTTGCACCAGAGGTACACTTCAACTGTGAGAGACAGAATGTGAAAAAAAAATCCATGAATTCACATGGTAGGATTTGTAAAGAATTTATTCGTAAATCAGGGTGGAAAATAAGTATTTGGTCACCTCAAACAAGGAAAATCTCTGGCTCTCACAGACCTGTAACGTCTTCTGTAAGAAGCTTTTCTGTCCCCCACTCGTTACCTGTATGAATGGCACCTGTTTGAACTCATCATCTGTATAAAAGACACCTGTCCACAGCCTCAAACAGTCAGACTCCAAACTCTGCCATGGCCAAGACCAAAGAGCTTTCGAAGGACACCAGGAAAAGTATTGTAGACCTGCACCAGACTGGGAAGAGTGAATCTACAATAGGCAAGCAGCTTGGTGTGAAAAAATCAACTGTGGGAGCAATCATCAGAAAATGGAAGACGTACAAGACCACTGATAATCTCCCTCGATCTGGGGCTCCACGCAAGATCTCATCCCGTGGGGTCAAAATGATCATGAGAACGGTGAGCAAAGATCCCAGAACCACACGGGGGGACCTGGTGAATGACCTGCAGAGAGCTGGGACCAAAGTGACAAAGGTCACCATCAGTAACACACTACAACGGCAGGGAATCAAATCCCGCAGTGCCAGATGTGTTCCGCTGCTGAAGCCAGTGCATGTCCAGGCCCGTCTGAAGTTTGCCAGAGAGCACATGGATGATACAGCAGAGGATTGGGAGAATGTCATGTGGTCAGATGAAACCGAAGTAGAACTTTTTGGTATAAACTCAACTCGTCGTGTTTGGAGGAAGAAGAATACTGAGTTGCATCCCAAGAACACCATACCTACTGTGAAGCATGGGGGTGGAAACATCATGCTATGGGGCTGTTTTTCTGCCAAGGGGACAGGACGACTGATCCGTGTTAAGGACAGAATGAATGGGGCCATGTATCGTGAGATTGTGAGCCAAAACCTCCTTCCATCAGTGAGAACTTTGAAGATGAAACGAGGCTGGGTCTTCCAACATGACAATGATCCAAAACACACCGCCCGGGCAACAAAGGAGTGGCTCCGTCAGAAGCATTTGAAAGTCCTGGAGTGGCCTAGCCAGTCTCCAGACCTCAACCCCATAGAAAATCTGTGGCGGGAGTTGAAAGTCCGTGTTGCTCGGCGACAGCCCCAAAACATCACTGCTCTCGAGAAGATCTGCATGGAGGAATGGGCCAAAATACCAGCTACTGTGTGTGCAAACCTGGTAAAGACCTATAGTAAACGTTTGACCTCTGTTATTGCCAACAAAGGTTATGTTACAAAGTATTGAGTTGTATTTTTGTTATTGACCAAATACTTATTTTCCACCCTGATTTACGAATAAATTCTTTACAAATCCTACCATGTGGATTCATGGATTTGTTTTTCACATTCTGTCTCTCACAGTTGAAGTGTACCTCTGGTGCAAATTACTGACCTCTGTCATCATTTTAGGTGGGGGAACTTGCACAATCGGTGGCTGACTAAATACTTTTTTGCCCCACTGTGTGTATATATATATATATATATATATATATATATATATATGTTTGAATTTTATTCCAGCACTGTGTTGTATTACCACTTCTTTTAATAACACTGTATTGAATTTGGGAAGTAAGGAAACTCATAGCTGTAATCCTGTTCTGTTCTTCCTCACTCTCTCTCTATCTGCCATAGGCTATTTTTTTGTAAAAGTGGACGGCCTGGACTGTAGACAGCCCAGTTTAGCACCATTTTTTATGGGTTTTGACCTTATCTGTAATGAACTAAACCAGCATCTTGACAAGTATACTTGACTCCATGCTGTGATATAGTGATTTGCACTACAGAATTGTCTTTTAAATGTCGTGCTGCCAAAGTTCTTAATGTCATAGCTGTTTTCATTTTTAGCCGTGTACATTTTATTCTGATATCTCGTTGGATCCTCTGAATGATTTAATTATATAATTCAACACAGGTGATGATATGCTCAAGCTGATATCAACAAAGGTTACAAAAAATATAATAATGTTTTACTATTTTTTTCTGCTTTATTTCTGCTTTATTTTTATTAAATACTTTGTAGTTAAACACCTGGTGGAGTAGCTATTACAGAGACATAAAAAGTACGAATACTGTTAATTTAGCACAGCTATGGCATAAACCATTGGGTGATGGTCTAAAGAACTTGTTACGCACTGTATAATCTATGTATTTATTTTACAAAAAATGTTCAAATTTCTTAGTTTTAACATTTGACACTTAAAAATATTGCAGCAAGTAAATACAGTGTATTAATTATTGTATCATTATTGTATTCAGATGTTGTTTACATTTTTATACAGCATCCTGACTTTTTTGGAAAGTTGTAACAAATGTTTTATTTTAAATGCAATCAAAACGTATAATTGAAACTTGGAATGAAGGCACTAGAAAGTTTGTCATGAGGGAACAAGGGGAAAAAAATAATTTCAAATGACAGAAGTTCAGGCAATAACTACAGGAAATCCATTTGGTTATATCAAAAAATAGTTTTAACACTTTACATAATGTGAAAACACTGACTGCTGAAATATATTGTGATTGGTGTAGATAGTGTTAATGGGGCAATTTTCACCAGATTTTCACCGTAGGAGGTTTTAGGATAGTTGTGGACTGAAAATGATGCTACTCACGACATTCTGGCATCATACACTTCTCCACTTCTAGAACCTCTGCCCCACAAATGGAGCCATCTGCAGGCGGCATCTTCACCATTCGCTCTCTCCTCTTCATGCCAAGACCACAAGTGGCACTGCAGACATCCCATTCACCCCATTCTGTAACTAGGCAACTACTGGGAGCTAAGACCAAGAGGAAAGTGCACGGTACAGAAAATTCAGTGTTACTTACAGTTGAGAAGTAATGTGTTGATATGAAAGTTTGATAAACGGAAAATGAAAGCAAAAACTCACAGCATTCCTCATTTACCACACAGTTTTCAGTCTCCTCTGTGGGCAAAGTGCAGATTGAGCCATCATCGGGGAACTGTTTAACATAACGCTCCCTGGAACGTGTCCCTGCACCGCAGGACACACTGCATGGAGACCAGGTTATCCACTCTGACATCATACAAGTGGAAGCATCTTGAGAGTCAAAGGAGAAAGATGAAGCAGCCAATGAGTCCAACAAAGGCCGGATGATTTTGGCAACAGAAAGAATTATGAATTTTGACTGTACATAATCACAAATTGCATTGTATTTAATGAAACTGCATATAAAATGTTAATTGTGTTAAATATTCTAGGACAGTATAAGTGTGGTGCCCTTGCAAATTATTTACACAGAATGATTTGGCTTATAATCAAATCTCCCTGAATGACGCAGTTGTGATTTGCTTTTCTGTATTTCTGTTTTCATATATAATTCCTATGTTAACTATAATATTGTTTGTTGTTCCATACTGTTAATCTTTTATCTCTCTGCTGTCTGTTGAGGCAGATGGCCTGTATCCCTGAGTCTGGTTCTCCTGGAGGTCTGTTATAGTTAAAAGGGATTTTTTTTCTCCCCCCTGTTCCCAAGTGGTTGCTCATAAGGGAATAGCTGAGTTTCTTTATATAATATCTACAGATCTTGATCTCATTAGCAACTTTGACAAAGCCAATATGACTATGGAAAAAAAGTTGCTTTCAAATTTATGGTAATTATTAAAAATAAATTTCAAAGTGGAATAACACTATTGTATCGTTCACGATGTTAAGTGATATTACTATTATTATTAATACGAATGCTCTAATCATTCTTACTTTCTTTTTATCATCATAAGTTTGATTGTACCAGAAACACAAATACAAAAAAGTAAGAATGATGTTAGTGCAGACTCACTGATAATGCCCGTGCCACATATAAATAACAAAATTGGCCTTTTTACCGTTTTTTTTTGTTCGTAGTCATTTGTTGTTAAAAGTGAAGGATTTAACAGAGAACAGGAAAATAAAAAATGGCTTGAATGTAGGCATCATGCCTGTTTTAAATGTGGGCGCAGTCTTAATGGACAGCTGAATTCCTCACATTATTTATTCATACGTGTCACGAGTCATCTCAAAATACAGAGCACCAACACCTTTCTCCAAGTGTAATAAATGACAAACTAATGGCTAGGTGAAGTCTGAAAACATAAAACAAGTCTAACCCAGCCCTGAGGCAGTGCTCCGGAACACAGAGTACAATTTACAGCCAAATGTCTCTTCTAAATAAATATGCTTAATGGCCTCTTCGAAACAAAGTGTTCTCTTCGCCTGTCTTTCTACTCTAACGTTCCTGCTGCTGTAGAGTGCTACCTCGGGTATTTTATGAATAACAAACAAAAGAAGCATTTCAAAACATGCCATAACTTTTTCAAGACATTAATGGGTACGATAATTATCACAGATATTAAAAATGCTCATAAAGGTGCTCAGTGGATGGGGAATCTGTGGAGGAATCTTAATTAATTATACTGTTTCTCCATCTTCAAAGCAGTCTTCTATTTTTTTCTGGCCAACCCAGTGCGATTAGTTTTTGTTTTTAGATAAATACCCACCCTCATCACTACATCCAGGCCCCATGCAAGGCTCAAAATCCTGAGTGTGTGGGCAGGGAACACTGAGGTCCAACTGTGCCTTCAGCATCCTCTGCCTCATTCGTTTGCCCTTTTCACAAGTGGCCGAGCTGCAGGCAGACCATGGAGACCAGTTTGAGTAGATACATGTCTCAGGAGTATCATCTGCAGGATAGAAAGGGGAATAGGCGTTCTATAATAGCCTACCATTGTTAAGTGTGCTTTTAATCTTGGGTGTGTGAAAAAGAGAAAATGGAACAGGATGCAGACCTTCCTCTTTCTCCTCCTGGGCAATATCTGCTACAATGTCATCCACATTGTCTGGGACAATGTTGCACTGTTCACCCTGTGAACACAAGACAGACATTTATATTGCTACAATAGTCCACCGCTGTGGAAGTGGTTTGTTGCTCTGGGTTTCTGTTTATTCTTGTTCAGTCCTTCTATTCACCTCCTAGGGCTAGCAGAAGCACACAGGTAAGCAAAAGGTCACCATACATTTAAAATGATCCTAGTTGTGGTAGGCACACAATATAGATAATGACTATAGAGTACAGGAATGCATTTCATAATTTGTGGATGTCAACACAGAATCATGCATAAAAAATACCCACAGCTGCCTCTAGATGCCACTGAAGGACTGCTAACCTTTGAGCCCTCTTGCAGCGATAATGTTTCATCACTCCTCATAATTGAAAAAGCTTAATATCTTGTAGAAAACTAATTTAAATACCTGCATTAAATGGTTTAATTAATTAAATGTTTATGCTGCACTTCCTTCACAAGCTGTACTGAACATCACAATACTAGTGCTGCACATATTGCTACTACTGATATCATTATATGACAAAAAATTAAAATTTTTTAAATAAACCACTAATTTGTTCATAAGTGGTTTAAATATACACATTTTTTTCACCGTACTGCCCTAACAGAATGCAGGAAGTGAATAAAAAATGCTCCCTAAGCTTTTTTCTTCATGTTTGGGGAGGAAACCCCTATCTCTCCCCTTCATAAAGGAATCACTGGATTGATGAGTTTTAGTGTGCTGTAATGGAGCTTTCTTCAGATCACCAAACTGATTGCACTGAAACACTTTTCACAACTAAAATACAAAGTGTGGTAAAAAAAAAAGAATGATCAACTGTAAACACTGTATAAACACTGTATAATGACTAAATGTTTACCTTTAGAGGTCGGTGTATGTCTGTCATAATGAAATTGGGTGCATTATATCACTATTCCATCAAAGACACAACCAAGACTTGACTGTTAGGAAAACAGACAAACCTTTCTGGCAATGCGTTCCACCATCACCCTCGCCACAGGGGTAATAGCACCCCCCTCAGGATCATAAAAAGGGCTTTGTGGATGATCCAGACTGGTTAAGGGACGAATTTTTTCCTGGGGCACACTAGGCTTGTTAGGAGACTAAAAGAAGCACAGACAAAGAAGGAAAAAGGGGGAAAAAATACATGAGCCACAAGAAAGTGGAGCTTTAGGATTTTAAAAATAACACTCTGACAAGACTTCTTTGAAAAATACATTTTCACGTTAAGGACAGTGAGCGCAAAGTCACAAAAGTTACACAAAATGCAAGTTGAACAAAGGACAAGTTTCAAAGTCAGAGAGCAGCTGTGGACGAGCAGTGTAGTTTTTATGGGAGCTACTCTCAGTCAACAGTAAAGGTCTGCCAGCAGGGGGCTGATAGAAGCACCACCGCCAGAGGCAGTCTGGAGGCAGAAGACCAGCTCATCCTTCAACCCCCACTGAGGCCACCCAAAAGAAAAATAGAGAAAGAGCAGAGCTGTTTTTGTTTGTCAGAGAGGTAAGGATAAGCAAAAAGGTGAAGAGTGGTCATTAATCAACCGTTACTGTAAAAGTACAATGGTTGAGACTTGATACTCTGTTACAGACCTGTGCGTTTAACAACTTTGTAACAAAGACGCAACGTCTCATCCTTCCAGAATAGCAACAACAGACTTCTTAAAAAGCTTTTGCACTACTGATATGGTCATTCTTTATTCTCAACAACAAATAGTTTTATATCTCAATACTTATTTTATTTTATTTTGGCAATATTTAAATAATGGAGATTAGAACAGTGGAGCCTTTTCATTGCGCTGAAAATGTTGCATTTGGATAGAGTAAACGTAAGAGTGCACTGCATTACTTAGATCCTAAAGACAAAATGAACATTTGTGTTAACATTGCTCCAATACATACAGTTCCAAGAAGGAACTTTTTTTTTGTGTTATTCACATGCAATTTACTGACATTTATTTGAGGCAGAGATCTGCAGTCATTACATTATGTTAAAATGCATGTCAAACAAAAGCCAAAAACTGTGGATTCAGACTTCCCTCAACCAGCATTAAAGAAGAACAATTGTTGAGGCTCATTGCCACAATTGCCTTTTATATTTCTTAGCCTACATACTTCTTTCGGTTCTTCTAGGTCCACTTGAGAGAGGAACAAGGTGTTCCTCTCACAAGTGGTAAATTCACATATTTTAAAATCCACTGCTGAATACAATTTTGTATATTTGTACAGTAAAAAACAGAGGAAGAGAAAAGGTTAAATTAACCGATAGGCTGGCCAAAATAAACAAGAGGCTACAGTTCAGTGGGTGAACTGTATGAGCTCTAATACATCAGCCAAAAGTTTCATACATGTTTAGTCACAAAATTTGGTCGAACTGTAAGCCTAATCTCTTGGTGCTGACAGGAGATATTGAGCATGCAGCACCTGAGAGTGAGGGCTGAAGGAGGGACATTGCTCAAGGCTTTTAGAGGAGAATTGGATGGGCGATGACACTTGAATTGTTGCAGCCTGGCGGTTTGATGTGAGAGAGGGAGTGATTGTGAATGTGGGCAGACAGGCAGATGAAGAGGTTGGTATAATGACAAGGTCAAAATGTGAGTGTGAAGGGAAGTCTCAGCTGGTGATGAGAGCGAGGAAGGTTATCCAGGGGGTAAAAGGCAGAGCGAACAACAGCTTGCAAAAGGCTGCGATTGCCCAGGGAATGTGGGGTTGTAACCTTATTTGAGTGGGGGACACTAATGTTGTTGTTGCATCATTTTCAGAAGGTTTTAGTTAAAATTAGTTAAGTCAAACCTTAACTGCTTATTGAGCATGCATTAAGACAACTTAACTAATTAAATTAATAAGCTATTATGTTAACAAGTTTTGATATTCACATACAATGTTTAGTAACATCTCAGTAGTAAATTGTACAATCTTACATTTTAACAAACATAGAAACACTGGTATAAGTGCTTTCCTCACCATATATTAGATTAATGGTAGTTCCTCATGTTTCACTTTAGTAACGGCTGACGTCACAACAAATTTAAAAACATTTTACATAGCACAAGCACGCTTAGAGCAAAAACAGAAAAAAAAAAACACTTTACTGTGCCATTGTTTGAGGGTAAATTAATAACATATTACATTTAATTTTATAAAATTTGTACCCACCTCATATGACACCCCACTATCAGTGCCTGCATCCCAGGGGATTAGGTCCTGGACCACCTTTTGGACCCAACCACACTCCTTTGTACACAAGTCCTCAGCAGACAGACCTATATTCCAGTCTGGACTGGGCCCCAACATCGTCAGGAAGGACATGAGGTGACGTGTCCGGTCTACTGAAAATTCTGCTGAGGGGGCAGCCCGCCTGAGGAAGAGCGTGAGTATGAGTTCTGAGTGCATCAAACCACTTTGTGAGTAAGGGAGAGCCCAACTGACAAGTGGGAATCTCCAAAGGCTGTGGCACACAATGGATGTGTCCTTCATAACACCTTAGGGTAAGCTGCACCTGTTCTGGACAAAACGTAATCCAGTAATGCATTTGCTGTATCCTCATGTGTTTGTGGGGCCATGCATTTTCAATTTTGCCCTCAAGTGTCCCAGAAATGAATGAAACAGTTTGCAGGTTACTGAGATTTCTGAGGTTGTGGAATGTTTAATCAGTCCATCAATCACAAAAGAGATATCCAGAGTTAGCTGAACCGAATCAGGTGTCTTTAATGTTGTGTGCACATTCAAGCTGTGATGTGAAAATAAATATTTTGTACTTCTGGTTCCTGGCACATTGGATTTTGCCATGCAACTTGGTCCAAGATTATTATAGTTTCACAAAGGTTAATATAAATTGAAGCAGAAATAAGAAAAACAACACTCTCAATATTATGCTCAGCTAGAAGGAAAGCTTATCTAATATTGGAATATTGTGGAATTTTACAGGCAGCATATAAGAAGATAAATATACAGCTTAAAAGTCATAGTAACTGATAAAAATTTCTTTGACATTTTTTATAGATTCAGATTGTCAGACCACATCTATCTCCACACTACATTTACTCTGTTCTAACACTGGAGACTCACACACTTGCACCATCTTACTTGACCAATGATTAACAGCAAAACTAATTGCAAGAATTTTTCCAGATAACAGAAGAATATTTAGGAGCAAGAAGCTTCTTCTAAGAGATACAATTAGCCAGTGATTCCTCTTCACCTGTCATCATGGCTACATAAACCTATGACTTCAGCCAACTCTGTCCTGCACTTGCACATTCTGCTAATGATGCCTCTGAGGAGCTGAAATAACTGTTATCCCCTGAGAACACACAACTTGACTCAACTCCCCCAGGTCTCCGTTCAGAGAGTACTGCAAGTCTCCGCTTTATCTCAGAGTGCCACCTGGGTTCCACAAAAAAGTCAGGTGTAATTGACAGAAAAGAAGAGACAGAACACGGCTGGTTGCAAATAAGGCAGGGGATTAATCACCCTAGATAACCCCAGTGAAATGTTTTACTAATTCCAAAATGTTTTGGTTTATAAATACGCGCAGGCGTGTTTTTGGAGAAGAGAGTTGATATAAATTTTAGTAGGTGTCAAAATGTTGGTACAGGGATATATTCAGTCACTCCCGTGAATATGACAGTTTCAAAAATGACTTGTGTGGGCGGTTAATCGGTGCGTTCGTTATGCTTGGTAAAGGAGACATAGACTACTTACTTAAGATAAAAGGAAATGTTTCCTGCATGCAAATCAAACAAATGAAAAACAAAGTTTTTTCTTGACAAAGTTACTTTTGATCGATTTCCACTGCTTCTTATTGCATTGCTAGCAATTGTTTTATATTCTATTATACGACATAAAGCTATTGTTTCATATCACGTGCATGTTTTGTGCACACAACATAAAATGGGCTGATGCTCTCACACTGCTTCCATAATGTTTAGGCTCAAACTCTAAAGAGGCCAATCCATTACCGATGTTTTTTTTTTATTTTTTTATCCATGGTGAATTAAAATTTGATCATATTTTTCTGGGTTTATAAAATTTTGACAAGATCCCCAACACCACTGGCTGAAATGCAGCCTAAAACAATGAGAGCCTCACCTGTGTTTTACAGATTGCTGTACTGTTGTACTTCTTTCCTGACCCCCTCGGTACATATTGATGAAAGGAAATTTTAGAATTTTTATCACTTCACGAGACTTGTTGCTACTGATTTTCAGTTTTTTCTCTCCGTTTCCCTTCCTTACGAATGATTTCTTAACAGTCACTATTTCAATGTGATCATTTATAGTTCAGCTGAAGGGTGAGCTCCATCTCTCAGGTCTTGTTGGGCTTTTTCCTGTTTTCTTAGGGACATGACTTTCAGATGCTGTTTTGTTGCAAATTGTTTTTTATGTTATTATTATTTTATTTTATGCCTCCCACTTTTTTTTTCATCCTCCACTTGTTTGGTTTCCTAATTTTTTTAAGGGCACACTGTACACCATACTGAGATATGCCAAGGTTTCTGGCTATAAGCTCTTTGGTATAATACTATTTTATGCCTGTCAAATTGTTTTATCACTGGCATTTATTGTCGATCCAACTCAAGAAATGGGAACAAATGATGTGTTTTTGTGACAGGCTGCTCGGAATAAAGTGCCTAAAGTGCCAATTTAAAATGGGCTTTTTGACAGCTTGTCTGTTGTGAGACACAACACTGGTTCATCGCTTGAGTTATGTCCCCTTTCGTATGCATGACCTAAAAATCCTTTTAAAATGGGCAGGTAATGGAATGAATATGAGCGAAAAAGCAGCCAGTGTCCAAAGTAAAATTCTGAAAGACCTTCAGAAAGCCTGGAAAACTATTGCTCAAGAGCACTTTAAAAATTAGAAGCAAGTCATTGCACAGGACTGTATAATAAAGTACTTAAAGCTTTTAGCTGCTATTCACATAAAACTCACAGAATAACACCATAGTCCTGGTTAGCGGGAGCGGGGAGGCAATAAGAAGCCAGTGTGAGTGTCATGGAGCTGTCAAGCTGCCATTTATTTATTTATCTTTTACAGACCAAAGATAGAAACAGTGAAACTAATAAAAAGATGTTTAGTTAGAAACTGAAAGCGCAACATTGTAGTGAAAAATGTGATTTAGGAGTGAGTCAGAGAATAAAGCGTAGACTCGTCAGAATCTGTGTGAAGCCTTCAGGAATATCTATTATGTTAACGCCCACAACAAAATCTACTGGAAAACTGGTGTTGAAATGGTTTACTGACATCTATTTGGGACTGAAAATGTGTGTGTTTCAGTTTATAAGCAAACGCTGTCAATGAAGTTATGTTTGAGAAGTGGTCTTTAGTAGTTTGTGAAAATAAAGTTGTAACCTTCTTCTAGCCTTTAGAAAAGGCTCAAACTGAGATTGTAAGAAGCAACACTTTGTGCACTAAAACTGATTTATTGCATTTTCGAAGAAAAACGATCTGTTTGTTTTAGCGCATCTTAACACAAAACCTCTATCCATACTGATGCTGGTGTTACAGTAGGCTTTGCAATATTTAGGAAAATAAGAGTTTTCTTCTTCAGTGGAAAACAATATTGAAATGATAGTTCTTTTAATTACATGTTAAATTTCTTATTACTGAAACCAACAGCGCTATTTCTGTAATATTTTATAGAGAGACAGTAACTAAGACTGCCTCAGACTCTCACAGTCAGGAAGCTGAGATAGATCACAACATTTACCTGGACTATTTCAGGATCAGTTACTTTTAATACAATTGCCAGCATTATTTGTACTAGGTGAGAGTTCAGGTTTAAAATATTGTCTTTTAAACAAGAAAAGTACCAGTCTGTACTGACTGCAAAATGATATGACAGTGTAAGGACTATGGAGATAAGAATGAGAAACCTAAGAAAGATAATTTTTCAGATGTTTGTAAACAGAGTGTTGACTCGAAGAAACACCTGCAGCATACTGAGGCACAGAGCTGCTTCTTCACTTTGAGCGCTGAGTAGTTTGTTGGTTTATTTATTTATTTACTCAGTCAAGAGTTGAAAATTTTGAACTTTGGGTAAAAAACAGTGCTTCTTGTGGTTGTCATGTGTCATCCAAAACGTCCAATCAAAGTGAAGAGGTGTTGAGAAACACTACATCAACACCTCATCAACCATCCCAATGGAGATGGGATGCACAAATATTGGTCTCTGAGTATTCATGTCTGTACTACAACAATATTGCTATCAAAGTAATGCAACACATTACTTCCAAATATTGCAGACAAAGCATCTCAGTCAAAAAAATCCTGCACCTGCTTTCAAATACTCTTAGCTGGGTATTTTCAGAAGAGGATCTGGCGTATCCAGCTGACAAAATAGCTTTGTTAGACATGGCAACTTTGGGGAATACTCAGAGAACTGAACTTTCATCATGCTAGCTAGTCAAAAGAGCAAACTGAACATCTGGGGAAGCGATTCTTAGACAATCGGTCTAGCATTTCTTAGACAGATTGAAAAGAGGTGTTTCAGTAATGCTCAGTTTAAGACAATTTGTTTTTTAGCATTAAAGCACATAAACCTATTTTGGCAGGAATCTATAATAAAAGCATATTATTATGGACACTTTAACTTCGGGATAAAGGCCCATCTCTATTCTGTGTTTAGTCTAGGGGTTGTACTTAGACTTTGCACAGAAAAGTCATTCATACACCTAAAGAAGCACAAACATTGAGACACACCACCTTAGACATTTGCTCTGGTTTGCTGGTACCTTTAACACACAAAGGTACCAGCAAACCTTATGTTTTGCTTCCATAAATATCCATACACTGTATGTAATTTCATATGCGAACCTAATAAGACTCTTTTAAAAACTACATGGTGCATTTTCTAATTTCATGACTGAAATGTGTACTTAACTCTTTTGACGCACAGTGACCATGGTGAGGGCAATTCTCTGTAATTATTTACATAAAATGTCCTTTCCTTTTTCCTCTTCCAACCAACATAATTGATCCAACACACTCTCGCATGTGCTGTTCATAATCACTGTGTGAAACAGTTAATTGGTTGCATATACAGAGCAGGGTAGGCTAATTAGCCCTTGTGGATATCATTGCTTCTATTTCTGGCTGTGTTCTTCCATTCAGATATTAATCCCAATGCCCTTATTCTAGCTCTGTGGTTGAAGAAACAACACACACACAACAACACACAGGACATTTTTCTATACTAACGGATTAAAACAGGTTCTTGTTGTTGACATGAATGAGAAAGCAAATGACTCATATGAATATAGGGGTAAATAAATAAGCAAACAGTAAGTTAGTGTCGCTGGTGGTTTTCCCTGATCAGCGAGCTCTGATGATCGACTTTAAAATGATAACTTCATCTTAAAAACTTCACACGATGATTTAGTCATGCAAAATCTTTCAAAAACTCACTGTATCATTCAAGCCAGATGATAAAGCAAAAGCAGTTGTAACTGATAATAATATAGACTCTTTTTCTTGCCTCCCATCTTTTTACTTCAAGGTAATCCCATTTCTTTATGTCTTAATGCAGTTAAAATATTTGTAAGATTAAAAAAAAACAAAATATAAACGTGACTTTTTACTTTAAAGTTCAAATATAGACTCAATTTGCACATTCCCCAATGCCTTACAAAACAGCTCCACTGCCTCTAGTGCACTACCAATTAGTGTTAGTGAACTTGGGTGAAAAACTGAGTCATTTTTTCACAGTACTGAACAAACTCTACTGATAAGGCTTCTTGCTTGAAATGGCTCAACAAATCCCTGAAATATTGGTAGGAAATCAGTACTGCACTGCAATCAATGATGCATTTAAAGAACCTAAGATGATTAAGATTTTGAAATTTCATCAATTAGAGATAGTGAGTATGTGTTTGTTCCTTAACCTCAGGTCCACGCCTGGGAGGTTGAGAGTTCTGTGCAATATGTTAGCTGTTTCTAAGACTGCACTCTTCTGGACAGAGACCTCTGATGTTGTATCTAGAAGCTGCAGGACCTACTCTTTCAGCTTGGGGGTTGTAGCACATAACGCTCCTATTACCACTGGGACCACTTTGGACTTCACCATTCCACATCTGTTCAAGTTATCCCTTCAGCCTTCGGTACTTCTCCGTTTTTTTCTGTGCTCTTTCTTTCTGATGTTGCTGTCCCAGGGGATTGCCACATCAATCATAACTGTGGTCTTCTGCTCCTTGTCAACCATCTGAATGTCTGATTTGTTGGCCAGCAGCTGCTTGACTGTCTGGACCTTGAAGTCCCACAGGACCTTGAAGTCCCACAGGACCTTGAAGTCCCACAGGACCTTAGCTTTGGGGTTCTTAACCACCTTTTTTTTTTTTTTTTTTTAATATTTTTATTGAGAGACAAGTGTACAGTAGTTTACAATGACAACACAATCTGTTCCCCTCACATATTTTTTAGTTTTTCTTACATGAACAGACACAATAACACACACACAGGCACACCTACACACACGCTTAAGTAAACAAACAAAACAAAACCTAATAAGAAACCCAAAACAAACACAAACCCCAAAAGGGGGGAAAGAGAAAAAAAAAAAAAAAAAAAAAAAAAAAAAAAAAAGGGGGGGGGGGGGGGGGGGGAGACATGATATTAATCAGCTGGTAGAGCGTTTAATGACTTGCAATAGTCCACGAAGGGGCCCCAGATAGAATAAAATTCTCTGTATTTGCCCTTCGCCACAAGGCCTATCTTTTGCAATTTAAGAGATGACATCACATCTCTAAACCAAAAAGAAACTGAAGGTGGCTTTGAAGATTTCCAAAGGAGTAAGATGCAACGTCTAGCCAAAAGTGATGTAAAGGCTAATATTTTGAAGTGTGTAGGGTCGGTTAGACCAGTGTTGACTGGAAGCCCAAAAACAGCTAGAAAAGGGTCCACCTTTGGCAGTATCTCCCATCAGGAGCTGGGAACTTCCATGTGGCATGAATGTTCCTCTATGATATCCCAGTAACTTGGTTGTGCCTCTCACTGTATAGTGTCCCATATTGAATTTTTTTATATTACAGCTATGTGCTCGAGAGTCTCTGGGGCATGTTTGCACAGCCTGCACTTGGGTCCAGCCTGGTTGTTGCCTTACAAGAAAGTCTTTCTCCTTGGAAGCAAAATATGAAGAAATGAGGCTCAAGACTACGATAAAGCACTCTGCCAGCCAGTCCTTTTTCAGTAATGACCGTCTGTAGCTCCTTGCGGAGGGTGTTGATGACTGTGTGTACTAGAATAGACTGATTAGACCATATTCATAATGTTTGAAAAATAATTCACTGTAACTTAAAATTAAAAATTTTAATAATCTGAAATACTGCATTTCTATTTTCATGACCTATAAGCCATAATCATCAAAACTAATTTTTTTTTGAGATACACTAGTATATATCTGAGATATATTGATTTCAAACAAAAATCATCAAATTCCAGAAGTGATCCTAGTCAATTTAGATTAAACTTGTTCCTGTGTAGCAGCTCTGACACATTATAGCCCCATATCACATTATCACATTGCCAGGATTGGGTTTGATAAATTTATGATTTATTTGTTTTTGGTCTGTCATTGATACACTGCAGATCCAAGATACAAATGAGTACCGCGGGCCTTGACAGTTTATTTTTGCTCACAAGCCTTTATGCATCTTTACACATCTAAGTCCTAAACAGTATTAAAAAGCAAGTTTAACTATTTGTATTATTCATTTTATACAATCAATTAGGGTTTTCAGGCAATTTATGAATTTTGTTTATCGATTTATAAGTGAAAAATGTTTTTTTATGTATTATTGTCTAAAAGAGTTTTATTTCACAACCTCAGGAATATTTGAATGCATGACATGATAATTACCTAATTTATTTATTTATATTACGATAACTGAAACGTCCTGGTATAAAGCATAAAATAATGTGCTGTTACATTTCTTATAAACCTTCCAAAACCACAAATAGGCATCATCATAATTAAAGACATATCACTTACACGTTAAGCGGCTGCCAGGCGGGCCACTGTGCTTTCATTTTGATGACGGTCAGGACTTCATCACCCTACAGGAGAAAGATAAATGCACAAAGATTTAGTGTTAGTCTGCTGAAATTATCTAACATCTCACTTCAAAAAGACCAGTGAAAGACTTTCCACACTCTATGACTTGGATACATGTGATATGTGTGGTTAAATAGCTGAAAGCAACGTATCCATAGATAGAATCTATCCTATATAAAACTATATAAAATGTAATGAAATTATTAGTAATTGAATTTTATGGAAATTGTAAAAGCATCATATTTGATAAGACAGTTTGTAGAGCTTTTAATCTGGCAGTTACAAGAACTGCTATTGGCTCTGTTCCAGTTGGAACTCTCCACTCTCAATGATAACAACAAGAAATTACACATACATGCATTTTGTTGTCATCTCTTTGTGTTCGGTTTTCTTCTAAAATATATTCTCTATGTCAAAATATGGTATCCAATCTTAATTCCATCTGTGATGCTGTATCATATTAAGAAGGTTTATAACCTTTGCGTAAAATCCTCAGTCAGTCAGTTTTAAAACATAAGTTAACGCCACACTTGCAAATTTAAAGCGAAGTGTGAATATGAATATGACGTCGAGTTATCACTTTTGAATTCGTAGGTTAGTTCACATATTAAAAAAGGTTTTGGTTTGTATTTATGCAAAAGGAAACATTTTTATTTTCTCAGGTGTTTTTGTATTTAAAAGAAATGTCAGATAATAATGCAGCATCTCACATTACTACAACTTTGGTGTATTTGTTTTTATCTCGACCTGCAAAGGTGACTGAGGAGAAATGTTTTGGCCATCTAACTTTCCTGGCAGTAGGTTAGAACAAGAGTTTGTTTACCAGTTTGTAAACTAATGAGAAAAGAGCTAGCAAATATTGCTCTACGACCAATAGAAAAGCCAATAACACAACAAGCAATATTCAAGACTACCACAGTAACAAGGATCACAACTGCACAAGGCAAAAATGAACCCTTTTCTGACATTCTAGCCTTTTTGGAAGCTGGAAGGATACGTTTCAGCTTCTTTACCTGCAAACCCAGAAACAATAGAACCATATATTTTTACAGTAACTACACTTGAATGGTAACATGTACTCAGAGGGCATGATTCTTGGGAAAAGTTCTTTTGAACCACCTTAGTCAACTTAGCCTTCCACTTATTTGTTTGTAATTGAGCCATATACTGCACTGAATAAAAAAAAGTGAAAAGGGATGTTTTTTTTTTCATATCAAAGTGTTAATGAAATGTCACAGTGGAGAGCTGCATGTAAAAGGTAACATGCTGCACCTTTCCTAATATGAGCATCTTTTTTTCTTTTATTGTGAAAGGACCTTCTTTAAAAGAGAATGACAGGAGATGATTAGATGTAATTGATGCCAAAATCTAAACCATTAGACTTTAAATGGGCACAATGTGTACCTGTGGTTGGGAAAATATAAGAGCACTTGAAAATAAACTAGTAAATATAAAGTATCAGGGTTAATAAATTTCTGCAAAGAGTTAAAAAAAAGGACAGAGTAGAATCTCAGTGGTATTCCCCCGGCCGTATCTTAGATAGTGGCCGTCTGTTGAAAGTCTTTTCAGGAGCAGTAAAGAGGATGTCATCTAATATTTCCCATCATTACTCAGTAATTGCCAGATACCCATCACTTAGTAGCTCTCTAGACATTTTAATGGAATGGATAAGTGTCATAATTAATAGGAGACATGTCAGTATCATGTCCGCAAGCTATGAAGCAGCCTCAGGCACATCTGCCCCTGCCCTCGGTACTATTAATTTTTAATTTACCTATAATTGACATCACCACTGACCTTATCTTCTAGTGAATTTTATTTTATGCTAAAATGTTCCAGTTTTCTCACTCAGAAGTTACACAACATGGTGAAGAGTTGCAGTTGTTAATACACACATAGACAAACACAGACAGTTTCTTACAGTTTCTAAGTTGGCAATAAGTGAAAGTTCACAATATCCACAATATACAGTTTCTTTGCAACTGTTAAAAAAATACATGAATAATGTTTGAGTTTTAATGTTAGTCACATGAAAAATATGTAAAGCAAGAGCATCACACAAGCAAATAGTCTAAAGCACCTACAGCACAACTCCTAGCAAAACAACCTTAGACCCTTATTGACTATGTTTGAAATTGATATGAATTGCTCTTTTTGTAAAAAAGAAAAAAAAGGAAAAACAATGTTTTTATTCCCGTTCAAGAAGAAAGGAACCATCTGTCAATGCAAAATCGGAAAGGAAAGAAAAAAAAGAAAGGTAAAGGAGAACTGCTAACATCTGAGCCAAGCTACTGTAGCTTAAAGAACTGTTTGACTATCAAAGAGGTTTATGTGTCTATATTTTACTCTAAAAAAGGAAATAAAAATGTTTTATTTTGTAATTGCAAAATTATTACTTCTGAATTACAGAGAGATCATCCATCTTCTGTTGTGTATAAATATTTTAATGTATTAGAAGCACCCATGAAAACAAACACTCCATACAACTTTGTTGCTAGCTTTATCGAGCAGAACAGAGAACACACATTTATTGGCCTAATGAAAAAAATCTGCAACAGATCATTATCTTGGCACAAAATTCCAAGAGTCTGAATTAATTTTTTAATTAACATGTATAACGTTGCACAGATATTTTTTTTCTATGTTTTCTTATCGAGTGCATCTACCATAGATTGTCGTGCTGCTATAAGAAAATCTTTATCGCCTAAGCAACTGGTTACTGCAGCATCACTTTATGGCAGTGCCTCGAAAGACATAGAATATCATGCCATCATGTTTCTGCTTCCCAGATGGCTCTTCATAGAATTTATTAAGAGATGCTTTGATTTCATTACTGTCATCTTTTTTCTGTTACTTTGTTTGTTTCTTTATAATATATAAATATAAGTTGTTTTAATGTTTTATGTTGCAGTTTTCCTGCTTAGAATACTGAATGTTATTGGTCAGCCTACACCACTAATTAAAGGGTTCTCAATGGAAGAATTATTTCAAATTTTTTGCTTTTCCTCATGTGTATGTCAGAGGCAGCCATAGAGGGATAGAATTTCAAAGATTCGGTGTAAGTAGACCTCCTACTGCCTAAATTGACTATAAATCCAGTAATGACAGGGAAGTCTAAAGCTGAGCCCTATTACCAATGTAACTTGTTCTTTGCTTCCCCTGCAAACACATACAGTAGTTAGCTTTTCAGAGAACCTGTCATTTCCCTCAACTAATTAAATACTGAGCAAAAGCAAACCTATAAATCTTTTGCATTTCACAGGGTGGCAGCTGAGGAACAACTTCTCAGGAAGTCATTAGAATGGACTCAGAAAGTGTCTTTTCAATTTATATGCTTTAGAACAGAAAAAAAGCAGTTACTAATAAATCCACAGCTCTTTCCTGCTCTCACATGTCACATGTCCAATTCGAGTGTTTCCTCAAGTTATAAAAATGTCCATCCGGACAAACATGCAGAATTTCATTTTTCATCAATCTTTGCTATTGAGTAAGTAAATGTATTTATACAGCACCTTTCACAGATAAAAATCACAAAGTGCTTCACAATGAAACCAGAAATTAAAAAACATAATGTAACACAATAAAACGACAACATAAAACAACAAATTAATTAAAGGCTTGTCTGTATAGAAATGTCTTCAGCTGTTCATTTAGGAAATATGATTTTTTTTCTTATTAGAATCAGAATCAGTGAAATCTATATAAATGAACCCCATTACACTAACACATCATGTCATACAATATAGTTAATTCCATTAATGACTCATCATGTTGCGATAGCAGTCAGATGCTTCTGTCCAACAGGACACACAAACCCAAGTACAAAGTGACATTAAAAATTAAAATATTCTATACAATAAACAAACATTTCAATACGAAACAAGGGCACATTTGTCAATGTAGAGCTAGTAATTACTGTCAGTAACCATTTAATTAATTTTATCTTTAGTTCTTTTTATTAAATTAAATATTAATTTAATAAATATTGATTATATCATATATAATTAATACAAATAATTACCTAATCATGTGACTTTGTCAAATGGGATTTGGAAATATGAAAAAGGAAAAAGAAGTGTTTTATATTTCTTATATAAATGTAAACATTTCTTTCATGGTCTTAAGCATTTGAAAATAGTTCAGATAATGATTTTTTTGCTCATGTTTATCAAGTCTAGAGTGTCTTTTTTTCTAATTATGTTACGGTTACGCATGAGTGTAGCAGATTGACTTATTACTGCTGATGATCAGACTCTTCTGATATAAAAACTGTTTTTTCTGACAGAAAAGTGACAGAATGTGAGAGTAGGCTTGAAAATGTAATAGTTTGGTATTTTGTTTATTGTTTCACAACCTACTAACAAAAATTCAGTCAAATTAAAAACACAACTGTATTCAAAATCTCATGAATTATTCCTCGATTAAACCCGGATAGAGGTCATACTTGAGGTGAACGTGCAGTCTTTTGGTCAAAAACATTGTAATTATTTCGGGAAATCAAAAATGTGCAATAGCAAGGACATGCATGAATAAATAATAAATCTTTCATTTGCATTGGATTTTTCTCTTGACCCTGTTAAAAAGAATCATCACTGGAATGCATCCCATTGACAGAGTCGTCGAAAGCCACTGGGTCAAGCCTTTCCTGCTGGGATAGAACTGACCTGTCGCACTCCCTCACACTGAGGAGATCAGCCATGAAATTGGCTCACAGCGAGCTGAAGGTATAGTCTTTAAGTGCTGCCTCAGCGAGGTAATATCCAAGTTGTGCATGGTTCCCTATTGGACAAAAGGGCAACCATCGGATCTTTCCTTTAACTTCATTACCAAGACAACTGTGCAGGGTGGCTTTTCTTCAGCTGTTCTTCAGGTTAGGCAATGTTTTTATTCACAAAGATGAATTTACTAGTTGTGTACAATCTTTGATTCTCTGATCTGACTCTCAGTAATTTTCTCCTGTAAAATTTTTCACCTTTAAGGTCACACTGCTCCTTCTCCAACAGTCACACAAGGCAGCAGACACGGGGCAGTTCTTCACATGGTTTTATATGGGTAATACAAATTATTAGGTGCCTTACAAATTGGCACCATACACAAATTTGAGTGGCCTAATTTTAAAGCTTAAATATGGTTTATTGCCCCCCAAAAAGCAATAAAAGTTCTAATTAAGAATAAGAGCTCATAAAGAAGTATGTCATTCAGGCACCATGAACATGAAAACATGGAGGGTTTCAGATGAAGATGCTAAAAGAGTCATTATGGTGAGTCGGAAAAAGAGAAAGCATCTGCTAACACACAATCAACACCAATAGATTATTTATAGTATTGTCATATTTGTTTTGTTTACTAATATAATTAACAGATATTACTGTTTAATATTTCAAATATATAACATTGACACACAAAGAAAGGAAGAGAAGGAGAAAGACACTCAAACAGACCTGCAGCTGTTGCATTCTACGCTAGCATAAACATGTTATTTTAAATATTGTTTGCATTCAAATACTGTAATACTGTAAAAAAAACAAAACAAAAAAAAAAACCTCTGAAGTCCTTTTCATAACAGAGTAGTATTTGTATCCATTAGAGAAGACACATCATGCAGTGCAGATGACATACTCTCTCATCTTGGAGGGAAAAGATTCATATTGCATGAATGATTTCCATCCAGCCCTGACAAGCGCAGTGAACATTCATTTGTGCTGCTTGATTTAGCATTTGTAATTCCCTGTTAGGCAAGAAACGGCATTTAAACTGGCATCATTGCAAATAAGAAATGGTTAGCAACAGAGTCACAGTGTTAATATGGTTTAATATTGGCTGCATGCCCTACTGACATTTGAAATGGTTTCATATGAATGTGGCTGGAATGGCAAACATACATTTGTTTACACGCTTTAATGCAGCAAAATGAACAATCGCAAACCTGTCCTAAATCTGCATCGCTTTTTCAGTCATGATAGTGATGATAATGTAACTCAAACACTCAACATTTACAGACTGCACAAGGCAAAAATGAACCCTTTTCTGACATTCTAGCCTTTTTGGAAGCTGGAAGGATACGTTTCAGCTTCTTTACCTGCAAACCCAGAAACAATAGAACCATATATTTTTACAATAACTACACTTGAATGGTAACATGTACTCAGAGGGCATGATTCTTGGGAAAAGTTCTTTTGAACCACCTTAGTCAACTTAGCCTTCCACTTATTTGTTTGTAATTGAGTAGTATTTCATAACAGAGTAGTATTTGTATCCATTAGAGAAGACACATCATGCAGTGCAGATGACATACTCTTTCATCTTGGAGGGAAAAGATTCATATTGCATGAATGATTTCCATCCAGCCCTGACAAGCGCAGTGAACATTCATTTGTGCTGCTTTACAGCACAACATTTACAGAGAGTAACAAAAACACATAAAAGACTAAATCTGAGAAAAAAAAAGTTACGCAACTTTAGGATATTATGATGTTGTTATTGTTTGTTTTGGGGTTTTTTGTTTGTTCCTTTTTTACTGAATATACAACACAAAAATATGCTCAGGTTAATTTCAAAATGACTTCACATTTGTTTCACATTAAGTTAACCTTCACACACAGCTGTGTTGTACATGGATGGTAAAACAGAAATAGTTATTTAATGTTAGATATATAAACGGAATGACAACTTAATATGTGGATTATGGTGAAGAGACCAAATCAGAAAACATCTCCAACAACTGGAAACACATAAGGCAATGTACATATTTGTATTTGGTTTAGTTACGTATACAAGAATGTATTTGTCACAGTTAGAGAAAGACTGTTTACTTCATTTAGGTTAAGAAGGCTTTACAGTCATGACTACACAAATAAACACCTACTATAGGGAACATTCATTCATTCTACTAAGTTTACTACTAAATCTACTCAGCTACCATACTAAGTTTGGATAGTTAATAGTACGTAGTTAATTAAAGCATTTATAAATAGCTTTAGAATTTGAGTTGTGTTTGGGGTCTTCAAATACACTCACATAACTGATTTTTTTTTTTATCTGAACACCTGATAAAGCAACTTATTGGCAGAATTCTTTCAGTCCTCAAGTTTTCACATTTTAGGGAAATAGTCTGTAATGAAAACTTGATTTCCCTGTCACTGATGCAGATTCACATAAATTAACAGAATACTCAAATGCCAGGGATAAGGCATAAACATTGTAATACATCACATAGCTTTCATGGTGAAAGCAAATCATTGATTTGCTGATTATCTAACAGAAATACACCGTTCAACCCTGAAGCTGCCATTACCAGCTTTTAAGAGCTGTCACATAATTTATTCCTACAAGTATCCACCAGCTGAAAGGTCAATAATCAGTGACAGAATAAACTATTCAGACTGTTCTTTTGTGTACACTTATTGCCTAACTGCTTTATACTACAAATCTTTTAACTGCACTGTGACATTTTTATTTGTATGCCATACATCCCATTTCTTCTGCTTATCAAAAGTCAGTGTTAGCTGCAGGCTAAGCAGAGTATTCCACATCTCCCTGCCTACAGCAATGTTCTCCATTTCCTCCCAGGGTAGCCAAAGGCATTGCCAGGCTAGCTGCGATATGTAATTCCTCCACTGAGTTCTGGATCTTTTTGGGGGGTTTCTGTCTAGCTGGAAGTAAACCTTCAAAGAAAGGTGGATTATATGGTATTGTATGATGACCAGTGCCCCTAGGACATACTGATTCACTATTTTTTTTTCATGATCTGGTCACAAAAATGAAATGAAATAGTCCATTGTGTTGGCAAAATCTGCACCAGAAACAAGACCAGAGCAATTGTTCTGTTACTTTCTCTGCATGTTTTTGTATGTCTGTACCATAAGATACAAAATTTCTTGGACAATAACACCACTTTTGTAATTTTGCCTCTGTACATATCCATAGATTTTAAATCACGCAATCAAGACGGGAACACAGTTCACCGTGCCATCGGCAATTGCAGGTTAAAGCTGTATCATGCAAACAAGTGAACATGGGAACATGATCCAGAAACAGTGAACATTTAAAGTGGACTAAGGCAATGTTTGAAACTGTTCTTTAGTCAGACAAACAAAACTTGAAATTCTTTTAGAAAACATGGCCACTGTGTAACAGGTGGATCAAAGAGGTGAGGAACACTCAGTTCAGAGATAGCCTTCACCTCTGATAGTATGGGGCTACATTAGTGCCTATTGAATTGGCAGGTTGCACATCTGTAAAAGCACTATCGGTGGTGGAAGGTATATATAGGTTTTAAAACACATGCTCTCACCTTCCATATTTCAGGGAGACTATGCTCAACCTTATACTTCCTCTGTTTTAACAGCAAGACTGCCTGGGTGCTGAACTGCCTGTTATTGAGACCTTTGACCAGCTGAAAACATTTGGTACATCATGAAATGAAAAATATGACAAGGACGACAGAGGACTGTTGAGCAGCTGGAATCCTGATGCAATCAAATTTATCAAATTCTTTTTTAAAAAAAATTAACTGTCACATTTTCTCATTTTAAACATCTGATATTTTTTATATGCTTAATTATGAATAAAACATGGTTTTATGAGATCTGCAAATCATTTTACTCACATTTTTGGAGTTGGTGTTGTACTAATGGCTAATGCCACTTCCTAGTGGCTATGCTAACACAAGGGAGGGAACCAATTTCTCACTCAATGCAATAGCAGGAAGACAAAGCTGTGACAATAAAGCTTCTTTTCAGATCCCTCAGGAAGCTCAGCCTCAGCAGACGCTCATATAATCACCATGCTAAAAACATCATTAGTGCTAATTACCATGCAAATACCTCAGTTATTTTGTCACCTCAATATTATTACCATAAGAAAAAAACATATTTCCTGTGTGTGCAGAATTATGCAGATTAGTCATTCATATGCTTTGCCACCGCTAACCTGACCTGACATTGAAGACTCTAAATAACTATTGTGTTAACTTATAATTTGTCTACACGCCTGCAATTTCAGATGTACTTCAATATACTTTCAATGAATTATTATTATTATTATTATTATTATTATTATTATTATTATTATTATTATTATTATACAGAACTTCCAACATTGTTTGATTATTGCATAATGCTCTTGGTAATAAGATGTGGGTCAGAAGGATTATTCTTAATGAAGAGATGCCAGAATATCCCTTCTGTATTTAAAATGGCCAAACTATTCCCTAGGACAGTACAATTATGTAGAATTAAGAGCTGTTTTCTGCCTCTGAGCCAAAGCCCCACTTGGTCTAAAGCAGTCTTTTCCCCGGGTGAGATACGAGCATGTCTGATGTTGTAATCAAAGTTCTGCTCAGGAATCTCTGATCTGTCTGTCCCAGCACGTACTCCAAACTATTAATAGACATAAAAAAATTGCTTCGAAATTCCAATGGGATGCAAGCTGGCTGTTATCAGCGCATAGCGTAAAGGCTTACGCAGCCTTTAGGTGTTAATTAAATCTCCACTGACATTCCCATATCCTGCCCTGCAGAATAGGCTGCAGCTCAGATATTGCATAGGTGAAGTCACTTCAGTCACACCAATCTTGCTCAAAACAGGACAGGAGAACATCCCACAGGCTATGGGGAAAATGTGGTGACAAGTGAATCATCCATGCTAAAGGCAGATGGGTTTGCAAGCACTCACTACTTCTCTAGAGAGCTATGAATTGATTTGCTGACCATGGTTGTCCTCAGTGGCAATCTCTGAGCCTTGCAGCACAGTCTGGAAGGCTATAGTGCTGCCTGGCACACTCATTCATCAAGCAACCTGAGCCATCATACAGGCTACTCCAGCAAACCTGGGCCCAGGGCTAGGGTATATTATTAGAGATGAATTGAGGTAACTGCCTTTGATGACCCAGTTTAGGGTGTCTCTGCTCTCTATGCTTTTTCTTCCATTTTACTAACTTTCATTCTTACTTTCAGAATTCGTGCTCTCTAAGGAGGTCAGTGGCCACTGTGGTTAGATGTACTGCACTGCAGAGTATGTGATAATCATAAAACTACCAAATGTTAGTAATATTAAAACCAGATATAATCCAGCCATGCATCGCCATCCATACAAAATTAGATACCTTTAAATCATTACTGACTCTACAAACAGCTATGAATCAGAATGCATAATTCAGTCTGGAACTCACAAGAGACATTAACTAAGCAAGGGGGACACACATGCTAAAGGCAAAACATAACTTAGCATAAATACACAGTATGCAAAACAACAAAAACTGTCAGAGCTATATCTCTGTGCTGCATATATTGTATAACAGTGCATAGCTATTTTACAACATGTGCGGCAACTGAGCTCAGCTGCAGTGCACAAACAAAGAACACAACTATCTATGCGGACACCACTGTCCCCGTTAATCTTTACATGCAAGAAAGTTATTATAAGGCAGCTTTAACACACATACATGAAATTAAACATTTACCAGTTCTGATACAATGACCAGACAGTTTTACTGCCTCTAAAATCTTCAATGCAAGAAGCTGACCCAAGCAGATAAAATTAATATCATGTGTTTGTTAGTTCTCTCTAAAGGCAGTGAAGAATCATAAGAGTGTTTTGTTCGTGTGAAACACACACACAGACACACACACACACACACCCACGCACACACACAGAGAGTAATGAGCTTTTTAATGCATTTGAGGAAATAATACATTATAAATGAAAGACACTGCATTAAAAGTAAATGAATAAACAATAAACCCAGGATTTTTTTTAAAAAAAAGCTCTAGTGGTACAAAAACAGTGTTTCTAGACAATAAATCATGGCTGTCTCCCTGACTTTCATACGAAGCAACTGTAGACTAATGATAGTGATGATGAAAGATAAAGCTATCTATTCCTCTTTTCCCTCTCACACGGTTCGATTTTTATCTCGAAACCTGGTACTAAACCATTATAAATATACTCACACAGTGTGCTCTATTATTACCGAACGCAGCTTCTATCACTGAATGTTGCAGGACAGAAGCATCCGTTGGAGGTGTAATTTGTAAACGTCCCACATTTTTAGTGGGTTTTTTTTTAAGATTTGAAAACAAATAATGCAGCTTACAGGTTCATTTGTTGCCTAAAAATGCGTGGATTTATCTCATGTGTTCTGAAATTAGCTGATAGCAGCTGAATGGCTGCTGCCACACATCAGCTAGAATGTAACTGTGACTCTCTGTGCCTCTTCATGTTTAGACACAGTTTTTCCTTTCATTATATTTCACTAATGCCCACAGCAGCTGTTTGTTTTACCAGCAATGTAATAATGCAATAACCTCGCCAGCTAAATCTTTCTATGGATGAATTTAGTGGCGTACAATCACAACGTACTCTGCAACAGAGGCTTCATGGTAGTGTCTTAATGGTTTGCTAGGTCCTTAGCTGTCAGTCAGTATTTCTCTGTTTGATCTGTTTAACCCATGCCTGTGAAGACATACCCGTAGTCCCCAATCTGCCAAATGATATGGAGATTGAGGTGAATAGTGGGCCTCAGACCCATGGTCTCATTTTCACGGGGACAACATAACAGGTAAGAGCTATTACTGAAAACAGATTTATCGCGGCACCTCATGAATAAACGATTACACAAATTTCTAAAGATGATTTATTTATTTAGTTGGCCTTCATCTCATGACCATCTTTAAAAAAATTAGAGACGCTTCCATTCTATAATTCAAAGGTAAGTTCAAACTTTGTAATGGAAAATACTGCATGCAGGTTGTACTGTAACTTCACAATATGTTACCATGATTAACCAGCAAAAAAAACTATTTTTACCAGTATTTTTTGTTTAATTTGTTACATCAAATGTTACCATGTACAGTAAATTAGAATAGCTTCAGTTCCCAACAGATGGGAAGGAAAACTACACTGAGTAATACAGCCTTTTGCAGTTGAGTAAGCATGTGTGTGAGCATGTGAAAGGCATATAGTCCCATGCATGTGTCTCATTAACCATGTACACTATTCTGTTACTGAGTGCATGCTTAATTTAAACATACTTTCTCAAACCATTTCCCAATCCCTCTATGCCGCTTTGCCAATTCCTTATACTTTGTTCTAGATCTGCAAGATGTAGCAGTCTGGACACTTAACAGCAGACTACTCACACACAGGCAGTGCCACGTCAACTAGGAAATCTGAAGTTGACTTCACAAACAAACAAGCTCAAAAGCACACATGCATATAAACAGATAAACACATGAAACACAAGGGAGGTATTAATAGCTTTGATTATGTTTCTCCCTGATAAAAGGGAGAAAGCTAACCCTTAGAGACAAAAAACTGAGCACTAAGTCAAAGCATCTCAATGTTTAGCATAAATTTTAATTTTAACTTCCCTAAACTGTGTCATCTCGCACTCCGAGGAACTGACAAACATTCACAGGAAAGTTCTGGCACATCCAAACAAGACACACAGGGAAAATAAGCAGTCTTTGAATGCCTTGAAACATTCACATGAGGGACTACAGCTCTGCCTAGTCCTCTCTATGGGACTTGGTATTGGGATGGCTTTATCAAAGCTGCCTCTGGCCAAGATGTGTGAGATTCCAGAATAATCCACCTCTTATCCTTGTGTAGGCAGCCCTGAAATGTGAGTCAGCCAGTTACACCCAATGCCAGTTAACTCAACATTAGGGCCACACACACACACACACACACACACACACACACACACACACACACACACACACACACACACACACACACACACACACACATACACAAATGGAGGACATATAAAAACATATCTGTATGAATACGTCTCGCTGTTATAACCTGTTAATATAAAAATGCATTTCTGTGTGCAGTCAAATGCACACAGAGAGACACATACACAAAGCACACACTGGCTTACTTTTACCCCACCAAATTTTAAAATGTGCCTGCCTCTGGCTGTACTGTTCGATTGTGGGAATCATAATAACAGTTCTGGGAGCCAAAGCCCGCATTAAGATTTTTGAGAGCTTTGTTTTCTCAAACAGGAATATCTCTGCTGGGCTTGACAGGCCAAGAAAAAAATGCCAGCTGAAATTAAAGAATAATTCATTCCTAAAGTCGAGGGTTTTTTTATTCGTTTGTTTGTTTTTGTTCATATATATATATATATATATATATATATATATATATATATATATATATATATATATATTGGTACTGTGGTAGTGGGTAGTGAAGTGTTAGGAATTTCTGCATGCTCTTTCACCCACTGAGGTTTGGCACCGTCCAACACGGCTTGGCAAGGCTGGATACAGAGTTAGGGTCAAGACTTCACTCTGTTGGAGGCCCCTTTAGAGCTAATTGCTATCCCGTTGTGGCAAACCTGAACTCGTGCACCAGCATGCAAGCACAGACACACAAGAAGTACAAAAACGGTATACTGGAGTTTAGTACAATCATTAAAGCCACAAAACGGGAGGGGGAAAAACAAGCATGCAACTTGTGGCAATTGTAGTGTACTAATATATTAATACAACAGTACTTAAGATAATACATAGCTATTTAGACATGTATGAAATTGTTTATCCAACCAAAAAATTGGAAGATCCTCATCTGGCAACAGTCTAGGACATGGCCTCCTTTAAGACAGTGAGTTTCCCCTTTCAGTGCTTCATTATATTATAACATGGTTGAGAAAGATTTAGCTCAGAAGCACTCGAGTGTAAAAATCTGAACCACCGTGAATTCAAACAGAATTTAAAACCCCCAGCACCTGCACAACTTGACCCCTTTTAGTAAGCCACTTGTCTTTCTGTGTCATTGACTTCATAAAATATACAAGGAGAGTGCCTACTGTATGAATCTCATAAACACATTTCCACACATGCAATCATGTCAACAGTCATTAAAACAAAGAGTGTGTGTTTTCAGCAATTGTGAAGTACACGATGTCATGGAACACACAATAAAAATAAATAAAATTTCATTGATGCATCTATACAGGTGGTCAAATATTTTTTAAGTAATGTAAGTGTTTGCAGGTTTTCCTTTTACACCCAGTAAAACACTAATACTCAATTACATGACTCTTTAATTACATCAGAAAACCTTCAGTATAAGAAAATAAGTAAAAAAAATAAATGCATCCACTCATGATGAAAATGTGAATACAAATTTGAACCCACTTTGAAATTTGTATGCTTTTGTAATTCTGGTTTCATGATGTGCTCCTGATGTGTATTTCACGCTCAGCCGTGCACACATTTGTCCAGATACTTTTCAGGTTTCTGTAGCTGTTCCTGTGCAAATTATTGCATTAGTGGAGTTGTTGGTTAAAGAAAACAAAATCCAGCTATATAAAACGAAAAATGAAAACAACAAAACAGCATCGATTCCTCATAAAGAAAAAACACTAATAGAAATCGAAGATAACAGAACATTACTTTATTCTTCTCATCAAAGACTAGATGAAAAGTAGGAATGTCACCAGAACCAATTCTTATGATACCTTTCATTAATAAATTCTAAAAATGGTACTTCAAATCAGTGCTTGATTTTGTTTTTGGTTTTTGGTTTTTCTTTTCGGTCGTTCTTCTTTTTTTTTTTTTTTTTTGCTTTGTTTTTTTTTTTTTTTTTTTAACCAGTGGGGTTTGTGTTTGGTCAATACTACCAAGACAGGTAATTAAAGTATAGCAAAAACCACAGGGAATAAAGATTTCAATGCACTGAAGAGTGGTTTTGAGGTAATTCTCTGTATACAAGCAGAAACACACATACACACCTGCTCATTCAGACTGAGTCAAGGACCCAAAGGAACCTGCATATCTATTATTCTCTTCCCACGCTCCTAACTACAGGCCTCCCACTTACAGATGGCAGACCTTACTGTTCTGACAACAACTTAACTGAAGAATTATCATTTGAATTCTTGTTAGGAGCACACAAAGGGGGATCAGAAGGAGGAAAACATTAAAAACAAGCTAACATTTTTTTCCCATAATACCTGTTGTTCTCCTAGTCAGCTCTAATCCTACCTTTAGCTTCCATCAGCAAGACAATTTGACAGTAATAAAATGCAAGCAGCAATAAGGGTAACAGCTTTACCAACTGAATGAATCCAGCTGAGAAATTTCATACATTAAGCTCTGACATTCAAAATGGAATTTAGAGGGGATCTCAGTCACTTTTACAAACAAAATTAAAAAAAATAAAAGTGCAAAAAAAAAAAAAGGCAATATTTTAAGGGCAACAGGTGTATCTGTTTATACAGATCTGCATTTCCTGTCATTAATCTGTAATGTCTCTTTCTGGCTCTAGCCCGAGTGGTGTTATCGCCACTCTATGACACAGCTGCAGAGCTCACGATAATAGAGAATTCCGTAAGCGTCTGTACTGTGCAATAATGAAAAACACCCCATGCTGTGAAAGGAAATAGAAGATTTCATAATCCGTCTAAGGCCTTGGCCCTGGCCGCTTGTCCTGGAGAGAGTCTCATTAAACTTCTCATTAGTGACACACTGTGCGTCTATAATGATTGAATGCATATACAAATCACCTCAAACATGAAAGGAGGGACAACAACAATGAACTCTGGCTGCATCCCGGTGCTGCCAAGTCCTCTGATAATCGCATTTGTATATGACATATGGAACAGTATGCACATCTGTTTACTGTCCGAAAGCCTTTTTTTATAAAAGAAAAAAAGTGTTCGGTCCTGCTTTACAATCTGCATCTCACCTACTAAAGCTACTTTACATATGTCTTAAGACATGTGTCCTTTTATTTGACATTGGACCAAAAGACCTTTTAAACCACTGAAAAATGTAAGTTTATGGCAATTATTTCAATATATAAATCCTTAAATGAGTAATTACAGTAACCTTTGTCATTTTAGTTTAATTCGTTTAGTTGTATGGCACAAGCTACATAGATGATATGAGGCTGAAGGGTTCATTTAAAAAGTCTCTGGCAGACTTTTTAAAGACAGTTTTATATGGAACTGCTTGTTAATTATGCAAGACAAGCAGAAAGCTAGTGGAGATGGATAAGGTAAATATAGCCACCTGTGCATGTCACATCAATATATTTTATCATTCTTCTTCTAAAAAGAAAATCCAATACTAAACATTGGTGCCGTTATCGGTAGAGGTGTACTATACTGAAATTCCAATTTTAAAGATGTAGCTAATCCCAGAGGATATGAGATGTCAAATATTTTTCGCCACCTATCTGAGGAGCAGGAGCAGCAAGACACATTGTAGAGCCAACCCTTGTTGTAGGTCTGAAAGGGTGGCAAAGTTGAATATAAAATAAAGTCATCATAGTCTGAACTGACAGAGGCAAGATAAAAAAAGACTGTCTGTAGAAATGTTTTTTTTTTGTGTGTGTGTGTGTGTGTGTGTGTGTGTGTGTGTGTGTGTGTGTGTGTGTGTGTGTGTGTGTGTGTGTGTGTTCGCGTGGTCTGCATAACTGCTTGGCTCTGCAAATGAAACTTTCTATGAACACTCAGATCAGTGCATCCCTTGGCTGGAGTGAAGCCTGACTATGAATATCAATTTTGCATTCATCGCTAGCTGCTCCCCCTTGACGCCTCACCTGACACAAAAGCGAATCAGCTTTCTGTTTGCGTCAGCGTTTACCAAGCCGCGTTACACTGCTCAAAAGAGGGAGTCTCCTTCACCGAGCCTCCGTACTTAAAAGGCATCGACTGACTTTCTGTGTTTTATTATTTGTAGAAAACTGGATACGGTGGACATGTGAGGTGATTGCACAAAACATGTTTTTTAGTTTCTGTTCATCAGACTAAACCCGTTTTCAACAAACGGGGATAACGCATGAGCCTCGTGAGGGAAAATGACCTATTTACAGAACCATCATACCTAATGTCTACCTACACAATTCTGTAAATGATGCTAATTAAGCCATGTACAGATGACTGAAAAAGGTTGATTATTCACTACTTTTCCATCATGTCGGGCAATGAATAACAGCATGCATCTCACTAGTATGAGACCAATCAGGTTTATACTGATTGCCAGTGTAACCATCATCCTGCAATCATGTGCCAATTCCACTTTACTACTGAGTCATTATGCAGCTGTTAGGCAACATAATTGTAAACAAGGGGTAGCTCTCAATACCTTCTTGAGATAAAATAAACTGCACAAGCCAAGCCACACTCGGTGATGATATGATTGTTATTGGTGAGAAAAAGTACCTCATTTACTACAGTACAATCATTCGCTGCAGTCCTGGGTGCTCACAAAAACAACCAAGCAAGACACCATCAAGAACAACTAGACTTTGCAATATTCCCAGTGTTTGTTATCTTAACTTCACTGTCTGCAAAATCTCTCAAAACCGTGTCCCAAAAATGTAGCTTGCTGAATAAAATGCAAAAAAACTTCTCGGCTGCGAGTGGGAAACCCAGGGTCAGACAGCCAAACTGCTAAGGGAGGGTTGACCAGGCAAGGCACGAGAGAAAGTCTCCCCCTTTAGTGATGTTGGCAACTGTTCCATGTATAGCCATTGGCAATAATGCGTGGATTGTGATTTATCACTGGATTCTTCTAAGTCTGTTGGAGGGGGGATTTTTTGCTTTGTTTTGTTTTTTTTAAATCAGAAGTTTAATCATTTACATTTGCAAATGTTAATCTTTAAGTTTCAAAACCTAAAGAAACATTACAAAGCAAAAAAAAATAATTAAAATGTTGTTCGCCAGGTTTTTGCGTGCTCTGCCACATATTATTGTTTGCTGAAAAAAATATAGCGTCCAGTCCAGCAATGTAAATCATCTAAAGAAAAGGGGGTTCTCTTTCACAGTTTGATTACATTTGTGAAGAATTTCTGTTTCATGTTCTCCAGACATAATACGAGGAAAGCCAGTTTAAATTAAATCAAATTTGTGTTTTCTAGAAAACATTTTCTATTTGTCAGTCAAATCCAAACCCAATTTCACTTTCACCTCTAACCATGGAAGAAACTTGTCTAATGATCCAGGCAGAGAGAAAAGAATAATAGAGTGTGTTGCAATAGCTGTGGGAAGGTAGAAATGACATGGAGACCCCCTTACTCAAACTATGCCCTCATTATCTGCTGCAACACCAGGTCTTCAAAATTAGCTAGCAGGAAGCGCTCAACGGGACCATATGCCTGGTGAGACGCCTGCATGGGTAATTTTGAGACAGAGAGACAGCAACGCGGAGGTAGAAAAAAAAAAGTTATAACATGCTATTTGTGGAAGTACCAGAGATTATAGTCCAAGGAAGCAGGAAGAACATGACAAGTACAAAGACTGTATAAAAAGTTCAGACTTCATTGGAAAGAAAATCAGATGCTGTAAAAGACAGTTATAAAGTTAAAATAAAAGAAACATCCTTCGGATACATAGTACATAGAGAGACATAGTCCAACCTAACTGAAATCAGCTACTAATTAACTGTCTTGATGAAAAACAACAGGTTCCTCCTTTTGCCTTCAAAGCACTTCCTGAGTTGTCTCAAACCCCATGTTGTGATCAAAGATTAACTGATGCGGCTGCACTTTTTAGAGGTATAATTGATCCAAATTTCATGAAACACCTGGGAAAATATCTTCTAAGCTTCTAACGTCTAAACCGGTTCCCAGCAGCGGTACTGCTCCTGATGCTGTGTACTGGTTAAATGTGGTAGTAGAGGCAGGCTAAGAATAGCAAAGATGCCTGAAAGCACTAAATGATCTGGACAACAATGTCAAAGCAATTCATCATATACCGCACTCAGGTGTGCCTAACTAAGGTTCCTGTGGTGTTGCACAATTCATTTTTCCTCCCCCCCCCCTTTTTTTTTTTTTACCAGTTTTCGTCAAGGAAAAACATTCTTAGAAATAAGTTCATTTACTTATAATAATAATAATGGATTGCATTTATATAGCGTTTTTTGGGACCCATCAAAGCATTTTACAATAACACTATTCATTCACTCTCACATTCATACACTGGTGAAGGCAAGCTACAGTTGTAGCCACAGCTGCCCTGGGGCAGACTGACAGAAGCGAGGCTGCCATATTGCGCCATCGGCCCCTCTGGCCAACACCAGTAGGCGGTAGGTGAAGTGTCTTGCCCAAGGACACAACGACCGAGACTGTCTGAGCCGGGGCTCGAACCGGCAACCTTCCGATTACAAGACGAACTCCCAACTCTTGAGCCACAATCGACCCATTTACTTGGTAAATATCCCGACTGCATATCTTATTAATACAAATTTAAATGCTTTTTACCACATGTATAATACAGTCATCTCAACTGGAGTATCTTACCTTCTGCCTGATCTCCTCCTCCATTTTAACTGGTGAACCCAGCTCAGCCACTTGTTTGACACCTTCACTGGCAAAGCCCCCATATTCCCACAGGACATAGTTCTTAGAGTGGGAGGCACCAATTATTGCTGACCAATGATTGGCACGACCTGTAAAGCCAAACAATAAAGCTTATTTTAATTGGCCATCTCACCCTTTTTCCTAAAATGCCCTCTGCATCATTCCATTACTGATCCCACACCGGCAATCAAACCAAGAATGCAGCAGTAGACATCACACCTCAACCTCCACTATTATGTAAAGCATAACAATATATAGAATACTGTAGTTTATCTAGGATCGATAGGCTCCTCGTGACTACAGGTCATTTTTTGTCCTTACTATCTTACTGTGGGATCACAATAATCTAACTCAAGCTCTTGGTGTTTCATGTTTTCACATTCTTATATTATCCCCCATCCTATCTTATTATCACCTTGCCTACTAGGATCTTATTATGAACCAGTATTGAAAGGACACTCTGCTCTACCAATCAGAAAGTATAATAATGTTTGTATACCCCTGGTTAAACCTATAAAGCACCATGAGCTTGTGACTAAAAGCCTTATTATACCCTTATTATACATACAAAATATATATATATATATATATATATATATATATATATATATATAATTATTATTTTTTTCAAAGTTAAATTGCAAATGAAAATACAATGCTGCAAAAAAAATGAGTTAATGCCAGAGGTTTTTGTAAAGTTTTTGTTCATTTTAAACATGATATTCTCACCCACATATGATGGAAAATAGTTCAATAGCAGTCAAGTGGCAAGTCGTATATTTATCTGGGACATACTATAAGGCAGTTAAATTAGTCTGGATGTTTGGATTCATAGAAGATGAATTTAGGACAGTGTAGTTGTGGTGTTGAAAAACTTTACTTTATCTAATGTAAAAAGAAACAATTTTTGTCGCTGTGAATGCACAGGCTTGTGAAATCTTACAAAGAAAATTAATATTTAGTCCAAGGGAAAAGAAGACAAACAAGATAAAAAATGAAAGACATAATTGTTTAATATATTTTGTTTAAGTTTGATGGAGGAATGCTGTTCTTTTTTATTCTTTTATCTTAATATCTTATATATTAATTCTATCAATCTTTCTAGGGCAGGTGTCTACGCTCTGTGTCCAAGGGAACTGCCATCACTTGAACTAAATAGCTGCACTTGTCTGTATGACATATAATGGGGACAAAGGGGGAAAAAGAAAATAGAACTGTCAAGGTTATCATGTCACGTAGTTAAAAAAAATCTCCTGTTGGCCTGTTTTACACTAAAATTCAGTCAGAACAGCAGTGTATGGCTTCTCCAGTTAAAGGAAACATAGTTAAGAATAGGAGAGTGAAATGTGGCTCAAAAGCAGATCTCGAGTAGCAAAAAATGTATTTCTACTACAGAAGAGCAAAATCATACTATATCCTTTCTGTGGTGTAGTCAGTGAATAATATTGTGTAGTACAATATGTGCAGAGATATTTCAACTACTTACCAAGGAAATAACTTTGTGCAAGGACGAATCAATCTGTAGCAAGGGAAAGAAATAGAAGCCACACAGCTTGCCCTATCCTTTTAACAATTGATCTATCTGTGAGGTGTGTGCGTGTATGTGTATGTGTTTGTGTGTGTCTTCATAAATTTGTGTGACAGTGACTCTCATATAGCTACTCCTTCTATAAAACAGTGAATTAGCTCGCTTTTCGATCTCAGGGTTTATCTTATTCCACTCTAATCGGCATATTGATCTGAATGGCAAGAGCCTGATTTAAACAAGAGAGCCAGTGTAATCTTAAAGTCCATTCACATCCTGATTGTGAGTCTCAAGGTTATATGCAGTGCACCCAACCACAGTAAAATAGCTCAATACTCACATCATTACTCAGGCCTATAACCAGCGCCTAAACCACAGAGCTAAATCATCCACACTGTAGAGTTGCTGTTTTGGTCAAATGTGAGAGTGAGTTAGCTATTCTTTATAAGTTTAGGGTGTTTATTTGGGCTAGTTATTTAAGTTTTATCTTAAATGCTTCATTATCTTACACAAACCATTCCTGAACATTTTTTTTGTGTGTTTGTTATACAGCCAAATGACCAGGGAATGGTGTTGCCATTAAGGGGTATGCAGTGGTTTTCACATTGTTTTTGGCATGTCCTACATTAAAAGCTAGAAAGCATTTAAATGAAGTTGGCAACTGTTTACAGGCAATGTGCATCTTCTATGCAAACTTTGGAAGCAACCACTTGCAACCACTCACTAACTGGTCAGGGAAACACATTTTTCCCAATAAGAGTATCAACAAATTCTTGTTTATCCTTTTCCCATACACAACTCCTATTCAACTTAGGCTACGTCCACACGTACACGGGTATTTTTGAAAACAAAGATTTTCCGTTTTCGTTTTAAAAAATAATCCCGTCCACACGTAAAGGCAGAAATGAAGGAAAACTCTGCTAGGAACATGCCAAAGCAACAGGTGGCGATATATTCCTAACTGTGCAGAAATGTTGGCCAATCAGAAGTCTAGAAGCCTCGGTGGGAAAAAGTAAACAAAGCTGGGGCATAGAAGCAGAACCGAGTCGTATGTGTGGAGGGACAGTAACTGTGTGTATATGTAAGCATTTAAACACTGCAGAGAGTACAATTAACAGTAACAGTATTGTAGAAATTCATTGCACTGAAACAATAACGTGGCGCACAGTGTGAGTCAAAAAATGCGCACACCTCTGACGCTGCGTTTTGTCTGTTTTTCTCGTCCACACGTAAATGCAAAAACAGAGTTTTCAAAAATATCCACCCTGGCTGGAGTTTTTAAAAATCTTTTCAGTGACCAAAAACGGCGTTTACGTGTGGTCGAAAGGTGCAAACGCATAGAAAAATTTGCGTTTTCAAAAACACCCGGGTACGTGTGGACGTAGCCTTAGATTCATTCCATATTTTTTTACCCTGGTCATCTGGTTGCTCCACAGTTAAACAACCACTGTCACAGTGAATCATGCAGCCATCCTTTCCCTGGGTAAACCACAACAAGCACTAAATTGTGTATATTTTGGTGGTTTGCAGAAGTACCAAAAACTGCCTACTGAGGCAGGCACCAAAAAGAAGTCAATCCCTACTCCAGTGTTACAATTCTCAAACTTCCAGAATGCTTTCTGCATGTTGTTCAATCCTCCATAACAATTTCTTTCTTACTTCACTTTTGTTTAATTAAATCCTAGTAGTTTATTAGCAATTCGGATAAATTCTGTTTAATTTATTTGGCATCAAATCACAACGACAGTTGCCTTCATGGTGCTCAAGGTAGTAGGTAGCCAGAACTGGCTATGTCCTACGTCCCTACATAATTTTTTCATACAGTCTATTTTCCCACTGATATCCAACCTTTTATGTGACTCTTAGTTCCAATCCATTATTTTAGAACAGTCTTTCAACAAATCAGAAGACAAACACCTGTTTTGTAAGAAGGCACTGTGGTTTTACGTTTGATGTTATCAAAGCAGAATTAAATGTTCATAGTAAGAATTTATAACCACAGAAGAATCAATGCTAATTTAAATTAAAATTATGGCTATGCCCACAATGCGTGTTAGCAAAATCACATTACTACAGGTTTAGTTTCTTTAGTGACAATTCCTTAATTCATGCAGTATGTATAAGACATGAGATGACATGAAGAACTGAAAAATTGTGCTTACGGGGATAGTCTTTGGGGTGAATCTTCTCTGACCAGTTCCCATAGAAGGTGACTCTGTACTTTGCCGTTCCACAGGCACAACAGTCAAGCAATGGTTTATCAGTAGTATCTCCATACAGGGATTCTGTACAGAAGTGATGGGAGAAAAAAAAAAAAGATCACACAGAGTAAGATTACTGATTAGAATAAGCAGCAGAAGAGATGGGTGCCTGTCATATAAGAGAGTGATGGTTAAGAAAGCGGTGAGCCAAAAAGAAGAACAGGGAGAAAAGGTGTACAGCACTGTTCTTTTGATTCGCCACTCAGTGTGGCATCCATTGCCATGCAACCCCCGGGGCGTCGTACTCACAATCATTCGCATCAGTGCATGACAAAGTGAAATGTAAAAATTGCGAACAAAAAAATTGAGTAAAAGGATAGAAAAAAATAAAAGGTTGTCAATGGGGAGCAAAAATAAAGCATCATTTTGATAGTAATACTTTTTATCCAAAGCGTTATAAGGAACCTACCTTTCTCACACAGTTTCTTGGTGAGTAAGCCTTCATCCTGGAAATAGATTATCCTTTTCTGCACAATGCTAGCCCTAAATAGATTAACAAGAAAAGAGGGGAACTGTGAGAAGCAAAGTTTGTTGAGGGGAACACAACGTGCAAGTGTAAAGTGAGGAAAAAGTAAGAGTGCAAATTACAAAAAGAAAATACCAAGACAGGACAAAATGAGGAAATGTTATTTATTTATGTATTTTTTAATAACAATACTAGTCTGAGCTGTTTGTCATGGCAGAGCAAATAGTTGTAGAGTTATTCATAGACCTATTTCTCTGTTTTTCAGTATCTTCCTGAAAGCAGATATTAGAACTCAGGAAATTAAAAGAATGTTTTTCAAGTTATTTAATGCATTAAACTGCAATAAACCAAAAAGTGTGCCTCAGTAATAAAGGTTAAAGTTCGACAAAAGTTCCTAAGGTAGTTCACCAAAATGCCTGGTACAGTACAGCTGGCTATGCACTATGTCAATAAAGAATGAATGACAGGCCAAAAGTAATGCCCACCAAATGTGAGGTCTGCAATGGGGAGGTTTTTCTAGATTGAGCTGTTTCAGAGGCTTATTTCATTCAGTAGTGAAGAAGCATATGTCTATGTGGGGCCTTGACATGTAAATTAGCCACAAAGAGACCTTTTCAGATGCCAACAGACTTGAGAAGCAACAACAGAAAACAAGCCAACGGGGACCTAACTTCCTCACAAACACCAGCCATTTACACCAGCCATGGTTGCAGGAAGGTTTCCACGGGGATAAACCCCAACAATGAGATACTGGATGCAAGTCCAGGGGTAACATCTGATCCAGGTGGGCCCCTTCCAGCTGGACAGTTTGGATGCTATGCTACGCTGAGCAGCAGCATCCTCTATTGAGCTGAGCTAATCCCAAAAACAACAGGAAATGTGCATTAGCCTACAGGGTGTGAAATCTTATATATTTATTGTGTTTTTACACAGAGCTGCACATCTCACTGCTGATATGTCCACATGCACCTCTCACATAAATTTAAAAAAAGCATGAATGACCACTTCAATGGCAAATGCAAAGTCTATATCAGTGGATAACAGCAATATACAATAAATTCCAAAGTCTATATTTATATTGTTAAATAGCCAAATATTAGTTTTCTACAAAACTGGAGAAACAAAGAGATGATCACTGTGAATATCCATTTAAAACCAAGATGTTCAATGCAGGTAATCCTGCAGATTAGGTGGAAGATCAAGAATTTGATAAATGCTGGGACTTTAACACATCCAGTTATCTCTGTGTGTACAATAATGACATTCTGTAAGTGACTGAGAATACTGTATAGTTTGAAGGATAAGACCAGAGATGGGACCAAGTCATTGTTTTGCAAGTCTCAAGTAAGTCTCAAGTCTTTATCCTCAAGTCTCAAGTCAAGTCTCAAGTAATGTCAGGCAAGTCAGAGTCGAGTCTCAAGTCACTGGTGTAAAAGTCCGAGTCAAGTCACAAGTCTGAAACTTTGAATTTCAAGTCCTTTCGAGTCTTTAAAAAAAAAAAACAACGAAAAAATAATGTTGCAGTTATGCTAAATGTAAATGTTAGACCATGTCATTTTAAAATCTGTGTTTTTCTCAACACATGACAAAATAGTGAACTTAGAAAATATACACAAATTGTGAAATTGCACCTCTTTAAAATGCAGCTCAATTAAACTTAGCTCCAAGAATAATTTTCACCGACAGTTCTGAGATAAGCTGCATGTTATTCTTGGATGCGGTTGTAGGACCGGCTTTAAAATCGCATGACAAAAATATCATACACATTAAAAAAACTGTATCACCAACGTAGCCTGGACAACATTTGCTAGTTAGATGAAGTCAGCTATCTCATCGTAGCATATTTATATGCATATTTATAATTATACGGTTCTTGGAGTGAGTGCATACACTCATGAAGTTTAGTAACTTCCGGTCACTGCAACAAGCCCAGGTACAGTTTACCGACGGATGGGTGCAGGACCTTGAAATGCACCGTGTAGAAAGTAAAGACCATCGTACGTATCATAAGTTTACCAGTCTCACAAATCGTCGTCATAAATACACATTCGTTAACCGTTTATTAATATAACCTTTGAGCTCAACGGTAATTAATTAGTAGTGGAAATAATTTCTGGTAGCATCACAGAAATGTAGCAGTGACAATAATACTGTATGCTGTAATCGTACTGGGCAATTAGTGATACAAAAAACCTGTTTTATCCTGTGAATAAAAGTATATGTTTTTGTCAATGTACCATAATAACAGAGGCGAAACGCAATATTGTGTCAGGACAATTTACTATTTATGCACAATAAATAAAGGAGCATAGCGCGACAATTTCTGTTCAGCGCCAGACATGCTTGTAACCTATATCACCAGTTATGTTATGAAAGTGACGTATTAACTACTAAAAAACACTGACCTTTGTGTAAATGCTTGGAGCAGACTAACCTGTGAGCTGGAGGGTTCTGGGACGTTATATTTGACCTTTGAATGGCTGCAATCCAGGCCACCCGTCGCCTCTTTGTTACTTCGGAAACATGGCTCGAACAATTTCTCTTCAACGAGGTAATCCGATAACAACCGATCTCTTTACCCGTCTGCTTCCCGTGGCTGTCATGCGACCGGCTATTGCAGTTAATAATACAACGGCTTCTTGTGTTTCTTTTTATCGCTGTATAACTGATTTTAATTGAAAGCCTGCGTGCGCTAGTACCGCTTGCCACGAGTTCCCAGAATCCTTTGCGGTTCTACCCGTGAATGACGTCACATTTTCAATCTCTATATAATATGCATGTTAAATTTTGTATTTGGGGTAAAATATCAAGTCTTTTCAAGTAAACCGGTTCAAGTCCAATTCAAGTCCCAAGTCATTGGTGTAAAAGTCCAAGTCAAGTCACAAGTCTTAGAACATTTTTTCAAGTCAAGTCTAAAGTCATAAAATTAATGACTCGAGTCTGACTCGAGTCCAAGTCATGTGACTCGAGTCCACACCTCTGGATAAGACCGTTTGCAAGTAACAAAAAATACCTTTCCACCAATTCCACCCATTTTAACTACCTGCCAAAAAAAAAAAAAACAAACAAAAAATCAACTTCAGTGTCTGGAAGGCTTACAGCTGTTATTGATTAAAAAAAGTGTATCTGCTCCTTAATGTTAACAAAACATGGTGAATTTTGGGATTCCCCCCCCATTTAGCTTTTCAACATATTATGAACAGTGCCACTGAGTAGATCCAGTCTTTTATTTCAAGAGTTGGTGAGCCATAGAAGCCTGACTGTAGTTGAAATACTTTTGAATTAAGGCTTCCAACAGGCTACCATTCTCCACCACGTGAAATGTCAATTAGGCAGAAAATTCTCATTTTTGACATCACGCAATTAGATGATTCCACATGCTGTATGCCATCTAATCTCGCTGACATAAAGCCTATTGTGGCAGGGTGTGGTTTGTGGCTCAGCTGCACAGGAGGGGTGAAGCAGTGGGTTCAGGGTGTGGTGTGAGGGTAGGCTGACCCCCACAGCTGTTCTTCATTACCTGGTTATGCCTTTCCTAAGTAGATTGCCAGGACCTGAATGGAGCTGTGTGGTGTGTGAAGCCGGAGAAGGCAGCTGAAAAGCTGCAGCAAAGTGTGTCAGGATCAGTTAGACATAAAACACCTGACAACGTGTAAGGCTGTGTGTGTGGGTCCTTTATTTCTGTCACAGTGGTGCTGAAACCTGAGCCGTGGCACGGCAGAACCACGACCAGCCCTGCCAGTTGAGTCGCTAGCCTGGATAGTGGCCCAGCAGAAGCCACAGCTGCAGGAACAGTCTGAGCGCCGGACAAGGTGTTCGACAGTGAAGTCAAGTAACTCTGGTCCTTGTGGACACTGCCGCTGCTCGCAACGGTGCCCCTCTACAGAATGGGGGGGAGACGTTATATGGGATATAATAAACCTCTGGAGTGTAAATGGGTAGATTTAGTCGCCTGTTCGTCCTGGTGGACATCCTGCCCGGAGTGTCACTGTGTACAATATGCAACTGACATTACTGTATGCTTCTATCATCTAAATGCCAAATGTTTCGATATTATACAGTAATTACATTATTGCAAGTTTTACAGTAAGCTACTTACACTTGTATAAATGAAAACAGTTTAGATCCACTATATCAAAATCACAGCCGCCATTGTTTTCTTTGATGGAGCAAAATTCATTCCTCTGCAGTTTGGGGAAATTGGTGTCTTGGAGAGTGAGAGGATGCCTGAAAAACTGAAAGGACTTTGCTCGTTTTCAAGAACAAGGGTGATGTGTGGAGCTATTTTAACTACAGAGGAATAAAGCTGATGAGCCATACCATGAAGATACGGGAAAGAGTTATTGAAGCATGATTAAAAAGAGAGGTGATGATCAGTGAGCAGAAGTATGGGTTTATGTCAAAAAAGAGCAGAGTGTTGATGGAGAAGAACAGAGAAAGTAAGAAAGACCTACATGGTGCTTTTGTGGATCTAGAGAAAGCATATAATAGGGTGTCAAGAGAGGAACTCTATATAGTATTGAATGAGGAAGTCAGGATCAGCAAGCAAGTATACAAGGGTGGTGCCAGACATATATGAAAACAGCAAGGTAGGAGTGGTTGGCGCGTCAGATAAATTAAAGATGGGGATAGATTACATCAGGGATCTGCTCTAGGCCCCTTCTTGTTTGCAGTGGTAATGGACAAGCTGACAGGTGAGGTCAAGCAGCAATGAACTATGGTATTCTCAGATGACACTGTGATCTATAGTTAGAGTAAAGAGCAGGAGGCATCTAGAGCGCCTGGAGTTGGGTACATGTTCTGGAAAGAAGTGGGATGAAAGTCAGTAGATGCAAGACAGAATTTGTGTGAAAGAGAGCGAGAAAGGTATAACCATGAAGCTGCAAGGAGTAGAGGTACTGAAGGTAGATAGGATCAAACCATCCTAAGCAACAGACAGTGGCTAAGAGATGTGAACTAAAGCATTGCAGGCAGGGTGGAGTAGGTGGGAATGAGTATCAGGGGTAATCTGTGACCAAAGGATAGCAGCAAGAGTGAAAGTGAAGATTTACGTGATTATACTGACACCTGCGATGATGTGATGATGTTTGGAGATGATGGTAGTAACAGAAAGCCATGAAGCAGAACTGGAGGTGGCAGGGAAATAAGAAATCGAAATCAGAGGAACAGCTAAGGTTGAAATGTTTGGAGAAAAGGTTAGAGGCAAGGCTGAGATGGTTTGGTAGAGATATGTGTAAGGATAGTGAATATACTGGCAAAGGTTGTTGAAGATGAAGCTTCTAGGCAGAAGAAAAAAAAGAAGACCAAAGAAAATATCCATGGATGTAGTGAAAGAGGACATGAAGTGTGTTTGTGTGACAGAAGGGATAGGGGGAGATGGAGGCAGGCAACCAGCTGTGGCAACCCCTAAAGGAAGCAGCCAAAAGAATAAGAAGAAGCTTCATATTGTTATCATGCTGGGATATTCCTCTTTTGCCAGGCTTCTAGGGGCTGGGAGGCATCTTGTCAGCCAGTGTTTTGTTATTTCCACAGACATGCATTGTGCTCTCTATAAATGTTGTGTCCTCAACACTCTTGCATCCACAAACCCACACTGGCTTAGCGCTTTCATCCAGCCATCAGGGCTATGCATTCACAGTAGTAATCCTGACCAAATTCCACCAATCTTTCAGTGCTGTGCTGAAGAGAACAAGAGAAGAGAAAAAGGATTTTTTTTCTTGGACATAATCCATAGGGGCTGACTGGATGCAGTCTCCTTCACATTGTCCAGGTTGTCACAGAAACCTAAATTTCCGCTGATTACCTTTTTACTAACTCTGAAGCACGTCTTTGAGGACATCCTGCAACTTCAAATAATGTTACAGTGGTTCAATCTATATCTCCAGATTATTGCTGGAAATGTTTTCCAAAACCTTTATTTAGTTAGCCATCGATCTTTCCCCCTGTCCTTTCTCGTTTCCAGTAGTTAGGTTCATTAGAAATCATGTCTGTGATTCTGTTCCGATGATCAAAGGTCTTCTAGCTTGCGTCAGCGATCACAGGTCCCTTAACTCTTGTTGCACTGAGTTTGTACTTTCTTTTTTTATTTCTAATCAAAATATCCTGTTTGCTAACTTAAAAATTTGGCAAATACTGAGAAGTTAGACAATTTGGGAACCTCTGACAATAAGATCATATTACACATGAGAGTACTCACTTCCCTCACATCCCTGCTTGATGTAAGATTAAAATGGTATTTGAAAGAAGGTATGATTTTACTGCCAAAATAGCCTCTCATATAACACAGATGAACTGATTCAAGGTAAGTGACACCACCAGCACTTCTCTAATTGTTCACACTTTAATTCAATCTCACCCCAATTCCACATATCTCCAAGAGACAGACGAGCAAACTCTGCCTCACTGCTCACCCACTTTCCTGGACTGGCTAGACAATCAGGCCGAGTAATGCTTATTTAACATCCAATTTAAATTCTATCTTACTTTGCTGGATCCACACCACCGCCGATCCCAATCACCACAAAAGTGCACTGATTTGAATGTGTGTGTGTGTACGAGTGTCTGTCTCCGGGTAGTGTAAGTCTGAGAGATTAACAAAAAGAAAAAGGAAAGACAGTGAGAAAGAGAGAAGCAAAGGTAAAAAAAAAAAAAAAAAAGGGGGGGGGGGGGGGGGCAGCAGAGACTACTGTTTTAGGGCTACAACCAGCTCCTGCTACAACAAAAAGATGAAATTAATGAAGATCCATATTCTCAGTTGCAAGAAGAACTCACAAGATGCCTAAACATAAATCCACTCCAAGACAAATGTATTTACATTTAATTTCTGTAGGACTGCTTCCAGTGTTCTCAAAGCATCCTTTATCTGCTGCGTCATCTAACTGATGGAGCTAAACACACTCTGACAGCTGCATGTGGTTGTGACATTCACCAGATCACTGATATACTCAGACAGCTCATCAAAACATACCACACTACTATCCATATAGCATGCCAGAGGGAAATTACAAATAAAACATCTCGCACCAACAAATGGAAAGAGACAAGATAGTAGCAAATTCAGTGGTGACAGCAACATATGGAGTGAATTTAGTTATAGCTTCCGTGGAACCCAATCAGGTTGTGTGGAACTACAGTCTGATAATACCACTGTGACTAGAGTACTTTGTGTCACTAGATACTTATGGGTATGGGTTTTTACAGGTTTATATTTATCGAGCCCTTTGTAGTCTCTTATGTTCTATTTCCAATCAAGGAATAATAATACACCAAAGTAATAATAGAGGACTGAGAAGAAAATCAACTCTTTCTCAGATTCTGACATTTTTTTAAACCTTTTTGGTGTCTAACTAGGTTTGAATTACGATGGCTAGTAGCAATTATTCCCTTAAGCTCAAGGGAATAAATAAATAAAAAACGTATTAAATGATTATTTCTCTCTTGAACACTGTAACACGTATATAGCAGCTTCTTATTTTAAGCAGCCACTTTCATTAATAACGGTCATTATATTTGCTAATAGGCTCATAGCACTCTGCAAGGCCTATATATCTTTGCATCGCTTCTGTATACTATCATTTTTAGTTAAACAAGAGTGAGACACCAACAGAAACCCAGCAAAGGAAAGTTTGGTTTTGATTTGAGCTTATGAGAAGGCTAAAAATAAATGGTAAGATTTTTTAAATGAATGCTCTGAGTTCAGGAGGTAAATGAGCATCCTTGCCTAACCCTATCATCACGGATCAACCTTTGAGAAACCCAAACCACCAAGCTCAGACTTTCCATCTAAAAGACAGCAACTGACCATCAATTATACTGTAGCAAACCACTCACGAGGAGCAGGATTTCCTGGTACATGTGAGTCAGTTTCTATGAGACAGACTTGTGCACACACTTGTAGGTTCATGACCAGATGTTTTTTATTTGTCTGCTTGTTTGTTTGTTTTTTTAAAGATGACATTTTACCAACAGCATTATTGAAAGGCAGCTACCTTCCCTGATATGGAGAAAATGAAAAACAAATATTTACCCTATACCTGCATTGGTAATGAAACTTGTCTACTCTAAGCTAATCTAAGATAGGAAGGTATCTCACATTGTTATGTTGTTTTCTGCTGTTCAGTGATTATGCCGTATGTGCCTGTTTATGCACAAACGTTTTACTGGAAGTTGTGCAATATAATAACCACCAGTGAACAGCAATGTATCTCCCTCTAAGAGGTTTTTGTGCAGGGACTTTCACATAAAATTTTTACAGAGTTTCACTTTTTATATCAATAAGACTGTACTAGGACAGTCGCTGCATTCGAGCAGAGTGGCATATGCAAAAACCTTGTCATCATTACTGCAGTCAGGGTGAAGAGCAGAGACAAATACCCACTGCCAGCCTGTAATTATGATTTTCACAGACATGTGTTCTGAACAGTAAGCTTCTTACTCTCTCCTTTCCGCATTGTCTATGTGCTGATAGTGCAGCGACATCTCTGCACTTTTAAGTATCTCTTTCAAGGCTGTGCACTCTGTCACACTTTAAACTGTTTCCTTTATCTATTAAGTACCAAATACAATTCAACCATTATCTCCCTTGTAAATAAACAATGATAGATGTAGATCACACACCAGAGAAAGAACATACAAACTGTTAAATAATGCATTTATCAGAAGCCTTCGTGAACCGCACAGACCCTCAGTGCCTTTCCACTTCATGCACTCTCATTATTTCCCCGCAGTGAAGTACAGGATTAATAAATGGATTTCTGTCATGATGTGTCCTCAGCTTAACATGACTAGTCTTCTGTGTTCAAGTAAGCCCAGAGCACTTACAACAGCAAGAAATGAGTGGTGCATATCAGGTATAAAACTACTGAAGGTAATATTTAGTTTATCAAGCCAAATGAAAGGATTTAGTTAAAAAATTAAACTAAAGTCATTGCACTAAATCAATCTCTTTTAAAAATCCTAGTTCTAAATAATCTATTTAAAATCGAAAAGCTGCTTACTTGAGACTTGAGGCTACATTTCACTTAGTATACTTGTATAAATATTAATTCATTAGATGTGGACTTGAAATTAAGAGAGAGCAAGAGTGTTGGTAAAAAATATCTTATTTAAATATCTGAAGATATTTATAAAGCTATATTAAGTCAGGCAAAGCACAGTAAGTACAGACAGTTACAGAGTGTCAGATTTGGATTCTGTTTGCGATGGTTGCGGTGTTGTGGGGGTGTGAGTGTAAGTGTGTACACACAGGAGAGAAAGCACACACTGTGCTGTTTATAAAGGTGCTGCTCTGCATTTTTTTAATTATTGCAAAGTTCCTTGTGACAATACAATAACGAAGCATTATGTCTGCCTGCCTCAACGGTGAGTTTCTTGTTCCGGGTACATATTTAAACTGTAGTTGGGACCAATTCTGCTTTGCAGCCTAAACGTGATCAGCCTAGCTTCAGCTTACATGAATCAGTTTCACATGAGTAATACATCTGGAGGATAACCTGCAATTACCCGTATTTTTGACAGAAGGCTGGATATGTAGACTAAATTTGAATATTGTTTTCATTGTTTGAGCTGAGGGCTTGACTCTGCTAAGCAGGCTGACCAGCCGTTGCTGTATACATACTTGAGAAAAACACAACCGGAGCCACTAGGGGGTGCAGTCCAAAACACCTGGATACTGGTCCTTCTGCGAGGAGTGCTCTCTGTCACTGCAGGGGGGCAGTTGGTCATAAACTGTGTTTCCTCTTCATCAATTATCTGTAAAGCATCGACACACAAACACACAAAGAGATCAGTAATGAGTATAAATGCATCAGACAAGAATTGGAAACACTTGCAGGTAATTTTCTTCTCTTGATGCTGGATCGCACAGATACATTTTGTCGTATCATGATCTCACAAACATAATTAACAGCTGAACTGAGATTAAACACACTTTTTTTGTAAACATGAGTCAATTCAGTGAATCGTGTTAGTCTTACACCATCAGTTATCTGGTCTTTAAACACGCTTTAGTTATTAGAGAACACATTTCCAGCTTTAATAGTTACTGTAATGAGTTTAACAGCATGTTGGCTGAGTGGTTACTGTTGTTGAGGGTCCGTGGTTTAAACCTGTGCTAGATGTTGGCCCAAGACTCTCTTAAAAATAGGTTTTTAATCTTGGGGACTGCATTTTTAGATAGATACATAGATAGCCTTTGTGGGTTCCATGATAGCGTCAAAACACAAAAAAGGAGCAAAACCTTCTTCCACAGAGAAGATATTAAAAGATATTTAAGGAAAAGCTACAGATATCATGGAAAAATGCTCTAAGGCTGACGTGTTTGGATTAAAGAGAAAAGGAACACTTAAAAAACATAGACATGCTCAAAGCTATCTCCCAAGGGTGGTAATGTGGGAGCTTAATGGCTTGATATACATGTCTGATGTGCCTAAACAATTTTTGTTCTCTTACAACAGGACAAATCGTGGCTACAAACTATGCAAGAGCTATTTATAGAAGATGTTGTGAGCAGGTGCTGTTTATAATAAAGTGGCATCAGGATGCCAAACCTACCGACTGTGCTGCATATTTATATATTTTCTGGTAAACAGAAGCAGTAGAACAATCTATTTTACTGAGCGGAGAGATGCTTGTGACAGTTGAAACGAATCAGCAGTTTTGGTTAAAGTAATAAGCTATTGAAGGCTCCACCACCGGGGGGGCTTCTCCTCCCTGAATAGAGGGGGGTCACTATCTATCATGTCAGCCAAGCTCATGTTGGCTCGCCTGGCTGTACGACTAGCAGGCAAATGTTGGCCACTGCAAGTCTCAACCTTGATTCTAGAATTTTTTCTGGCATCAAAGCACAGTGTGAACATCCCTGTGGGTAAGCCAACCGAGCTCATAAAAGCTATGCACACCAGGTGAGGTTTCTTGGCCGAAGCAGAGGCACTGCATGACGTGGGGCACAGGCGGGATGCAGTCACTTTAGCTTTCGCTTCTGATGTCTTCAGGTCATTTAAAAAAAGTCCCCAGACTTGAATTAGGCTGAAGAGTCCAAATCCGTGCTCCCCTCTTTACTCAGCTCCACACCTGAGATATTAAGCACCTGAATGATTTTAACTGTGGGACAGAAAATTAGTTGAGTTGGCTGCATGAGAGAGCACAACCGCTGAGACCAAGGATCTGTTTGATAGGAAGTGACATCCGGGCAGTAAAGGCAGGGAACTTTCTCACTCCATAAAGCTGTCAGCGGAGAATTTCCTTTGTCATTCCACGTTATGAATGAGTTCCCTTTGAAATTGTGTGTGAGAGAGTGTGTTAAGAGTTAGACGGAGAGTCAGAAGGGGAGTCCGGGAGCTTTGTGTGTGTGCATGCCATCCATGTGTATGCAGCCGATCGTGATCTGAAAGATTACACACCCCCTCCCCTCCATGTTCCCATGGTTTCTAACAGGCATTCTGGGCTGCCCTGAATGGACTACACCACATGTCAAAAGCAGAGAAGTCACATGGGACTGCATTGAACACCATCTGCAAAAAGAAGCGACTAATTTGCTGCAAGACAACCTATGATCCTGTTTTTTTACTCCCTCGTTTTCAGATCTTCTGCCAATAGCTTGACAATGGCTGTTAGGAAAACTAACAAAACGGGACATTCCACTGGAAGACTCGAGTTGCGTTTTCTGAGTTTATGCAAGAGTTTTGTGTCAAAGAAAGTGCTTGGTTCTATGCTATGCCCTGGTCAGAGCCAAACATCATTCAGCAACAATCTAAAATAACATAGGGGCTGCAGAAAAGTAGCTGCAAATGGCACAACCGCCACAGAAATTTCAAAACACATCCTGACAATTCCAGCCCACATATAGCTACACAGCCACATGACAATTTGCCTTTTCTTGTCCTATTATCTCACCCTGCTGAGAAGTAATGTCTCATCAGACATCGCCAGCATTCCCTGCTGGTGTACACTCTTGCCAAAAAAACACACACAGACACACAGTGGCAGCTGACCTCCCCAGAGAGCTCAATAAAAGTGCTTTTCATCAAGTCGGGAGCTGTCCTAAGACGGCTGAGATGGGGCACACCAGCAGATTTCAAATGAGCTGTATGTTAAATAAAGCCTAAAGCCTCTGTTGCAGCTTCCTTTTTTTCTTTCTTTTCCTTCAATTCCTTGGGGCTGGTCCACCCAGAGCTCTTTCACAAAGGAGCAATAGTGTGTCTGTGCGCGCGTATGTGTATATAGGTTTCTGACATAAGAGACATAAAGTATGAAAGACTGACTGAGCAGGTGATGATAGAGACATATCTCTTTAGACAGCAGTTTATTTTTACTGCTCTGTCACAGACTGCTTGGAAAGACAGGTGATCATCTGCAGCCGTGAAAGAGACCTTAAACTTCTAAAAAACCCGGCAGGAGTCCAATCAAAAGCAGCAGGTCACAGTACTGACACATCTGCTCTTTTTACTTCTAAAGCGAACATCTAAAAGGCAATGATCAAACATCTATCCATTTTATCTATTATTCTCTGTCCACTCAGCACCCATTCATGTGCTGAGGGATGTGAGTGTCATTTAAATGATGCAGTCTCTCCTATATTAACTCCTGACGTTTAGCGCCCCGTCACTCCAAGCCACACTCCGGCATATGTCTGAGGGACGCACTCGAGGCTGGCATTAAAGAAAAACGTCATGAAATCAACTGCAACAACAAATACGAGAGAAAAAAGAACCTTGGTGGTGTTGATGCTGGGTAATGAGTTGTGAGGTGCAGACAGGACAAAAACAATGTGTTCCTGTCTTTATGTCCTGTCATAATCAAGGCTTAGGTTCACAAAGAGTGCCACAGCATTGCAGTAACTGTGATCAGAGCAGCCTGTGCACTGCTGTGTGAACCTCTCTTTGAACCGTAAAGGTTTAGTAAAATAGTGGATTTTTATGTAAGAAACAGTTAAAATGAACACATTTGCAGGAGGCTAAACAGGAGAAAGCCAGACATGCTGTTAAAAGTTCTCAACAGGAATATGGATTTGGCTATGACTAAGACTGAAATGGGTTTTTCTTTATTATTATAGTATATTAATGTGATATAATGGCTTTATTATACGCCTTATTAACTATAATCTAGGATTTTTATGAAATATTTATGAAGCTAAAATCAGTTATTTTCTTGCTGAGTTCTTTCCAAATCCTTTGTGTCATCTTATGCAATCTTTAAATCCTAGACATTTTTTAAACTGCCATCCTAACTGTACACACACACACACAAACATACACACACACACACACACACACACACACACACACACAAACATACACACACACACACACAAACCTGATAAGGATAAACAGAATAGAATGGATGGATGGATAAATTTTATCACCTTATAGTGTAGTTCCTTTGTATAGTAGTAACACAGACTGCATACAAATTATTGGAAATACACATGAAATTTCATTAACTATCATGTCTTTTCCCTACCACTTGTCTGATCACGCTGCATTACAATTATTTGGCCATTATCACATGTGCATAGCAGCACCAGTTGCCTTGCCTTCTCTTTTTGTCTTTCACACTCTTGGCCCCTCTCTGTTCTCTTCCTCCTCCCTACAGTACTCCAGCTGGACCTTCTTGTATAAAAGGTTAATTACCCTCTCATCTACTTTGTTGTACAGTACATACATACATGCCTACTTTTTGAATAGATGGCTTCTCAAACTCTACACACACCTTCCAGCAGTCAAAGCAAAGCATAGCTCAAGGGAAGATGTGCTGAGAGTAGGCTCCTTTCACATGCTATATCAAGCCTTTTAGAGGAGGTGAGGTGAGAATAATCACACTTTGACACATGTGAAGACAGGAGGGCTGTCTAAGGAAAATATCTGTCTCTCCACTCATGTCATGCACAGTTGTTATGCTAGATGAAGGATGGTATGAAGAGTGCAGGCGTGGCGAAATATGCTGGCTAGTATTAATTTAAAATTTGCTGTGTCCCAATTTAAAAAATAAACATGTTAGACAAATAAGGGGATGGGTTATTAATCAGTGAGAAATTTCTAATCCATAACACACAGCCATATGTGTTGGCTGTTACCATACCTGAAAATTCCCAGCATAGTCCTCGTCTTTGTCACCTTCTGCACCATCCTTCATGGCAATAAGGGTGAACCCTCTGAAGTAGGAGGGGCTGGCTGCAGTCACAGTCACTACATGGAAACAAAAAAATATTAGAAGACAACATCACCTGACAGGGAGCAGCTTAACTACAGTTCTTCTTCCAAATACCTGATTAAAGTGGGTTAAAATACCTGCTTGAGTAGTGTTGTATGTATAAATAATACTATATATTTTAAGCTCAAATATATAAAGGACAAGCTAAAGTTAATGTAATTTGCACATTGCCTTTCTCAGATTGTCAAATTAGCCAGATTATGTTTAGGATGGAATTTCTGCCCATTTTTACAATCAGTCACAACATTAAAGAACGTTGAGTTACTGCAGAAAACTGTAGTTGCTGTACTCGGCAACTTAATTGGTGTCTTTAGATATTAACAAATACTGATTTAAACTGAAGCTAAATCATTCAAACATTTAAAATAATGCAGTTGTCATTTTGATTGCTAAACAAAAAGTAGTTGGAATTAAAGCAGGCAGCAATGATCCAACTGCAGCGCAACACATTGTCGGAACCAGAAGGGCAGGAGACTAGAAATCACAGAGCAGATGGCACATGCCCATTTACTGCACCCAAAAACTTTCCTTTTAGGAAAAGAGAGAGAGAGAGAAATCCGGGGCTGGCTTTCAAGAAACTTGTTAAGTATGGAACACAACACCAAAAGCACGCAAGAGTTCATAGAGGGATTTAGCTTTCTCAGAAAAAAGCCTTCTTAAAATTTTGATCATACAAAACTATTTTAGGCACTCTATTTGCTCACAGATGTTCAAATCAGATTTAAAATGATCTCTCGTTAATCTTTTAGTAGTTAAAATACACGTCTGCTTATTGCGATTGTGCGTAATCATCTTAGCGCTCGCCCCGCATCAAAAGTAGATTGTGCAGAAACTTATCTTAAGTTTGCATAGTCTGGTGACTGTGGCTTAGAGGCAATGCACAGGCACAATGGAAAGCAGCGTACTACGCGTATATCGCTAACACCAACCTCTGTATGTGCTCCCTGGGTGATAGCTCTCCGGGTCTCCTTCTACCCGGAGCCGAAACTCGCTGTTGCCCTCTTTCCTATTGCTCTGAGCCCGTAATACCCGACTACAATACCCGTCCGCCCTCCCGCCTCTGTCAGAAGGCTCCTCGGTGAATGCAAACGTATTGCACGCCGCGGTGGAGATGAAGCAAAGCAGGAGCACAAAGCGTGGATGTAGTCCGGTTGCTGTCATTTTGCAGATTTGCGACAGCCAAGTTAATGCGCGGAGGTGAAAGAAATCTTGTCAGAAGAAGAACTGACGTTTGCTTCAGCTTCTCCTTAACGTCAAACCAAGTTGCCAACTGCTGAAGTACACTTCTGCTGCGCTAGGAGGACAGCTCCATCCCGGAGTGAACGGGAGAGAGGAGAAGTGAAGACTGACTGGGATGTGCTCTGCGCTCGCTCTACAAGAACGGCACACCGCGTGAAGCTGGTTAAAGTGAACAGGGTAGCAGGGGTCCGGGGGGAAAGCCAAGCGCAGAATGAGCGCTGTGTAGCGGTCTCCAGGGGCACAGCTATTTACAAACCGAGTGAGTGATGAACGCAAAACAAGAGAAAAAAAAACAAAAAAAACCTAATTCTTGTCATTGAACGTTTACGCAGAGGAAACGCATTTAACATAGTTGGACTGAACTCTCGTGCGACGACTGCGTGTGTGCGTGTGGCATCACTTAAGTGTCTTAAGAAAGACATGTGCACCGTGACACAGACAAAGGAAATAACAAAGCATGCTTCACGGTTGTCAAGGTGACTAATTTGGAAAGAAAGAAAGAAAAACTTTAGTCACAAATAGCTTCTCTGTAATTGCATTGCTCTCGATTTTCTTGCAACACAAAAGTTAAATGATAAAAAATTATAATGTTTGTACGTTTGCCTTTTTTAATGCTTGGGACAAAACCCCACACTGTCATTATAAGCAAAACAAGAATAGATATAGATCTTTTCAGCACTTCTCTCTATTGATCCCCCAGTAACATCTGAAAAACATTCACCAAGCAGAAGCAACCCAGCTGTAGTGCCGTAACCTGTTAGCTCCACATAGACAACGATTAATTTTTGATAGCAGGACAGAGTGACCCTATACTTACTACATAGATACATAAATATGTAAAACCCATGGAGCTGTCTGTTGAGATGGCAGTTGGTCATTTAGTTTGGCCACCATTTGGTACAGACTACAGTCATTTAGTGTTTTGCTCAAACCCACCACAACAATATTTTTAATTAATTACACAACAGCAAAATGTTCCTACACAAAATTGTAGTGCTCTACATATCCAGTTTTCTTGCAATTCTTAGGATAAAGTACATTGGACTACAGGTTTGTATTGAATACCAGACTGATTTGTTAATTCTGATTGAAACTCAGCTGTTTCTTTTGTCTGTATTCTTTTATTTTTACTTGCTATATCCATACTCCTGCTCACTTTTTACACTTTTAGTTCAAATGAATAAGCTTAAAGTCAGTGCAGAACTGCTATGGTAATCATTTACAGGTATTCTTCTAGTGATTTATTGGTTAAGCATTTAATACCTCCGAAAACAAATCCTCAACCGCAGAAGCGCTTCACTGCTTTAGTTCTGGGTTTTCTCTGCCATTTCCTGAAGAAAAACAGAAAAAAAGAAACACTGAAATGAGTGCTAGTCTGAAAAACATAGACACATAGCTTATAATTTTTTAATCCATCTTCTGGTTTGTTGTATTTTGACCTCATGTGTCTCAATAACAGGCTGAGAAATAAAATATTTTCTTCTGATAACTTACTGCCTCCGTCTCTTGTTATCTTCTTCACCTTCTTTTCTGCCCTTTTTGCTCCTGTGCCTTTTTTTCATCCAAAGCATATCTGTTTCAGGCAGTTCTCAGGCTTTGAAATAAAAACATGACAATGACACCACTGGATGATAAAAAGTGAAGACTTGATGTAATCCCTCTGTTTCTTTGCTTCTTAATCTTTCTCGGGTGGTATAGGCTATATTTTATCATTTGTGACATTTTTCTTGCAACACCCCAGAGTTTATTTTAGACTTCAGAGGGGTCAGCAGGCATGTAATGGGCATGCAACCGTTTCTGATAGGCACTGACAAATGGAGAGTGGCTATGCTCTGTGCATTTACTGCTGTGTTGATGGATGGATGATGGGGAAGGAAAGGAACAGAGTTTAGATAGCAGAACAGTAAACCAGCAGGTGTGATGAAAGCATTTTGTCTCGTTGCCCTGCTGAGCAGAATCTCTTCCTTACTTTCAGAGCCAAGGTTATTCACTGCCTTTTACAAAATTTAATGTGGATGAGAACACGATTTGCACAATCATTACATCCCATCTGTTCATGCAATTCAAATCTTTGCACTTGGCACACAACTGTACAGTAGTTTGCAAAGGTCTTGAGTCGCCCCTAATTTCTTTATATTTTGCTAAGAATATTGAAAATAGGTAAACATCTGCAAACATACATAAAAATATAGTATATAAGGCAAAGACATTGTTTTTACAATTCCAGTGAGCTTGAAAAACAATATTTTGTATGACCACCTTTGTTCTTCAACATATCTTGAACTCTCTTAGGCAAGGGTTCTTTTATTATATTTAAGTAGTCTTCAGAAATAGTTTGTCGGAATTCTTGAAGGACATTCAAAGCTCTTCTTTGGATGTTGGCTGGCTTTTATTCTGCTCTCTGTCAAGATAATCCTATCCTATATGATCCTATGATGCTTCAGTAATATTTAGATGCGGGCTTTGGGGAGACCAGCCCATGACTGACAGTGTTCTATTGTGTGTTTTTCTGTTCAGTACTTTTTCTGCAGTATGTTTGGGATCACTGTCATGCTGAAAAATAAAGCAGTTACCAATCAGATGCTTTATAGATGGTATTGCATGATATCACATGAGATACTTTACTATGTTTATGATTCTATCAAGTTTGACAAGATCCCCAAAGACACGGTGAATCACCCCAAGCCATGACTAAGCCTCTACTGTGTTTTACAGATGGCTGTAAACACAATTTTTTGGATTCATTACTCTGTATAACCCCTTTTCACAGATATTTACTTCTTGTGTAATATCTCTGCCTTTTCTCCCTGCTTGCTTTCCTTAAGAATGGGGTATTGACAGCCACTCTTCCACTGAGACCATTTCCAATGTGGCTTCAATGGACAGTAGATGGATCAACTGAAGGGCCAGACATCGGCGGAACTTTGTGCTGAACATTGGGGGGGGGGGGGGGGTCAAGATCTCTGTCTAAGTAAATAAATACATCTGGGTAAATTCCCAGATGATTAAACATGCAGCTATTTTGCTGGTAATACCTGAAATGAGTAAAGAAAACCAACAGCCTATTTATGAAAGATAATTCATCATTTTATTGGGGGGGTTATATTGGTCAGTCTGATTATTTGGGGGGGGGGGGGTCATAACCCCCCTAATTGTGAGTCAACAAAGAGTCTGGACTTGTTGAATATGGATTTCTATATAGGTGACTTTTATTTTGGTTTGCAGTCTGGCTTTTCTAGTCTCTAAAGCAAATCTCTTTGTGTTTTTGTTTTATAAAGTACATGTAGCTTTTAATCAGACCAGGGATGTTATGCCTTAAATAGCCACACGAGTTAATAGAAGCCGAGTGATGAAATTGAATGAGTAATGAACTGTCAGACCTTCAGCAGTTATTCTTTAGTTGCCCTTGAGTGGGACACTTAGCCACAAAAAGCTTCAAGAGAGCCAGTCATTCAAAAGCAACAGCAGGAAACTGTGAATGTGCTACTAGCAAGTTACTAACAGGTATGTCGGTGTGCAACTAGTGATGCAAAATATAGAAATGTTGAAAACGGCCTTTGTTCTTGGTAACAATTTTTGGACAAGAACAGATGTCATTACTTTTTCTTGTATTACTAAATTTGTGTTCAGTTGGATGGCACAAAAGTAAATGAAATAACACAACATTTGTCTAGTCTACATGTTGGATGGACAGAACTATGTGAAGAGAAATGTAAAAAAACAAATAATTTTGACTGATCACAGTTGTGCACATGATTTATTGGAAAGGCCTAATATGGGCAAAGAAGAAAGGGGATAGTTTTTAAGGATTCATGACTTCAAGTTAAAATCATTCGATCTGTTGAACAGAACACATGTGGCGTGTGGATGTGGTGTTATCAGCACACAAGAGTGTTGCTGTTGGTCTAGACACCCACTGCGTGGTTTCCTCTAAAGTGACGCCATGGTCTGCTGGTTGCTTGTGAAGTGGTTTCATCAACTGCCACATCTAAGGCATCAAATCTTAGGACAGTTTTCTAACAGCTGGTCTGAAAAAAACAGATCCTATCTTTTCTGGCTGTCATTTAAAGCTGCCATTTTGGCTTATCTATTTTTTTCCTTTTTTTTTGACATACAAGAAATTTTTTTACTTGGGCAATATGTAAGGCATTTGTCATTTTTCAAGTCCATAGGAAAACAAGTCTACCACTCATTTCCACTATGGCATCAGTAAACACTTTCATCGGTTTATAGTCTTAAACACCCTTTAATTCAATTTAATTCAATAGTTTCGAGTTATTGCAATAAGATAAGTCCACTAGCTGCTTGTAATAGCTTTACTTTTCACATTTCCCCAAAAAGTATCAAATATTCTTCTTGAGTTTCTTTTTTTTTCATTCCATGTCTGCTTGTGTAGGTGAAAAATTCAAGATACTGCTCACGGATTTAAGGAAGAGTGTGGTGATATAAGTGCCATCTATCATCACGGGCAAAATATCATCATTATACTCTTTCTCCACACACCTCTTATTTTCTCTACCGCCTTTGAAAAAAAAAATCCCCTGTGCTTTGTTATTTTCTAAGAGGAATAGAGGTCAAGAGGGAAAATGAAATTAGGCTCTCATTTGAACATGGTGGAGCAGGAGAGTGTGCTCATTAAACAGCCAAACCCCCTGCTGCAAAGTCATTAAGTCCATATTTACCATGCAACAGCAGTATGTGCAGAAAACCTAAGATTTACCATGTTGTTTCCACTTAATTTGAAGGAGAAAAAGAGGTAGCTACAGAATAATGCTAGAAAAGAGAAGGAAAACAAATATGAAAGTCACAAAATTGTATCATTAAATGTTGATTATAGTAATAGATATACAGTTCAGACATTATTACTGTGTACATTGAGTTGAGAGGCAGAGGCATTCACATAGAAATGACCCCTTGATGTACAGTAGTATGCATAACGACTGCAACTGTAATGTCACTCAGCTCAGTTCAGCAACCTTGGTCTGGAGATAGAGTTAATGTCTTTATTTCCACCATGGCTTCATGCATTCAGACCCCCATCTACAGCTTTGGAGGTAATGCATTTTGATGTCCCTCTAAAAGCCTGAGTGAAACATGTGCTGTTGGGAGACCAGCAAGCGTACAGGGGCTATCACAAATGATTACATTCAGCCAGAGGGTGACGGGGACCGCCAGGTGCTGGGGCTTGTTGAAGCATTACTTATTGAATCCTGTCTTTAACGCTAAGGAGACTCAGGCCATATCTAAAAGGCTTCGAGGAAATCACACAAAATGTCAGAAACTATTACATGTCAGCTTCTGAAACACGAATACCTTGGCCAAAGTTTGCCACAAGTTATATACAGGAGCTGTTGAAGACTTTTTGACTGGGGACCTAGCATAAATGTCTTTGGACAATCCCCAAAAGTTCATTGTGTTCATCTGGACATAGTGTTTTCAGTTTAAGAAATGTTTCGATATTTTTACAGGTGATTTACCAAATCGGGTCTAAAAAAGCTAAACACAGGCACAGTCAGTTAATTTCAAAATCAAGCACAAAAAATAAGACTTTTTTTTTCTACATTAACTATCACTACAATTAGTACTAAACTTCACACTGCAAACCTTAGAAAATTATGTCACATGCTTCCTTTACATATTATTCTTCTTATATTTTGCACCTTCAGAAATGAACTCCCAGAAATACCAGTATATACCTACAAGACTGTCAGTCACAAAAATCTCTGAATTTCCACCTCTTACACACAATCTTGTCACTTTGTTCTCTTTGCACTTTATTAATGTCAAAATCAAGTTTACACTGGTACAATACATTACTAAATCTGGCCCAAACCCTCCTAAACAGAATATGACCAATATGAGGACAGATTTCAATATTGTAAACTCAGTCTCAGGCAGCCTGAATCTACAGAGAACCTTTTTCATTTACTCCAAGATGTTCAGAGCAATGTTCAGTAAAAAGCATTAAACTGTTCTTAAAACACAGGGGGATGTGTTTGAATGTAGCTGGAGTGGCACAATGGTGATAGGCTTGATCCTCACCACTCGAGCAATGTAAATTTGTTGTAAAGGCCAACACATTATAGATAGCTCTGACAGTGAAACAGTCTGTTTTCATACTCCACAGCTTCCTCCATTTGACTTTTTGCCACTCTGTGCCACATCACCTCATCTGGCAGCCTTCTTGGGAGGCTGCCATGGTACATCTGACTGCTTCCCCTAGGCCAATATTTTCCCAATTTTTTTTTAGGGGACCCACTTTTTAAAAAGGAAAAATGCAGTCTAACTAAGGGAGGATTCAGGGTCACCTAACCCAACCCTAACTATATGCTTTATCAAAAAGGAAAGTTTTAATCCTCATCTTTAAAGTAGAGAGGCTTTCTGCCTCCCAAATCAATTCAAACTGAAAATTGGTTCCACACAAGAGGGGCCTGAAAGCTGAAGATGCTCTGCCTCCCATTCTACTTTTAAATACTATAGGAACCACAAGTAATCCTGCAGTCTGAGAGCAAAGTGCTCTAATGGGGTGGTGTGGTACTATAAGGTCATTTAAATAAGATGTGGTGTGATTTTTCAAGACCTTGTATGTGAGGAGCAGGATTTTAAATTCAATTCTGGATTTAACAGTCAATGAAGAGAAGCCAGTACATGCTATGCTCTTGCTGTCTGTCAGTACTTTTACACCAGCATTTTGAATCAACTGAAGGCTTTTCAGGGAGTTTTAGGATATCCTGATAATAACAAATTACAGTAGTCCTGCTTAGAAGTAATAAATGCATGAACTAGTTTTTCAGCGTCACTTGGAGACAGGATGTTTCTAATTTTAGAGATATTGTGCAAATGGAAGAAAGCAGTCCTACATATTTGTTTAATATGAGCATTGAAGGAAATATCCACAAAAATGACTCCATGATTCCTCACAGTGTCACAGAAGGCCAAGGTAACATCACCCAGAGTAAGCACCTGCTTAGATACCACATTTCTAAGATTTTTAAAGCCAAGTACAATAACCTCAGTTTTATCTGAATTTAGATGCAGAAAATTAGAGGTCGTCCAGGTCTTTATGTCTTTAAGACAGTCCTGCAGTTTAACTAATTGGTGTGTGTTATCTGGATTCATGGACAGATAACGTGGGTGTCATAGTGAAATTGTAAGCTATGCCTTCTAATGATACTGCCTAAGGGAGGCATGTAATAGTGTAAAAAAAAAAATGGTCCTATTACAGAACCCTGTGGAACTCCATATTTAACCTTAGTATGTGACGAGGACTCTCCATTTCCATGAACAAATTGGAGTCTATTAGATGGATACGATTTAAACCACTGTACCCATGTCTATTGGAAACTCTACTTCCAATAGACATGGGTTCTACACAGCATGTTTATCTGGATTTAATCATTAGTTATTATTAATCTCTGGCTCTCTTCCACAGCACGTCTTTGTCCTGTTTTCCTCCCCTCCCCAGCCAGTCACGGCAGATGGCTGCCCCTCCCTGAGCCTGGTTCTGCTTGAGATTTCTTCTTCTTAAAAGAGACTGTTTTTTTTCCTTCCCACTGTCATCAAGAGCTTGCTCAGAGGGGGTCATCCAATTGTTGGGGTTTTCCCTGGATTATTGTCTTTACCTTTACCTTGAATTATAAAGCACCTCAACGGCAACTGTTGTTATGATTTGGTTTGATATAAATTAAACTGAGTTGAAGTGAATTAAATCGTGTAGTTTTCTTCTTCTATTCAGATAAATTTTTCAAGGAATTGTAAGTTTATTCACATTTATCATCATCATACTACACTAATGACACTCTCCTGGGGTCTTAATCACCACTCCGAACTCATCCATCTTTCCCAAGGACCCCACATTTCTCATGACGATAGCTGGAACAGATGGTTTAAATCTCTTTCTCTTAGTTCTACGCTTAGTTCCAGTACTCTATCCCCATTGTTGATTTCATAGGTCCTCAGAGATCTATTCACTATTCAACACTATCAGCTGGTTCTATGTGTAAACAATGCAGCACTCCAATTACAAAAAAAAGAAAGTAAGCAAGAAAAAAGATGCTTAAAGTAACAAAGTCACAAACCTATTACTAAGTGACAATAATTGGGTGAGTGATTTAGAAAACATGTATTAGAAAATACATTTCATGAAGTGAACATGATCCAAAACACTACCATCTTCTTTGGGACAAAACTAAGTTAAGATGGAATGAGATAAATTGGAAAACCTTTGGGGGGTCAGAGGAATTTAAATTCAAAATTGTTTTTAAAAGAAATGGAAGTTTTGGAAGAAATGTATTCCTCTGGAATAAAGAGGTAAGGAACCACTTCAGATTTCAGTTGAGGTGATATGGGGGTGCTTCAGTGCCAATGGAATTGGTGTCCAGGCCAATTGAAAACATTTTGAGCCTCATGAAACAAAAAAATCTCATAAAGAAAACCCATGACTGTTGAGCAGCACTGTTAAAAGAAAAGGTGATGCTACACAGTGGTAAACATGGGGCTATCCTAATTTTATAAAAAGCCTGTTGATGCCATAAATTATTTCTCAAAATGGCAAATTTTCTCAATGTAAACATTTATTGCCACATAAAATATGGGTTTGTGAGATTTGCATATCGTTGCATCATTATTTTTTCTAAATTGGGGTTGTATCTTTCAGTGGCCGTTGGATATATTATACATAAAAATTGAAATACAAGACATCCAACTGTGCGGTCTGCTTTAAATGTCACATTAACATCTATCCTGTCAGTGCTGTGGCATTCTCCAAAGTCCCTTTGTGTAGCAAACTCATCTTTCAAAATATTTTTGTACAATAGTTTGTCAGTAGAGAATCTCAGTTCATTATCTATCATATTTTCCAATAAAACTAACGGCACATTAGTAGATTTCATGAACCTGATATGAATACTTGTTTATGATACTATTTTGTTAGCAGCATTTTCAAAGAGACTTTGACCTTTTCGCAAGCTCAGTCTTCCACTTGTTCCTGACCTTTGGCTGGGAAACCACACGTGTTAGCTGAAGATGCTCATGTTCTCTCTTCTCAAATGTCATGCCCAGAAGCACTGCAGGTCTGTATCTCTTATCTAAACACTGCCTATTTTGTTACCACTTAAAAATCATGTTAGGATGCAAACTCATTTAAAAGGGTACCAAACGGTCTTGTACTATATGCTTATAATTGACAAACCAGTTATTACTTGATAAGATGAGTATTGCTCCTCAGTGCAAGGGCTGATTTGATCTTTAAAAAAAAGGGGGGGGGGGGGGGGGGGCTACCAGACCAAATGTATTCATACATATAGCAAGACATTCAGAAAAGACTTCAGCAAAATTTCCTCAAGCAGAATATTGTATTGTTTTATCTTCTGATTTCTATTTTTACACAAATATAATCAAATAATCTATGTGTATGGCAAAGACAAAGACATAGCTAATAATATCCAATATTATGCAATATCTAAAAAAATTTTCGGTGATGTTTAGACAGTTTAAGACAGATTGATTTCTATAAACTCTCTTCTCCAAAACAGGTAATACAGACACCTGTTCAGCACTGGACACATCTGACAATGTTTGACAATTAAAACATGTAGGCGTGGGAAGCTCAGTAGGTAGAGTGGTTGGTCCATGATTGGAAGGCCATGGGGCAAAAAGTTAATCAAAAGTTAAATATATCCATTGCACAAATATCATACATGATCATATTTTTCATATATAACATCTCAATGAACCAGTGTACTCGCGTGGGTAATTTCTAACTAAACCATTTTTGTTATGGCCTTTTTACTCGCATCCACCAGTATCCTAAAACATATACATGTTCAGAAGGCCTTAGAGCACATGTGTCGAACTCCAGGCCTTGAGGGCCGGTGTCCTGCAGGTTTTAGATGTGTCCTTGATCCAACACGGCTGATTCAAATTGCTAAATTACCTCCTCAACATGTCTTGTAGTTCTCCAGAAACCTGCTAATAAACTAATCATGTGATTCAGGTGTGTTGACCCAGGGTGATATCTAAAGCTTGCAGGACACTGGCCCTCAAGGCCTGGAGTTCGACACCCCTGCCTTAGAGCTATGGTAGCACCATCTCATTATAGAAAGATCACTACTGAACTAGTACATAACCCATAACAAAAACAAAAACTGAGTTGTAGACCCAGGACCATGACAGAGCAATTACATTATAGCACAAAGAGAATGGTATGGACTGGGTAGGTACAACAATATGTCATCTGCAAATAACACAATTTTTTGTTCTCTTTAATACATGACTCTATGTAAGTTAAGCATTATCAGTAGATCTAGAAGCACTGTGAAAGGATATATATAATATATAAAAAGATCTATAATATATCAAGAAATAGCATTCTAAAATTAGGAGACTGCTGATAGTTTTTCCTGTGTATCACAGATATATCAGGGTTTGGGAAGAATGGCTAAATGTTGCTGAATCCCTTCAATGACTAGTGTCCAGCTGGACCTTTCTTCTTCTTACCTATATTCTCTGTCTATGTGAACAATACAGATTTATTAGGTCCTATTAAACTTTTTAAAGTACATATTCACGTTTTGTAGTATGTTTTAACAATGACAGACATTGAATCTCTCTCATTGAGCTGAGTGCTTCAGAGATGAAAGTGTGGAAAAACAGAATGCTAAAAGCCAAATAATTGCACATAAGTGCCTTTGAAATAGGCCAGTTTCTTTTGGGGTCAGAAAACCTTCATTAATAACATCCATATCCAGCATATACATATTCCATTTTATTCATTGCACAGCACTCAAAAAACAGCGTGTGATAGTGAAAAAGAGACAGTAAAAAGAAAAATGACTGAAGTCTGAATAGATCTGCTAAACAACACCAAATAACAGATAATGATTATAATACATTCTGACTGAGTGCAAGACTCAGAGAGTTTGGGCCTGACATCTCACTGTAAACACAACTGTCCTATTAAGTAAGATAAAGCACTTGCATCAGCTTCATTCTTTCATTGTTGCAGAAGCTTAAAATTTTGTATCATGCCAAGAAGTAACTTTTGTTAGACTGAACTATTGTAATGTGATTGAGGCATAAAGGCAATGATTTACAACAAAATGTTGGTGAAAGTTTAATTAAACGGGAATAGAAAAGTACTTCATTCTCTTCTCTTTCCTTACACACTTCTTGGCTCATTACATACATATCCTTTAAGACATTAAATGGACAAACATCATCTTAAGTGAAAACCTTGTGATGTTATTTTTAATGCTAGCCACAGCAGAAGAAAATGTAATCCCTCCTCCTCTGTGTTCCATCTTCCTTCCATGTATACCTGTAGACATTAACTAGGTCTCACAATCAAACAATTTATCCTTTCACAGACAATCCACACTAGTCATTGTCCAATACAAATTGTCAGACATTAAAGCTACGGGGCTGCAGGCACTCTCTATCCTGAGATGAGCACACACCCATCCACTTGCCAGCACTACACCGCAGTCACCCAAACACACTCAAACACACATGCACATACGCTAAAAGACACACTTTCATACCACCCTCCAGACAATAAACTGATGCATTTCTCTCTAACATGTACATTCTAATATAGATTTGGGTAGCTCTCAGTCTCAGGGATCATCACAACAGCGAGGCATTACTTGCTTGTTTTCTCTCATCACACAATCAACTCCCCCAAACCCCAGTACCTTCACATGAAACCACTCTTCCCATTCCCTACTTCCCAATATAATCTCCGCCTCAGGTGTTACTCATCACTGCCTGGCACGTTGGGAGGTGTGTTTCAAAAGAATATGGACAAAAGAAGCGCATGGTGCATGTGTCTGTCGCTGATACGTAACTGCAGTAGGAGTTTAAGGCCCCAGAAGATGCCACGGGCAGTGTGTTGACAGCCTTCTAACACATGTTGACTGATGATAGTCAAGACAGTTGGGTAAAACGATAGTAGGAATTGTTTTAAAAAAGAAAAAGGCTATAACTGCGATATTCCTTCTATCAGTCCTGTAAAATTAGATTATCATTTCTATGAAGTAGCCTTTTTTTGAACAACCTTCAATGCCTGAAATTTGTGAGAGCAGAAACGTCCGTTTGTTTCACGCAAAGATAAGTCTGTGTGAAAGAAAAAAGATTTTTCTGTGCTGAAGGGTTACTATGAGTGGATTGATAGTATAATATTACAAGACAAAAAATAAATAGAGAGAAAAACAAGACACAGAAAGACAAAAAGACAATCTTAGGACTAATTTCATATTGCAGGCACCTTTTGTTTAAAATGACTCCTTTGGGTACAGATGTTGTCATAACTGCAAAGAGAGCAGGTGTGACAGAAATCTGAGATAGCAGCAGATGTTTCAGTCACTTCACTAAAGATATAGGCTTACATAGCATCACAGTCTGATGCAGGCTTGCAGGCACTAAATAGAAACATAGAGCAAGAGAGGCAACGAGGCGAAAATGGAAGGGGAAGTGGGGAGGAGTGGGGTTGGCCATTTCAAACCACACTAATGTAGTGGTATAAATCCTGCAACAGAGGTGGATAAGCTTACATAAGGGTCGCTCCCAGTGTGGAAATTATCATTTTTAGACCAAATATTAAAATCAACAATAGTAAACACTGAGACTATCCACATGCAGGGAACATTACTTTATTTGTGATTTGGAGGTAACTACACTGTTATTTCCCACACTTCTCATGAAGGCATAAATGTATATAGCACGGTCCTTTCTGTTATACCATTGCTTAGTTCAAAACTGGTAGATTTAAAAGGTTTGCAACAATTCACAACTTTTGCAGACTGGCACGGATGCGAATGATGAATTTGGATGCTTGTTGCTTAACAGTTCTCAATAGCTCTTTGTTTGAGTCAGGCTCTGGCCACAGTTGAGGCCCACTCAGCTCCAGTGTGCTTTCCTACACCTGAATACTAATGAAGAGCTTGTGATCTTAACCTGACTTTGACTTTAGCAAGGAGGAGACAATGTCAAGCACTCTATTGGTCTGAGGTAGAGACTTGAATGAGGCTGTCTGACACAGGGCTGCAGAAGATCAGAAACAGAAACAGTACAGGGCGAGTTGACGTGAACGAGTGGAGAATGTCAGGCTGCAATGAATCGATGCAATGCACCGATTCTGTTGTGGCTTTAATGATTATGTAATGATTCATTTTTATTATTTTTATTATCTCCATGAATAGTTCAGCGGACACCACTTGATCCTCTATGTACTCCAGCAGCAATTAAACTTGTGTTTTCTATTTGAATTACAATAAAAACAAGTGGGAGAGAGGGGAGTTTGGAAAGTACTAGATTCTGAACCGCAAGTGTGTAGAGCTGACTGATCCCCTAGAGACTGGAGGCGTAGAGCTCTATGGGGAACATTTGTGATGTTTTGCAACTGGAAACAGGAAAAATGTAGGCCTATCAGGGATCAGAGGAGGCTGAAGCACACTATGAGGAATATAAAAAAAAAAAGAGTAAATCTCCCACTCCTGGCTTTATCTCTGTGTGTTTGTCCATTTGTGTGTTGCTTAGAAACATACCAGAATCTCTTTTAACATGGTCTTTTGACGTGGATGTCGGCTGTTGGCCATGCTGACTCCCACTCACTTTTACTGCACTCTAGAGTATGCTTTATACTCAGCGTTTGATTGAACAAATCTTGATTAACGGTTAGTGCCAGTACTTTCCAGTTTAAACAAAGCACAGTAAAACATTCGGTGTGAAGCGTAATACTTATCCTAAAACTTTGAAGCCTAAAATGTAACACAACCAAAGAAAAACACAGTTGATATTGATTCAAATAAAATTAGAAGTTCATATCAAATGACTACAAAACCAACGCAAACCTCTTAAATGCATAATGGGAGCAGAATTTTAGGTAACAAAATAGTCACACTGCGTTGTGAGCTGTGGATTATAGCAGCATGAACTACAAGTTCTTGTTTGTTTACCAACTTAGCACTGATCTATAAATCATTCAAGCATAAAAAAGGCAGCTAACTATGTTAGGTTAAAAGTGTGTTATGGCTGCATATAACAGAAAACTTAGCAAAGAACTTAAATTGTATCTTAAAGTAAAGCATCTGATTGGCCACAGCCTCATTTTCCAGCATGAATGGAACGTCCTAAGAAAAAGAAGGTTGTAGAACTATTCCTGAAGACTACTTAAGACTAATTATTTATTTACAAGAAAGCTTGCTTAACAAGGACAAGCTATGTTGAGGAATAAAGGTGGTCATACAAAATATTGACTGTATAAACCCTCTTTTTGCATTATATACAATGTCCATGTATGTTTGCAGATATTTTAATTAACCTCTGCTCCCTTTCCTCAGTTTCCTAGCAATATCCATGTATATAGAAATGAGGGCTGGCTCTAAAGGATCTGTGAGCTTTAATGTAGTGCAAGAGAAACACTGCAGCAGGATAAGCAATCACACTCTTGTCTCACATGACATTTGATCTTGTTTTTCTTTGTCTCCCACCAGCATCTAACAATGTTTTTATGATGCATCTGGAAAACTGGAATATGTGATTTTATAAAAGAAATTATACTTTTCAAGCAAAGCCAGCATAAATTGGAAGAGGAAAAACTGTAGGAGTTCTTTGAAGAAAAGAAAATCTATCCAAACTAATTAAGGAACCGACTAGAATAATACCATTCTCTCAAACAAAGATTGATTAATCAGCGCAATAGGCGGGTGAGACTAGAAAAAACACATAACTCAATCGCTGTTCATAATTTGATACTATCAAATAAAAACCTCATTACATCTAATAAACTCAGTAAGTTCCCAAATCTCCTCTGAAATTAGAGAATAACTGTGCCCTGGAATAATGCATAAAAAAGATCAGCAGCGAACTGATTTAAGAAAAGAAAAAAAAACATCATAGTTCTCAACATTTAACCAACACCATAAACTTAGAGAGGAAATTGGATTCAAACATGGTCTCTGATACAGAAGTCCTAATTTTATTCAAAAACCTATTAACGTGATGCATGGGGCAGTTTCAAATTATTATTTTGCTAAAACAAAGGTAAATGAAAGAAATACAAGCATTTCACAGAGCAGAGGGAAAAGCTCAAAGGAAATTTCTTGATGTGTGACAGACCATGCAGTCTTTAGGCAAAGGGCTTCCTCAGCACAGACCACCAAGCGAGGGCACAGAAACGTACCAACTCCATATGACAAATGAGCTCATATAGGCTTTTAACCTTATGAAAATCATTCCTTAACTAAATTCAAAGCCCATCCACCAAGCATCTATGAATCTATTTATTCTCAATCCAAGTCCTCCCTTCTAACAGTTCATCTTTTTTCATCTTTATTTAAATCTACAAGTAAAATGACACTATTGAGTTTTAAAAGATTATCTTTTGAAAGTTTGTTCTGGGGCCAGATAGGCAGCATTTACAACAAAGTCTGCACAAGGTCAGGAAGAACACACAAACTTCACAGAGAAAGGCAGCATCAGAACAATGATGTGTGGCTCTCTTCAATTTCACTACATCGATGTCATTGAAAATCTACCAAAATAAAAGAGAAATAATTTTTGTATTGAACAGCAAAATATGATTAAACTGACAAAAGTCAGTCACGTAAAGCGCTGCATCCCAGTCTACCTAATAAATCATCGACAGAAGAAGCAAGATAAATGTAATCCCAGTGGAAGGAGATTTTAATTACACCTATCTGCTGCATCACTTTCTCCCCATCCCATTCATTCATTGTCTTTCAAATAATGTGTCTCATCAGTGCTGACAAAATCATTCTCCATCAAACAAGGAAGAACAGCATGTCCTTTTATAGCAGCGATGTAATTTTCTGTGCTGCTGAAGAATGGTTTTTCTTTCAATCTTTGGAAACTGAAATTGTGTTATATACAGAAACTTGTAGTGAGTATAGAATGGTAACCTTGGAGATAATTAATAAAATCAGCTGGTTTTTAGTAAGTCTTTGAGCTGACTGTCCAACAAAATGCTTTTATCTAACTATCACATAATATGTAAATTGAAGTAGGATACCTTCTGATTTTAAGCAAGTTTTACCAATTAGCAGGTAACTGGAAACTGGGTAAAAAAAATATGATTTTTAAAACTATTTTTCCGCACCATCTTTGTTTAGTTGTATTCAGGATTATTTGAGTGCAGTGTCTCTCACTTATATTGCCTCTGCTTAACAGAACTCATCTTGGAGATGGCATCATTGTGAAACATCCACAAAATCTATTATTCACACCTTTGAGGAGTGCAAGCAAAACTTTCATGAAAGGTGCAATATTATTTGACTGGTATACTGCTAGTTGGACATAACACCAATAGTGTCTGGGATAGAGCTAGACCTTAGAAATCTAAAGAGGACTGGTTTTTCATATGCAGCAAAGAAGTCCATCTCTCTCAGCAGGTTGATGATAAACCACAAGAACAACAATGCACATACGCAAGCAGCTCATTTCAGGTGCTGCTCATTCACACCCTGACAAGATAAATGTAGAGATGAGCCTTCAGCAAGAGAGCAACACCTTGAGCCAGTGGGGCAGTGTTCGTGACTGCTTTTTCCCAAAAAAGTCACGAAGCACTTAAGCTATTAAAGTGCCAGAGGTTTTAAAATGCTATAATTATATTATAAATTTTTATATGACATACAAAAAGCAATGCTTGAACTGATTTATTGCTACTATGTTGTAAACTGATAAACGCGTTGTTAAAACAAGACTGTGATATTTTTAAGAGCCGTTTTATGACATCACTTTGTAATTCATGTTTAAGCTTGTTTTAGTGCCTTGTGTTAAAAGGCATTCTTTATTTTACATGACGCTTAGTGTTTTAAAACTACAAGACTATTTCTTTTAAAAAATATTCTTTTATGAACTACTCTTCGTTAAACTTTGTCACAGTCTTTAGATTTGGATCCTTCAGTTTTGGATTCTTGCTTTGAGATCAAGTTTGGTTAACTTTATTGCTATTTTCAAAAACGTTATATTTTTCATTTTGATATTCAGTGTTATTCCTTAACTTTGTTGGTATGACAATGCTGACTGTCAGTTTCGTGTTTTTGGTTTCTGCTGTTCTTCCTCTTGTTGTTGTTATTTTTTTCCAGTGTTTTTCTTTTCCTCTGTTTTGTCTGCACCTGTCCTTCTGTGTTCCCCCTACATTAACTCATTCATGTTTTTCTTTTCTTTTCTTCCATATTCCAGTGTCTCCTTGTTTCAGTACTGTCAATTAGTTGCAGTGGATTTGGCTTCTTTCCTGTCTATTCCTCCTCACCTGATACTGCACCTGTGTAACCCCCATCTGTAACAAATTTCCAATTACGCCTCTGGATCTGTAAATGTGTAGTTCTGTGTTCCTCAAGTCATGTGTTTACTTGTGCACAATCCTTTTTGTTCCTTTCAGATTTAGTCTGCCTTGTTCTTCTTTTTCGATTAAGGTTGAATTTTTTTTTACTTGTCAGCATTTGTTTCCTCATTTCAGTGTTTAATTTTGAAAGTTGTGAAAAAGAAAGGTTTTAAAGGACACCTGTGAAAAAACTAAATACAACCACAAATCAGTAGCTGACAATTATCTCTTCGAGTAACAATTTTCACTATGACTATCAATGTCTCACATCACTGTGCAGGAATGCAGGCTGACTCTTCTTTATTATATCTGTTGTATTATTGTAGGGTCTTTACATTATAATATAAAGCGCCTTGATGCAAATGTTGTGATTTAGCGCTATTGTTTCAGTTCACTGAGGTTTGTGGACATTTATTTATTAATGCACAGCTCTCTTAAGGTCATGCCTCGGTATTTCAATCAGGTTGGGGTCTTGATTTTCACTAGAACCCTGCTACACTTTCTTTTCTTTTCCAGCCATTCTGCTGAAAATTTGCTACTGTGTCTGGAATTGTTCTATTGTACCACCCAGTTTTGGATGTCACACGGAGATGTCCTCACATTTGACTCTAGAATATCAAGGTAAACAACATAAGCTGCAAAACAAGCCCAAATCATCACCCCTCTGTGGTGGTGGTGGTGGAGGAGGAGTGAGGATTTCTCTAAATGGTGCATTGTGGCAAACATATTTTTCCATTTTGGTCTTGTCTGTACAAGGGTCACTGGGTCTCGTTTATTAACAGTGTGTATGCATTTTAGTAAAGATTGTTGTTGTCATTGTTGTGATGTTTCCCAAAAGTAAAGTATAAAAGTACAACACTATACCACCAATGCTAAAACAACACTAAACTGAAAGTGCAGGTTTTCACCTTCTTAATTTACACCCATTCCACTATACCCCACCTTTTATTTTCTTAAATAATCTTATTTGTCATTAAAAATGGCAAATGAGATTATTTGCAGCATCATCACCATGATAAAATGGGTCACAAGTGGTTATCAAAATCTCATTGTTTTCCCCTGCATTGCACTAAGGGAAGCATATCAATCCCTAGCAGTTCTTTGCACCCATTGCCAGAAAATACCTCAAATGGCATTTGGATAATGAGACTATGCTGTGAGGAGTTGCATTATCATTCAAGATTGCTACAACTTATTCACTCACAAGGTGAGAGCAGTGGACACTGCTGTCCCAAACCATGATATACAGAGGCCTCAACATCCCTCTCTCTTCGGGTGGTCTTTGATTCAGAACATCCGTAGAGTTTATTTACAGGACGTGCTTGCTACCAGTGGAAAATGCAGCCAATAGCATGGAGAGGATAAAACATTTTCTCATTACTTCTCATTAAAAACAGAATCTTTAATGAGAAAAATGTGAACATGAAACTAGAAATTATTCCACTTGATCTTATCTTTATCTTCTGGAACTTGAAACTAATATGGTTGAAACTAAACTTACCTATGTCTGACAAAACAATATTGTATGAGAATACAGTGTTTCAAAGTGGATGGCAAGGGCCAAAATGTTCAGTTCAAGAGGGCCTCGAGGTGGCTATGTCCACCTTTAATATCCTCTCTGTGAGTGCACTAAGAAATGTGAGAAGTTGTTTTGTATTGTGTGAGCCAATAGTCATACGGTGATACTGGTACCTACTACTGTAAGAGCCCTCTGCCCAGTCATGTTCTTCTTGCATATTTTAAAGATGTTGAAGCTGGCCTTGTGAATAAGTGAATATTCTACATGCCCCCTTTGCTTCAAGCATCATTATTTTCTAAGAAAGAAAAGAGGAGTTTTTTTATTGAAATGTTTTTGGTTACTTATAACACCATCCTATTATAAAATATTACAAAACAAACTTACACATAATGGAGTAGTTCCTCGTTTCTGTGAAGATGTTTCATTGTAAATGATGTTGTATAAGGACTATGTCTACACTGTGACTGTGTAGACAGTCTGACATTGTTATTTCTAAATGATTCTTAATCTGCAGTTGCTGGTGCCTGGATTTCATACTGTCTAATCACATTGTTTGCCAACAAAATCTTCAGTGGCAACCTTCTGTTAAGCACTAAAATCCTGCCTCAGTCCTGCCATCACTATGTGGTAGTTGTTGGCTTCTGTTACACAATTTCAAAAAGAAAGTTGAAAGATTGAAAGTCCCATATAGTGCCTGATGAAACAACATCATTACTCACAGTTTGTTCTGCCAACAAGGAAATATAGTTGCTGAAAGATAAAACATATGCATACAGTAACATTTTGACTTAGATGTTCATGTTCATTTTTAAAAAAGAAGAAGAAGAGGAAATGCAATTTATCTATATAGTGACAATTCACAACAACATCATGAGGCTCTTTATACTGGGGTAAATATAGGGTATATAAGATAGAGTATCATACAATGCACAGTATACTGAAGGAAAACCGATGACCAGGTGATTCTTCATGAGCAAGCAATTGAAAACAGCAGGATAAAAGAACTGCCCATCAATAGGAAGACACCTACAAACAAAGATCAGGAAGGGGCAACCTTAGGGGAAAGATGAGAACAAAAAGTGGGCTTAGGGAAACTAAAGATATCACACATCTGTCACACATGTATATCTATATACATAATATCTATTTATATAGATATTATTAGAAAAAACAGATATTTCATTACAGCAGGTCATTTCTGTCAAATTGGGGTTTTTCTGTTATGTGACACAGTTCTTGCACAACTATTTATAAACGAAAATATTTACATATCTAAATGGCCTGTATTTGTATAGGCCATTTAGATATGTACATATTTTCGTTTATAAATAGTTGTGCAAGAAGTTCTAAGAAGTTCTAAGAAGTTATTGCGCAATGACAGCTAACATAGGCTCCAGACATCCAACCCGCATAAGCCGAATAAACACTCAAGACAACAGGTGGCTGAGATAAAGTGTTAAAACGATAAAAGAAAAATAGAGACCTAAAATCAAATCAGTGACCTCTGACACTTCTGTAATTTAGTGTTGCACCAATGCACAAAACTGCTGGCATGGTATAAACCTTGGTTTGGGAGTCTGGGTTGGGGTAATCAAATTTTTTATTTTATTCACTATACTTAAGACCCCAAACACAAAATGAATAATAAATATGGCTGATTAGAATAAAAATATTTATTAATAGTTTTACTAACTGTTAAAATGGCTTTTAAAATGAAAAAAAACCCCACACAACAGAAGATAAAAAGGGGAAAGATAAGATAAAGTGTGAAATTACTAATGATGATTTACAATATTTTTAATCTAGTATTTGCTGCTAAGTCTATTCAACATATTGCTCATTATTACACAAAGCAGAGCAAAGAAAAAAGGGAAATCCAGTATGTACAAATTTCTTTTTAATTTCCCTATAGAAACTCTGTGTCCTTTGCATCACCTTCGCTAGTTAATTTGAACACTTTTTTTCTTCAAAGGCACTTACACTACACTTGAGATGGGTGGTAATGAGATAAATTGCAGGACTTCATTTAAGGCACTTTTTTGCCCTTCAATCTAGTATGTGGAAGGAAGCGTGGCACTCTGAGGGGATCAATAACCCTTTTTGTTGTAGACGTGTTTCCAATAATGAGACGCAAGGAAGCATGGAACACAGGCTTAGACTTAGATATATATGCAGACATTTTCTAATTAATCTACAGATTGCTAGGTTCATTATGCTATACTACTATATGAATACCCTTCATTTAATTCATAATTAGATTTTGTTTTTTTCCATAATGTAACATAAAAAGTACAGCTTGAAGCCCAAGTAGGAATCTGACATCTAAAAGCAATGTTCTCCATTGGCTTCCTTGTGTTTGTGTATGTTTGTATGTGTGGGGGCTGGGACTGAGGTAAGGAGTCAGAAAACAGTGAAATAAAGCCAAATGTCAGTTCCAATTAAAACCAGCTAAACTAAACTGCATATTTTTTTCAGGATGTGCTTTCAACCTTGCTTTCATTATCATATGCTGCCTTCAAGCAGGTTACCCTTATCTGCATTCATCTGGAATGATTCCTTAAAGTAATGATGGCTGATGAATTATTGAGTGATTTTAGCTTGCTATCTATAATCTATAAGGGCACATTGCATTGTACGCAGTGCAACTTAAACAGATGTGAATGCCGTTCTCTCTTTGTTAACACTGCAGTCAAACATTTAAACATATTCAGTGATTTTTTTTTCCATAAGATTTTTTTTAGGCAAAGAAAAAATAGAAATAGAAAAATGATTGCAAGTTTACGTTGCATCAGAGTTTCAAATCGTACTGACCTGGACTTTGTGTTCACATTAATTTGTTTAAAAGTGAAGACTTACATCAGGTAAGGAATGCATATCTCCAGCTCCATAACCTGCATTTTGAATTTTCAGGAACAAGCTGTTAAACTCACAGCTGAACTATGAGCATCACAGCTGTAATAAAAACTGCTTCTTGTCAGATTAAAGGTGCTGCTTGCATGAAGAATGTATATTTCCATATTTCATATTCTCAAGACTATGAACTATATTAAGTGGTGAAAGTGTGTTTAAACTAAACATTATGCATTAGTAATGTTCACTATCATGAAATAAACTAGGACCCGAAATAAATTTACTCGAATCGGAGGAAAAGAAGATGAAGATTTATTTTTTTCACCAGTGGTTCTTATTAATATGATCTACGCAAAATAACACATTTGAGTGGAGTAAGCTGTTCATATGTAGTCCATCTTCATTTCTATATAACACATATCTGCCATCCTGTTCGTTAAGTTGTCCAGTGTAAGTCCAAGGAAAGGAGTCTCTAGTAGGCTACACTTTGAATCATTCTCTGTCACTCCTTTCCTTGATCTTGTGATATTTTCCACCAAGGTCAAGGAAAAGTAGGTAGCAGGTAATTTTTTGCAGCTGATCAACCTGTTTTCCTAAGGGCATTATGGAACAATACATCAAACAAACAAAGTAAAAATAAGAAACATATAGTTTTCCTGTTTTTATTTTTAACTGGATTGTGTATGGTAATCTCAATTTCTCTATCAGTAAATACAAAACATCTGGACAGTTCAGTCATTTAAAGCTTAACTTTAAAAGAAAGCAAGTAATGCGCCCTTTAAAATAGGTCATTACAAATCTAAAATTGTCCTCCCATTAATTATTTTCATTAATTTCGAAGTTTGGATTAAGTTATTTGGGGATGCAATAGCAGCAACAGAGTCACTCAGTTTCTCTGGAGTACTAAGTGGTTATTACTGAAACTCATTTAGATGCAGAGCTTGGTACTCCTGCTGGGTCTGCATTTGGCAAAGCTCATTCAAACATCAGGAGGACTGCGGCTGGATGGAGTGAAATGTACCGGCCTGTTTGGCACACATACAACCATATAAACAAGCTGGCAAAAGATTTATTTTTTTTTTTTTTGTATAATCTAGAACCAAATTAAATATAACAAAAATAACACAACGCCTTCAGAAATGTGGTGCTAAATCTAAGATACATTATATTAATTATATAAGACATTACATATTTTATATTTGGCCACAAACTATGTCTTCAGGTGCCCTACAAAGTGAAGTTCTTATGCATTGCCGGAGAAATATTTTACAGTTTTTTACAGACGCTAGGACACATTTCTCAATACTTAGGTCACTTTTGCAAAACTCTTCACACAATCCTCCTAACTGACCGTCAGCTTGGCAAAGCAGTTCATTTCACATTCAAAATGCACTACAACTACCAAAACACTTTATTCAGGTCTCAAATAAACTCATTCTTCCAGAACACTAGCAAAGGTTGACAGCCGACAAACACACTTTGTCACCCACAAAACAATGACCTAAAAAACACTAACAACATGTAGCATTACACAGTGTTTTCTTGTGTAAAACAAGGACACATCTCTGTTTATAATTTCAATATATGTTACTGGAATGAATCAGACATCATGCAGAATTCGTTAATATTTGTTTATGTATTTTTATTTTTTTGCACTAAGAAATCCCAAAATACAAGTATTTATATACACACCATCCACTGATGAACATACAATAGCAATGCTAATCAACCCGGTCTTCTCCATTTGGCCACAGGTTCTCATCCACATCACATCTAATGTCATCTAGGGCAATACACCTAGGAAAGAATCTCCTGGCATGCCTGATCCATCCCTGGCAATCTTCTGCTGATATCTCCAGGCATCCAGCATTCATTGCATCCAGGAGGGACATTTGATCATGTGGATGATGGTCGTAAACCTTCCACCGCCATGAGGAAAAGAATTCCTCTATGGGGTTGAGGAATGAAGAGTAAGGTGGGAGGAAAAGAGACTCCATTCTGGGATGGGCTGCAAACCACTCGGTGACTGCACGGGAGTGATGAAATGCCACATTGTCCCATACAATTATAAATGTTGGCTGATTCCTTCTCTCCGCATCCCTTTCCTCACCTAGCACAACCCTTCCATAGAGATCATGCAGGAACGCAAGGAGCCGTTCAGTGTTGTATGGCCCAATCAGTGGTCTGTGTAGCAGCAGTCCATCAGATATTGCTGCGCACATTGTGATGTTGGCACCCCTCTGGCCCGGGACATTCACTGTGGCTCTCTTCCCAATCACATTCCTCCCTCGTCGCCGTGCTTTGGCCAAGTTGAAACCTGCCTCATCCACAAAGATGAAAATGTGGTGCGTTTGCCTGCCTTCAATCTCCATGACTCTCTAACATAAATCCACAAGGCAACATAAGCTGTTACAGTAGTAAATTTGTATAATTGTCTTTGTGTGTGTTTGGTTTTGTTCAAAAACAGATCTGTATTTTATTCTGATCTTACCTGGACATACTGGTTCCTGAGTTGCTTGACATGTTCAGAGTTCCTCTCAAAAGGCACAGTGTACAACTGCTTCATCCTGACCTGATGTTTTTTCAGGACTCTAGAAATTGTTGTTACGCTTACACTGTGAATATTTGCGAAGGTAACGTTGTCTGCCAAGACTCTTTGTCTAATTTCAGTGAGTTTTATCCCATTGTTTCTGATGACCATATCAACAATGGCAGTTTCCTGCACATCAGTGAACATCCGTCCTCACCCTCCTGTGTGAGGTAACCGTTGAGTCCTAAGCAGGAATGCAACAACAATTACACAAAAGCTTATTTACTTCTGAAATGTGCAAATGCCCCTGCAGAATACAAGTTACCTGTTGGTTTGCCGGAAAACTCTAACAATAGATGCCACTGTAGAGCGTTGCAGATTTGGCTGCACTCTCTGACCAGCCTCTCTCATTGAGTGACCATGATTTACTACATGATCAATTACAGTAGCTCTGATCTCATCTGAGACTACAGCTCTTGATCTTCCTCTTATTCTTCTTCCACCACGCATACGTATTCCTCGCCCCCTCCCAGCCACTCTTCTTCCTCTTTCAGCCACTTCTCCATTTCTGGCTGGGTCCATGTTTACGTCACAAAACAAACCTATTCAGCAGTTGTATCCTTTTGTAATGGAATTGAAGGAGTAACACCTGTGTAGAGGTTCATCTACAATGGGAATCAGCTGTGGCTGGTTAAACTGCATTTTTAGATTTAAAATATGTTTCAATAAAATATTGCTGTTGGATTTTGCTGTCTTTTCAAGTTTTGCATTGTGTTATTGTTTTGGCCATAAGTTTAACAGTTTTGAAAACAGTATGTAAGCACATGCAAAATGTCCTGTCCGTACAAAGATTTTTGGCAGTTGTTGTGTCTGAGTGAGAAGATAATTCATGAAATTTGAGAGATGTAGTCATTGAATGCATTTTGTGCCAAAACAATGATAACTGGTCCTCAGTTTAGCCCACATAGACTTCTGTTGTGCTCACTGTGTGAGGAGTTTTGCAAACGTGACCTAAGTATTGAGAAATGTGTCCTAGCGTCTGTAAAAAACTGTAACTAACCAGCCCTATATTTATTGCTGAGAAGATGCACACAATGCTTAAGCCAGTTAGGACCTGGAACCTTAGTATCACGATGCAAGAAGACTTTAACTATAAGTCAGGAAAATTGTTAGAAGTGTAATAGTTTGTTTGTTTTGGGGGGGGTTTATTTGTTTGCTGTTTTTTGTTTGTTTTTTTCTGACTGCTTAAGTGTAGCCCTAAAACTTCAACATCACCTTATGTTTTCCTGAGGTAGGTGCAGTGTGAATGTCGAATGGAAAGTATGTGTAGTTCTGCATATCAAGCTATAAAAGCTTAGAGTTTAGCAAAAAGTATCTTATATAGTGTGTGTATACCCAGGAGAACAAGTGCAGAACCAATAATTTGTCTGTTGAAGTGAAACTAAAACTATGAGCTTAGAATTTGTCTTGCAGCTCTGACAAATTCAGAGGGATCAAGGTTGTTGTGTTATTTGACTCTTTTTGTCACTTGGACATTCAGACTCAAAAATTGGACATTTAATGACACGTCAGCATTCATTAAACAGTTTATTAACTTCAAAAGAGGTTTAGGAATCACTCCCGAAAACTACTTTTTCCTCTTGATCTTGAAGAGAATAAACTCAATGGTGACAAACTGCAAATAAAAGCTCACCCCAACCATTCGCAGCAGATGGCCCCGCCCCTCCCTGAGCCTGGTTCTGCTGGAGGCCTCTTCCTGTTAAACAAGAGATTTTCCTTCCCAACGTTGCCAAGAGCTTGCTCATAGGGGGTCATATGATTGTTGGGTTTCTCTCTATATATATTATTGTAGGATCTACCTTACAAAATAAAGGTGACTGGTGTTGTGACTTGGCCCTGTATTAATAAAATTGAATTGAACTGAAATTGAAAAGAACAGTCACTGACCATTGCATACTAATCTAATGTTTATCTCCAGTACGTTGTACATATGATAGATTTGCCACTATGGCAACATGTTGGGCATGCCAATCATGCACTGACTGACACAGCCGAGAAAGATTTTTATTTACAGTTACAGTTAAATAGAGTTTCCTTTGTATATATGAATAGCTTGTGAAAGCTGAACTATTCAACACAAAGGACAAATGCATTCCAACTGAACCCAGTATTTCAATACAAATGGTACATATTATTATTTTAATAGATTAAATAAGAGAGATGTGATAAAAGTGTCTTGTAAAGAGAACGCCAGTAGAATTTAATCCATCAACAGAAGTTAATTGCTTGGTGATGACAAATCACCACCAAGCAATTAATCTTTAGCAATTTATAAAGAAAGAAACTGAGTCAAAAAATCAAACATTATAAGATTCCCCCTTTACTTTTCTTACTAAAGTACTTTAAGCCGAGCTCTATCTGTGCCACTGTTTTCCTACTCTTTACAGTCTTTATGTCTTTTACCCATCTTATTATTTTCCTTGACCAGCTTCTGATGCGACTCTCTACTTTTTTTGTACTTTATCCATTCATTTATTTTCTTCTGCTTATCCAGTTGAGGGTCACAAGGAGGCTGGAGCCTATCCCAGTGGTCATAAAGTGACAGACTACCAGTTTGTTGCAGGATGAATTGCCAATTAACCTAACCCACAAATGTTTTAGAACTCACACCGACATGGGGAGAACGTTAAACTCTACACAGAACTTTCTTGCTGAGAGCTGATGATGAGAAACGCTGTGCTGCCCACTTTAGAGTGTTTTATTTTATTTCCAGCTATGCCTAGAAGGCAGAGTTGAGGCTGGTGGTTTGAAAGTGCACTTTAATGAAGTTGCTATGTGAAGACCTGTGAGACATCTGTTCGTGATGTTGAATGCTCTGATAAGTCTCAGAAGAAGGTTCTGTTTAGGTCATTTTGTGACTGAACCTACAAAGGCACACTGCTAGTTTTCACTACTGTAAAGATGATATGCAGCTTTGCATCCCTTTTAACCCCAATTCAGTTCAATTCAATTCAATTTAATTCAATTCATATACCAAATATATAGCAAATCACGACAACAGTTGCCTCAAGGCACTTTATTTCGTAAAGTGAAGACCCTATAATAATAATGGGCATGAGAATGACTCAGTGCATTCAGTGACAGTACCCATAACATTAAACGATGGATGGCACTGCAGCTAAATATGAATAAGACAGAAGTGCACACTGATGCATCTACAACAATCACTACGATACACCTGAGCTCCTTACCTGTTGTGCCAGTATTACAAAAACCTTGGTGTCACTTTTGACACCTGACACAGCAAACAAACATGTTATTTAAGTTGCCCGCTTGCGTTTTATGCAGATTAGGAGACTCAGTAAGGTCAGCTCAATTACATTTAAAAGAAATCCAGAGATAGCCATAGGTGCTTTTATCTACTGCAATTCATTATATGCATATTTGAGCCAGCATAGTTTAAACAAACTACTGGTCACCCAAAATCCAGCAGCAAATCTTACTAAAACCAAAAAAAGAGAACACTTCATTGTTAGCTTCCTGTCACTGTGATCATTTTTAATTTATTACATTAATTAATTCAAAATTACTACTTTTTTTAAGATTTGCTTTAAATTGACTTGTTTGTTTAAATCGAGTTTTGCATAATGATAATAAATAAACTTTGAAATCTGAATATTTTTGTTTTTGATACAACTATGACCTTGACTTTAGATTATCAAATTCTAATCAGTTCATCCCTTTGTCCAAGTAACTGTTTGTTCCACTTGTGAATGAGATTCCCCAAAGGCATTCCTAAGATATCTTATTCTGAGGATGGAACATACGGACGATTCACAGCCTGAAAATATAACAGCTCAGCACAAAGCAGCATAGTCCTGTTCTGAAGTCTGGCTATTTGTGGCCACATGCTTCCACAGTGGCTGAAATACATAGTCTCTGGATGGAAAGTGACAGCCCATAAAGAGCCTGCATCATGATGCAGTGGATGATTAAGAGGCAATGACATTTAACATGCAGTCCTCAGGAGTTTCACAAGGACACAGCAGTGTCCTCTCACTCCTTCCACTAAAGGGGTACAACAAAGCTCTCATATCTACTTCCTTCCCTGTCCACTTCAACAATGTCAGTTTGTTTGAGTGTAAGATATGGGATTGTCAGTATTCACCGAGAAGGGTAGTAGTGTGATAGAACTGCAATTTCCAAGCTGTGGGTTCTTTCAGAATTAGAAATCATTTCTCCCCCTGTGGAAAGAGACCACCTATTGTACAAATCCCTGCCTTGCTGAACCTGAGCTAGCCAAAATAGTACTGTACAGAGAGAGGACAGAGATTTTGGAGCTCTTTAGAAAAGAATACCATATGGCTGCTATTAATATCAAATATGTTTTCACAGACGTGAGTCAAAATAAAGAAAGAAGTGGGACTAATGTGTTCATAAGTGCTCACAGCTATTTTTCATTTTAGTTCAGTATAGATGGAACAATAGATGCAAGTTGCATTTGAAAAGAAGTCAGAGTCAGCAAAGCACTTCTCTTTGAATAGGACTGCATCTCTCACACAGCAAAAGAAAAAAAAAAAGAAATGGACATGTTTAAGCAAATAGCAATGATTACAGTTCATTTCTATTGTTTGCAACAAGCGAGATAGAGCACAGTCGACTGGACACATTGTCACTACTAATAATGCTGTTTCACACATACACACAAGCATACAGCATTACTTAAAATGTTTGCCCATCAAGTCAGCCGAATCAACAACATTAAAAAATAATGCAGGACTCTTTTTTCCTGAAGAGCTAACAGTTGTAATTTGAAAGTTTTCACTGATATCACATGTTAGTCTTCATCAGAAAGCACGTTCTTAATTTTCTGAATAGTCACGACTTATTATATGAGTCACTTAGTTATTAAGTGACTCATAAATTTGGCTTCCCTGAAATGAAGACAACGTGGTGCACCTCTGTAAGGCTTTGCCATAAAAAACATCTAATTGAAAACCTCCACTGGACTAAGACTCACTCGAGCATTAAGCTCCAAACACATCTGGTTGTCCAGGCAGCACACTGGTTAAGAAACGTTGTAATGGCTCTAGGTCACTTATTTATAAATGTGTTATTCTGCGATATTTACGGGGATAACAAAATTGCAAAATCTGTTCATAATTGTAAGACAGTTTCTTCAATACCTTAGCCATGTTTCAAAATGCAGAAAAAAGTTCTTTCTTTAGTAAATGTACAAGCTATCTGCTGTTTTCATGCATTTTAATTTAAGACGAATTTAATAAACTCACTCTAGTAACAGCACGCAATCTGTCAGAGTGACAATGATAAATAATTTGTTCAATTTGTACAACTTTTAAGAGACTGAAGAAGCAAACAAAATTGCACAGTAATAATTAAAATAATTAATAATATTTCTCCAGAGATACTTCTATTCTCCTTAATAGTCTTTCAGACCTGTGCTCTTGACGAACATTAAATAGAACATACCAATTCAAAAGAAAGCCCAAACCCTGAAAAGAACTGACAGCTGTATCCTTGAAAAGGCTAAACTAATCATTGCATTCTGACAGCCCTGAAATGCCAGACGTTCTCAGGTATTATTTCTTTTATGCTTTTGTGTCTATATACATTAAAGAGCAAAGTGAATGTCAGGCTTACAAAAATACAAAATGTGTTTTTACAGTCAATAGACTGGGTAAAATGTATTAATTAGGAACCACTTGGCAGACTGGCTATTGTACCTGTTATTTCATCCACGGCACATTATCCGAATGAGAATCCATCATTCCAGAGAGAGGGGAGGAAAAAATGTGATGGTCGGTATATTTACATGGTCTTGTTGCTCAGTATCCTCGTATTTATTAGGGAGCATGAAAGCCTCACTGTGTTGCTCTCTACAACTCGCACTATTCATTACTCCTCAAGTTAGAGAATGTGGATAATTTCATAAAAGACATTTCTAACATGAGGTTTAGTGCCGCACATTTTCATTCATTGTTTTGGAAATGCTACACAGTAAAGAAACAGAACAAAAGCTTCTTTTTTCTTCCCATCTCACATTAGCTTACACTCCTGTGGAAAAATCTATAAAGAATTAGGATAAATGTCAAAAGCATTCTGGTGAATTCATGCAGTTTTTCACAGCAGTTTTGTGCAACACACCATTTACAAATTCATAAGTTCCAGTGTGTAATTTTTAAACATACAGCAAAGGTTTTAAGAAACTGGCTGTTTAAGTTCACAAGTGATCCCAATTTTATTTTACATTAAACGATAATGACCCCACAGCCAGGATCATACAAAACTACAGCTTTAGCAGCAATCACTTGAAGCACTAATTTACTTTTTTTAATTTAATTTTTACAGGGTCTGACCTTTCCCTGAGCTACTGCAACAGTTTTTCTTTTTCGGTTGTAGATTTGTTGGTGTCATTGGAATCAGTGCCCTGTTGCTTGACCCAGTTTCGGTCAAGCTTTAGCTGTTGAACAGATGGCCTCACATTTGACACTAGAATAATCTGGTCAACATACGCTACTTCATTGTCGACTCAATGACTGCATGGTGCCGAGGCCCTGTGGCCACAAAACAAGCCCAAATGATGACCACTGTGCTTGACAGTTTGTATGATGTGTTTCAGATGATATACTGCATTTGGTTTTTATCACATGAGGCCCTATGCACTATGGCCAAAAATCTCCACTTTCGCCTCATCTCTCACAAAACACGTGTTCAGGTTTTTCCCTAATTGTACTGTCGTGAATTTTAACCTTTAAAATTTAACTGAGGCCTGTAGAGTCAGAGAAGTAGCTCTTGGTCTTGTCGCAGTTTCTCTGAATTTTACATTTGAAGCATTTAAAAAAGGCTATTTGGATGAAAGAATTGTTCATTCAAGGGTGCAAATGACTTTTGAACTAAATGATCTAACATTTTACCCTGATTCCTGCCTGGGGTAATACAAAAGACATACCACACACTTAATTTCCTTATTTTAAAAAAAATACCCAACTAATTTTCCCACAGCCGAAGCAGCTCAGTAAAGAATATTAAAAACTGTTATGACCCTCTGCAGGAAGCACTAGTCATACAGCCATACAGTTTACATGTCCTGTTCTCAAACAAACTAGATAATCCACAAAAAGTTGTAACTGTCGAAGAGCATTAACCTTTTCTTGTGAAAAACAGAAGTTTTGTGTCAATAATTAGATTATTGCCACCAAAATGGAAAGCCCCTTTGATATCGCAAGACAGGTTTAGATACTCTGAATGACAATGGACTCAACAACTGTTCTCACAATTATCTCATTTCTTCTTATCCTATACATTTTTACCATTATTTCTTTATAACTGAATTCTGTCCTGCATTAAAGTGAAGAATTAAAGTTTTTGATTGTACTTTGTGAATTAAGGGTAGCGTGTATTATGAAAGAGAAATATTTTTCTTTTAATAGACACACCATATAGTACACAGAAAAAGTGAAAGAAAAGAACTATTTACACAGCACTGCACATAAGAAAACATATGGACTAGTGTGAAAAACATGAAAGTTATTGGCATATTACAGGCACTATGAACTAGGTTGTGATTCACTGGAAAGCCTGTTGCTCCTGATCCTAATGTTCTCCTTTGCAGTGTAAAGAGGGGAAAAAACAGTGTTTATCCAACAACCATCTTAGATGTCCATAGATGTCCTAAATCATTTTCAAACATTATGAAATAATGAATGAATGAATAAATGAATAAGCAAAGGTATTTTTGGTATACACGAGTTTTAAAAAGTATGTTTTGAAGTATCACTTTGAGCCAAAGCAACTGAGAAAAAAAGTGTAATACTGTAACACGCAGATGCCTTGAAGCCAAAAGCCAAGATTACGCGTCACCCTTTCCTTGAAAGTGAAAGTGTGGAGTGAATGCACCATGCCAGATGTGGACATGGGATCAGAGTTCACCTATCTCTCCCTTCTAATAAGTTTTTTTTTTTTTTTTGACTGAGGAATTTGTGCAATCGCTTCAGCGAGGCTAAAGCACAAGGAATCAGTCACTAAGTCAAAGTCACCCCTCAGAGAAAAGAGACAGATTGGGTCAGTATCACTGTCAACCTTTATAAAGCAACAGACAGGAACCGTGGACATCTTACTGAATCTGTCTCATCATTTCAAAATCATTCCTACAGAGATTGTCGTGAACTGATTAATTTAAAAAGAAATAAATTATTATGAAAATTGAGCAAGAATCATGTCGTTAAAAACACCTCCACATATAACAGTATCGGAGGTATTTAACAAGGTATTCATGTATGATATGTAATAGGATGGTCTAACAAATGACCAAAGCAAATGACATTGGACGTTTTAAGTTATAGTTGTGTAAGCAGGAAGCTAAACACATTGTTTATAATCATATTCACCATTTTAACTCTCATTACTCCAGTGACAAATATAGCTGCTCTACCATGAAGTCATAATCTCAGTTATAGTGTAGTCAATATTGATCTCATGATTATTTCAAATGATTGCTAACTTTGTGCTTTGGAAACACATTTAGATGGCCTTTAATAAATAAATAAATAAAAACTTGTGTTTTTAAAGTGGATCCCTAAATACTTAAAAATAAAATTCACCTAAAAAAAATGAAATGTAGAATTAAAAATATAATTTTGCAGCCTAATGACTGGCTGTGTTCAGTACTGTAAAAAAGATCAACTCATATTAGTTAAATCTCAGAAGTTTGAGAAAAAAAATCATAATTCTGACTCTTTGCTCAGAATAAAAAAAGAGGTGTCACCACTTTTTTTTTTTTTTACCCCCAGTGGCCCTAATCCTCTTCCATAGGCCGCAGCCTCAGTTTCTACCTTTTCATATTGCTAAAGTAGAATTACTGTGTCGATTGCTGCAAAGTCTTTTTGTGCTGGTTTTCATCTTTCATCTTTATGTTGTTGACTTTGTACTCATACCTAAATACTAAGAGAAAGATCATATGTGTGTCATCATTAGCATAGGAATTTGCGTTGGTGTGTGGAACTGGAGCCTAAGGTTCATGTTGTTAAATGGTGATTATGTGACCGTTCATTTCAGGACATTTTACAGAGTAACACAAGTAATGTAACAAGTTGTACAATGAATTCATTTCTCCTGTGAATAATTAACTAACATACTGCATTACTTTGAAAAAAAAGTGTTCTGTGTAATATGTGCAATACTTATTTTGAGTAATGAATCTCAGTCTCATACTTTGATGAATCTCAAAGTGGAGCCAATGAAAACCTAATGAAAATCGATAAGTGAATCTATAAGGAATCGAATCGATAAGTGAATCTATAAGGAATCGAATAGATAAGTGATATCGATAATGGAATCAGACTCACTAAGTTATTATTAATTTCCATCTCTAAATAACAATTCTTTCCATGTAAAACAGTGGAACTGGCAGTGATATTTTTAAATGACCTACACAATGGATGCTTAGTAGTAAGTAAAAAAGGTGGGTTCACTAAAATATATAATATTGTAACCTGATGTCCAAACTATTTTGACATGAATAAAGATGCTCAGAGTAAGTCTCTTGTGGTGTTCAGGTCCTCAACCCCTGTGGTACAAATATGGGTCTGGAGAGGATACAGTAACACATCACAGTGCACCACACCATCACCTTGCAACTACATGCATTGGTTTAAATTTTGCATCTTGACATTCGTGGGTATTATTCACATGACGTCCTTGATTGCATTAGCATACAAGAGAAACACTCTAATCACTAAGCCATGTGGACTTCAATCAGAAGAAAATGGACATAATAATAGTGTTTTTTAATAATCCTTTTTTTTAGCATCAGATGCAAAACACATGAATTTAAATCATGTTTCAGACTACTTTGAGAAACAATGCATGAGGACATTACAGCTGCCTGGTCAGGTAGAAACGTGTGGGGTTTTTGTGCAGCATCAGGGATTAATACCACCCCCACTGAGCTGAGTAAGTACCTATTTACCCAGAGAGCAGAAAGGCAGTAACCTAAATACTGCTTATTTTGCAGTTCTGTATGGACCAAAATCCCTGCAAGAGGGCAATGGAGGGAAAAGGGGAAACAAAATAGAAAGCAACAGAATAATGTCTTCTTTCTCATTTTGCCTGTGGAGTCCCGCCTCTGAGTAGTACTGCTTGTGGTTACTGTGATTTACAGAGCACTTCCAGTGGAGATCCATTAGCAATGAAACAACATACCCTCGATCCAGGAAGTGATTTATGTATTCAATAAGCCTCTCTGGTACTCTGGCTTTCATTCCTTGCTTTGCCTCATTTCACATTCTTTTTTGTGACAGCAGCAGTATGACAAGTAACGGTACACAATGTAGGAAGTGCAATTTACCAGGTGATGCGATTGTATTCTCACCTACGTAGGAAAACACTTACGTAGGTGAGAATACAATTGCACCAGTAGCCTTTCTCTAACAAAATGTTATGTTAGTTGGTTTGCACTGATAGCACATTGTGTCTCTGTGAATTTTAAAGAGACTAGTCGGCATCAATACCTTAAATTTGCGAGGTTCACCTGTGAGATTGATTTTGTTGAACTGACTTTTTTAAAAACTATACGGTGCTTTAAATCATCATCCATATCGATTGAGATTATCATCTTCATTTTGAACACTGGTTAATGCTGTTTTGGATATTGCACTCTAGTGACTGAGAAAGTCATACAGCACTTGATCAAATCTGTTCTCTTTATTTGTCTACTCTAGTGTCACAAAGGCTTCATTAAGTAATAGCTTTAGTGCTGTCAGAGTTAATCTCGTTAAAATGACGTTAACGTCATAACTGCATTAATGTGCATGGGGCTGCACGGTGTCAACGTGTTAGCACGGTTAGCTCGTTAGCGCCGTCCAGCCACGAGCCACGATAACTTGCTAATAGAGATTTGCTGCGTTAATGCGGTTATGGCATTAACGTAATTTTAACAAGATTAACGCTGACAGCACTAAATAGCTTAATACCCGTCACTGCAAATTAGTGAAAAAGAAAATTGAAAAAGAAGTTGCTCATTACCATAAAATTAGGTAAACGTAAGTCATATGAAGTACAGCACATCAGTGTTGGTCAAGTTACTTGAAAATAGCAATTAGTTACTAATTACTGATTACTTCTCCAAGAAAGTAATCCCATTACTTAACATGATACACAACCTGAATACATAATAAAGCAACAGACCTTTCAGCCCAGTTGTATTTTTTCTGCATAATCCAGCATACAAAATTGAATCAAATGAAAAAGTCTCTTTTTAAAAATTGTTTTATTAGTTTTAATCTTTTAACTTTATGCACATTGCATCAAGCAAAATTTTAATTATATGCAACAGTCTTTGACCTGAAGACATTTGTTTAACATTTAAACCTATTTTCTGCATATTCCAGCATATAAAATAAAAATAATTTTTTGTGGTTACGCTCACTCTTTCAGATAGATGCAAGTAAAACACAAGAAAAAATAAATAAAGATTTAGCAGCACTAAGTCCTGTTGCTCTTAAATCTATTTTCACCTGTTAAGCAGGAGCGGAGTTGGTGGAGGTTTGCCCGATGCCGGCCATGTCAGTGGGGGGATCCGGGGGTTTCTCTGTGAATTTCACATTCCCGTGCTGGCTTGCGAGATGCTTGCTCATATTTGAAGTTAAATATTTTGCTGTAGAATAAAGTTTTCTTTCCACTCAGAGTTTACAGCAGATGTTAATGTTTTTGTCACTTTTTACGGATTCAAACTCAAAGTAATGTCAGTACTTCCAAGCTTTAAATGCTGCATGGTCGTACTCTCTCCCGCACTCCATATTATCCACTGTTGATCTACACTTGTCTGTTGCTCCATGGACGTCGCACACTTGTACGTTATTATAATGAGACATTCTCACAAACAAAATCACGGTTTAGTAACGCAGTAACGGAAAATGCTTACGGGAAAGTAACAGTAATCTAATTACTTTTTTGCAATAGTAATCCCTTACTTGGTCGTTGTACTGGTTGTTACTTGAAAAAAGTAATCGGATGACGCATTACTGCCCATCTCTGCAGCACGTAATGTACGCATCATTATTTTTTTAGTAAAAGTTAAGTTTGAAAAAAATTGCACAACCTTGCTGCTTTCATAGGAATTAGGAGGGTGAGCAGAAGCCAGGTACTGCTTATCAAATACAGTTGATTAATTCACCATAAAAAAAAAGTATGAGCACCTCTATAAAAGCTGAATTTTTGGCAGTTTCCTAGTCTGGAGCATTCAGGTGTGTGTTAACACAGTGTCAAGGACAAAAGACATCAACAAAGATCTTAGAGAAGCACTTATTGCTGCCCATCAGCCTGGGAAGGGTTATATTGCCATTTCCAAACAATCTGAAATTCATTACTCCGTGGTGAGAATGAGTATTCACTACTAGAAAAAGACAGCTGCCAATTCTCCCAGGAGTGGAAATCCGAGCAAATTCACCCCAAGGTCAGACCCGGCAATGATCAGAAAAACTACAAATACATAATAATGGATTGGATTTATATAGCACTTTTCAAGGCACCCAAAGTGCTTTACAATGCCACTATTCATTCACACACTGGTGGAGGCAAGCTACGGTTGTAGCCACAGCTGCCCTGGGGCAGACTGACAGAAGCGAGGCTGCCATATCGCGCCATCGGCCCCTCTGGCCAACACCAGTAGGCGGTAGGGTAAAGTGTCTTGCCCAAGGACACAACGACCAGGACAGAGAGCCCAGGGATCGAACCGGCAACCTTCCGGTTACAGATGCGCTTCCCAACTCCCTTAGCCACGGTCGCCCCAAGATAAGAGCTACATCTCAGACTGTACCACCATCTATTAGGTTGTTAATATTAACATATATGATAGTGCAATTAGAAAAAAAAATGGAACTAATGTGGCTTGTTTGAAAATGGTTTCCAAGGAGAAATCCTCTTCTCTCCAAAAAGAACATGGCAGCATGACTTCATCTGAACAAACTTTAAAACCTCTGGAACAATGTGCTTTGGACAGGTGGGATCAAAGTGATGATGAAAATGTACAGTGCCAGTATTCTGGAGTCAAATGTAAGGTCATTTGTCTGACAGCTAAAGCTATGCCAAAAACGATGTCTAGCAGTGATCAAGCAATGATTCCAATCACACCAAAAAATCTACAACAGAATTGCTGAAAAAGAAAAGAAAGTGTTGCAACGGCCCAGTCAAAATTTCAGATCTCAACAAGACTTAAAGGTTTTGGCATAATTTGAAAGAACTGTTCATAAATGGTTGTCTGCAAACAGCAACAATGGGAAGAAAAGTGGTGATAATTCCTGCACAATGATAAAAAATAATCAGGTCTCATCTTATCTTAAAAAACCCTCTAGTACCATAGAGCAATAGTACCCAATAGAGCGTTTTCCTCTGATTTACTTGTGGTTCTTAGGGTATCTAAAAGTATAATTGTCACGGTCTGCGGGGCAAATCGAGCGGAGCAGACACAGGCGAGGAGACAAAACTAGAGATGGACCGATCCGATATTACGTATCGGTATCGGTCCGATACTGACCTAAATTACTGGATCGGATATCGGAGAAAAATAAAAAATGTAATCCGATCCATTAAATATCACGAAAGCACCTCACAAAACTTGCAACACACCCTAACTTACCTCAGGTTAGCACGTCGGAGCAGTATGCATCACGTGATAGAGCGGCTGTGGCATGCGGGACATGTCAGTGGTCTGGATAGCATTTGGAGCTTCGCTAGCAACTCGGCATTTCATCTCCGACAAAGTTATCCCGAGAGAAGTAAAGCAAGTGTGTAAGTCCATCTCTGAATGTTTGTAAAGCATTCCTGCGTTAAGCTTAACAAGCGACTGCCTCTCCTGCTGCTACTTCAATGGTGAAACTGCTTAACGATCAGCTGATCGGCTTTTCTGTCGCGAGTCCGTGTCTCTAGTTTGCTTTTGGCCCACTTTGCACCAGAAAGAGGAAACCAGCGGCTGAACAACAGCAGAACGTTTAAGCTTGATCAGCTGTTGTTAGAATGTATTTAATATTACTTTCTACTCCAGGATCTTTTTCTACGTAGCTGACGCTGGTAACTGTGCAGGGGCGGATCTAGCAAAGTTTAGCCAGGGGGGCCGATAGGGCATTAACAGGGAAAAGGGGGCACAAAGACATAATTTTCTTTCTTATTCTCATTTAAAATGTCGAGCTTTTAATTATTTAATATTTATCTGAATCTTACACCCAAAGTTTTAATCTGATGTAAAATGTATAGAAGTCCATTATTGTATATAGTAACTGTTAAGTCTAATATACCCTAGTAAGCTATAGTACTTTTTCCTTTGGGAAGGTACCATCTGTGCAGTCTGCAATTTTGTTGAAGAAAGATGTTGAATCTATTTAATATTTCTTGAAAAATAATTGATTTCTGTGCATTTTTTTTTCACACTGCATCAAATTAAGGTTGATTACGTCGATTAAGCATCATGAGGTGGAGCGTGAGGGGTGGTTCCCTATTTTTTATTTATTTATTTTTGTTGTTGCTGGGAGTTGGAACCCTATTAGTTAGGTTGCTTAATATTTATGCTAAGTACTCTTTAAAATACCAGAATAGGGAGGATGGTGCAGGTTTGAGTTTATTAGATTGATCAGTATTGCTGAACTATGAAATATTTTTTTTGCATACAGGTATAACAGAATAGCTTTAGTGTAGTTGTTGTTTTAAACTTGAGTATGAACTTATACAAAATGCAGCAAGATATTTGAAAAACCGTTTTGTTGATTAAAAAACATTATATCGGATTCATATCGGTATCGGCAGATATCCAAATTTATGATATCGGTATCGGTATCGGACATAAAAAAGTGGTATCGTGCCATCTCTAGACAAAACTGAACTTTAAACAAAAGGCAAGCCTTTATTATGGCTGAAACAAGGTGGCATGACAGCAGGGACAGCGGCTAAACTAAACTAGAGAAACTAAGACTCAACTACAAAGATTGTGAAGATTCTGACTGTGATGACATGGTGGCAGGTAACACAGATGACATGACAATGAACAAAGGGAAACGGAGCACTTAAATACACATGTGAGGTGATCAGGAGAACTGGAGACACATGAGGACACAGCTGACTCGAATGAAACATGATGATAGCACAGGGGAGAGTAACACTGGATACGCTAACATATGAGACTTTCAAAGTAAAACAGGAAACATGACAGACACAGACTAGACACTGATCTAAAACTTGAGAACAAAACTCTTAACCAGAACAACATGGAAACTTAGGATTATAATGTTAAAAACAGGACAATTAAAGAATCAGAAAATAAACCATAATACATAAAAAACACCAAAATACAAGAAACTGAAAATGCTGTGTCAAAATGACCCAAAACCATGACAATAGTGGGAAGCAGAGCCTTCGGCTTTCAGGCCCCTCTTCTGTGAAACCTCTACCAGAGGTTTCATCCTGTTAAAAGGGAGTTGTCACCAAAATGCTTGCACATAGGCGGTATTCTGACTGTTGGGTTTTTTCTGTTTTCTCTGTGTTATTGTAGGGTCCTTATCTGACAATATAAAGTGCCTTGAGGCAACTAGATCTAGGTGCTAAATAAATAAACCCAAATTGAATAAAATTAGAAATTCCACCCGCTGCTTTGGCATTTTGGTTCCATTTTTGTTATAATTTCAAGACTTGGTAAGGGCTGGCCTTTTTTTGTTGTCATACACACATAAAACCTTTTGTTTTTTCATGACTTTAACCCACACACTAGCAAAGGCTCACAGTTGTAACCTTGTGTTTGGACCATATATGCAAAAAGACACTAGACCTTCTTTTTCATTTTTTGAAAGGTTTGTCCTATCTAGGCAATAGAGTATATGGAACTGATTTAAATAACTTAATCACCCTGTCAGCATGCACTTCACAGCGGCTGTGGCAATCAGCTGATAATGTTACTGCTCACACACTCTCAGCAGAGAGTCACTCATTTCCCATTCACTTCCCTGTGTGCGGTCACAAATCACACACAAGGCCATCTTCTAACATGGAAGGTAATCTTATTTTATGAATTATGCTGAAATTTGTTTATCCTTGTTATGTATATGAGTTAAAGTAATGCACAAATATTTGTAGTAACTCTCAGACATGATTTGGTGACTTCTGACTGTAGGTGCAGCATGTAAAGGACTTGAAATTGCCAGAGTAAAAAAAAATGTAAATATTCTAATTACCATCACGTTAGGGAACCCAATAAGCCTCTAAAAATCAAACCACGGCAAGGATGCACAAACAATAACAGTTCAAAAGAGAGGCCTCTTTTATCATCACTCTACACAAAGCAATTAACTGTTGGGTCATACACAATAAACATAGTAAAGAACAAACGTGACAGCCTCTGTTGAAGTACTGCAATTAATTATTTTCATTATCTGTTGACTTGGTGGTTATTTTGCAATCATTCAGTTAATGCCAATCACAACTTTGCAGAGCCAATAAGGCCTTTAAATGTGTCATTTTGATTGGCAAAGGAAAGCAATTAATCAGCTATTTTGAGGCATTGTATTGGTTTTTCCTCAAGAAATAAAATGATAAAACCTTTTTGTTAAATGGCAAATATTATGCTAACTAGGCACTGATTTGGAACTGATTTTAAAAGGAAAACAGCAGAATTGATCTGAACTCATTCAAACAAGTTAATTGTGAAAGTTTTAGAATAATAATTATTTACTTTTAATACAAGAATGCAATATCTAGATTACTCTTGTTCTTTTGGCTCATCACTTTACAGGTTGCCAAAACAAGAAGATGATACAGTATGGTAGCAACCTGTTCTGTCACATCAACCCTCTGCATGTCCTCATTTACTACATCGTAAATCTTCTCTGTGGTCTTCATTCTTTTCTCCTCCCAGGCTGCTCACTGACACCTTATCACATGCATGTCTTTTCTACATCCACAATGACGCAGTGCCACTCCTGACACTCACTATACTTCTACATCAGCACTCTCAAAGTAAATATCACATCTGTAGTACTCTTTCGCAACATGAAACTATACTGCTGTTCACCAATTGTCACTTCTCTTCTTAACCCAGCTTCAACAGTCTGTCATTTTCATGGTGTGGCTCATCAGCTTTATCCCTTTTTGCTACAGCTCTGCACATCACCCATTTTATGAAAATCAGTACCAGCCATCTTTCCTTTGCTTTCCTCAGGCATCCTCTCACTCTCCAGAACTGTGTTAAACAACCTGTTCAAAAAATCTACACCTCATACATGAACAACTATGTCATTTGGACCAACCGCCTTTTTGCTTTTCTTCTTTAGCTGGCCTCACTTCCCCTGTAGAGAAATGGTAAAGATATTTTGTTCCTATATAATCTGTAGAAATCTGCAAAAATAAACTTTTTGTCTTGAAAACATTTTTTTTTAATGTTTAGGTTGCAACAGTAAAAGTAATCATAAAACTAAAACTGGCCACATCATGACATTTCTAGCTGGGAATATTGCAAAGAAAGCAGCACACAAGTGAGAAGGATAAAAGACAGAAGGAGGTCCATTGAAGAGGACTGGAAACGGAAGGAGCAAGTGCATAAGAAGTGGCAAGTGAGGGCCAGGCAGCTAAATTCTGCTGACTACTCAGGTTTCAAACAGCTGGGTAGGGGAGCTCAGCACTCTTTAACATATGGTATCACTGAGCAATTAATCTACAGAGGGAAAGTATGGAAGGACAACAGAGAGAGGTAAAAAGAACTGGCAGAAGGGGTCAAGAAAGTGAGAAATCAGCAGAAAAGATTTGAGGAAGAAAGAAGGCTGCTTACAGTAACACCCATTAATTTCCCAGAAGACAGGTGCAGGGGATATTAATCCAAATAAGAGAGGTAAGCTTTGCCAGTTTTCAGCTCATGCTACAGCCAAAGCTCTGCATATTCCACCCAGCCAAAGGCTTTTAGATGTTTCCCATTACAACCGAGACAGGGCTGGATTTTAATGGCCAAGTTGCGAAGGAGGAACCAGCCTGTTACTCACTACTAAGTGGCTTCCAACCCAGTTCAACATTAAGTATAAAGACTTTTGATGGTTTTTCCTCATAAATACTTGGAAAGACATACAGGGGCAACACTTTTTTTCTGGTGTGAAACAGTAACAAACTTAAAAGCAGTGAATATTTAGCTGCTAAGCACCTACGTCTGAGTTCTTTCCTTAAGTGTGAGTGGAAAACTTGACATTTTTCTTTAATAGGACACATTCTTGTTATTATAGTCACTTGAGCCACTTGCCAGAAAAATTTAATGAAACCCTTAATATGAGCACAGAGCTTATTTCTTTAAGAGCACAACACATCAAAGTGAATAAATATAGCCTGACTGTCTTCACTTGTTTAACACTTAACTTATTGTATTTCATTCACCGAAATATCCATGAATTGGATAAATACAAGCATGAACTACAGAGAGGAACACAAAGACAAGCATTGCACTAACTACTGAGCACTTACAAGACTTTTCCTGTTCCTATTTCAAGAGATTGCTGTGTTGTCATGAAGCACAATGAAGCTATATTAGCTGCTATATCCTCAAACTGATGTGTAAACAATGATGTGTAAGTTTGAGGTGATTTTTTTAAAGTTATCGAGTTTGTTTTCTATGTTATTCGTTATTTATTGCTAGTTTGAGTTTCTAATTGCTGTTTTAGTTTATGTATTGAAAGTCTACTATTTCATATATACTATTAATACTAGTTTTTCTAACATTAAGTATTTTGTTCCTGTCTTATCTATATTCTAGTAATGAGTCTTAGTCCAGTGCTGGTTTCTTAGTTCTACATTTTGGCAAATCCAACACTGAACCAGTTTCACGAAACTTAGCAAGCAGTTTGCTAACTGTAGCATGGGAGATGGGTGGTCTCGTAGGGTGTCTTGCATTGAAATCTGCTGCAATGACTGCGTTCACCAGATATCAACACAATTTCGATCCACTCCTCACGTGTTAACCTCTTCGACATGTCAATGGCTGTGAACAAAGAGAAACTTGTAAATAACTCATGAAAGAGTAAAGTTACGTTGAAACCAAGCACACCATTGTTTTTCTTGTGACATTACCAATAAGTTTGATGTGTCACATGGCCCTCTTTCTATTGAAAAGTTGTATCCAAGATGGCCGACTTCTAAATGGCCACCATGGTCACCACCCATCTTGATGAGTTTGCCCCCTCACATATACTAATGTGCCACAAACAGGACTTTAATATCACCAACCATTCTAACTTTGCTAGTTTTGAAGTCCAGTTATTGGAGATGACTGCTTCCACGACCACTTTATGTGTGTTGGTCTATCGACCGCCAAAATATAACAAGTGTTTTATTTCGGACTTTCCCGACTTCTTGGGTTCCGTTCTTTTTAAATATGATTCCATTCTTATTCTTAGTGATTTTAACATACACATCTGTTGTAAGAATGACCTGCTTGCTAAAGACTTTCTTGCTTTAATGGACTCTTTTAACCTCCTTTAATGGGTAAATGAACCAACCCACGTTAAAGGCCATATTTTGGACTTGGTCTTTACGTATGGCCTGGATATTTGTATTAAGGATATAAATGATGCTGGGATTTCAGATCATTTTCTAATTTCCTTTGATATTGGCTTATCTGCCGCTGGACTGCAGCCTGGAGCACTTTCTCGTCCGCTACGCGTACTCAGCTCTGAAGCTGTGTCAAAGTTTGCTGTGTCTTTTTTAGATTTGGCGCCTATAATTCCTGACTGCTGCTCAGTTATGCTGATACTTTGCTATCATTATTTTCATCTATCTCTGATTTGGCTGTACCTGACGACTGTTCTCTCTGTTCGGTTGATGGTTGTGCTAATATCCTGTTATCTGTTTGTTCTTTTATTCTTGATTCTGTTGCTCCCATCAAAATGAAGCGCCCTAGAGCCTACTCTCGTTGCTGGCTAAATGATACTACACGTGCCTTATGACGTGTCTGTCGCCGTGATGAGAGGAGGTGGAAAAAAGATAAACTTCAGGTTTCTTATGATATGTTATGGACCAGCCGCTCACAGTTTCAAACTGCTGCTAGAATGGCTAAGGCATCTTTTCTTTCCAAAGTCATTTTGGCTAATGGTCACAACCCTCGTATGCTATTTAAAAATTTTAAGTCTGTTGTTAATCCCTGTCCTGATATGCTTTTACTGTATTCACAAGCTCTTTGTGAGCGTTTTCAAATTCTTTTTTTAGATAAGGTTTCATCCCTTAAGCTTTCCTCTTCGTCTGCCTCTTATCCTGTCTTTTCCTCTGAGTGTAATTCAACTTTTCATCAATTTGAGCCCGTGTCGCTTTCGACTCTGAAGCAGCTGGTTGATCAACTGAAAAACACCAATGCTGTGTTTGATATTCTCCCATCACGCATTGTTAAGGGCTGTTTTGATGTAATTGGACCGAGCATTCTATTCTTAATGAATTTTTCTCTACTCTCTGGATGTGTCCCACTGGCCTTTAAGCATGCTGTAGTCCAGCCTATTCTGAAAAAAAAAGAATCTTGATTGTTATGATCTTTTGAACTATCGACCAATCTCTAAGCTTCCGTTTCATTCCAAGATCCTGGAGCGACTAGTTCTTTCTCAGCTTCAGGCATACTTAGACGCGAACAACATTGCAGAGAAATTTCAGTCTGCCTTTAAGCCACGGCACAGCACTGAAACGGCCTTGCTTAGAGTTCTCAATGACCTATTTGTAAGCACTGACTCTGGACGCTCTGTGGTCCTGGTTTTTTTGGACCTTTCCTCTGCTATTGATATGGTTGATCATAACATTCTTCTACTAAGACTTGAGCATACTGTGGGTATAAGAGGCACTGCCCTCAACTGGTTTAAATCTTATCTTGCTGACAGGTCTTTTTCGGTTAATTTGGGCAACTTCTCATCTTCCTCGGTACCTGTACACTGTGGTGTGCCTCAAGGATCTGTATTAGGCCCTATTCTCTTTTCGCTATATCTGCTCCCTCTTGGAGCAATTTTTGAGAAGTCTAATTTTGCCTTTCATTGCTATGCTGATGATATACAGATTTATTTTGAGATTACTGACGATCTTGCTATGCCTTTTCACTATTTTCGTGAATGCATGCGTGAGGTTAAAGGTTGGTTCAAGAGTAATTCACTTGTCCTGAACGAAAAGAAAACGGAGATCGTGGTGTTTGATAGTAAAATCCCTCGTGACCAACTGTGTGCTGCTCTGATGCCTTTTGCTAGCTCTCCTTCTGATTATGCCAGTAATTTGGGCATACTACTGGATAGCTCGCTTAAATTTGACAAGCAAGTGTCTGCTGTTGTGAGGTCTAGTTTTAATCAGCTGCGCCTCATTTCTAAGGCTAAGCGCTATATTCCGCACATTGACCTGGAAAAACTCATTCATGCATTCGTGACTTCCAGGTTGGACAACTGCAACTCTCTTTACATTGGCCTTTCCTCCACCCTTCTCGTTAGATTGCAGACTGTCCAGAATGCGGCGGCACGCCTTTTGACAGGTAGCAGGAAGTTTTCTTCCATCACTCCTGTTCTTGCTGGCTTGCACTGGCTTCCAATTAAATACCGTATTCAATTTAAAATATTACTTTTCACCTACAAAACCATTAATAATTTGGCGCCGAGCTACCTCAATGAGCTTCTCAGGTTACACACTCCTGTCAGAGCACTTAGATCTGCTACCCAAATTCTTCTGGAGCAACCTCGTTCTCGGCTGAAGTCTCGCGGTGACCGCGCATTTGCTGTAGCTGCCCCGGTCTTATGGAACAACCTTCCTGCTGCTATTCGGGCGTCTGACTCTATGCCACTGTTTAAATCACGGCTGAAGACTTATTTGTTTAATCTTGCCTTTCCACCTAGTTAACACTTGGTGTGCGTTGGTACATTTTTATCCGTTATGCTTGTGTACTACTTTTATATCTTACGATTGTCAAGGTTTTTATAATTGATACGTGCCAGGTCCTTTCTCTTTTCCCTCCCATCTCCCTTTTCCTATTTTATTTTTGTCAAGCACCTTGGTTTTTTAGTGTGCTTTATAAATAAAGTTTATTATTATTATTATTATTATTATTATTCCCATGTTATTACGGTGTATCCATATAAATGGCCCACCCTGTATATTATTAGTAACTGTATTAGTCTATGTTGCTGTGTTCGCTTGTCCCTGATTTCTTATTCAGTAATTTTCTTCAGGTCTTTGTTAGTGTCCTTTAGCTATTGCCTGTTTTATCTTGAAGGTTTGTTTTCTTTTGTGTTTAATTTTAGTTTTACTTCCTGTCTTCTCCCTCCTTTGTGATTCTGTGCTTCTCCCTGATTGCTTTCCCCGGTTGTTTTTCTGCCCTCACTTGTGTCTCTTTCTCTAATTAGTGCTCTGTATATACATCCTCCAGTGTCTCCCACATCTAGTTTATCTGTTAGGTTCCTCTAGCTGACCTATGTCACTGTGCATCTTGTGTTTTTACCTTTTGGACTTTGTTAATGCGCAAATCTCATCATCAGCCTTGATTAAACAGATTGCTCTTGTTTGTTACTCCTTTGTGTCCTGCATCTGGGTCCTCTCCTAATCACTATCTCTGGCAGATAATAGAGAAGTTGGTGGAAAAATAAATGTCAACTTAAAGGTATTTCAAGCAAATTAGTTCATTAGTTGATCAGTTTAACCAGACAAATATTTAGATTTCTTAATTTATTTAATAAGGTTAATAACATTTTGATTCTCAAATGGTCACACAAGTAATAAAATACAGAAATCTCAATCATATAAATGTAACAGCAACTGCAATACATTATTATCATATGATTTGTCTGTTAAGTATCTTTGACAGCCCCTAGAGTAGCGTACTGCAAAAACACTAAATATGAGAGTGCATGAAAGGAAAAGCAAAGGCAGAAAGGGACATCCAGTTATTTTAGCTTCATGGAGTCAGTTATGAGTGACAAACTTTGGAAAGTTTTAAACTTAGAGTAAGCAGGTCATGGCTGTGGTCCCCTCATTTTTTTAAGGAGGTGGACTGAACTTCTGCAGAGTGGAATTCGCTATGATGCACCGACTGGAGTAGGCAGATATAATCAATAGAATTACATGAAATGGCAGCCTGAATCACACCACACACAACCACTGTACTGAAAACCCTAAAGGTTTGTCTATTTAAAGCTCAACTGCCCTGACACAGAAAAAGTTGTATTGCTTTATTTACTGTACGCGCATGATTCATGCAAACTGAAGCATATGCTGCAGAGGCACGACAGGCACTAAGATAATTTTAACGTTCTATTCCACCGTGTAGTTCAGAGGCGCCTCAGTTAATGAGACTCAGTCTGTCTGGTTCTGAGTCTGACTTTCAATCCACCACCCACTGAGTTCACATATTAAAATTATACCACTGGGGAAGAGTTCAGTCAGTGGAAAACAATGTGTCATTTTCATCCATATCAAATGATATGGATACAAGAAGAAAATGTTATCTTTGGGGATATCCGTTGTCATTAGGTAATTTAAGGGCGAAGTGATGTATCATTTGCCTCATCGGGACCTCCTGACGCATACTAATACCAAAACAGTTACACTTCATTTCACAAATTCTCTCTGCTCCCAGCAATACCTCAGTCAGAATTCAGTTTACGAGTTAAAAGTGCAAACATAGTTGTGAATATCAATGTGAGAAAATGTCACTTGTGGTATCACAGGAAATTTGTTAAGTTACTTTCAAGTTTGTTTTCCACCCTTGACCGGTCCTTGTACTGATCATTATCAAATCTCTGTGCTGATGTCTTCTCAGAAGTCTGCATTATAATTACTTAAAGCAGCCTTTATTAGAGATAATGGACCTTCAGAGTTCGATCACATTTAATTACAACTGACAAATTAGGCTCTAACTATATCTACACTCTACCTGGGAAAGAGAATATCAAATACAAGAACGACTGCTTCCATGCGTTGTGCATTTCATTGAATTAAACGAGGATTCGGGGAAATAGATAAGAGTTAGTCAGGAGAGGGGACACAAAAGCAGAGGTGTGGATATGAGGCCTAAAAAATTGTGCAGCAACATCAAAGCATGGTGATGGACAAAAGCATCTGAACCGTACAGATTTGGTATTCTCATTAAAATCTGCCAAAAGTTTTAAGTCTCCCCACTTTTCTTCAAACCTTAATGTGTATTTGGATGTGTATGTGTATTTGCATTGATAACTAATATATGCAGTATATATGGACACAAACTGGACATGTTATGACACAGAGCTGACTTTAGAATGTGTCATATGAATGATGATGGTGGTCTAACTTCTAACGAATACATATACATCTTTCATGGGGCTAACAGGATTGAACTGTGCATTTGGAAACCACAGCAGCTGCAAGGTTTCACATCACACTGGTTTAAGTTGAATTATGGTTTAGTCCCTGGTTTTTCTTATGTCACAAATCAAGATTGCATTTACAAGTCACAAACAAAATTCCCACTCTCAGCAGATTCATCTGAAACAACCTTCTGCTATTTGATCCTGAACATACTTCAATCTGCACAACAAAGGTGAACAAAAAGACGTCACTTTGATTTTTGAGTGAAGGAGACTCTGATGTTTATGGCAACAACAGGCAAGAAACATCTCAGTCTTGTATATTCCCGTCTGTGCATCTATTCTTGAGCAGATTGCATTACTAAAAAAAGATTTAAATGCAACTTGATACATGATAAAATTTCGTTTACTTTTGGTTCATTCTACTTAATTGTATCGTATAATCCAGTTTTGTATAATTTTCCTGATACTGTGTCCATCTCATGTAACATTTTGTGCATATTACCAGTGCAGCTCTCTCTTTATGCAAGTAAAGGCGATTTAGATGTGTTCTGACTTGGAAGCCTATTTACCATTTCCAAAGAGAGGGCGTTTGTTTGCATGGCACTAGGGAGAGCCCTAGTGGTAAAATACTGAACTACAGATTTAATGCATTATTTTTGTACACACACACACACACACACACACACACACACACACACACACACACACACACACACACACACAAGGCAACAGTGCCTGGCGCTCATGCTGGTACACAAAACATGACGATAATAAAATATGACATACATAAGTATTTTTGTCAATAAGGTCATATGAACAGAAGCACTGTATTATAGTGAATTAACACAAGTCATTTGACCTTGAAACAAGAATATGCTAGCTCTTTAGTTATGTTAAATTTATGTTAAAGTTCAGAGAAATTTCTGTAAAAGTCTGTAATTGTTTTTTAAATATTTCATCTCAGATTCTTCTGTTCTGTTTTGGGACCCGCACCTGAAAGCATCTCTGTGGTAGAATGTATATTAGGCTACATTGCCAGAAGTGCTTGTTAATATTTCTGATTTTAGAAAAGCAAAATGACTTTAACTCCATTCCCTACAGCTGCTGTAAATATAGCCAACAAAGACATACACCTGAGTCTCTAGGTAATTTTACCTCATTTTTTCAACAAGAAAGGGATGGTTATAGGCAGGGCTGCACACAAGTGGTCCGCAGGAGCGCATTCGGGGTCAAAATAAAAGATGCGCACCAGATAAGAAGTTGGAACGCGCGTTTGCGTACAGTACGATTATGACTGTTATTAGTACTGAAGGAAAATAAAGCTACATTCAATCCGCCCTGCCAGTGATATGATTCACTGCAGCTCAACTGTCAAAAATGGTATGTGTGCAAAGTCAAACACTATATGTGAGTAGAGTAAATTTGAGTATGCTCACCTGTCAACATGACAGAATAGTTTTTGCTGCACTGGTACCTGTCACAGCTGTAGCACTTTCAGTGGCATCAGAATGGCACTTTGGGTCTTAGCTCATATAATCTCTAGCTACTCTGATGGGTGTTGAGCTTGCTGCAAACTTCTGCAGTAGTGTCAGAAATGACACTTTTATTCATGGACCTGAACTGGCAGGTAACACAAACAAGAATATGCTTGCTCCACAGTTTGCTGATGTGTTACAGAACCGAGTCAGGTCAAAGAAGTCTTTGACAAGAGACAGCTTTCTATATTATAAGACACATTACTTTTTAAATATTTGCTTGAGTTTATGCAAGTTAAGGCCTGTTGAAGCTTTCAATTGTTGCAGGTGAATTCACCTATAGTAATATGCCAAGTGTGCCCCAGAACCCTGCTCATATACTATGTATCTCTACTAAAGTCATGCTGCCATACAACAGGGGTTTCCAACTCCAGGCCTCAAGGGCCGGTGTCCTGCAGGTTTTAGATCTCACCCTGGGTCAACACACTTGAATCAAACGATTAGTTCATTACCAGGCCTCTGGAGAACTTCGAGACATGCTGATGAGGTAATTTAGCCATTTAAATCAGCTGTGTTAGCTTACGGAGCTTATTTCTTCTACGGTATTCAAAAATAAGCAACTTACTTACAGGAGAGATATATTTCCTGGCAATATGGCAATCATGGATGTGGCTGTCATGCTATTTGAGCCCAAAAACTTTTAAAATGAAAGAAAGCTTCAATTTTGTAATCAGTTGCGTAGTGCTGCCTCTGGTGGCTGCACACAGCAAAAGCTGTTGGCTCACAACCATGCAGTCTATGAAAACAAGTTACTTTACACATTTATAACCATCTGTTGTTTTTCTGAATTACCATCAACCACGTCTGTGTCTCCATGTTAGCATGTCTTACGGAACATGTAGTAAATTAGGATACCAAGATAACAACTACACACATGGTTACACAATAAGTTGCTCTGACCGCTTCGATAATGCTCGACAGGTAAACTGATTTTCGGGGTAAAAAACGATGGAGGGACTGATTTGCTCTCCAAATAAAACCTTTTATTCCATTTTAATCATCTGGGCTAAAACTTCTGTCCCTCTCAATCATTCTCTTCATCTCTCTGTCAGAGTAATATGAGAGGATCATTGAATCTAACAAGGTCAAACAGATGAAGAGAAATAAGAAACCAGCCTGGAAGAAAAAAAAAACACTGATTTTTTTTTAATAGAATTAGTTCACTTTGCATTTAATTTTAGAGAATAAATACTCATCTTTTTTCAAATCAAATAATATCCTAAAACCCCTTTGTTTCATATCACTAAGTTTTCTCAGATATCCAGCATGAGAATGTGGAAAGGTCTTCACTTCTGGTACTCACAAAAATGGTTTCACTGTATTACCTACAGCTTTTAAGACACAAGTGCTTGTCTGAATAATCAGTAAAATTAATAAAAACAAGCAGACAGTTTGTGTTGAGTTTAGGACAGACAAGATTTCTTCATTACTATATACACATCAACAGGGATGAGTATAAAATAACAGTTACTGGAAAAGAAGGAGACTTTTTAAGTAATCATGAGGCAAAAAGGCTAAATTCATCCAGGATTGCTGAAAAAGCAATACTGCTCTATAAAAGGAAACAATGATTTGAAGGCATCTTCACTCTTTATGTCACCACTGACTGTTTACCCACAACAGCATTGATCAGAATATAATCAGCAAAGCATTCCACGTGAATATCAATAAAAGTAGGCAATCTAAACCATCTCAGTGTGTATACAAATATATTGCAGCATCCCTGGTGTAGGCCTACATGCACTCATCTTCAGTCAGTCCCACTTTCAGTTCCCGTGCAAGCAATTATGCATGAAGAGTTCAAACTAACCTGCTAGAGCCTTTCATGCTACAGTGAAATATGAGGAAAGAATTCCTTCAATGGGAGTTTTAAACATTTGTTTTGGGGCCTAATATGGTGTCCTAACATGAGGCTGACAAAGTTCATAAAGATGGCTAAATTAAACCCATCCCATCTTTTCATTTTTCTAGAGAATAATCGTGACCGCCTTTCTTCTTGTCCTTGCTAAAATAATTGTAATAAGTGTCCTTTATACTATTCAAGGCTTGGTCTTTTATTTAACCTGTAAATTTATATACTATATATCCTGTATTTACTGGGCCTGGATCACTATCATTAATACTCACATTTTAACTTTCAAGGTTGGCAGACATGTTTTATATTGTTATGTATGACCTGGCTTAGTTTCATTACATATGAAAACTTCCCAAAAAAATGAAGGTAATTGTCTTCTATAGCATGACTCCAGGGCACAATGATGATCCACAGTGATATGTTCATCTTGAACACTGTTTCTGAACCATGACACGATGGCTTGTGCGCTTAAACCTCTGAATGGGAGCGGTGATGCAGAACCTCATTATGTGTCAGTACTTTAAACAAACGTGGCATTTTATTCATTAAATGTGCTCATTGAGACCATCGAGATGCTTTAGGGGCAGTAAACAAGCATATACTCACTATCTTTATAGTTGAACTTCACAAGAAACGATGCCGATACTACTAGAAGTTAAGAGACTGGATTTTGTTTAAGGATTTGAAATTGTAGAGTAGGTGTGCTGAATCATCGGCAAATGATAAAGTATAAAAATCCAGCTGAGCATATAAATTTGACTTCAAAGTTGTTCATTTGGGTTTGCAAAAGCCAAAGTGTTTGTGTTTTCGACATTAAAAAAGCCAAACATATGGTTAAGTATTTGACAACAGTAATATACTATAATAACCACCTATTACTGTTCAAAGGAAAGGTCTCTTAATGCTAACCAAGTGAATTTACTTTTTGAACACCCAACAAATACTGCAGTCATGAATGATTCTCTCACTTTGCATACACGGAGATATACAGTTCATCAGTCACATCATCATGGATGCATCGTCATGTTAACTTGGGTTAAACTGAAAACACAAATACCCATTCACTGTATTTAAACCATTTCTTAATTTAAAGAAACTAGTTTAAACTAAATAAAGAAAAACAATATTAGTCCACCAAAGATAACAAGCATTTGTTGTTATTGGTGTTATTATGTGATCTGCAAACAAACATTAAAAAGCGATGCACTGGTTTGATATTGTATGGATTCGGATATTAGCAGATATTGATCGAGCCCATCTTGTTCAAGCTAACGTTCTATAAAAGGAGATTAGATACACAATGTCCTTATACTGTACATGCTCATATACACTGTGGTTTATACTTACCCATCTGACAGGAAGAATTTGGTCCTCTCAGTACAGACAATAACGCTACGGGGTTGTCTCTTCTCAATTAACTCTGATTACCAAAAAAATTGAGATCATGGGAAAAAAAGACATTTTCCATATTTAGCGTCTCCTATTGACATATCTACAGAGAGATGTGTGTACTTACTTTGGACATCATCAACAGAGGATGGCAATAATCTTTTGTTCATTTCCCTAAAGTCAGGAGCTAAAAAAAACATCAATGGTGTATGAAAAGAAATCAATAAGTGGATCATCAGTGGATAAAGAACATCAGTCTGTTATAGAGTACAAACATCAAAAATCTGTCCATAGGAATGCCACCACTGTGTGCATGTCCTGCACACATGGGAGCAGAATCAAACCTAGAACTCAAACATGTCATTCTGCTTCTTCGCTAGCTTCGCCACCTCCTGTCGGATCGCTTGCACAAGTGCAGAGGTGGAGAGGCTGCTCAGGGGCATACTGTCCATGTCCTTCAGCACCTGGGGTAGACTTTGCTGGGATGATGTGCTTGGGGCAGGTGGTGGCTGCTCCAGTGTCTGGTTATACTGCAGAGGCAGCCTGGTGGGGCTCCCCTGTGGGTAGCGAGGATGAGGAAAAGCCTCTACGTACCCAGGCAGGGGCACCTGAAAAACAAGATGAACAGGACATCAGAAATACAGAAACTTCATTACTACTGCCCACTAAAGATGACTTTGTTAGAAGACAGAATATTCGTTAGTTTTCCATCTTGCTGAGTGAACAGTTTCTCTTGAACCACTAATTTAAAAGAATGGGTGATAACGCAAAATATACAAAAAATGGACCAACGTAACAAGGAAAGTAATGAGTGTGGAGCTCTACAAAAATATTAAACTAAGATGCAACTTGATTCAAACATTGCTTCGAACAAAAATCTACTCTTGCATGAAGACACAAATTTTAAGTGTCAGCATTACACACCACAAAACTAAAAAAAAAAAAAAGGGAAAAAAAGCAAACAGTAAATTTTTTAAAAAGGTGTTCATTTAAGAAATGTGCTCAACTACCCCAGTGTTTTGTTGTGTCCACTCAACGCCAGCCATAAATTCAGTTCAGCAAATGGTTTCTAAATGACACTGGTTCTGCAAAAAGACACTGCATGAATGCATTTGGTTGAAACAGGCAAAGAGACAAGAAAAAAAAAAAAGACAAAAAACATTTCATACAAACAGGGAGAGTGCAGGGAGGGAGGGACACATAGGCCACACGGGTTGCAATAACACATCTAACAAGACAAATGGAGCCTTTCCAATTGTAATGAAAAACAAAGAACATTTAGGACTGTGCTTAACAGCTACTAAGTTAAGTGAGTTCCAGTCATCTTCAAAGTTAAAGACTGGGCAGAAAATGTGTTTTGGATCAATGTCAGTTCCATAATGAGACAAAGGACAAAAAAAATGTTTAATGGGGAGGGGTATCCCAACTACGCGACTTTTTATTATTAATTCATGTCAGTTCAGTACCACGCTTTATGGCTCTTTGGGCTTGAATTGAACTTATGGAGAAGCATTTTAATATTATCTAATATATTTTATCATATTAATAGTGTGTTTCAGGAAACTGTATGAAAATAAGAGAAAACAAAAAAAACAACCTTACATGTATGTTATGTTTGTAGCCATTCTCTAACCTGTTCAGAGTCTTGATTTATTCTTAATCCTTCAAGAAATTCATTTGGAGGAGTTTATTTTAAAGATCTAATTATTAGTCCAAGGATCTCTTGGAGCTATGGGACAACAGCTTAAGCCGGACTGTCCTGTTTAATTCCGACATCTGGTAACGACATTCTACCGCTGTACATTAATTATTCTGCAGTCTCGGGTGCTTCGGGCAAAATGAGCTTCCTTACAGAATCTGCCCACTGTGGCGGCACATCCTCGGGTTCAGGTGGATAAGACATCCAAGAGGGACTGTGGTAGGAGGTGGGCGGTGTGGACACAAAGTATTCTGAGTAACCGGGCCTCGTGGCTGGGATGGCATAGACAGCCGTGATTGGGTTTCCTGTGAAAAATAGAGAAGAGAGAGTGGCACTGACTCATTTCATTTGTGGGTTCATAGATTTCAGCTTTTCACCTCAAGCATTTTAATTTGTCCAAATATTTTTCCATTCTTGACAAAGTAATGTTGGCATTTAAGCACACTGGAACACACTGTGGGTTGCTTTTAAAATGCAAAGTCATCTCCTTGTTATGCTTACCTGAGTAGTTGGACACAGGCTGCTCTGCAGTGATAGATGGAAGTGCTGCTCTAGTGGTTGGCCCATATGGGTTGTTGTCATGTTGACTCTGCATTTCAGCGACAGATGTCTCTAAGCTCCTTCCCTTAGGCCCCAAGTCAGAAGTGGAACTAAGTTGGACAGAGATTGGAGAGGCAATAAACAAAGACATGCTGCAATACTACACCACTAGATGGCAGACACATGCTGAGTGAAAAAGTGGGCACCTTATTAACATTCTTCCCATCTCTCAATGCACTGCTCCAATATTAAAATTTACACAAGCCCTAAAATCGCGCTGGCCACAGTACATCACCCAGTGACTATCTAGTCCCTGAATATGCATTTAAATATGAATAAATGTTGAATATCTTATGGGTTTTGGGAAATACAGGCAGCAGTATGACGGTCTGTCTGCAGCTGTGCTCGTGTATATCTTCAGCATTACCGTCTTAGAGAAGTCCCAGGAGGGGGCCCAGTGCGAGGTGGTAAAGGGGGAGGAGAACCCATGGCCTCAGGAAGCTGGGTGAAGCGAAAGGCCTTAAACAGATTGTGAAAGCCATTTAGGGTTAACGTTTCTTTATTACAGGTATTAGAGAGCACAAGTGATTCTCAGCCAACTTACTGGTTCAGGCAGGCTACACTGATACATATCTGTACCATAAGATGGCACCCACTGGAGGCCTCCCTGTCCAGAGCTCATTGTACCCGGTGCACTGGTCACCACATCTGCATAAGGGAGGGGAGGCGGCGCAGGGTTGTAGTGGTTTGGTTGGTGGTGGTGGGAGTGCCTTCCAGATGTGGACTGCCCCCCTGAAGCCAGACTGAAAGCCTCCTCTAGCAGCAGGTGCATCTGCTGTCGCACTTCATCAATCGACGGTTGCGAGCTGAGAGTGGATGTCTCTGAGTGGCCTTTCAAGCCCCGTCCATACATGTATCCCCGCGGTCCCATGATACGATCAACATTTGTCTCCTCAATCAACTCTGGCTCAGTCTGAAAATATTACCGTAGGGAAACTATTGTGAACTGAGACTAAACATACTTTTGCAAAGTCTGACAACTTGTACATTTGGTAGAAAAGCCTATATTTATCTGTTTCATTTTCTTAAATAACAACAACAACAACAACAAAACAAGCAACATACAAACAAGACTGATGAGATATGCAATTTTGGCACAAGTTTAACCCTCTGAGGCCTAAGAAATTATCTGTGGTGACCCAAACCCTAATCTCAGGTTGACAGTTAAGATTTTAGCAATCAAGTCACAAAGAAATGATCATTCCAACTGAGACACATCAAAGCCTATTTTTTTCTCAAAATACAGGGTTATGATTAGAGCTTAGGCTAGGGTTAGGGTTGTCACCAGTGATGACTTTAGCCCTCAGAGAATAAAAGCATCAGTTTCACGGTAGCTTTATGCTGATGGTTTGTGGAAAGCATGCTTTGACTTTCAAATTTTTGTGATACTTTTAAACGTAGCCTTTCCACACTGAATTGTCCGGATGCTAACAGATACAAGTCCTGTAATGTATTTTGTAACTCTGTCACTTGGTTGCAAACAAAGTGCTGACTGAGCTAGAAGAGGCTGTTTAACATACACTTGAGTGTACTAGATTAATTTGCTGTAATAGTTTAATCCAATGTTGTTATGAGTTTGGTTACAGTAAGCTTAGGAGAAGGGCCACTGATACTTTATACATAACCACTGTCCTCTCAACTCTATGTATTCCACTCCCAGACTTAATCTCCTCCATCTTTTCTTACTTTCTCTTTAGCCACATGAAATCAGTCCTCATACTTAGTGATAAATTAATATGAGTTGAGGCTGTCCTACTTCCTGTGCGACTACAGACTAGTCATGGGAGACCTAGTGTGGTGCACCTCATAAATCAGCCCCTCTTGCAACACAGAACATCAGAGAAATATATCTGCAATGATGGAGCCTGCAGCTACACGAGGCCCTCTGTAATGTACAGGGCCAGGAGTTCTGAGAAAGGATCTTGTAATTTGTACTGGCCATTGTGCCATGTTTCTAACAGAGCCGAAAGGTTGGTAACAAAGACTTCAACACACTGTTTTGCTTGCGATACCAGCTAGTCATCTCAAACACCTGATCTATTTAAACTGGAAGCAAAAAGCTGCCAGACCAGATTTGAACCTGCAACAGAAGACAAAGCAACAGAATTGCATAAAACAGTAAGATTCAACATAGGCGCCCAAACTACAGCTATAAGAGCCAGTAGACCCTTTTATTTTTCTCCCATGAAAAGTCAGATGGCTGTCAGGTCAGTGGAAGTTCAGAGAAATATTTCCAGCACTGGCTCAGAATGAAAGCCCTCTTTAGGAATGGTCTGCCTGATTGCTCTTAGAAGCTCCCATGCCTGTGTTTGGTCTTCATGACAGAAAAAAGCCATACACAGAACCATAATGGACCAATAAAACAGTAGGGACATAAACCAGTCTTCCTGAGATGCATTATATATCAAAACGACAGGACCCAATAAATCTTAGCTCTTAATTATAAATGAACCACTTTTCTACCTTCAGCAGGCTGGGGCACACTTGAAACCACACCTGAGTTGAATATAACTCATTTCTAGCTCTGTTGCTGCATAGAGAATAAGGCTGAACTCCAGCAGGGATTGATTTTGATCTTTTAATTCAGTGCAAATAGGCAACCTTTTCTTTAATTACTATTAAAATGAATGAGAAACACGGGCACCGTTGAAGAGTAATACATCAGAAAAGTAAAAGTCACTTGTGCAGTCTTCTACACACAGGTTGCAAATTACCTCGTATTAATACATTTAATAAATACCAGCATTTGTTTCAGTGTTGCTAAAATGCTTTGTTAAATAAGTTTACACATAAATATCTTCCTCTGTCTTTAAGCAGGCTTTTACAAATGCTATACTCCCACATGATATGATCTCTTAATGCAATTCAGTGTAAAATGGCTGCGCAGAAACGCCTTTTAATGTGTTCTAACACATCCCTATGTCTAACTGAAGCCTTTCTCTTACAGGAAAGCTGCGTTCTCAGCTCTGGAAATACTCTGTTTGGTTCAGGTGAGGGTGCTGCCTGGGTAGAGCTTGCAGGAGGCAAGACACACGGCGTCCACTCACCCGATGTAAATTCTCCAGGTAATTACCTATTGTATTCTCTGACTGAGTCAGACATGCGCTTCTCGCATACAGCTCTGCGGGATAATGTCGAGAAAGGTTCAGGGCTGCAGTGTCAAATGTGAAAAACTGCTTTAGTCTTGTCAAGCTGCTCTTCCCCCATTTTGCTGGTAGTCTGTACAAAATTTCCTCTTGTCTTAAGTGTCCCTCTACAGCTGCACAGCAGCTTAACAATGTCTACAGAAATACGAAGGGGAAAATTTGCACTAAAATTAGCTGGAAATTTGAAAGACATGCATTCTGTTTGCCCAACACAGACAGATGAACCCTCATTATAGTTTTAGCTGAACTGTGGAAATATCTTTTACTCACAATGAAGCCTGTGGATTTTAATTCCCCATCAGAGGATCGCTTCACAGGCAGCAAGGACAAGAGTAACAAAAAGAGTTAAAATTACCAAATCTTTAATAAACTGGTGCATATTTTTTAAAATAGACTTGAACCTGTGTAGAGTTATCTTTTAACTGCTAGCTGGATGATCTAGTTGGGCAGACAGGGTCGGTGTTGAAATATAACTCACATCATAGCCGCTGTTGCGGATGCCTCTCCTGGGTCTCTCTCTCATTACAAGCAGGTCCATCTCTGTTCCTCCGGGGCTCGGACTGCTTAAGCTTTGTCTGCTTCGATAGGCCGCCTGCCCTACCTGCGAGTGCCTGCCAATTAGAGTAAAGAGTGGATTCAGTGCAAATCAAATCTGGTTTTGTTATTAACTTAAAACATTTACTCTTTCAGTTTTAATTTCCCCGCAGTGGCAAGTAGTGATGGGTGAAGGAAGACAATAAACCTTACAGTTTTTATTGAGCCAGACATTATGAACAGGGCGAGGAAAAGTATACATGCTACCTGAAATGTTAACAGAGGGATGAGATGTGATATGTTAGAAAATCCCAAGAATATCAAAGAAAAGTTCTGGGACAGATTTCAAATAATTGTTTGAAAGATTTATTTTTTTCAAAGTAAAATGGTCATCAAGTGAACACACAAACCCACTTTCTGGTTTGAACATTGCTGCTTAGCAGATGAGTGTGAGTTATTCTGATGTCTAAATGTAAAGTACAAGTACTACACTGTCATGATCCTGGGCCATGTGGGCCCAGTATTCTTAGTTTTCATGTATTTTTGTATTTTGTTCTTTATTTAGGCCATGCTTCCTGGGTTGATCTGTTACGTTGTTCCTTATGTGTTTTCCCTTCGTGACTCTTACCCCCTGTGTGCCCCTCTGTGTATTTATGAGCCCTCGTCTCTCTTTGTGTTTTATTCTATGTTTTCCCCAGCCCGTTATGTCTGCGTTCTCCCCGTGCTCTCTCTCCTCCTGTTTGAACCTCTGTGTACTTCCTGCTTTACTTTGCCCATCTCCCATCAGTGTTACGTTCACTCCTGCCGTGTCTTGTTATGATTATCAGTGTCACCTGTGTTCCCCGTGTGCATCCACTTCCCCTGATCATCCCTCATGTGTATTTAGTCTCTGTGTTTCATACAGTCTGTGTCGCGTCGTCTGTGTTCCCACCCTCCGTGTTTCCATGCCTGGTCTGTTGTCTTCCAAGCCATAGCCTCACCATAGTTTGTTCTCAGTTTAGGTTTTTGTTTAGCCACGCCATCCCTGCTGTATTTGCACACCTTGTTTTCAGCCATATTAAAGGCTCGCCTTTTGTTAAAACTCACTCCCGTCTGCTCACTTGTGTACGCACCTGGGTCCATTACACGCATTCTCCACTCGGTCCGTCACAGCGGACCGTGACACTACACATGTTTTTGTGCATCTGTGTGGTTGAAACAGGACAGAACCAGCATAGTGGTCCATCCAAAACCCTGAATTATCTCCATTAGGGAAGCTCTGAATTTGGATCAGTCTAATCAGAAAGGCCTAATGGGACTCCCACTACCTACTATGGCATAAATGGATAATAACAGTATTAGAGGAGGCACTTTCACTTATAGAGGTAAGCTAATTAGGCACAGCAGGGGTGAGCAGAGATTGCTAGCAGTCCATGATTAAAAGTCCAATCAACCAATATGAAGAACATGATACATGTGGTGGGTCAAACTTGTAAGCAAGAATGGATCTTTCTTTGTGTTGACAGTCAGTAAAATCTTGTTTCCAGCTGCTTCCCTACTCTCCCCTCACCTTCTGTGAGACTTGACATAAGTAGAACCTCGCTCATCATCAGGCTCCAGCGGTCTTCCATGCTCATCGGCAGCCCTCTCATGACCGTGTCGCTGTCTCTGTGCCACAGCCCGGCCACTGCTGCTGCCATTGGTGGATGGGAAATCATAATAGCCCTTCCTTTTAGCCTTCAGCCTCAGCTTGTTCCTGTAGTGTTCAATGTCTGACTTCTGCTTCAGTGCCAAGTTCACCTGCAGAGAGGGTAGGCCACAGGATGTAGCAGAACAGAGGACAATCAGAACAAATGCAGACATGAGGTTATTCTGTATGCAGTTACAGGTTTGTCTTAGAAGGCAGGTGTGAATAGAAAATGAACCCTTATTAAAAATTCATTATGTTGCTTCAGTATTACAACTGACATGAAAAATAAATTAAAACCCAAGAATAAATTATTGAACTATCCACTTCCAGGTTCTTATTTAGACTCACTGTAAGTTGATGTTGATTAAAAATGTGCTTATTTGTGGGTAGCACACAGAAAGATGTGACCTTGTGCCAACTTTTTCCTGGCGATTTTAAACTTAAGAGAGAAGTATGCAAGGACAGAATTCTATGTCTTCCAGCTTATATGACACGTTTTTTTTGTTCAAAAAGTATCCAACTGAGAGGATGTGTGCATTTGCATCACCTCTCCATTGACAATAGCCGAGTCCTGGCTGCGGTCAGAGGATGCCGGATGTGAGTAGTTGGTCTGTGCTGCCACTGGCTTTATGGAGATAAGCTGCAGGGAGCCAGAGGAGGTGTCATATGGATCTGAAGAACAGAGAAGGAGTTCACTCACAAAGAGACTACAAATACCTCTAATCATTACATTGTCAGTCAAAGAGGAATAAACGGTCACACTCTCTCTTTGTCTGTCTGTCTGATAACCACCCCCGCCTGCCCACCCAAGGGCTCCTGTCACCTCTTGACACTTGGGATTATGTCAAACATCAGTTGTCTGTGTCAGCAAACGAGTTTTTGGATGGAGACAATAGATCACAAAGATAGATTTGACTTCCAAACTTGTGGCATTGCATCTCTGTGATAAATGAAGAAAAACTGACTTTGCACTTTAGTTCCTCGTTCAGCATCAGACAAACTAGATTCAGTCCTAGCTTTCCCTTAACTCAACTGATGAATTATTCAAAACTAAGCATTAAGAATATCATAATCGAGCACCCCTGATCTAATTTAAAGAGTATTAGATTAATTTCACTCACATCCACCACATATAGAACATTTAGCTTCAGTGGACGAGAATAGAAGAGCAAATAATTCAACATCTAAATGGATTTCGCATAAACTGCACAGAATGCTCAAAGAGCACGAGAAGGCTGACTTCACATGGTCGTTTGGCTTTTTTTATGTTTTGCATTAATACATGTGTTCAAGCATGTGTTTGTGTCAGTGTGTCACAGCATCTGCTAGTCTGACACGGTGTATTATTCCAGCAGACTCTCTGTTTCATGTAATATTGATCAGATCTATCTATGCTTATTGCTGAAGAGGTACCTACTTTAGAATGTAAAAATAGCCGCAGTAGAAATGTAGTAGACATCCCTCCTATGCAAGTGTTTTGCATAGGAGAGAATGGAAAAACATCTGTCATACACCTGACCTCGTCCGCAAAGGAGCTATAGAGCAAATTATTTGTATTTGCATCAGCGTGTAACTCTCACCGTCCCTCTTGCGAGTCTCCTCCTTTGTCAGTTTCTGCTGTGCTGTGATTTTCGACACCGTCAGGCCCCTGCCGGAATTGGGCTTCTCTGATTCGTTGCTGATGACGGAACCATCCTCACTTGGCAACTTGCTGCAAGTAACCATAGCAACAAGAAAGGCGGTGAGCTCTCAGGAAGCTGGGCTCAGAGCCAGGTTATGTCATCCCTCGCTTTAACAACCTCACCTTCCTCTCTCGCTCACTCAAGCCTTTGTCCTGTTACCACAATGTGCTATTACTGTATTTTTATTTTTTTTTTGCATAGCAAAAAAAGGATAAAAAAGATGTGTGCTCATGTTAAAATCATCACCAAATGCTGCCTGCTCTTAGTATATCAGTGAAATCAACAGTATTCAATCAAGTATGTTCATTTTGTTCACTGAGACTCATTCGTTTTGCAGTAAAATGAAAGCAAACGATAGAAAAATCATCTTACTGACAAAAAACTTTACTACCATTATTATATTTGAAACATGTAATAACAAAATAATCATCTAATTCTCTTGCTAAAAAAAAATTGGCAATATGAAGGATTTTTGGACATTTATCTTCCCGTTTTGTGTCTGTACTACATATGCAGTGTCGATGTATGTGCAAAGTACACGTCAGATTATTTCCAGAGTGAAGCAAGGCTGGACAAACAATTGCTTCATCCAAACTGTTGTTTTTACTCGCTTCAAACGCCGTACTCTACTTGGAATTAGAGCCGATCAAGCCTCGGCTCAAAAGACCACGAGGCTGACAGTGACATCAAAGCACTATGGTCTATCCCCTAATTGTCTGCCTAAAATTGATAACAGCAAAGCAAGACAGTGGAACAGTGGCTACCCTCCCCGTGCTCTAACTGAGGCAGTGCTGCAGAGCTAGCCCCACTCTATAGTCTGAGGCTGCATAGAAACATATAAAAATTTATAGAGGTGGACAGATAATAATAATAATAATAATAATAATAATAATAATAATAATAATAATAATAATAATGGATTATTATTATTATTATCTGTCCACCTCTATAAATTTTTGTGATTGTGGTTACCCTGTCGGTGTGAGAGAGTTTTAGGTTTAAGGCTATTAGAGATACACTATACACGGATGCACATAATCATGTAATAAAATTAAAATAAAATTAAATGACATGATTTTAGATGTTGACAAAAAAAACGTTTTGGTTTTTACAAGCTATGTGTATTAGTTGATGCATGATAACAATTTTTTGAAATGCAACAGTGTGGCATTTTACCCCCTTTAATCTAAGTTTAAAGTATATCTAATATTCCACTCTCTTGTTATACTGAATGGAAAGTCAATCAGAAAATAGCTCATCCGGCTCATGATCAATCACAATTGACAGGTTAATATAATAGATGAAGTACAGAAGAATGTTATGTTGCTTCTTGTCATTCGTTGGCTGAATTACACAAACTAATGACATCTAAAATCCACGGAGGTTCACAAACAGTTATATCTGCAAAAACTTAAGTAGCAATTCTTGTAAAAGTGAAAAAAGCACCAGTGAAATTACAAATATGACCATAACCTTGGGAAGTTTCGGTGAAGCCCCATTAGCAGATCATTGTGTACAAACTTCACTAAAATCTAACCAATACTTGAATTGTGGCATTGCAGAAGAGATAATCGAGCTAACAGACCATCGATGGATGCTTCGATATCCCATAAGCCATTCTTTTGGATGAGCTAAATTAACAGGATGGCAAAGTAAGTCAAACCACAGTATTCCTTGTCTATCGGTTTACATTATTGATGTGTCTATATTTATGAAAAAGCTAAAACTAAAGGTTATTTTTTGACGTTACCAAACAGTAAACAAAAATGAACAACCTTGAGCTCTCTGGATAAGTGACACTTGGGAAAAATCTTGAAGCACATGCTTCCTGTATTTTGGCACCATAGTAATAATAATAGCAGGATTTTAATTAATACTGGCAGTTTTACGTCTGCCTAATCAAATTTAGAAATTGGAGAGTATAATAGTCTTATAAAAATGAGTCACTGACACTGATGTTATTGGAACTGTTTTTAAAACCAATTAGTGTGATGGCCTTGCGTCAATAGTTGCTGTTTGGCCTGCTTTCTGCTTCCTCCTTTTTATTTCTGATACAAATCCCTGACTCTGTTTTCGCACTCACAGACTGAATTCACGTGATCAGGAGTCTGTATAAGCTTCTTTTCTCTGACCGTGGTTCTCTCTCCTCCCACCTTGAAGGCTGGTGCCTTTTAGCCACCCAGCAAGATTTACATTTGCTATGATTTGATTGATTTTCAGCTATTCTCCTGGGTGGCCACCTTCATTTGTTCGTTTGGTTTATATTTGTTGAGCTGCTATTAATAAATGCTGACATGGCTGAAATTGCTTCAGCATGGCTCGCCCTTCTTTGTTGTATTCTGAACCGACCAGGCAAAACACTACCAAATTTGCAACAGAAATGAATGAATGAAAAAAAAAATGCTACAAGAATTCCAAACTAACCTCTACAGCAAATGTTCTGTGCTCTGAAAACTTGGAGCCAGGCTTTGTTTTATAACAGATGAAGCGAGGACAGACCGCAGGGTGGAAAAAGGTAAATCATAGGCTTGGTACGTCTTAGGATAAGTGCATATAGCTGGTTAAAAACCAGGAAAATCTACTTAATGATGACATATGAAGACTTTAATAGCTTTTTGTTATTCATTAGTATCTTGATGAATAACAAATTAAAAACTTTTGCTGCCTCAGGAGTGTTTAAAATCATTACAGCAGGACCACTAGTCCATAGATTCCCTTTTCTATTACATAAATTTTGTTCGATATCATTATCTTGCATGGCCTTGAAATATTATGCCCTTTTGCATTCCCTGATTAAATAATTTAGCATGATTTAACATGGCAATTAATTACCGAGTCAGCGCGACTGACTGTCAGGTGGGGGAAAAGGTCAATTTCACCTGCCCATGCAGAGAACTCTGCTTATAGCTGCCTATCGCTCAGCACTGGAGTAAAATGAGGACAGAGTATAGGACAGGAAAATGTATGTTTTATCATCCTGCCTTTCTTTATATAATTCAGGCACTTTGCACATGAGTAGTGATCTCGTGTGATAACACATATATTGTAAAAAAAAAAATCAATTAAATTATTTATCTAGGAAACACGTAAAACTCAAAATCCAACCCTTCACAAATTTTCATCTGGCCCACCTTTTAGTTTATGTACAAGCTAACAACCTTAACCTATATCACAAAGATGCAAATCCAATGCTGAAGATAGACAGTTGTGTAGTACAACAGATGTCTTCGCTGAGCATAAAGAGAGGACCATGTGCATCCATTTCCCAAGAAACAATCTCATATACTTCTATTGTCATTTTGAAACCACATGCCAGCAAAGTTACAGAGCCATGTAGAGAGTATAGAGGCTTCAAAAAGTCACTGCCTAAAAAGAGGCAGGCAGCTACAAAAATGTGATTTTACAAGCCAAATCCCAAAGTGATGGAGCTGTAAAGGCAAGCTTCATAATAGAAAATACAAGCCCATTAGTGGAGGATATTCACACGCAGCTACTGAGCTGTCATGTCGAGGTCTGTGAAAAAGACAATACTACACTTGTAAAAATATGTGCACAAAAAAAGGTTAAATTATTTTGCTTTTATCAGGATGTCTCTTCCTTATTAAGTGACTCACACCAGAATGTAGTTTGTTTGACTAAACAAATGATGGTTAGGCAACGTGGAAGTTTTAGGGGCTTTCTGTGGAACAATTTATGTATAAGAAAGCTCTACGGGACATAAACAACAATATAATTCAGGATATTTTTTATTATTTTTGATTAAATAAAACCATGTTAGTGCTCTCATTTCCCAGGCTGGTCCTAGTGAAATTGAGTTTGATACCCCTGCTTTACAAACATCAGCATGCTGACTGAAGTATACAACTCAGACAGCTGGGAGGTTGAGTTTTGTTGTAGCTTTGTTTTAACCTTATGTGATGAGACGTTTCCTCAGCACCATCATCATATCGGATCATGATTTATGTCCTCAGAGTTCTTGGTTTAAATCACTAACAGATGATAGCTAAAGCTATGGCCTGTAAAAACTTTATTTATTTTATTTTTTATTCTTTTGTGAAAAGCATCAGGCCTAGCACAGAACCCTGTGGATCTCCATGATCATCTGTGTGTGAGGAAGACTCATTAGTTATATGAACAAATAAGGATTTATTGGATAAGCGTGACTGAAACCAGCACAATGCATTTCCTTTAATGTCTAGTGTCATAGTAGTTATTCTCAAAGCTAATGCCAAGAAAAACAAACTGAATAAAGATCAGCCGTTTCTAAAGCTGCTCTACTTGATCATACATCTGCCAGCTCTGTATGGAGGCTAGGTTTTTTCTTCTTTTCTTACTGGTCAGAACTTTATTTGTAAAGGAGCTCATTAAGTCATTACTACTGATAGTAGGGATACAAGGTTCAAGAGGACTGTGATGAACAGAGCTGTGCTATTCCCTCAGGTCTATTTTTATGTTCTGTTTCTGTTTGCTTTCTCTAAGCCAATCAGCTCCCACTCCTTGTTCTTTAAATCCCGCCTTGAAAATCATCATACATCCCTTCTCTTCCTCTCCATCTCCACCTCATTTGTAATGTCCAAGACGTCTCATTCAAAATCTCCATCAGCCATCTGCTTACTCTGCTCCACCACCAGCTTCAAGGCTCCAGGGGGTCCTGTCACTGTCTCCTACTGTCACTGGACTCTGCTTTATGATGTCACTTCTAATCAGTCTAACTGCCAAAACACTTCAGTTTGCATGGTCCATTTCTGCTTATTGTGCTTGCACTACACTCTGAAACAATTATGACACAATTTTTAATTAACATGTCACAGGCAAGTTTTCAAGTATTTTGGGGGGTTTGTTTAGACTATTTGCACACACACACACACACACACAAAATCTGTAGGCAAACAGTTAACTGTTAACTAATGAACATATAATCATTGCTATCACCTGAGTAACATCATGCATTTTTTTAACCTCAGATCAATACAAGTCACGTAGGTAAAAAACATTTAGAGTGAGTGATACCTTTTGTGTTTGTCAGTGGTGAGACTTTTCTTGTTGGCAGTTCCATCTTGTTGCAGAGCCTTTTCTAGTGAAAGTGGTGTGTCCCGTATTTGTAGAGACATCACTAAGGTATCCTGACTGACAGGCAGTGTTTCCTCATCTCCTCCTTGTTGGCCAAGGTGCTGTTTGGCATAGTCAAAACCTTGGACTGGCTGATAGACAAGTTGGGTGAAAATGCAGAGTGACAAAAAGTATAGCTGAAGTGAGAGTGATTTCTTTATCACATACCTCTTGTCAAAAAAACTAACCATTTCAAGCAACACAGAACTATGCTGCCCAGAACGAGTGTTACAAATATCTCAGTATAGCTAAAATACACAGTGAATATTTTGATGTCCAAAGGATTTAGGAAAAAGAAGTGGGGATTACTGCACCGCTGCGCCTTTAAAAAAAGATAAGCACAGATTTAACTGAGGCCCTTTTTCATGTTCTTCCAAATTCTTGTCAAATAAATGACTTGCAGTGGGCGGTGACAAAAATGGGATTTGCAGACTTTTACAGAAATACAGCAATAAAGTTATATATTAAAAAATATTTGAGGACAAGCGAGGAAAGGTACAGGCTTCTACCTAACACTTGAAGCCCATATACTAAAAAAAAAAAAAAACAGTAGTAGCCAAAATACTTCAGACCCACTCACTAATACATACACATACGTTAAAATATTTAGGACCGCTCCCATCACGGTGTCATAAATTGTCAGACACACATCACTGCCTCAAAGTAACCCAGACATGGTGCAAAATCACAAAGTGTGACACTGCTGTGAACATTCATCCTCTCTCTGCTGATAGAGCACACACACACACACACACACACACACACACACACACACACACACACACACACACACACACACACACACACACACACACACACACACACAGAGAGAGAGAGAGAGAAACGATTTTCACTGAATCCTGTCTTCTCACTAACTGAAACCCCTCCTGTTGCTGGTTTCAAAAGAGAAAACTCTAACAAGGGTGTGTGATGAAACGAGTTGGCTGGCTGACGCTGAGTAATGTAGAAGAGCTAGCACAAGAGACTCATTTAAATTTTACCTATTTGAAGCTATCTTTGAGCAACTGAGGGTTTTTACATTACTTATTAGAAGGAATCGGATATTCTTTCACTAAAGATTTTTCATAACATTGAGTATTTCATATTTTATAGAATTTAGCTGGTATGGTGGGGTTTTTTACATCATGCAAGACCTGTGTGTACAATTGGCGCTCTGAAAGCAGTGCTGAAGTTGCTTTTGCAGTCTAATACGAAGACTTTATTGCTTTCTCACTAATGAAAGTTCATAAATAAGACAGTGGGATACGCTGAGTTATACTTTGCATCTTCATGTATCTACAGTGATGTATGTCAGTAAACTACTGAGTCCAAAAATGACACTCATGCAGCTGGAGATATTAGGTAATTACAGAAACTCTGAATGGAGCAATAACTAAACCACTTTTCCATTTTCTCTACACAAACTAAGCAATTGTGAGCATACACACAAACAAAAGCGCTCATTCTGCTGGTAAACCATTCTTTGCAAGCCTTAGTCTTTCAGATTTGTCATGTGGTGACTGCTATACTGTAACAAGTACAGGCAATGCCATTCTTTTATCTACGGAAATCTCATTGTTGCAGGTTTGATAGTCAGAATTCCTGTTGTATCCTTAGTTTCCATCAGCACAGCAGGATTTATTACAATATATAATAGCTGCTGTCTGCCCAAAATCCCATTCAAATCCCACTGCTGGCACAGCTGAGCCTTGAAAATGAAAACACAGATCAGTAATGAGGAGGAATACAGAGAAATAGATACCTGGTGATAATAGCCCACATCTCTCCGGTACGCCATCTAAAAGCCAGAGAAAATGTTTTAAACATTATATGTGTGATTTGGGTTTGTGTTCAGAATTGACTAGGATTCTGCTAATGCGTTAAAAGAGGGCACTGAAACGGGATAACGCAGATACTGTGGAATAAAATACAGAAAACACAAAATCCGAAAGAATAACAAACAAAACATCGCTAACATATCCCAGCATCACTGACCCTGATCATGCAATGACAGATGGCAGACATCACACAATCTGTAGTCTGTAGCTACTAAATAAAGTGACAGACAGTACATCTCTTAATGTTCTATCAGGAAAAAAAAGACCCTGAACTCAAGGTCTTCACGTCTTTGTCTAGCCAAGAATCCAAGCCTTCAAATTAAGACAAGCAGCAAATGGTCACGAAGCCTGAAAATATATTTAAACAATGAATTGATTACCAAAATATAGCTCAGTACATGAATAAGATAAATACCTTAGCTCGAGGGTTAAGGTTACCGATGGCATCCGCTTTGAAGTCATTCTTATTCTTCCTGCACAGCACAGCTGTGATGATGATAATAATGAGTGTTACTACGGAGATCGGGGCCAAAACAGCAGCGATTATCCAAAGGTTATTAGGAGGGTTCTTGACGACAGCTGAAAAAAATTTAAATAAGTTGTTGTTTTATTTTTTGTTGTTTCTTTGTTTTGTTTTTTTGTTTGTTTGTTTTTTACCTGTCATTACTTTATGACATCCAGTAGGCTCTAAATGATAACCATTTGTCCTTTGATTTGCTCATTAAAATATAATGAAGTCCTCAGCATGTTGTATTGACAAAACATGAAGAATCATTCATTACACTGCAGCACTGCATACAGCTCAAGCTGACATACACTGCGCCTCATTCAGCTATTGCAGGCGACAATCCAATGCATAGGAGAATGCTGCATGCCCCCTCCCACACCTGCCACCCACAAACTCTGTCTCACCCTTTTTCCCCCCCTTGTCTCTTCTCTTAGCAGCAAGCTGCACTGTAGCCCAAACAAACAATGTCCCGCTGGGAGCATTTCACAGAGATTAGACAGCAAAGAGCTTTCTCAACCTTTTCTTCTATGTCTCTCACCACAACACCAGCTTTTCTTTTCCAAACTCGGCATGAATCATGTGTTTTGGTTCACCTGTCTCTGTGTTTGTGTCACTTTTCCTAGCTGTCAAATGCTAGAAGGATGCTTTGCTTACGTTCTGCTTGCACCTGGACAAAGTAGCCCAGGGTGAGCGCCATAGTCTGAGAATCCACTGTGTTCAGGACCTTGGCAGCTGATGTGCCCAATAAAGGAATGCCATTGTGTTGGACATAGTAGGTCATCTCGGCCGGATTCTTCAACCCTGAGATCCGGCGGATGCTCACCATCTGATTGGGTATGAAAAGGGATGTGTGTGTGTGTGTGAACTGCTGTACAATCAGCATAAACCTATTCAACGGCTATTACAATGTCTTATGCACCAACTTTAATTTCACAAAATACAACAAAAATAAAATCATGCATTTAGGAGAGTTTCTTAAGATGAAAAACTGTATGAAAAAAGAAAGGACTTGTTGGGTAAAATATTCAACCTCTGACTTGTTTTGATGAGCAATTACCACATGATGAGCGGAGAAGCTACCTAATTATCAGGGGTTGACCACAAATAATCGTGCAAGCATGTGCAGAAGTGCGTATCAAAGTGTATCAAATATTCATACTGTTGGGAGAAAAAAGCCCACGAAACAAATTTGACTAATCTGACTTCTGACATGCCAAGGCAGTCAGGCAAAACATCAGAATAAGAATCTTAGATGACTGGCATTCCCTACAGGCTGCAGTGCCAGTTTCTTACCTGGACAGTGTAGCTGCCTACAGTCGTTGCTCGTCTAAAACGAGTGCCCTGCTGGCCCGCCAACACAAACAACTCTGCCAGGCGCTGTTCCATTAGACTGGCGAAGCTTTGGTACTGTCCCTCCAGGCTGGCATTATCCACATCCTGGATCACTGCAAATGTAGTTGAAATAAAGAGGATGGCCAGATTGTTGTGAAGAGAAAAAAAATACATGGTTGGCAAGGGCAAAAAGGAGTACAAAAGAAAAGACAGAGGCACAGTTGGAAATGTGTGTGTCTGTGTGTGTGCGGGTTGTAATATAGTGTAGCTTGCTTCGGAATTCAATTCAGCTTTCATTATTGGCATGACCATACTTAGTTAAAGTGCTGCCAAAGCACTGTTAATTCTGATATGAACTTATGAGACATTCAGAACCTTATTATAAATAGGAAAAAGCAGAAAAGCTATAATTCTGGTTGGATCTCATCTTCAGTGTGGGGCTGACTTTCAACTATTCAAAGTGTCACTGGAGTAGGTGTAGAGCAACAGATTGTGATCTGAAAGACTCGTTCAGTTTGACAACTTAGAGATATACAACAACCAATGAGCCACAACATTAAAACCCCTGACAGCTGTCGCAAATACTATTGACCGTCTCATTATAATGAAATGTTCTGCTCGGACAACCAGGGTTCTGCTCCCTCCCTCCAAGCAGAACATTACACCCTTGCACGCTGATATACTTGATCAGGAAAGGCTTTAGAAAATCAACAATATGTGCATTGTCAAAGCCTCCAAACTCTCCTAAATCCCAATCAGATAGAGCGTCTGCAGAACGTACTGGAATTACCCCAATTAATGGATGCCCCACCCACAGCAACCCACAGAGCACAAAGGATCTGTTGCTAAACACCATACATGGCATGCCCACATCCCAACAGATACAGTAACAGCTGTTTTAGCACTATAGTGAAAATCTGCACAACATTAAGCAGGTTGTTTTAATTCTGAGGCTGATCAGTGTATTGCTCCTCAGCCAATTTAGTCATTTAAAAACACCCACATTGAAAACATTTACTAGGACTCATTTTGTACTTTATTTCTCCTCTGGAATGAGACAGTTCATCAGTTCATTTCTTAAAGTTCCCAATGAATATTTTCAAAACTGTAGAAGTAGAATGTTCCAGGATGTCGTTGGAGGACTGGGAATTGGTTGCATTTGAATACTGGTCATAAGTAAATGGCGACTCATAAGTAAATAATCCACTCACAAAGCAAGAGCAAAGCTCTGATTTTAACAGTCAGTAAGCAATGATATCCCTACCTGTAACAACCCAGAAGTCTCTGGTTGCTATTGAAGTGTTCAGATTGTGATATTCCATTGCTGTAATGACAACAAAAAAGTTGAAAGCAAAGTTAATACCAATATACGATTTCCACACAGTAGTGTAGCCTACATTTGCCTTTGCACGCTGAGATTTTACAATGAATGCTCAGTTGCACAATTGTATATGACCTGAATATAATCAACAATGCAAAAAAAGCTCAACATATATTGATGCAAGTGTGAATGTATCATTTTGGTGGTGTTAATTTGAGCCGAACATACCAACACTTTTGAAACCTTTCAAGAAAAATGTACAGTAAGCCGTTGAAGGTTTGGCACATTTTGTGTGTTGATATCTCACTTTAAAGCCTCATTATCACTGATAGTCAGACAAATACAGAAGCAAGGGAAGCTTTAAGCAGTCTGAGCTCTGGTTGTCTCTGTGTTCTCTTACATCTATTTCCTGCCTGATTAAGCTGTTGTGCTAGAGACTGGTGCAGTGTTTTGGGGAATGCTGTATCAGTGGTCTGTGAAAGCACACTCACAGAACTGTACACTCAGGCATGACAGGAGAGACGGGTGGGGGAGAAGGGTGAGAGGAATAGTAAGGGCTTTAGCAACAATAACGGATAGGGCTGAAAGGCTGTCAGCAAAATCAGTTCAGCGCTGTCTATAAGCTTCAGTCATTTGAACTATTAATCAGCAAGGTTTAGCAAGCTTTTGCGTGAACCCCTGCTGTTTTCTGATGAGAACGTTGAAAATCCCAAATGCTCTCCAGCAAAAGCTATTATTAATTTTCTCTACTTTGTACCTTCACATGTTGAAAAGTTAAATGATCTAGTCTAAAATGGTAACATTTCCAAATAGCTTCAGTCATTACATTTGAGAGAGGTTGTCGCAAATCAGGGGGTGTAAAAGAGCTGAGCTCAGCAGTCCAGACTGCACGTTGGAACGTATGAGATCGCGGGCCTTTGCTGTCAGAGCAGAGCCTAAGGTGGCATGAGAATCCCCCACAGTTAATTATTTACTGCAATAATTGGCTTTGAAGTGAGGAGGCAGCCGCTGCTGGCATATGCTTGCACCTCCTGTGAGCAGTGTAATATCACTAACTGTGAGGCTACAAAACAAACAAAATCACTGTTACACACTTCTGTCTTTAACCCCACTGTCTCTCTGGCATTTTCCTCCATGTCAGTATCTGCTCCCTCTGTCTCTTCTTTTTACCGAGATTGCCTTCCTCTCTTTCTGTGCTCAGCAACTGAAACAATATGCCTGTAGGCAACTTGATTTTCTAACTTAATTCAGGCTCAACACAAAGTGGTTTTTAGTTTAATGCTCACTACTGGAAATCCTATCTATCTTGATTTCAACAATGTGAAACCCAAGACTGCTATCTATCCTCAGAGGCACTTAGGTCAGATCCCAGATTTGTCAGATTGGAAGACGCAAACCAAATGTAAAATATTTAATCTTAGATTGTTTTCTTTCTTCTGCACAGGACACACCAGGCTACGAGCAGGGAAACTGCTCTTTCTAGACAGGCACGTAGATGCTTTTGAAACATAAGATCTTCATTTAGTATTTTTAACTGTTAGAGGTAGTACCCCATTTTGTTTTGTCTCAGCAGCACAACCTTTGGACCATCTTACTTCTTAAAATTCAGTTTTAGAGGCTTTTCTCCTTCCCAGTACATAGGAAGTACTATCTTGATTAGGCTAACATGAGTGCAACACTGTTGACACTCTAGATATTATATATAGCTTTATTGAGCTCATATGGGATGGAGAAAATGCAACTATCTTTGACTCATGACTCCGAAATCTCATATATTTTGATAACAATTTCCTTTAACTTGTTACTAAACTTAAACCATACAGAAAATTGATGTGGACTGAAAATATAGAGGCTATAAAAGGATTCAAAGAAATAAGAAAATCCACAAGAAAAGAGGAGGATTCATTACAGTCACTGGCATGCTATTAAATTACTTCCTATTGGTGATGTGAATGGAAAACATTATTACCACTATTTGACAAACATTAACACTCAGTTCTGAATCTTTCTAAGATCCAAACAAGTTGAGTCTAAAGGTTAGAAAATCTGTTTGGTCTCTTCTCACAATGTCCTTAGCAACAACAGAACATGAAGAAGACTAAAAGTTAAAACTAAGACTGAACTCAGGCAGAGGTTATTGCAAGGAAGCCTATAGTCCTATATAAAGTATCAGCTCTGGTGTGATCCTGACCATGACCATGTCCAAGTCCAATGATTAACAATTTCTCAAACTGACCACAGTCTAGAAATATTCAAGCACTGAACCTGGTTAGAAACTTTTGCAATCAAGCTGGGAGTCTTGTTTCTGCTTGAATAGAAAGCTAACCAGAGGTGCAGTTTCAACACATCAGCCTCTTTAAATCCACAGCTTGTCCCGTGGCTTCCTCTGTATTCCTGAAGTCTGCTTGACCCAGTGAGTCTTTAAATAGAATCTCTCCAGACCTGTTTGAGCTATATAACAGGTTTGCTTACACTGGATTACATAATGCAAGACACTAAGGCCCATTTTGCACATATAATGTTTAAGATAATAATGCTACTGGTAAAGCATGAGCAGGACATCACTGCTCTCAGTGTCTGCACAGGATGCCTTCAGGTTAGGAAACACACCTTTTGTATGAACTTGTAATGAGCAAAACGTAACTCCGACAAGGACGAGAGAAAAAACTGAAAAAGTGCCTCGCTGTATGACTGCTGAATACGAAAGATCATTTCCTCTTCCATGCATTTGGCTATTATCTGCAGGGGTTTCAAGCAAAATGTGTGATGTAATATGACAGGTTGACTTCAGGGTACATGATAGATTATATCTAGCTGTTGCTGACTTGCTTCTTCTGGTTAACACATTCTGAAGGTCCCATTGCTTTTGTTTACACAAACTGCAGCGCATCAAGGAAGCACAAATCCAGAAGCCATTATGTGAAGTGTTGCTGATGATAGACATAGACTGAAGCACAAAAAATCTCCAGGCGATTTCTGGGTAAAATCCTGTTTGTGTGTGCGTGTGTGTATCAGAGTAGTTCTGTTGCTGAACCTTTATTGTACATTTATGTGAACCGGGTCAAGCAAAACAACACAATCCCTCCTTTAGGGATTAATAACGTACCATAAAAATAAGTCTCATTATATTGCATGCATCTGAGGTCCATGTCGACCATATCTCCATCCACTGAGCAGTTACACAAGGGATAGTAACAGGCTGCCATAGGACGCTACTGGGATTGCTGTTTAGACTCCTGCTGATTCCCTGTCACTCTTTATTTTATTCCAAGTACAATGCTAACACAGATGGATGCTGACTGTGCCCTCAAAGGAGGCTGAGATGAAAGGCAGAGGCTTAGTTGTGTCTTTTCATCAACTTTCTTTAAATGACTCAAATGTAAAATTGTGATTGTAATAGCATAAGAACAGTCAAAAACATCCAATTACTGAAAAACTGGATGTCAGTCAGGCTTAGCAAAGAAATTTATGATTTTTGCCAATGCCTAGAGAAGCTTTTTGAGTCCATGTGAATGCAAAAAGCTCAGAATGCATTAAATTAACTAGGGCATGATTTCTAGCATAGTTAATCAATACTAAAGTTTCAGTGTCCAAACAACTAGAGCCAAACATGAAAGCCCTGTGAGACACAACCTGAAACATCTGGAATCTCTTTTGTATTTAGAGAACAAATCATTCCCAGGAGAACTCAAGAACTACCTCTGATGCTTGTTCTTGTAGGGCCTGTTGCATTACTCTTGCCTAACACTCACTTAAGAATGCAAATTGCAACTTACGCTCAGCAACGATAAGTGGCGGATAGAAGAGGAAGTAGCCCACTAGTTCAGCTGACAGCTGACCAAGTAGATTTGAGGCAGCAGTGCCATTAAGAAAGCCAGTCCCATTCTTTAGAGTGTAGACCAGTGACACAGCAGGGGATCCTGCTGCCTGAGAGACACTCAGCATCTAGGAAAAACACAAAAGTCGAGGTCAGAAAAAGAACAAGGCATAGAGAAGTGTGGGTAATATGAGCAAAATGCTTAGGATTATACTGTATACTGTAATCTGCAAATTCTAAGAAATATTTTTCTAAATGACAGGGGAGGCACGGAAACAGTAACTGTCTTTAATGATAAATATCATCAAGAATCTCGACAGCAGAGAAATATGTATGTATAAATAAAAGAATTCAAAAATACAGTAGCTTTATCCATGCATAAACGGCAAATTAGTTTTAATATAGGGTGCACTTTAATGTGGCAGCACATTAAAATTAATATAACCAATGCCTCTCCCACATAATTAAGTAGTTCTCGAAAAAAAGGCACAGCCTAATATGCTTAGGGACAATTTTGCTCAAACTGCACACAGTTTGCAGCCTTTTGTGGCTGCCACATCACATAAACCACATGGTGATACTGAAGTGTAACAGGGGACAAAATTAAGTTATTTATCATCAATATCTATCCTGACAGCATGCGGAACGCCTACGCAATTCCAGGACCAGAACACAAAGGTTCCCCCGCAGTACCTGAACAGAGAGTCTGCTGTTAGCGTTAAGCACTTTGGCCTGCGCTTCGGAAAAAACCTTCTCAAGCCTCTGTTCCATCATTTGAGAGAAGCGACAGGACCGAGGATCATCACCTACTCCCACAAACTGTAGCACTGCAACATAAAAACAACACAAACTGACAAACTGCATTCTGAAAATCAAAGAATTCTTCAAAAGCCTGTAAGAGTGTGTTTTGCTATCTTTGACAGTATATAACTATATTAGGAACATTTAGAATTTGACTTATTTGTGCTTATTTTATAAGTACCTACATGCCATATTGCCATTTCTGTCTCTGATGTGGTATCACAGAATTTCTTTTCACACTTCATACCCTTCCAGTGCACAGTCAAAGAAGGAACATATAACGGCAAGTCTCAAGCAGACTTATTTTTTTCTTTTCAACCTGACTGAGCACTGGCTGACCTGTTTTCAGCTGGAAGCCTGTGGCTGGGCTGGGTCTCCATAATTCAACTGGGAGGGGCAGGGCTGTTACCATGGGGAGGTACTGCCGCAGGTCTGCAATCAGCTTATCACGGCCATAGGATGCCAAGCCTTCCATCACTACAGACGGAGGGTAAACTATATCCCCTCCAGTCACGTGATAAGCCACTGTCATGTTGGGAGAACCAAATACAGTCTCCACCTAAGAAAGAAAAAGAAAAAGAGAGTTGGATGTCTTTGAGAAGCCATATTGCTTACATTTTACCATTAATTACAAAATGATTACCTCTACAAATCCATGATTAAAGAAGGTATTTTCAACATGTCTTCTATGATGTGCTAAGTGTTATGAAAAAGTTTTGAGCCATACCTAGAGCCCAACTAGAGCAAAAGTTCTCCAGGCTTTCAAAATTTATTCAGACATTTTAGTCCAGTCATTATATCTAATAATTTTCAGAGGATTTCTTTTTTACTTAACACATACCTATGAATCATCCAAGAATAAAAAAGTGACCTAAACCATGGGATGAACCAGTGTTCTGTCTAGAAAACGACAACTTGGCAAAGAACCTATTTTAAATTGTGTCTCTAACCACAGCCTGTCACACACACACACACACAAAAACACAAATTGTTCTAGTTTCCTAATACAAATCTATAAAAACTACCAAATATTACATAGTTTGACAGGAATAAAATTCTGTTTTTGCACCAACAGAGTGATTTCCAAAGAGCTGCTAGCCAAAAACTCAACATATCTCAGCAGTGTCTACTTAAAATGTTGAGGAAACTGGACAAGTAGATGAAAAAAGAAGTGGCAGGCCAGTGAGCATATCTATATCAATATCAGAAAGTTATGTACTTAAGGAAAAGGCAAAAATCCAGATCTGTCACAGGACCTGAGAGATGCATCTGGCCCATCTATTTGATTCATCTACTGTTTGCCAAAGCCTGATTAGAAATGACCTCACTGGAAGGGTGACAGTCATTCATTCTTAATGAAGAAAAATTATCCCTTCTACACTTTTAATGAAACTTAAACATACAGTATATTAAGATAAAATAAATTCTGATTTCTGAAGAAGAAGAAAGCAAATATGCTAACCCACTAAATGTAGTCATAAAAAAATACATAAAAATACATTACAAAATGAAAAATATCCAATGCCAAAAAAACAATATAAAAAGCAAAATAAAATTGTAGAGAGAAAAAAATCATCCAAACAATAAATTACAGGCTAGGAATAAAATGAATGAATGAATGTCTGCGTTTAGAACCTCCTTAAAGGTCTGAGTGGTTCCTTTCACATTCCTAAATCAGAATAAAAGATACTTTATTATAAGATGATGCAAATCACCATAAAGCTGTTATATGCAGCACTGCATACCAGTTTGCATCATTACCCACAATGCAACCACAAAAAGTAAAGTGACATCTCAAGTGGGCCTTTCAGATAGCCACTGCTTTTTGCCTTTTTATTCATCTTATTACAGAATGAAAATCACTTGCAGACAACGACTAGATGTCCAAGTCACTGGTGTGCTGCTTGTGGAGAAAAATATAATCAGAGGAATTTTGTTTCTAAAGGTCTCAAAGAACAACAATTTCTGTGTGTTGTATAGGGCCATTAACACATGTAGAATAAAGTTGTTCAAACATGGTGATTCATATGTTATGTCTGCTGACTTACTAGTAAGACAACTGAATAGAATAGCTTGTTAATGTCATCAGCCACACCTTTTACTTCTCCTGCTATAACAAATTGAAATTTCTACTGTAAAAAAAAACTAGAACGGTTTTTAAATTTATTTTAATGAATCTTACCATATAGTAAAAATCACTCAAATAGAAATTGCATACATGCTATGAAATCGTTCACAGTAAATCGGAAGATGCACTTGTTATCCAAGTCACTAATGAGAGCATCAGGAAGAGGAGGGAGTGATCGTGGAATACAGATATGTGGTGAGAACCATGAGGGCCTGAGGGGCTGCTGAGAAGAGAGACATGAGCGAGACTGTTAAATAGGTGAGTTTGGGACAAAGACGCTTATGTTCCTGCACCTCTAACACAAGAGGACTGGAATCAATACGTTCACGGATATAAATGCAAAACCTGTGTGTTTGGGAAATTGTGTCTCATTACAGAATAAAATTTATACAGTATGTGTTTGTCAGTTAGAGTTTGACTTCTTCGTGAACTCTGAGTACAGTGAAAGTGGAAAAGGGAATGATGGCAGATCTAGCGTGCGTGTATGAGAGGTGAAACCATTCAAATCCGTTATCTAAACCCATCTGAAAGCCTGTGCTGACAAGGAGATCCACTAGCCGAAACACTGAGAGCCTAGTCTCTGTAGCTGAGAGTCACCACTCTGCTTCCTCACAATTCAGCCTTGTTATGAGCTCTGTGAAAAGAGCCCTTTATTATCACTTCATCCTCTTGGGCTTCACCCATGTGAAGGTGTTATTAAGAGATTGCATTTCGAACACACACACACACTAACTCAGTCTCAAAGAGTGTGACAGACTGCAGCAGACCGAACAGATCCCACTATTGGCATTCAAAAACTCTCAAGTTGTGGCAGAATCCTAACTCCATGAAAGACACGGAAATAGTTCACTATTATTTTTTTAATGGTCTTAGTCCTGAGGTTCAGTTCATTTAGTCTATTTCTTGTGATCTTTTTAGCATCAGCTCAGCACATCACTCTCCTCCCAACCATTTATAACCTATAATTAAACACAGAAGCAATTTCCCCAGCCAACAGCTTGCCTCTCATTGGATGAGAAAGAAGTGCTACTAAAAGGAAACCAGGCAATGCTGAAATGGGTGACAGGAGTGCACTGAAGCAAGACACCTTCAGAGACTACAGAGAGCGAACATGTGAGAGCACTGACCTTCACATCGCCAGGACAAATACACAAGGCTCCCTCTCAAATATTTGATACTTCCAGATTGAGAAATACAACACAATAAGGCATTTCATTGAGCTACGCATACACAAACACACACACACACACACAGGTGCAGTTTACATTTCCTGGAGCAATGACTCTGACTGTGACAGTGCTATGAAGACAGATTTCTCTGTATTTACTTCCAGACCTCAAAAGACTGTTTTTATAACAAAATATATTGTTTGCATGTGCTTTATTCGTATATTCATATGTTTACCATCTTACTGACATCATCACAAGAGCAAGTCTTTGGTAGATCCTCACAAGTAAACATTTCTGTTCCTCGCTTGGTGTTTTTCTCACACTTAAGTCACATTGAGTGAAGGTATTGGAGGCTTACTGCAAGGACAAGGTGGCTTTTGGCAGTGCAGGGACTATGACTGGTTCACAGCTAACCTATCCACACACAAAAAGATGATTGTGTGAAATATGGATGGGTTCTGCAGACACTCAGGTTGTGTCTTGTAAATATCTACAGCACCGATACAGTCCTAACATGCATCTTATTTTAATCCTGGTACACTTAGTCAAATATGTGACATCACTCTGTGCCTTCTGGGACACATTCAGTCAACCTAATTTCTATATTAGTCTTCATTTCTTTTCACACAGCCTACATGAGGGTCCTCGGTATGAGTGTGTAACACATGCTTATAAACCTCTGGTTTTCTGGAGAGTGCACAACCGGAAAACAATTCTTCAGTGTTAAAAATGTATTTATTTATTCAGTTATTGTCTAAGCTGAATAGTTTTTTAGGGTTCTTGAGGGTTCGAGCTATTTTTTTTTAAACCAAACCTCTGAAAAAGGGAATTTGACTCACATGAGCTCATGGCAAGCTCATAAGACATTAAAACCGTGTCAATGAAACAATCACAAGGTATCCACACCCTAGAAGATACCCGACTTTATCTTCTGTTCTTCTCTAAATAGGACTGTAATTTCCAGAAAAATAAATATTGTTTTTCTATTATTGTTAAACTGGTTGTTAAACTAGAGAAGAGAGACCATAAACGCATAATGAAAGCGTAACTTAAGTTGCAATTCAAGAGAAGCTGTAAAAAAAATACATTTGTTCAACCATATTTGAAGAAATCAAGTTATGTTATCCATCTATAAACATGAAAAAGATGTAGTTGTAGCACAATAAGCAATAACTGGTGAAAGTCTGACCTGTGCTTGGGCAGAGGTATCATTGAGAGCTTTCCTGAGGCCTTGACTTAGTCCCCTTCGCAGGTTTTGCCTCTGAATGCTGTCTAGCCTGTTTCTCCTCACATAGATGGAAACAACTAAGAGACAGACAAAAAGGACAAGACAGGACAGGCAACAGACAAAACAAGTCAGAGCAATAAATTAAAAAAAACATATCGTTATATTATTTTTCTCTAGGACTTCTCCAAAAAGTACTGTTTACCTGTTTTCACCCACATTCTCTCAGTGATGTTGCACTGCTGTGGTGGAGTCTCTGTGGTAGTGGTGAAAGGTGAGATGAAGACAGCCGTGACCCCCCTGGGAGGGCTCGTTCTTAGGACAGGCGGTGTGAATGTTCTCCTGTTGGACTGAGTCCTGACGGTTGTGGTTTTCCCGGTCGCGAACGTGGTCTGTGGTGTGGTAGTGGTGGTTGACTGCGTAGTGACTCTTAGGGAAGGCGTGGTAGTGGTGGAGTTTTTAGTTTTTGTGGTTGAAGCCGTAGTGGTGGAAAGCTTAACAGAGGCTGTCGTGGTGTCTTGTCGAGGGGTCAGAGGTGATACCTGAGTTGTCCTCTCGGTAGGCCCAGCAGAATGGGTAATTCTGACTGATTGAGAGGGGCTTAAACTAGCCTCTTTTTCTTTGGGGAAAGTGAGTCCAACTGTTTTGGAAGTTCCAGCGGTTAATTCATCCGTCTCTGCTTCTGTAAGAACAAATGTCTCAGTCACTACCGGTGAGCGATTAGAATCTAATAATGAGATCAAACTTGGTGATGATGATGGAAATGAAGATTGCTCAAGATTTAGAGAGACGGCTAACGATGCAGTGCCTTCATCCATGGTTGCTTTTCTTGTGGTGGGTCTTATGTATGAGAATGAAGATGGCGATGAAAATGATGATGATGATGATGATGATGATGATGATGATGATGATGGGTAAGAAGGGAAGGTTGATGCCTTCAGGATGGAATCAGTTGTCTTACTCTTGCTGTCAGTATCAGAGATACTATGCACAGGGCTATTTGAAAGTGTGACAGCAGAATCAAATGCAGATTCAAGAGAGGGAACAGCTGTCAGCGAGGGGCTGTTCCTGGTCTTATATATCAATTCAACATGAGCAGCTTGGGAAAATGCTGCAGAATCAGTAGTTATATGAGACAGGGGCAAAAAAACATCTTGCTCTACATTAAAAGCCACAGATGACCTAAAATTAGCTGGGGACAAGCTCCATTCCTTATAGTCGGAAGTTGCAAAAGATGGATAGTCACCAGTTGGATGAGCTGGATATGGATCACTGGCAACAGCTGTTGAATCAGCAGAATTCAGCATGTACGCATTACGCTCTTGTCCATCTTCCAGCTTTGGATTTTGAAATGAGGGACCAACTGTTGGTAAATTAGATTTTACCCTATCAAAGGTTATAGATGTGCTTTCTAATTTAAAGCCACTGCTTTCAAGAGCCATAGGCTTGGTGGTTTTCCAGTCTGTATATGGTGCCATTAGTTTTGTGCCCAAGCTGAAAATAGCACTCCATGTCTCCATGCTGTTTTGTCCATCACTGGAGGAATTAGTTACAGCAGGGGAAACATCGGAGGGCATGTTCGTTTCTCTGTCCAGGTGAAAATTAGATTTATTGCTATTCACACTAGTGATTGGTCCCTGAGAGTGAGAAAAAGAGTTTGTTGTTTGTGTTAAGGTCATTTCGGACGGTTCATTATGACCCACCAATGTCACATTGTCTCTGTGAAAAACTCTCATAAGAGGTTCAGCTGTTACTGGTAAAAAGGGGATTTCAGTAGAGATTTTTCCAGAACCTGCAGACCCTTTAGTCAGCATGAAAAAATCTGTTTTAGTCCCGAGAGATGGGAAGCGTGTTGCGAACACTGATGGAGTTTCTTTCTTGTAAAACACAGCATCACTGATCAGAGAAGATTCATTGTTTCCATTGAATACAGGAGAACCTTGCAATACTTTACTATTTTCTGCTCTTGTGTGGATCTCAGTCATGCCCTCTGATTTTATATGAGCAGAGGTTTCATCAGAGGACACCACTGTCTCTTCAGATTTTTTAGAAGTTAAACTAAGTGTATACAATTTATGGAAAAAATCAGGCAAAGGCCTTGTTTGAAGAGGTCTTTCTGAGGGAATTATTTGCGGTGATGAAACAGATTTGGGTTGGTTTGCAAAATATATCGCACTTCTGGAAGATAGCTCATCTATATTATTATAGTTCGGGTTGTACGTAGGCTGATTGAGGTGTGAATGGCTTCTGGTTTTATAAATTATGTCATTTGCAGATCCTGAAAGAGATTCTATCTTATTGCTAGAAAATAAAGTTTTTGAGGTTGTGTAATCTATGTACAAGTGAGTTATGCCCTTGGAAGACCCAGTTACAGATTCCTGAATATTTCTGGGTCTCAAATTGAACAAATCTGACTCCAGTGCAGACGATGTTGTTCCTGTTCTGGTGCTCAAACTGGGGATAGAACGAATAGTGGAATCAGGTTTCAGCTGTGTGAGTGAAAGTGAGTTATTCAGGTGAGCATGAGTGGAAACAGATCTGAGCTCTGCTGCCGTTATCTCTCCCTGGTTGTAAATTACATCAGTGGCAGGGACTCTGGGACTGCTGTGACCCGCTGCGATCAGTAAATCACCAGGATTAGATACATGCTCTGAGGACATCATGCCAGAGTGGCTACCTGTTAGCTTGGTGATTGCAGCTTCAGAGAGCGTCACTTTACCTGGTGGAGTCTCCAAGGAAACTGTAAAAAATGATTCACCTGGTGTGATCGCCATTACTGGTGACACAGTGGGAGTCCCAACATGCGAGCTGAGTGATGACATGACGGCATGACCTTCATGAATAAAAGTGTGACTTTCTCCTGCTGTCTTAACTTCCTCTTCCATGTATGCCGTTTGGTTTAGAAGCCACTGTGTGATATGACTAGAAATTGAGTAGCCTTTAGGATGGGCAGACAGCAGTGCTGATGTGGGATTTTGTGAAGCTCCCTGCTGCCTTTGAACAGTTTGACTCTCCAGTTTAGAGGGAAATGAGGCGTTCATTTCAAGATTATTGGCGGGTACAAAGTTCATACCTGGATTTTGCATTTGAGTAGGTCTGTACAAAATTTTTAAAAGATTTTGACTATAGTTAGGAGTAGAGTATAGTGTATATGTGCTGGTTGCTGGTGTCTGGATTTCTTTGGGTGTTGCAATTCTAGTGTATAATTCACTCACTGGGTAGATTCTGTCCACTGATGAATGTGTTGTTACTTTATTGCCTTTATCAATGCTGGTTTCACTTGAAGAGTGTGGCCGTTTGCTTGTTTTGCTTTGTCTCTCCTGTCTTACAGATTGCAGGTCAGCAAGTGACTGAGTGGTGGACTGCGGGAATGTTAAACTGTCTGACCAACCCTGAGACCTTGCTGATAACGCTGCTGTTTCTGTCTGAAGGGCTTTGTCTATCCACTCAGTGGAAGGTGACAGGAAAAATGAGGGCACGGAGGATGAAAGCACAGACAGTGTGGATGGAGATGGAGAAGACATTATTGGTGTCAACTCTGTTGATGATGGAAACAATGATACAATGTTGTTTCCGTTTGTGAAGGATACACGTGACAGCCTGGATACAGTGTAACCAGCAGTCTGAGGCGGTGTTGCGTGTTTTTGAGACATGCTAAAAGTCAAACCTGAGCTGGCTCCCACATGTGACGATGAGGAGGACATGTCTGAGCCCTGGCTGGAATTACGTGAAGGCCATTGGGTGGTATGGATCTCATCCCTGGTGATAGTTGGCAAGGTTCTACTTTGATCAAGGCTCACTGGATGTTTGACAGTTCCTGCCATCATGGTTAAGACAGAAGAAAAAGCAGGCTGCCCCGATAAGCCCTCCGCATCAGTGTCTGAGTGACTGTCTGAATGGACAACTGGGAAAGGCACCTCCTCAGCCACTGACAGGTCAGCCGATGGGTGAGCAGGAACGCCTGTGACTGCTGGGTCGCTCGGTAAAGGTGAGGAGCCTGAGGCATCGTAGGTGGATTTTTCTGTTATGAGGGCATAAGAGGGAAAGATGGTTCAGTAAGTTACAAACAAAACAGATTCTTGTTCTGCATACCCATGCACATCAGTAAATCAGCAACAAACAAATACACTGAGATTTCTACCGCAGTCATGGAGTTATGAATTCATCAAAGCTAACTTCTTAGAAGCCTTCAAGTTTGCAGTTAAAATGTTAATAAATCATTAATGAATTGATGTTGGTCCAGATGCTCTCCTGTTCTTTCTGCTGTCCAACAGTCAGTTGGAGATTAATTAATGAGCTATCGAAAAACATAAAGCAGGACAAGGTTAAAGGTAAAAGCAGTGGTACGGAATAACACATTTCTGAATTTTTAAGCCCTAGAACCTGTATGAAATGCCATGCTGATGCCCTGTCCTATTAAATGACAGTGTGAAAAATCAGACTGCCACTGCATTGTGCGTACTCATTCAGCCTGCATGTCAGCACAGTATTACTTTTCTGTAAACAAGACCGATGAGGCCATTACATAGAGACTGGTATGTCTCACTGTCACACAGGATCAAACAAAGCACATGTGCAAATGGATGTTGCTGTCAGGGGTAATTGTGATATTTTGGATAAGCTATCATTTAAAAAAAAGAAAAGAAATAATACTTTCAGTGTACAATCTCTTAAGATTGTGAGAATTATCACAAATACTACTTAGTTAGAGGAATTATAATGATAGGTTTCTAATAGTCTCAGACAATATACCAAGGGCAAACATGTATTCCCAAAATAGAGGAAAAGGCACAGTCTTCAAAGTGGAACAAATTGAATTACTCAAGAGATAGCAACCATGTTCTAAAGTACAGCAAAGATTATGGCACGCCTAAAAAACCACTTTGGACTTATTGTTACTGTGTTTTGTGCCTTTGCAGAAATTACATCTCAGTAAAAGAAAGAGAGAGGCAGCTGGAGAATATTAGCTATCATCAAGATGCTGGAGGTCATTAATGTGCTGAAGCTGAGCTGTTTCTCATCCATTCCTGTCCCTACCACTTCTTTTATTCACGGCACATCGTCAACACATCCATACAGGGATTATTTTATCCATTTATGAAGCTTAGCATTCCTGTCACATCTTCCACCCCCTCAACATGCTTGCCTTGCTAAAGTTCATCTAACTAGCAAACCCCTTAGTGTCTGAGAGACATGGACAGAAGACGGAGTTCTGGGGACTGTTTTGACATACCCGAGTACTCAGAAAAGCAAAAAAGATACTCAAATAGCGTCAATGTTATTTTGCCAGATCTATTTTTCAATTTCATTTCTTTTAATAAATATATACTTGAGGATAGAATAAAATATAAGATAAGTGTCCAGCACATTCTGTGAGGCCTTTGAGTCTATTTCTTTTTTTTTGTACAACACATAACGATTAGCCTAAGGTGGTGTGTACTAACACAGCTGGGACTGAAAACACTTTTTTTCTATCAGTAGAATTACAGAATAAATGAGAACTGTAATAGAATTTAATACCCGTGCATTTAGCAAAAGTTCCAGGTTTATAACTGTGAATGTAGCCTTAAATGTCACCAATATCCCAGAGAACTGGCATAATGCTTTTTATAATTTGTTTTCAGAGAAGTAAATCACAGAATTTTATTATCTGCCAGTATTAGTTCCTTAAACACAGCCCCCTCATCCTGTATTTGTGATCCCACTTAATTCCTTTTCTCCAATAAATCTGTAACATGGTAAAATGTGATTAGTGAAACTGCTATACAGCAATTTTTAATCCATTCTTGAAATCCAGTGATACAAAAGAGTGGAAATAAGGTAATTGCTCTCATCTATTCACAAAGGAGTTTAACAAAATAAAGGATATCTGTCCTTCCTTAAGGCTACTAAAAGGTCAGAGATACTACCTTCCATTCTTCCATCCTATCCTCTACCCCCCCATCCTCAATCCCACAGTTAGCAAGCCAACTTCTTTTGTTTCATGGGATGGATGCCAGTCCAAGTGAAGGTGTAAGTTCCACCTGTGGTTTGCCACCTGCTCCGATGGAGCTGAGCATATGGAAGGATTTTTAACAATGGACCACAGAGGACAATACTTGCAGATAAAAGCTGAGAGGAAATGTGAAAGTATAATAAAAAGGGTGGGCTATGAAAGTGTATATAGCAGTGGGAGAAGAAGAAAATGATGACATTTTAGGTCATTTGGAAGAAAAACTGTAACTGCCTTTAAGTCTACAGACTGTTCACACCATCAGGCATCTGTCTCAAAAAACAGAAAATATCAATCAATCAGTGTAAAAAATGAAGATTTGCATCTTGACCAAAACTAGAACAATTCAAATGGGTTATAAATGCAAAGCGGGTGTTTGATTGTTTAGGTTACTTAAGTAAAATGACACTGTATCGACAAAACAGGTTATGATTTTAACATTGTTGCAATTGAAAGACTAAAAATGATCCAGTTAAGATTAAAAAAAAGATGGAATGTGAACGTGTAAAAGACATCAATCATTAATTACATTTTGCAACAACTTCTTATTTTGGATGTCAGTCTGAAAGACACCAAGTACACGTTTTGGAAATGTGTATAAGAATATACGCCACACACCTGCGATGATACCATGTGAATGGTGCAGCCATAAAAACACTGTGTTGGGTTTACTTATTTAGCTCAGTATCATGTAGTTTAAACAAAGAGCTGGAATTTGTTGAAATACACAGTATATGATTTGTGCAAGGGAATTATTAGGCAGTATAGAGTCAGTTTCTAAAAACATGAACTAATCATGGTTTAGTAACAGCATTAGAGCCTTCTGCAAGAAGTCAAAACTACAGACATGTGTGATAAATAAAATGTTTAACTATTAGTCAAAAGACAGCTAAACATACCTGACTTAGCTCTTAAACCTTTGACAAGCCACACGTTCAAACCACAGACATCAAATCCAGACTGAATTCTTTTCCTCTCTTCAGCCAACACTATCTTTGAGCTACCAGGACATAGACATGACACTGCTGGGCTCCTGGTGTTGCACTCATATTATACATTGCTTCCCCTTTTGCTTTAAGCTGTTTTTGTTCTCTTATGTGTAGAAAATGGTAAACAAGTGAGTGTAATTCAATAGTGAACTGGATGGAGGCCTGGGAGCATAGAAACCAATTTGAGAAGCCTGGCCAACTCCTGCCGAGGAAGTGCCTCTTACATTTTTGGCTGTCTATGACAGGAAACAGCATATAGAACTGCTCTGAGCTGTTGTTCTTTTTAAATTATAAAAAATGGATCTATTTCACATACTGTCGCTGTTTTTCTCTCTGTGGAGGTATCATGCTTGTGCAGGGCTGGAAGACGAGTAGAAGGAGCATTTGGCAGTGATGCCAAGCACTGCTGTGGTGGCAGTGTGGATGCGAGGGAGAATGTCACACACCCAGCTCTGTCTTTTTTTTTTTCATGGGGTGCAAACAGCGCAGCAGGATGATACATGCCTCATCTGTCTGGAACAGAACCCAGTGGACACTTAACTCTGCAGCCACGCAGAGATGCGTACAGTGTACTAAAAGAGATGTTCGTTCACTCAGTCATGAACTCGAACAAAGTCTTTATCGTTTGCTTTTGGTTCTTTTTTACTCTTTGTTGGTTTGGTCATTTAAAAATAGTTCAGGATAGACCCAAGTACCAAGAGTTGGTTTGTGTTGTGAATTTTGATTTAAATTATGTACCTTATTTAAACAATAACAAACATATTCTTCTATTTACTAGGGTAAAACAATACTTTTTTATACTAAAATTGTGAAAATGCAGTGGGTTCTTTTTTGCATGAGAAAGGTTGGTCAGAAAAAATTGATACTTGGATACTCATTAATGCAAAAAATTGTTGTCATATTATATATTAATTAGACATGCATTTGCATAGGAGCTCATTTCCAGTGCTGAGAAAAATGTTTGACATGCGTAAGTCTAAGTTTTGGATTATTATGTTGAAATTTCAGGTTATTGTCTCAAAATTTTGAGTTCGATATCTCAAAATTTTGACTTACTAACTTAATTAGGGTTAGGGTTTGACACTTACTAATTCAAAATGCTGAAAAAATAACCCAAAGTCAACAACAACAAAAAAACCCTTGAAAACTGAATTAAGTTGACATTTTTAGATAACCAGATTTTAAACTACCGATGGTTAAAAAAAGGTTTTTAGTGGCAGAAACAAGCTTCTATAAATTTACAACATTCATGCCCTGATGAACCCATCAAAGAGCGACTAGTCGTTCAATATCTTGCCCAAAGACTGGAGCAGTCAGGGCTCAAACCACCAACCTTGCCATTAGCAGGTGACCTGCCCTACTTCCTGAGCTACAGCCACCCAGTTTTGTACATGCTGATTTTGTAGCCTTTTTGCCACATACCACACATAAAAAAAACAGATATAGCCACTGTCACCAACTGGGCCGCAGAATCTTGCTGTGAAGTCTCAATTTGAGCATCTCGGTTTGTAGAAACTAGGCATCATATGTGTGACTGACACTGCATGATCATTTGGTAGCTATTTGTCATTCACCAGGCAGGTAGCCATCCATTTAACACTAAATGTGACCACAGTTTACTAAATAAGTTACAGTCAAGTGTTAGGTATGATTTAAACTCCATAATTGAGACCATTAATTATTTTTAAAATGTATTCTACTACTTTGTTTAGCAACCAAAGAAGTCACCACCTGACTGACACCACCAGTTGAAAGGAATCTATTTTTAAGTGCAATAGTAATGTTCACTTAGTGCATCCATCCACCTATAGTGCTTTTTGCACTTTTTTGATTAATGTTTTTGCATAAATCTTATTTGTTTAGAAAAAATCCACTGGCCCAATCACTGTCCCTTTTTTCCACTGATGAAGTCCTCAGAGGAGAAAAACTATCTCCTGACAATGCCCTGACTCAGGAGAAGCTGAGCTCTCTCTAGCCACCTATTTTTTTTTCTATTTCCTCTCTTCTCCTTCTCCTTCTCTTCACTTCCTCTCTCTGTCCCTCCAGATGAAAGTCAGCCTTTCTACTGACGCTGAGGCTCTTCAGCTTTTTCAGCCTGACATGTCAACACACTGACTTCTGTCCTGATGTAGCTCAGAACACTGTAGTCATGGCTTATGTTGTTGCAGTCTGTCTGCTCATATTACTGCTTACAAAGGCTGTCCTTGTCCCCGCGTCTGAGTTTAACCCACCCCATTTAGGTTTGACATTAGATGCTGTAAGATTAGAAAAATCTGATTGTTATGAGTTGTCCTGATTTTTGAAGATACGAAAAGGTACACAGGATCGGTTTGGAAAATGTAAAAGAAAAAACAATTTGAGAAGCCGTCACAATCACTTTGGGGTATCATAAGAGACTAAAACAGTGCTGTTACATTGTAGTCTTTAATTAGCCCAACACTAATTAATTCCTCCCAGTATCTGCATCGCTATATGGCGTATTGGGATAATGTTCCTATTGAGTGTCTCTATGTTTGTCTCGGCCAGCGCTGGCTTAGTACAACACACCAGAGTGCAATAATTCATGGCTTTTAGCAAGCTTTTGGAAGGTGACAGGGGACACATTCTCTCCACTCTCACATGAGAGATCATATATCTGCTTGCTCAGACCCTCTGGCAAAAAAACAGAGTAACTGAATCCAAAATTAACTGATTTCTATGGCTCATTATGTAAATTCGTAAATCAAGGTGCTGCTTCAGCAAATACGTGAAAAAGCGCAGCACATTACTCTTGATAGATTTACCTATGCCTTCATTACTAGTGCAAAGGACTTTTTGAGAAATGTTTGACCTAAATATTTATTAATTAAATTAAATATTTATTTAATAATTTTCGTCTACTGTAAAATTTAGGAGCATCCTGTCGCAAAAAACTACTCAAGATATTTGATACTTCTAGGCTAGATTGCTGTATTTCACTGTGTGATGTCCCATGGTCTGATGTCCTCACGCAGAAGCAGGGCAGCCACCAGCTGTTGCAGGTGGCTGCCCTGCTTCTGCATGAGGTCTCTTCCTGTTAAAAAGGGAGTTTGTCCTCCTCACAGTCTCCAAATCTTGTTCATCTTCCTTTTAGAACTGATTATTGTACAGATTACAGTGTACAAACACTTTAATTCATTAATTACACCTATCTAAGACAAGGTTAGATGGTTATGGTTAGATGCCTGTTGCCTCCAAAAATTCTTTAATTCTTTGTGACATAGATTCCAAAAAGTGCTTGAAACATTCCTCAGAGATTTTAGTCAATATTGATACGATAGCATCACACAGTTGTTGTATTTTGTCAGCTGCACATCTGCCACTTATCCTCTTATTTTCTCTTTCTCTCACATTGCCAATACCTTACATTGGGTGGTGGTCTATTAAAATGATTGAGCATTGAATGTACACACCAGCACTTCTACACCTTCAACTGTGCTTTCATGTTATCTGAAAAAAAAAGACAAGCCAACAGAAAGCTCCTTTCAACCCAAACTCTACCAAGCTCTACATGCAAATAAGAAAAAATCCTTTTAGAAAAAAAGGAAATTATAGGTTGAATTTTATTTTTTGGAAAAAAGTGTTTTTGGAAATAGTCTTTTTAAATCATTTATGTTTTGCGAGAACAAAAGGCAGACAATCTGATCTTTAAAAGTAGGCATAAAGTCACATCAGTCATCTGTACCACTGCTAGTGCGTAGTGAATGACTGCATTTTAGTTAGTTTGATTTTCTTTCTTGTTTTTGTTGCTACTTTCACATTGCATTATGTTTTGTTTTTTTATATTATGACAAATTTTTGAGTATGTATAGGCTGCAAAAACTATAGTCATCATGACCTTGAGTTGACTTTCCCAAAAGTAAAAAGTAACTAAGCTAGTGTTGGTGTGCTTGTCTTATTTCCAAAAATGTGACTTCACTGATTTATCAGAAACCAAAAACATTTGTTTTGTTTTTTAAGAAGAAGGAATTGTATCAAACCAAAGTGTTCATCTCCTGGGAACATACATTTCAGAGCAGGCGAGGGTACAAGTGTAGGAGTTGAGCTGCATGCTGGGGGCTATGACGGGCCAGGAGCCATTACAGGCTGTCATCAGATAGTGACGCGGCAGCTGACTGCATATGAGTGAAGATGAAGGTTCCTTCTAAGGTATGCAATTGTACCACTTAATTTAAAAGCATCCATTCATCCAGCCATCCATTCTAAACAACCTTAGATGGCCCACAGTGTAAGATTAAAAGCTTAAGAAAGGCATAGAAATAGAAAATTATGGGCCTCCTTTGCTAAACTGGAGTGAAGTCACTAGTCAGCTTTCCCTTTATACTATATACTTGCACAATCTGTTCATTATTGTGTTCATTGTGTTCATATTCATTTTGGTTCTTCATATAGACAGTTTAACATGTGGGCAACTAATCCGAGTTTTATCTTCTGTTTAAACATAAGTAAATGAATTGATTTAATCAAGATTTTCTTGTTTGATTGCTTTGTTGTTATCATCCCCCCCCCCCCCCCCTTTTTGAGTGGGGAAACAAAGAGATCTTAATGAAAAATTATTTTTGAAGCCTTGTAGCTTTATTATATTTTCTTTTTAATTTGATTGCACACAACAGATAAACAACAGCAACCAAATGTAATCCTATTTGACAGCAGACCAATAGCCATCTACAAGGTTGACATCATCCAATAGATTTTATGATCCCCATTCAAAACTATATTTAAATAAATGTACAATTCACCACATCCTTGCTAACAATAAAAAAGGCCCCACAAAGGTCTACAAAATATATCAGAATCAACATCTGCTTGCAGGATGGCCTCTCTAAGTATAGCTGTGGCCTGAAGTCTGCTATTTAAAAGACCATAACATCACAGCAGGTAAAGTTCAGCTTGGTCACCCGTGTCACCCTCTACTACTCTATTCTGGTTTTGCTGTAGAGGAGATCACAAGTTCCTGCACTCACTATTTAATTGGGTCCTCAGAGAGACTTCAGAGGAAGTCAAAGCTTGTCCTGCAAAGTGATAGAGCAGTGAATTTACCTGCTGTATCTTATATACCCTGCACTAAACCCCAGCACAACAATATCTCATTGTTCCAGTAGCAAAAAGGCCTGCCTTTCTGAACATGTCTAGATTACAGTCAAATCAGTTCTGCCTCTATGATTTAATTACCTGGAGTAACAATTTAGAAAAATTCATTACATTTTTTCAGTGAACTCTGTTCATTTTTCTCAAATCTTGCTAAATGCTGAAACCTGCTGTCCTCCCTTGGCATGTCTTTGCAAGTAATTGTGTTTTGCAAAGCATGAAAAAGGATGAGCAGATATTTAAAAAGAAAAAAGTAATAGTATATGTATAAACGTCAACCTCCTCTAAGCATTTCCTCCATGTGTGCTAAAGGCAAAAATCCTTTCTCTCTGGTTTTTCAGTTTACTAATGCATAAATCGAATCCCCAAAGAACACAATTAACCTCTAAAAGGTCTCATTTGTTTATAGTATAAATACTCATTAACCTAAACAACTTCATTCACGGTAAATTGTCAGACAAGCCGTCTTGTCTCTGAAGTTTTAACATCAACGTAATTAATTGCAGTAATGGTGACTCTGATTCTGTCGCAGCCATAATTCATGCTTTCCATGTCAAACCAACTTGGCTCTCAAGCGTATTAACATAAACACAAAAGCAAAAGCTGAATATTTACAAGGCTCTTAAGTGACATAACAAAGACACTGCACAGACTTGACCTTGATCATACACATGGGATGGTGAAGCCACTCAACCAAAGACCAAAATTTTCATGCTGTTTCATATAATTGGGTCAGGTTTGGATTTACTGAGGAAAACTACAATTTAAAGGTAGAGAACACTAGAACTGATAATATATCCCCAAAGCAACAACACTAGAACTGTCTTATGAATCCTTTTGATTTCCAAATCAGTGATCTATAAGACCTATAAGAGCAGATGTGTGGGCTCTGATACCATTTCTTGACCACAGGGCTGCAGAGGTTAGCCGTAGCATGAGGATGATAGAGGGAAGAGGACAATGAGGGATAACAAGGTAGGATAAGCCTGTTAAGCCTTTGGGATTCCCTCTAAATCCACACTGGAGTCAAGCACAAGAATGTCAAATCTATGTAATGCAATCACAATGCTCTATAATCTGGGGTCACTGCAGCAACAGTCCCCAAAGTCACTGGCTCATGTTGATTCTGTTTTGGGAAGGGATTCTATGGGATTCTATGGGATTTGGAAATTCAAGTTTCCAACTGTTATTAATGGACAATGTGTATTTCCAGAGGGAAGGCACTCAAAAATACTTAATAAAAATCTAAAGAAGAATTTGTTAATAGCAAACATGGCGGTCATCTTGCTTCTGCTACCACAGAGGCAACCAAAGCTGAACTGAGGAACATGTAAGCCAGTCATCTTGTTACAGAGACAAATGCACATGAGTAGGAAATGCAAATACGTGTATAAAAGTGTAAGGAGCTTCTTTCCAAGCTCCTTAGACTACAATGACCTGGATGACTGAGAACCTTCACAGACAAGTGTATAAAAAGCATTTCTTCATGTGATCTGAATATGCAAGAGATGTTGAATCTAGATTAAGATCTCATTTTTACACTGAACTTTTGAAGAATTTTTTATTCACACTAGAGTACATGAAATCTCTGTTTGCCCACAAATCCCCGCTGCATGATCAGGGTTTGTGTGGCCAAAATCACAGGCACATCTATGCCTCCGAAGTTTCTTATTTATATCAGAAATTGTGATGTCATCATGATGCTTAGCAATCACTTTTGAATGGGTTACAACGAGGCATTTGTAGCCTTTATGTGCTTAAAACACCTTATAAAGGTGATGATAGGATTTTAATTTAATAACGTATTATACCGTAAATACTTGAATTATGTTAAATTATATATTATTTGCCATCATTTTGCATGGCAACCACATAAAAACAGTCTAAAATCAAAGCATGTATGTAAATATAAACTCATGTTTTATAAGCAAACTGTTTAACTAACTATTTGAACTCTGGGAAATTTTCAGTAATTTTCTTTCTTTTTTTGCACAATTTATGACAGTTCATCTCATAGCCTTCTACACATTCTATTGAAAAGCCTCATATGGAGGATGCTATTTAAGATGCTTGTACAGATGCTTTTGCCTCTACAAGCCGCTTTGCAACCTGACTTTCATCCCAGCTCCTCGTTACAATATTCATACTATTTCTGATTAGTGCTCTGATCTATGCTGAGGTCCTGTGTTGCTGCTGCTCTTCTGTTGTAAGTGCTGGAAGGTCCCAGAACAACAATATGCAGATGAAATAATAGCCCTATTTTGACTAAAGTAGCCCTGTCAGAAATAATATAACTACTAACTGTGCTTTGTCAATGTCTGTGAGCAGCAAAATGGGAGAGGCTTGGTTATGCACTGCAGGGCAATTCACCTCAATGTAGCAGTATCATATGTCCATATGCTGCCTTTTAATAAGGAAAGAAAACACAAAATGATTTGTTGAAGCATGAACTAGAGAATGCAAGTGATAATAAAAAAGACATTGGTCTATCATGCAGTTTACCATAGCTGAATACCGGGTCAACCAGTGCATGTTTGCGCTACAACACTGACACTGTTCATCTTCACATCACAGCGAGTAGATGCTCAACCTTGACACGCCACACAGTCGAAGCAAACAAAGGGATCACCACTGACTTCAACAGGCAGAATGATGGATGTGCTCTCAAGCAAAAACCTCCATTACAGCCTGAATTCACCGCAAGGCCACTGGTTGTCACACTGCAGCTGCTTCTGCAATGGTGGCTACCTAAGATCCCTCTGAAATACAAATACTGACAAGCCAGTGAGCATGCTAATGCTGCAGATATTTATAATAGGATCATAATGGTGAAAATCCTGCTGGCTGCATAAACTCTTATCACTGGAGCAACCCCCACTTCTTAAACATACACATTATTAAACAATATCCTTCTTTTGTTTTCAGTGTCCACTCTGGAAATGGTTTTATTTATATCATTACTGGTTATGAAAAGGATATGCTGTTAGGTCTACTGCATGCTATTTTACTCAGGTGTTGCATGTTGCAAGGCAGCTGTAATTGCATACTGAAGATTAAAAAAATCTTTTTTTTTTAAAAGTAAGAAACTTACATGTAATCAAATGATTAAGAAGTAATTACGTAAGACTGTTTCAGCTCAGCAAAAACACAAACATCTAATTAAGCTAGTTAATTACGGGAATAATTATGTGAAAAGAGAGCACTTATAAGACATGCTCATATCTAAAAGATACTGCATATAGAATTTATGGACATAAACTCTTTTTACAGGCTGTCTTATGAACTGTCAGTAAATTAAAAATTTAGGCAAGACAGAGAAGGTTTGTTTGAATGAGGAACTGACAGAGATTGAAAAGGGGAAACAGAATGGATAATGCCTGTGTAGGTACTCAGTCATGTTAATCTAAGAAGCTTGGAAACAAAGTGACTAGACCTCTTTAAGTTTCCTGTAGAATTTTCAGCTCTCATTCGAGAAACTTCTTCAGTTTTAAAAAACAAACGGTGGAGAGTCCCAGGTATTTAAACCCTAGTGGGAGTTTTCCCTTAAGAAGGTTGTTGACCCACTAATGATCATGTGTTTCACAACACGTGCCAAAGTGTGGAAAAAAAAGCGTGGGTCATTATTAGCAGAGGTTTCAGGTAAACCATTGTGAGACCTTGCCTCACTATTTCATGTGACCCATTGAGATTACCTGACGCAGGTTGCGAGAGGCGCCTGGGAAGAGATCTCGTTCAAAGATGGTCGTTCACAGTGGACATAGATGGCTTCTTTAACTCCTCTTTCAAACAATCTATCTTCTCTGTCCAAAATGAGAACATTAGTATCCTCAAAAGAGTGACCTTTATGCTTTAGTCCAGACGCTTTCTTTCCAAGCTCCTTAGAATGGATAATAATAATATTGTTCATATTTTATTTTTAAGATAGTTTCATAGTTTTTTATGTTTATTTATATTTTTTTTCCTTTTGGGTGTGAGGGGAGAGCAGTAGTATATAAAATGTAAATCATGCATAAATCAAACATATAAAGCTGGCTCATTGTCTGCCTGTGTAAATCCTAATAGGGTTTTATTTGTGTGCAATAAGAGCAGCAGTTTAGCAGTGGCTGCTTTGGCATTATGAACAAAAAAAGCTGTCAGCTCATTAGCTCAATTGTGCTTACAACATATATGTGTATATATCTATCTATCTGTATATGTGTGTGTGTGTGTGTGTGTGTGTGTGTGTGTGTGTGTGTGTGTGTGTGTGTGTGTATAACCATCAATACTTTACCTGAGTAGAACTGTTCAATGAATCTAGGCCATAGATTAACTATATTATTCAAAGGTTTTCCCTAATTAGGGAAGATTGAGATGAGATTGAGATTATTCTAGTGGACCGTATGTAGACAGATGATGTTATTGGAACTGTGAAAGGTCAAATTGAACCATCTGCTATTGTAATGTTTTCTAATTTAGACATTTTGGCAGACATTTTATAATTTAAGAAGAAATCCTAATAATCTTCATCTTTTTAACCAACATTACACAGTACATGCACTCAGCGACATGAACTGTAATGCTGAAGATATTTTTGAGACTCTAATGTTAGGCAGACAGATACTATTAAGCGGACGGATGCTTTTACAGAACCCTTTTTTTGAGAATGAGAAATAGGACACATCTGTATCAAAATGGGGAGATAACTCTGATGTGCATTTAATGTCATAGGATTCAAAGTGTTAGCATGTAAAAATTGGACTGTGGGGTAATTTTTTTCTTATCGCTCTGTCATATTATCTTTTCCTATTTATTCCCACTATTTGCTGCACCACTTTATAATCAGTCTTGATTCGTTTTATAAAAATGAAAAGACAAATGAGGCAATTTTGCCCTGATTTTTGATACATGATTTAAATTTTAAAGGTCTTCTCAGTTACAGAACAATGCAGCCCTCTTCCATCAGTTTGAATCTCAATCCAAAGAGTTTCTGTCTCTTTATATCAACGCCAAGCTCCACTTATTTGTCTTCTTTGCTTACAGACTTTCTTCTTGAATTGGATATTCTGTGATTCTTTTAATGTGATGTCACACACTCCCCCGTCTCTACTACAGTGTTTATTATCCACAAATTGTCTATCAACATCAACTGTTAAGGAGTGGCCAGTTTGCTGACAATAACATTACTGAGATGTACCGTGTGTATTATAATCTAATCCTGGAGAGACATGTTGCCTTTGTTAATCCTACAACATGCTGCAGTTTCACAGGAAATAAAGAAACACTGAGGTAGAAGCACAGTCGCACTTTTAACTGTATTTCATACAAACTGCACCATGCGGTAAAATGGGTGATTCGGTTTGCTTCTTTGGCCAGTGGATGAAAAACTGAGACATTTACTAATGTTATTTAATTACTGAGTTCAAGTTCTCCTGTGCAATATATGGGGGCTTTTGTTTTGCTATAGTTCTACCTAAAATTAGACAAAGAAAAGATGGGATACAGCTGATATTAAGAAAACACAATATCAGCAACTAATACAATGACTTCATAATGTTAAAATGTATCATAAGTTTTCATTTTTGGGTGTCACAAAGTGCTAAGATGTACATAACAAAAACCACAGAAACACAAGTGAACTAGTATCTGAAGCCTGAGAAGGCTATCTATGAAAACTGAAGAGAAACAAAGTCTGGAACTTGAATAACTTTCCCACAGATGAACAGAAGCGTGTGTAAAGGTCTTTTCTATTTCAGACAGTGCAGTTACACACTCAGATTATTCCAGTAATGAATGAGCCTATGGGAAACAACGTGTTTCATTTTTAGACTTTGTGGGTGACATGGTTAAAAGCATGAAGGTTTGGAGATAAATCTAACAAATTTTACAGTAAAAATTTATGAATGTGCGTGCAAGTGAGTAATTTCATCACGTGTTTAAAATGCAAGGCATGTTTTATACTTTACACGACGATGTAGTGCAGACCACTTATATTTCAGCACTTAATGGCTATAGTTCAGTTTGTGCAAATGTTTCAAATCACCTGCAAATGAGACAAGTGTGAACACTAAAACCACCTCTGTATCCTGTCAGAGCACATTTTTAAGGTCACAAGACAACTGGATTACTGATTAAAAAGCTAGACTTATAAAATGTAGAGATGGCACGATACCACTTTTTTATGTCCGATACCGATACCGATATCATAAATTTGGATATCTGCCGATACCGATATGAATCCGATATAGTGTTTTTTAATCAACAAAACTGTTTTTTAAATATCTTGCTGCATTTTGTATAAGTTCATACTCAAGTTTAAAACAACAACTACACTAAAGCTATTCTGTTATACCTGTATGCAAAAAAAAATATTTCATAGTTCAGCAATACTGATCAATCTAATAAACTTAAACCTACACCATCCTCCCTATTCTGGTATTTTAAAGAGTACTTAGCATAAATATTAAGCAACCTAACTAATAGGGTTCCAACTCCCAGCAACAACAAAAATAAATAAATAAAAAATAGGGAACCACCCCTCACGCTCCACCTCATGATGCTTAATCGACGTAATCAACCTTAATTTGATGCAGTGTGAAAAAAAATGCACAGAAATCAATTATTTTTCAAGAAATATTAAATAGATTCAACATCTTTCTTCAACAAAATTGCAGACTGCACAGATGGTACCTTCCCAAAGGAAAAAGTACTATAGCTTACTAGGGTATATATATTAGACTTAATAGTTACTATATACAGTAATTGACTTCTATTCATTTTACATCAAATTAAAAGTTTGGGTGTCAGATAATTATTTATTAAAAGCTAGACATTTTAAATGAGAGTAAGAAAGAAAAGTATGTCTTTGTGCCCCCTTTTCCCTGTTAATGCCCTATCGGCCCCCCTGGCTAAACTTTGCTAGATCCGCCCCTGCACAGTTACCAGCGTCAGCTATGTAGAAAAAGATCCTGGAGTAGAAAGTAATATTAAATACATTCTAACAACAGCTGATCAAGCTTAAACGTGCTGCTGTTGTTCAGCCGCTGGTTTCCTCTTTCTGGTGCAAAGTGGGCCAAAAGCAAACTAGAGACACGGACTTGCGACAGAAAAGCCGATCAGCTGATCGTTAAGCAGTTTCACCATTGAAGTAGCAGCAGGAGAGGCAGTCGCTTGTTAAGCTTAACGCAGGAATGCTTTACAAACATTCAGAGATGGACTTACACACTTGCTTTACTTCTCTCGGGATAACTTTGTCGGAGATGAAATGCCGGGTTGCTAGCGAAGCTCCAAATGCTATCCAGACCACTGACAGGTCCCGCATGCCACAGCCGCTCTATCACGTGATGCATACTGCTCCGACGTGCTAACCTGAGGTGAGTTATGGTGTGTTGCAAGTTTTGTGAGGTGCTTTCGTGATATTTAATGGATCGGATTACATTTTTTATTTTTCTCCGATATCCGATCCAGTAATTTAGGTCAGTATCGGACCGATACCGATACGTAATATCGGATCGGTCCATCTCTAATAAAATGTAAAATTTCTCCTTTAATGCTCTCCACGAACTGAGCTTACTCTTGAAGCTTCACTGATTCTGTCATCTTCACATAAAGTATGCTGCCTCCACTTTCAGCCTGCTTTACTGAAGCTAGAAAGAAAAACAGAGTAAATGATAATTGAGTCTAAAAATTCATGGTATACTGTCAATGGCACTGTGAGTCAAAAACGACCTAAATCAGCCTCAGCCTGGGGACAGTCTGCACTCTAGATTGAACTGATAACTAATACTGATAAAGTAATACTATTTTTATGAATAATAAGAGGATGTGCATATCACTATATGGTTGGAAACTGTAAGATTAAAAAATAAGATTAAAAGAAACCCTTATTTAAATGGGAAAATTTTTTACATTGTAAAATCAGAATTTGTTTGCAGTTCTACTCATGTTATGATGATCCAGTTCTCTTGGAAACTGACAGACGATTAACTATCCAAGCCTAGCCCCAATTTCTATATAATCCAATTAAAGCGCACAAAAGAATAGCATACGCAGACTTACACGGCAATGTGAAAGCGCTTTGACAGGTCGGAACGTGAGAATTCTCGGACTAAAACAGGGTCACAGACCAACAATGAACTATTCATTCGTAATTGGTAATAACTGTTGTTGGCACACATTTTTTTAAAATTATCAACTCAAAACAACAACAACAAGCACTAAACTATGCAAACCTCTCTTTGTTACATCAAAATTACACTTTATCTTTATCATACATAGTTTTTTATTAATAACCAATAACTTACTGGTGTGCTAAACACAAAAACTCTTTAGCGTCAGTTTCAGTGACTTCATTTTAAGTTCCAATTTTGATTAGCGTAAGTATGCAGACTGTTGGATATGGTAGCATCAGCACTGTGTGGTGGAGACTTGTGGAGTTCTTCTTTGCCCTAGTGGCCAAAAACTGCAATTATGGTATTTTGCCTACTTCATGCTAGCCATTGTTGTCTCTGGCAACGATGACACCAATGAAAGACACAGCTACAGGCACACGCCGCACTTTAGTGTTGTTAAGGCTAGCTTTGTGCCTCCTGATTTTTGCAACTTGTGTGCGTGGCACGTTTTTCATAACACTGTGAGAGGGCTGAGTAGGAACCATGCCCGGTTTATGCAATAAGTTAAGAAATTTTGCTCGTCAACATCTGAGGGTTTGACCTGTCTCAGAAACTGAGGACACTGCACACTGACATGGGAGTGACTTCTTTTTTGGAAAGGTAGCCATATCCTACCCTGCATGAATATTATATGGTATTAAAAAACTGCTGAAATTACCAACTAAGACTTTAAATTGATCACGACGTGATGGCTAAGGTCATCATTCCGTGAACAATAATGTAGTTTTCTCAACAAATCTGAAAGTAGGAAGCGTTTTTGGCGTTTTAACCCATCCATTTACAATATCTAACAAAAGCTAGATGTGACTGACAATTTATCAGTAAACATCTGATAAACAGTAAACAAGATTTAAATCACTCCATCTATAACTATATTGACTATTTATGCACCCATATATCAAAATCTTGGTCTGTTCACATCTTAGTTTGTTTGAGCCAAAAGGTCTTAAATCCTTTACGTCTTTAAAATTCAAGCATGCGACAAACCCAAGAAATGCTAACCTAAAATAGCTAATAAAGCCCTATCCATTTGAATGAATGTACTTCAGCTCATTAGGTCACTTTTCCACATTCTACCAGATGCTCTTGATTTGCTAGGCTTAGATAAATAACACATCATCCTCATCAGTTATATTATTACATGAAGGCTGGTGACAACCTGTGTAGCTGGGCCCACCTTCAGCCACTGCATGATAACTGTAGCAGCTATGTGAGAATGCAGTACCTGTAAACACTAACATAAACCGCTGAATTTAATTCACTTGAACTTCAGTTCCACTAATATGATAACCACTAAATTCAAACAGACAGATTCTATCCATACAATTGCGTCACGTAAGTTGATCTTTCCTGACATTTCCTCAAGGATCAGGCCATCTTGTAAGGCAGTCCAGTGTTATGCAGTGTGTGCTCAACAGTGGCCTTGTGCAGAGCAGTGTGGTGTATTATACAGCGTGTCCCAATAAATCAGACGGCACGCTGTTCTTTCTTAAGCAGCAGCAGAGCCAAGCCTTCATCGGCCATCAAGCTAAACCAAAGAGCCAAAATAGAGAAGGACACAGGAGGGAAAAAAATGAAAGCACATAGGTACAGATAGATACTGGAGAGAAACATGCAGAAAGCTCTCTACACAAACAATACGTCCTGATTTTACAGAACTATACGTGGGGCAATGTGAGGCAGATGGTCTATGATATTAATTAGAAGCTAGTTTGCCCTTCCTAGAATACATCTATGTGTTGTAGAAATGCTGCCTGCATGGCAGTGGAGGAGGGGAAAAAAGGCATGCCCCTTTAAGATTAGATGGAAACAGTCTGAAAGAGAGTGAATTATAGCAGAGATAAATAACAATAAATGTTCTTTGTTCTCAGAGTGATTGGCAGCATTAATAGATTTTAATTACTTCACAATATCCGTTCAGCATTTTCATTTCTTTCATTCCTATAATTTTAAAGTCCAACTGTCTCCCAGTAAAACATCTGCATAGCCTGCAAAAAACGGCAGATGGAGAACGAAACAAAGTTGTTTTTTCTTGTGTGTGTATTTTACAGCATTTTTGCTTTAATAAATTGAGTTTTTAGTTTAATAACTGGTCACAAAGACAAACATTTGCAGCACAACAGAATGCAAATACAGGGAGTGCAGAATTATTAGGCAAATGAGTATTTTGTCCACATCATCCTCTTCATGCATGTTGTCTTACTCCAAGCTGTATAGGCTCGAAAGCCTACTACCAATTAAGCATATTAGATGATGTGCATCTCTGTAATGAGAAGGGGTGTGGTCTAATGACATCAACACCCTATATCAGGTGTGCATAATTATTAGGCAACGTCCTTTCCTTTGGCAAAATGGGTCAAAAGAAGGACTTGACAGGCTCAGAAAAGTCAAAAATAGTGAGATATCTTGCAGAGGGATGCAGCAGTCTCAAAATTGCAAAGCTTCTGAAGCGTGATCATCGAACAATCAAGCGTTTCATTCAAAATAGTCAACAGGGTGTGCAATACTCAGAGACATGGCCAAGGTAAGAAAGGCTGAAAGACGACCACCACTGAACAAGACACACAAGCTGAAACGTCAAGACTGGGCCAAGAAATATCTCAAGACTGATTTTTCTAAGGTTTTATGGACTGATGAAATGAGAGTGAGTCTTGATGGGCCAGATGGATGGGCCCGTGGCTGGATTGGTAAAGGGCAGAGAGCTCCAGTCCGACTCAGACGCCAGCAAGGTGGAGGTGGAGTACTGGTTTGGGCTGGTATCATCAAAGATGAGCTTGTGGGGCCTTTTCGGGTTGAGGATGGAGTCAAGCTCAACTCCCAGTCCTACTGCCAGTTTCTGGAAGACACCTTCTTCAAGCAGTGGTACAGGAAGAAGTCTGCATCCTTCAAGAAAAACATGATTTTCATGCAGGACAATGCTCCATCACACGCGTCCAAGTACTCCACAGCGTGGCTGGCAAGAAAGGGTATAAAAGAAGAAAAACTAATGACATGGCCACCTTGTTCACCTGATCTGAACCCCATTGAGAACCTGTGGTCCATCATCAAATGTGAGATTTACAAGGAGGGAAAACAGTACACCTCTCTGAACAGTGTCTGGGAGGCTGTGGTTGCTGCTGCACGCAATGTTGATGGTGAACAGATCAAAACACTGACAGAATCCATGGATGGCAGGCTTTTGAGTGTCCTTGCAAAGAAAGGTGGCTATATTGGTCGCTGATTTGTTTTTGTTTTGTTTGTGAATGTGGAGATGTTATATTGGTTTCACTGGTAAAAATAAATAATTGAAATGGGTATATATTTGTTTTTTGTTAAGTTGCCTAATAATTATGCACAGTAATAGTCACCTGCACACACAGATATCCCCCTAAAATAGCTAATCTTTCATGACCAAATACTAAAAACAAGAATTGGGTGCAAAAGTTTGAATTTATTTTGGATTTTCTCTCAAAATTATATATACAGGATCAAATATATAGAACCCCACTAATAATTGGTCACATGGCCCTTTGCACGTTGCAACTCAACCAAATGCTTTTGTTAGCCATCGACAAACTTGGCATAATTCTGGCTGGATATTTCATCATTCTTCTTGGTAGAATTGGTAAAGTTCATTTAAACAGGTTGGTTTACTGGCACAGATCCAGCAAATTTTCAATAGGGTTGAGGTTGTGGCTTTAGAAAATCCACTCCAGAAGCTTGATGTTACTCTGATTTATCCATTACAAACTTCATTTTCATGTGTGTTTGGGATTATTGAGCTGATGGAACATCCAAATTGTGTCCAAGCTTTAACCGTCTAGCTGTCGATTTGAGGTGAAGTTTAAGAATTTTGAGGTAGCCCTCATCCATTTCCATTTTGTGCAATGTAGCAATGCGACTGATGGCAAAACTGCACCCAAGCATGATGCTATCACCACAGTGCTTAAAAGCTGGTAGAATTCTTATTTTGCAAAGCCTCACCTTTACTCCTCCAAACGTATACTTCTATTCAGTACATGTGAATAGTACTCATTGATCAATGGTCATGACAATTTGCTTATTAATGATCATGAAACTGACTTCATGGCCCATTGTTAGTCAGTGGTGTTAGTTTTAGTCGTTACGCAAACGTCCTGCTTATAAGGTTGGGGAAGCCTGCAGTCAGCTGAGACTGAAGAAGTCACTTGGATGGGTGACGAAACGTTTCTCCCAGTGAAAACACAATGTCCAGATGAACAGAAGCAACTATTTGGGTTTTTGGATCAGTGGTTTCTTTCTTGGTCGCCATCCTCTTAGTCCTTGATTATCTAAAACTTCCTTCACTGTGGACAGTGACACCAGTGTTTCAGCAGTTTTTAGTTTATGGCAGGCTTGAGCCTTGGTGGTTCATTGATTGTTCGTGAACATCCTAACATACTTGCTCTTATTTGAGGGTGACAGTTTGGATCTTCATCCAGTCCTTGGCAAAGTGTTGACAAAGTGATCATTAGTCATTTAAACTAATGATCTAGTAACCTGTAGTAGAAATGGCTCCAAGAGACCTTCTTAGATCTTCACTGAGTTCCTTGGCCTTTCCCATTGTTCAGAGTGCTATCAATCAAATCCTTTTTATGCTGACAAAGAGAAACTACCAGTTGTAGTCAATCATGATCATTAACGAGAAGTTAATAGGCCTAGAACCCTAACTGAATATACAGGGAGGGCCATTTATATGGATACACAATGAAATGGGAATGGTTGGTGATATTAAAGTCCTGTTTGTGGCACATTAGTATATGTGAAAGGGCAAACTCCTCAAGATGGGTGGTGACCATAGTGGCCATTTAGAAGTCGGCCATCTTGGATACAACTTTTGTTTTTTTCAATAGGAAGAGGGCCATGTGACACATCAAACTTATTGGTAATGTCACAAGAAAAACAATGGTGTGCTTGGTTTCAACGTAACGTATCCATATAAATGGCCCTCCCTGTACTCTTCAAAACCCACAGCTCATGTAGACAGTGTACCAAACCAACCGTGAGTGGTGTTTAAAAGAAGAAAAAAAAATCTGTAGAAGTTAGTTTCACACTGACCATCCTGACAGCTCTGAAAAGACTCATCTAGATGCAAGAAAACAGAAAACACACACACAAAAGAAAACTGCACAGCTAGAAAGACTTAAAAAACGCAGGCACACAGATAGTGTCACGAGCCACTCAATTCACATTACCATTCATTTTATGAGTAAAAACCCCCCAGAATGTTTTGCAAATAGGAAATAGCTTTCAATCTTATTTTCATGCCTGCTTTCAATGAATTCCTAAGCACAAAGTGATGACTGGCAACAGCTCAGGGATGGCTTCTCATACTCAGAGGTCTATGAGGTTAACCCCGCGTCAAAACCAAGCTGTCAGCACTCATAAGCGAACGGGCGGGCTGTGCTCGCAGGAGTAAACAGAGCTTACGTCAGAAGAAGTCAGTTGATCGTGGAAGGAATACAGAAGCCTTTGCTTAGCTCGCTCTTCTGCATGTCCCTGGGCATAATTTCAGCAGCTGTTGATAAGAAAGCAATAAAGCCAGCACGGGATTCTGTGAATTTATTCAACAACAATCTAACATGAGGCACAAGCTTAGTCTTTGCTTGGAAAATTACTCGAGACACACACACTGACGCAGCATCTCACATTGACTCTGACTGGTGAGGGCTCTGAAGGGGAAATGTCATTGTTAGTCAAAAATTGGTGTTACCATAGAAATCACATGCTGTTCTGGTTCAGCAGTGAGTTCAGAAAACTAAGTGTGTTTTTTATTTAGTAATCCTTAGAAAGGCATACACAAATATAGCACTAAACCAGAATATATATTGTATATTAGTTTAGGGAAATGCAATCCAAAGCAAAAATAAATAAATAAAACAAATGAGCTGCTCAGTGCTGTTTCTTGCACAGTATAATGAGGACAATTTCTATAACAGAGGTCAAGCATTTATCTATAATGATAAGGTGAAAGTGTGCTGACAGAAAATTGAAATGTTTTATTAACAAACATGCATAAATCCTTAATTCTGGGCTTTGTAAAAGCCACTTTGGCAGAGCGTTATGGATAAGTTTTTGCAGGCTTTAAATACCTGGATTTAGCCAGTTTACCCAGATCTCCCAGGCATAACCTACTCCTATCAAGGTTTGTCAGATAGGATGAAAAGCATCTGTGAATTGCCACCTCTAAGTCTTTGCAGTTTAATTGCTTTTTTTGTTTTCCTGATAAGACCAGAAAATTATTTTTTCTTCTACCCAAACTCTAGGCAGGCCATCGGTGATGTTTACTCAAGAGTGGCTTCAGTTTATCCATTCTACCGTAAAAGCCTGATTTTTGGAGTGCTGCTGAGACAGTCGTCCTCTGGTCTCTGTAGAAGGCTTCTGAAGCTTTGTTTCCCCCCCCCTCCTTTATTTAACCAGAAAGTCCACCAGAACCTCCCCAGCATAGGCATAGGGAGCATGAGACCAGGGGAACCCCACACCCTTGTGTGAACCCCTGTGTAACTAACCACCAGATATCCAATTTCAGGCGTGCTGAAGGTTCCAAACTTCTTTCACGTCACCTTCACCCCATTGTGCTCCTTTAAGATTTCAATGCTATAGAATGCTTTCTATTAGTACCTACACATTTAATGATGCCCTACAAAAGTTTAAGCTAAAAAGAGAATTTATTAGACATCGAGGTCTGATTTTATAAATGTCTGACGAGCCTCTGTTAGTGTTGGCAACCTCCACACAGTTTAGTTTGCTACTAGGTTTTTCTTGATACATAGAGGATAAAGAAAAAGAAAAATGGCATCAGTATTCCCATCGTTTCCCATTAAATCTCAATGATAATTGGAGAAAACGTAATGGACCCCAGTCAATGTTGCATGAATTAATTTATAGAAGACTGCAGTGTTCAAGTTTCTGTGTAATAATTTTGTACTTTATATCCATTATGTAATAGTATTATTTTTTTTATTTGTATTTTATTTCTTTTCTTTTTTTTGCTATAGCTCATAAAAGGAATGTTTTATGTCCTTTGTTGGACACTTAAATGCAAAAATCTGTCAATTAAACTTCATGTGGTGTAGGCTACATACTCTCATCAGCTGAATCAAATGTAAGAAAAGGTGGAATTATTTTTTGGAGGAAAGGGTGCAGGTTGCACTGATGCTACCTAAAAGACAGCACACAGATAAATGCAAAAACATCACTTAAATACTGTAAAAAATGCACTTCTATCTGTACAACTCAGGTGCTGCTGCTGTGTTCATGTGTTTAAGAATGGATGTGCTGACTGTGAAAAGGAGGAGGTGGTGGGAGGGAGGAGGAGGAGACTCTGCTACTGTAGCAGTGCATCAGCAGAGGTGAGACTACAGCCACCACTACATCACAGTATGCAGACTGGAAAGGGCTGATGGAGCCACTCTCAGTTTAGTTCCTGCAAAGAACACCTTGTGTTTGTTCTGTTTTCACTCGTGGACACACAAGATTTCAAGGACACCTGTGCAGTCGAGGCAGTGCACATGAAGAGACTGACTGTCTTGTTCTTTTGTTTCAACCACTTTTCCCGGCAAACGGTGATGGCTGAAGGGCAGCTAAGTCGGCCAACCTTACCCCAGCTGCCTCACATGCCAGAGGAGACAAACAGACCTACAGTGGGCAGCAGTATGTGTGTCATTAGTGCTGACCCAGATGCTCTGAAACACTGTCCTGTGACCGCACTGCACTGCATTCCCAGAATAACTCCTTACAGCTCATTACTGGCTGTAATAATGGGGCTTAATAGCCTCTGTCATTGAAATGCAACACAAATAAAATGCCATCAAAGGAACAATGGGGAAGTGAAGTTGAATTGGGAGACAACGTTGAGGATGAGATTGCTCACCCTGAGGAGAAACAGAGCTCTGTGCTCTGTGCAGTGCAATCTGATCAGTGAGACAAAGGCTTCAGGCTCAGGTGAGCGTTACATCACATATGAGCAAACCCCTAGTAGACCAGAATCAACAGCATCCCTAAAATATCATCTCGTGGCAGTGCCGTTTATAAGAGACCTTGTCCAGGGGAGAAAATACTCCCTAATCTCATTCATTGCAGAAGCCCAACAGTGTATCACACTGTAGAGATTTGGATTCATGGCTAAAGGATAGAAGTTTTCTTTTCCTAAAAATGATTTAGAAAGCTGTTGAGCAGACCATAGCTGCATCCACACAGCCCGTGAATCACGCACCCAGCAGCGGATTACAAAACGCTGCCCGTGTTAAACAAAAGATCCATTTTCCACTCAGCATGTTCTCATTCTTCCACAGCAGATGTCACAGCCTAGATGTGAAAAATGTGAACGCATAAAAATCACACTCTGCCACGGCATGTTGGAGCAGATAGCGCGACGGCGCGTGCTTACCCTCTGCGGCCAAAGAGCACCGGACAAGAAGTAAAAGCACTGCTACAGACAGCAGACAGTTTGCAAGCATCCCCGCTGCTCCGACTCGCAACCTGGTCCTCAAACACCTCCCCTCTCCTCCTGCATCCGTCCGCTGCGGCGAGCACCCATCGGGGTCTGCCCCGCCGGTTCCCGCCACTCTGAGGTGACCTGTCCGCCCACTCCTCAAACCGGGAGCCATATCCAGTGGACAAGTTGCTGAAGTTTCGCTCGTGAATAATACATTGGATCGCTGTGTGAACGGGAAACAGGGCCGTCCCGCGGTCTCGTCGCGTGTCCAGGTCTGGATGGTGGGGGAAGCGGCGCTGAAGGGAAATTAAGAAATGTGCCCTATCGCCCCTCTCCGCTCGGTCCACCCATCATCACTGTGTGGCGCAGGGCGGCGCGCGCACTTTGCCAAAGGTTTGACATTTAGCTGTTGGCGGTGAAGTGCCACATCCAGATCTGGTCCAGGTGGATGGCAGGCATTTACTTGCGCACAGGCAACATTCAGTCATGAAAGAAAGGCCAGCCTACCGCTGATTGCTTGTGGCTGGATGATTTTGAAGTGTGCCACCTTCCTGGCCAAACTGGGCGAATTAACCTCTCTGTTAATTGTAGTGAGAATGGAAGCGAGAGGGCAGGACGACCTCTTCTGGCGGTAACTCGTTAAGAATCAGATTTCTATGTGGAGCTGCTTAAAAAAAATGATGGTTGGTCTTCTTTGCGCTCTTACATGTTGGGTTGATATTAAAAACGACAATAATCACGTGACACTAGCCTATTAACACGTACATTGTCTTTCTTAATGGTTACCGTAATTAATGCGTGAATACCTAATTGTGCGGATAATGGCTGTTGTACCTCTTGATGTCCACAGGATGGCAGGCCAGACCCAGAAAACACAGCAGGTCGTCAACACCAAAGCCCACTGAACACGATTTTTTACCAATTTGAACATTTTATCATTTGAACATTAACACGTCTTTCCGGTTGAGGTAATTTAGCAACCATAATCATTTGACATTTTTCAGAATTGTGCTCACTCGTGTTTCTTATTTAAGAATGTGTGGAACAAGCTCCAGGTTTTAATTCGGGAGACACTTTTCTGCCGTCGATGTTTTTCTGCTTTTGACGCATACACTCCCGTTTTTACCTCCTGTGAGTTTCTACAGATGTCAGCTGTTGATTTTTTATTTTAAATATAATACATTATATTATAAATAAATTATTAAAAATATAGATTTTAAGCATATAGTTGGGACTGGATCAGGTGACCCTGAATCCTCCCCTTTAGTGACGCTGCAGTAGATCGAGGCTGCTGGGAGCTTTCTTATTAACGTTTTATCACTGTGTCATAAGCCATTATTCATCTTTTTTACCCTTTCACAGTGTCTTTTGTCCGGTCTTCCTCCCCTCATCCCCAACCGGTCGCAGCAGGTGTCTTCCCCTCACAGACCCTGGTTCTGCCGGAGGCATCTTCTTGTCAGAAAAGGGAGTCCTTCCTTCCCAGTGTCACCAAAGTACTTACTCATATGGGCAAATCTGATTGTTGGGTTTCTCTGCACAATATAAAGCCCATTGAGGGAACTGTTGTGATTTGGAGCTTTCAATCACAGCACAAAAATCTTCTTCAGTAGGTGCAGTTTATTGTGTTCAGGTTCAAATTTCAGTTTCATCCGAACATATTCATGTTTGGAGATTAAATGCAACAGATTAACTGACAGAAAACTCATCTTTTGTCTGATTCCAGGTTCTCATGTCTGATAATTGAGCAGTTTTCTCCTGAAACAATTCTAAAGGATAGTCTTTTTGTTTTTGACAATAAATGTCAAGATACTACCTTGCAAACTCTACTTTTCCTGTCACACACTAAAACAAATAGAAATGAGTCCAATCCATCATTTATATTAATGTGCATTAATGTGAATGAACAGACCAAATCAGAAAGAACTGCATCAATAGATTTTTTTTTTTTTAATTCAAAGTGAATCTTAACAATAATACACCATAAAGTCTTATTTTGACACTCACCAAAAGAGTCACCTGGAAAACCCGCTTAATGTGACAAAGTAGAGAAGGCTTGGTCACACCTAAATCACTGAGAACTAGAGAGGAAACACTATCGCAAACTGTAAAGAGACATCACATCCATAGAGTTAGTTTTCCCAGTCCTCATACTGTAAATATTGCACAGTGCAATTGCTACATGGCAAACTAGTGTAGCACAAAATTAAAAAAGCAAACGAACCAAAAACAGGAGGAAATAAAAGCCACAAAACAAAAAAAATCTACAGGTATTAAAACAGTAACAGTTCAGATTTAATTATCAAGTCTAATTGATGAGCAATCCAAACAGATGATTCCATAACTTGCAGTGTGAATTAACTCTGAAATTGATACAAGTGACCAGAAAACTGAAAATAAGAGCTTGAGTAAAACAAATCTCATATTAAAATCAAACAGTTACACAGTAGCACAATTAGACTAATACACACCCTGAATTAAGATCTCTAAAGGATAATACCGCAGCAGAGGATTTTTTTTTTCCATATCAAAGTCATAACATTAATAGAAGTAATTTTACAAATGACTGTTTTATCTGTTAAATGTTAGATGAATCTTCAAAAAAAAAAAAAAAAAAAAACAGAAAAGAAATCAAGGTGTCAATCTTGTGGAAAATTAAAAACAGTTTTAAGATTTCTCTCCTCTTGCATCCATTCTTTTCCTAAACAAGTACGGGAGAGTTTATGCAGGCGCATTGCTGGTGAATACCTTTGAAGGAATCAAAACACAGATTACATTTCACATGCTTATTATTGGGGGAACTATTTCAAGCACTAATCTGCCAAGTCCATGCCTTGTCATCATAAGCTTTCTTTCCCAAAGGGATATTTGAGTATGATCAGTAAAGCATACAAGTCAGACAAAAGCTATTAAAAAACATACAACCATATCAATGTCAGTGGCGAAATGTGGAGTATTGCACTCATGACTGACAGAGAACATGACAACCTCCTCGACAGAGCTCTTTTCGTCCAGAACCCAGAACAAAAACACCCAGATATACTCTTGCTGGATATAAAGCATAGCTTCTGATTTTTAAAAGGCCAGTGTTGTCAGCCGTGCTCTGGTTACTCCCACTCAGCTTCAGCTTGCATGATAGGAGCGCTGCTCTAGGCAGTCAGCTTCTAGGCAGACAAAGTGAAGCATCTAAGGTGTACATGCAAGGTAATGTAAAGCATGGAGATTATCTAAGAACACTTGGTGGTGCAATGACCGCACAATGTAAAGTATTGCATCTGCTGTTCAGCCAGAGTGACTATCCAAAGACCATTGAGTGAGTGTCATTCAAAGCGCACGCATGTGTGTGTTAATCAGAGAGGTTTTACGTGGCGACTGTGTGAAACAAGCGGAGAACCACCACTACGCTGTTCATGTGTATAAGCTGATCAGAGTCACTGTGATGAAGTCCTACTTTGAGTTGTTTTTATTCTCTGCTTCTTGTTTTTCTTACTTTCCTCTTTAAACTCTTGGTCAAATGTCTGTTAAAAACTTGTCCATTCTACACTGTAGGGAACTGTTACTGAATTCTACTCCTTCCTCAAATAAATCGGGAAGAAATCACCAGCATGAATTCTCACTTTCTGAATCTCAAGGCACATAAACAGTGCTGCTCACACTGTCTCAATTTCAAGAAAGGACATATCACAATGGTAACTGTTTCGCACCGACAAAACATCATTTTGATATTAGACACTCATAAAGGGGAGAGCGATCTGAACTCAAGGCAGTTTAGAATATCAAACTGTGAAACTGATATCCTAGCCAGATATAACATTGAACAGATAAAAGGGCTGCAATAAATACTTTGATCAAACCAATTTAACAATAAAAACAAATCAGAAAACGTCATTTTAGAACAGAAAAATTGGGCTAAATTTCTCTCTTACAGTCTAATCACCCAAACCCTAACAAGCCTCCCTACCTCTATAAGTGCTTAGTGGCAAGTGCGTTTGTGTGTGACTAGTGGAAACAACACAGAAGTCTTCCAATGGAACACAATGTTTTTGTTTTCCCCCCCGGCATCTCGAAGTGCCCTCATAACCCACGAGAGTACTGGTAGCACACCGTTTACTCACAATAAAAAAGTTAACTCAATCCTGCAAGCTATAGCTTCAGATGTGTACAAAACGTCAATATGAAAACATACAAAAATTAAGTTACATCGATACATCATTTATATGCAGTGACGAGCCCAAAAGGTTAATAAGGATAAAATACTGATGCAAAAAACACGCACCCCGAGAAACGACAAATGCAACTAATGTTCATCATCAGCAATACAGTAGTTACAATGACACTTCAAATATGAACGCAAAACACAAAAATCAAAACCACTTCTATTTCAGATAATTAGGGACCTATACAAAAATAGCAACGCTAGGTTTAAACTCAGAGAGAAATCACCTAATTTCACAGCTATTGAAGTGGCAATCATATAGCAGCTTATCTATGATACATTCAAGAAAGAAATGATACGACTTATTAATTGCCCAATAAGCTAGACAAAACCTCAGCTGTTTTTTTTGTTTGTTTTGTTTTTTTTAAATACAACTTTTTTTTGTTTTAATTTAACCCCATTCTACAACTACAGTACAACTGAGGTCTATGCAAACAGAATAGCTACCTTGCTCAAGAAATGAATTACAGTCTTTGGTGCTGCACAAGCAACTTCATTTGAAAAGAAAAAGACAAAAAAACCCACACATGTAACTAGTAAAACAAACAGAAGAAAAAACAAAAACGCACACACGCAGCATATCTACATATATATAGACTGGTGCTACAGTCTTATATATGTATATATATCCTCCCTGACGGAATGTATAAAATAAGCAGTTGACACCGATAAGCTGTAAGCCTTTAACAAATGGTATAATGTAAAGTGAAAAAGTTAACTTTGTCACACATGCATAAATGAGAGAATTGCACACAATTAACTCACACCTTATCAAGCATCTGTACTAAATAGTCTAGCTCTATAATATATGTCCATATATGTGTGTATATCAAATACTGCATGGTTTGCTCAGGCTTAGAAGATTCCATACTGTGAATTAATTTGCATTTTTTCTTTACCTAATCAAAGCCATGCCCACCACACTTCTAAACATCTAAAAAAAATAAAAACAAAAAACAAAGTGAAAACACTCAAAAACGAAAATACGAAGACGAAAAATGAAGAATAATCAACGACTATTTAGATTGTATTGCAGTTTCAAACAGTACAAATACTGTTAGTAGTAAGAGTTTCACTGAATAGAAAGTGATTATCAAATATTAAGCAATACTCAGTACTTGCACTTTGTACACTAGTTCATTCGGGAACTGGAGAATGAAAAAAATAAAAGAATAAAATGAACTGAATGAAACAGCAGGCATTTGCAACAGCAAAGCACGCTGTTCTACTTGAAAGAACAGAGGGGAAAAAAATTAACTCACTACACGCTGAAATATACACAGACTCGAAAATATAAGCACCGCTATCCGCGATACATCACATCCATGCAGGCTATGCATGGACATATACACATGTGCATATATATACACTCACACATAGGATGCATCGACTGATTGGAATTTCAAGTGCTGCAGTCCAGTACATTAATATTCATGTATATAGTCATATATAAGTAGTAACATTAACAACCTCAAATATGTAAGGCACTATGGCTGGGGACAGTTATACAATGCAGCAAGTCTTGTGACACAAACAATAAGAGCAACGTCTATGCATCTTTCCGTTTACATTTTTGCTCATGCAAGACCACATGCAGCGTGAGGAATAACCCTATTTAATTCGGTTAATTGACTTGACATTGCTAAACACCAAAAGACACCGAAAAGGTACAAATACTTCAAACGCAGTACAACGTACACTGTGGACGACATGTGCATCTGTCAATCTAGAGCTAGAGACTGGGATGGCTTTACAAAGATGAATGTGTCTTGCACACACGTAAGAAGGCAATATAGAAAAATAGCTGGGATCAGGGGTGCAAAGTCTAACTATTCAACAACACCCCAATTATTCACCTGTCTTGAGGAGTATTCGTAGAAGATCCAATGCAAAGATATATCAAATGTGCAAAACACATTAAGTGTGAGTTTAACTATTCATTCATTCTTTCATTCAATCATTCATACGTTACTTCCTTCTTAATTTTTGCCAAATCATCTCTACCATTGGAACTCTTTTTTTTGTTTTGTTTTTTGTTTTTTAAAGCTTGAAGTTCAATTACACTCAAGTCTACATGATTCAAAAAATAGTTTGCTTTCTCTGTGGTTGTGCCATGGTTTTTCAGAAATAAAAACCATGTTGTTTGTGGTTAAAGATATATTTCGCCCTGCTCACTTAGCCCTCAGGTGGTATGAAGGGTACCTGAGCAGCCATGCTCAGATGTAAGGGTACTGGTTTATTTTGGTAGGGCTGAGAGGGAAACTGCCATAGGCGGGAGAGGCAATGTAGGAGTGCGGGGGAAAGAGGGGCTTGAACTGGCCCTGGGGGTGCAAGGTGGGAGAGGGTAGCAGCCGGGGGTTGATGCCTACTGCGACTTGATGCACAATGCCTGCCGGATGGGAGATGCTGTAGGTTGGCTGAAGGACGGGGCGGGTGGCCCCAGGAGAGGCCAGGAGGTGGGCCACAGGTGCAGCTGTGACCAGAGAACCAGACGGAGGGTAAGACAGTATGGTGGGCTGGGAGTGCGGATGTCCACCAAGGTGTGGGTGGGGGCCCGTAGTGTGGTTTGGGCTGCTGTGGGAGAGAGTGAAAGTGTGCCCATGCATGGTGGGAGGGATGTAGGCCTGTGGTCTCCGGTGGGAAAAGTTCCCGTTCCATTCCTGATGGCAGGAACTGAAATGTTGCACCTGAAGGAGCGAAGAACAACAACATTTCACATTCAACGACCTCAGATTCATCGGTACCGAGTGAGTCTTTGCGAGCCACTAGATGCTGCTGTTTCCATGCGCTTGCATGTAAACACCTTCCATGTTATCAGTCACCAACAGCGGCATCATCTGCTTGTGTACCAATGCACATAAGAGTAAATGAACAGTATCAAAGTAAAATACCTTCATCTTTAAAAATATTTGGAAACTTAAATCATCTGACACCATTTGGGAGCACTGCTATGATGTTGCTCCTCCCAGGGAAGTTCCACTTACAGTATGAACTTGACTGCTGCACTACCTCAAAAAGGAAATATTTGAAATTCAAATGTTGTGCTCTTTATCACACATTAAACTGTAGTGAGTGTAGTCACAAGTACCTCTGTTACTTTAATAATATCATGTTATTTTACAAGTTGCCATTGCTGCTTTACATTCCAGAAAAAGACTTGACGCTGACAAAAATTATAAGATGAGGCGTTCTACAAGCAACAGCCAATTACGTTCATAAAGACACACCAGGATTATTTCTGCCTGGAGCTAAAACCAAGCTTTTTATGCTTTTGCTCAGACTTCTTTTGAAGAAGAAACATATTTTGCCCTTTCAGGACAAGTTTCTTATGTCAAAATTGTTGTTCTCAAAATCTCAAATTTGTGCAAATAATTTTACAGTCAATATTACTTGATGAGGCAGATAGAATTTTTTTTTCAAAAATAAGTTTACTTGTACTAGAGATGGACCGATCCGATATTACGTATCGGTATCGGTCTAATACTGACGTAAATTACTGGATCAGATATCGGAGAAAAAAAGAAAAAAAAAGTAATCCGATCCATTAAATATCAAAAAAAAGCACCTCACAAAACTTGCGACTTCCGAGGAAGTTATCCCAGAGAGAAGTAAAGCAAATGTCTAAGTTCATCTCTGAATGTTTGTAAAGCATTCCCGCGTTAAGCTTAACAACCGATATATGGAGTGACTGCCTCTCTCTCCCTCCCTCTCCTGCTGCTACTTCAAACGTGAAAATAATTACTGATCAGCTGATCGGCTTTTCTGTCGCGAGTCCGTCTCTCTTGTTTGTTTATTGCTCACTTCGTGCCAGAAAGAGGAAACCAGCGGCTGAACAACAGCAGCACGTTTAAGCTTGATAAGCTGTTTTTAGAATTTATTTACATTCTACACCAGGATCCTTTTCTACGTAGCTGACGGCTGGTAACTGTGCAGGGGCGGATCTAGCAAAGTTTAGCCAGGGGGGCCGAACAGGGAAAAGTGGGGCACAAAGACATACTTTTCTTTCTTATTCTCATTTAAAATGTCTAGCTTTTAATAAATAGTTATCTGAATCTTACACCCAAGTTTTAATCTGATGTAAAATGTATAGAAGTCCATTACAGTATATAGTAACTATTAAGTCTAATATACCCTAGTAAGCTATACTACTTTTTCCTTTGGGGAGGTACGATCTGTGCAGTCTGCAATTCTGTTGAAGAAAGATGTTGAATCTATTTAATTATTCTTGGAAAATAATTTATTTCTGTGCATTTTTTTTCACACTGCATCAAATGAAAGTTGATTACGTCAATTAAGCATCATGAGGTGGAGCGTGGGTGGTTCCCCATTTAAAAAATTTTTTTTGCTGGGAGTTTTAGAACCCTATTAGTTAGGTTGCTTACTCTTTAAAATACCAGAATAGGGAGGATGGAGTAGGTTTAAGTTTATTAGATTGATCAGTAATGCTGAACTATGAAATATTTTGGGTGCAGTGTATTTTTTGCATACAGGTATAACAGAATAGCTTTAGTGGTTTTGGTTTTTTTTTTTAAACTTGAGTATGAACTTATACAAAAAGCAGCAAGATATTAAAAAACTGTTTTATTGATTAAAAAACACACTATATCGGATTCATATCGGTATCGGCAGATATCCAAATTTATGATATCGGTATCGGACATAAAAAAGTGGTATCGTGCCATCTCTAACTTGTACTAGTGTCTTTATTTACGTTCACGGTATGCGACTGCATGTGCTTACCTGCCCAAAGCCAATAGGCTGCTGTTGCTGGGGCTGGAATGCAGGGGTAATTTTCTGAGGCCTGTTGAGGAGGGGAGTGGAGTGATGATGTTGTCGCCCAGGAAAACTGCGCCCTTTGGACTGGCATGAAGACTCTAAGCCTGAGGAAGCAGGTCATGTGAAAAGGGGTAAAGAAGAGAACACGGAAAGACTGAAATGACACTTATAAACACAAACAACACAGTGTCCTACTAACAATATTAGATTGTAAATAACAGGCAAACAAGATTGAGCCAGAGATCCAACTACATCCAGAGAAATGGCAACATTTGTGGCAGGAGGCTCTGAAGGCTTATTGGTGATTTCAGCTGTGCTTGATCAGTTCCAAACCATTAAACACAGTTATATCTGTTCTTTCATTTAGATGATCATAAATAGATATGTTTTGGGGGTCAGGGAGTAGTTTGTAACCGAGCTTGTTCATAGAGCTTATAGTGAGGGTCAGACCATTGGCTAAAAATACACATGGCAGCCTTAGAATAGGAAGCTGTGCCCTTTTATGTGTGCCTTTAGTTGTAATAGTTTGGAGGTTGGAGACATAAAGGTAATATGAATCTGTATGATTTTCTAAGGATTTACAGTAAACCTTGCACTTTAAAGGGTCTTATTTTTAAAAAGAAAGGCAGATCTTAAATGACAGTTGTTGCCCGTGGTCCCACTTACCACAACTGTTATAAAGTCTACATATAGCATGTGTCCAGTCTAGCACCAATAAAGAAATACTGACTGGTATCTTTGGGGCAATTGCACATGCCTTATGCAGATTCAAGAAATGAAAATCCACACAGAAACAGAGGGTCTCTCAGCCTTGAGTAAGAAGTGTTGACAGCAAACAGATATCCACTCCAACGATCAAAGCAGATATGTCAGGGCATGTAACCCATAATCACCTGTGAGAACTTCTGTGGCCTACTAAAACGACATAATCCAAGGCCACGTGACCTGTGGAGCAGACGGCAGCAGTGGTGACAAGACCTTTGAGCTAGCGCGACCTAGTCATGGATTTGCAAGTTGTCTGACTCAACAATTATTTAAAGTATACTTCAGACACTTAGCAATTGAGCACAATGAAGGAATATAGTCATGTTAACCATATCATTAACTATCATTTTAGTTTAGAATGATCAGTGTGTTAATCTACTGCTCATCCCCCTTTTAAGTAGAGTAAGAACGTGTATAAATCTGGCAGCAAATGTAAACCATTACCTGTGTTGCCATGAGTTTCACTGACTGCAGGGTTATTATTGTTGTTGTTCTGCACCCGCATTGGAGGCACCACAACAGTACGAACTGTTGGTTTGCTGGGCTCGGTCTCCGGGGCAACACATGCGACGCAAGGCTCGCAGTTCTGGTTGCTGTCAGCAATATAGCGCCTTTCTGTGAAGGGACTGTTGCTATGGCCAGAGGTATGTGATGCAGGCGAGCTGTCCACGGTGTCACAACCACTCTCCTGTTCATCGTCCGACATGCTGCAATAAGAATGTATGCGGCAACTTACGGCGTAGTAGCTGAACAGAATATCTCTCAATGTTGCACACTTATTTTGGTTGTCATGTACTATTTTAAAATTTGGGCTAATCTGTCCAATGGAGACTTTTAAAACCAGGCAGTATCTCATCTGTTCAAGGACAGTCTGAAGCTACTATCCCTACTTTACCTGTTGGGGTGTTTGCAGGGAGATGTGCTGGACTGAGATGAGGCAGAAGAACTGGTGCTGAGCGTACTGTCTGGACTGCTGAGAGAACAGACTCTCTCCATACTGACGGTGCTCTGACACGCTTCACAATCTGCACTCCCCTTACATCTGTGTGCAGAGAGATGTATCAAATCAGACACTCAATTTGAATGCTTTAAAGAGATGTTAGGAAGAGGAGCATGGTAGTCAATACTCACTCTCCAATTGAATGTCTTTGCGCGCCCTCCTCCTCATCGCTGCTGATACTGATGACGCTAACAGTTGGGCTAGCGAGGTCAGAGATCACCATAGCCTGTCTCTGCTCCTGTGAAACTGAAAGCTCCTCGCAGTCTGGCTCCACTTTGCAGCAGTTCTCATCCTCCTCCTCCACCTGCTCTGTTCTTTGCTCCTCTCCAATAGCGTGGCCTTCCTCTGGACATCTGGCTTCCTCTACCTCGTCCACATTCTTTGCTGTATCGGCCATCTTTGGGGACTGACATGCTAAATTTTGGATGTTAGTGTTTTGGGAGATGTTGCACCTAGAAAAGAACAGAGGAGGCTTTGTCAGATTCATGTTTTTGTGTCCTTATTTTTCTTCCTAAGGGGGGGGAAAAAACAAAACAAAACAAAAAAAAACATGAATCATACCTGTTCACAGACGGCTTGGCTCTCTTGTTGGCAGCTGGCTGTGGCCACACCACATGTGCAATGCCTATGTTGATTGGCTGGTGGGTGGACATGGTCATTTGGTTGGTTAAGAATGGCTGAGGGTGTGCAATCATGGAGCTGTAATGGTTACCATGGGGACGCACTTTCCTGCAAATAAAGCAAAGATCTCAAATTGTGCACAGCTTTCAATAAAATTGGTAGGCATAGCTACATCTCTACCAAAAGTACTCAAGAAGTTTTAGTGATTTTTTTCAAGGAACTAAAAGCTTGCTTTGGACTGTTGGATATCTGGACCAATTCTATCCACCACTTTGGGTGGGGACTCAAAGAGGCAAAAATGTTTAAGTTGAAACACGTTTTATCAGCTATTATGAAGACTGAATGTGCAATGACCAAGGCAGTGTGGTTCAAATAAATGTTTGGTGCTGCAAGACACACACACAAAAACACACACACGCGCGCGCGCGCGCACACACACAGACTTCCCCAGAACTTATTCTAAACTGTAATTCCTGTGGTGGAATAACAGAGTTTTGACAAAGGTTTGTGGTCCCCGAGGAAACTTCCTGCAGCACAAATGCAGCTTATGACTCATAGGTCGTTAACATTCAGTGGAGCAAGCATGAGAACAGCATGTCCATTCCTACCACACGGAAACTAAAGATAATTAAGCATCAATAATTTTTACAATATGCGATGGAACTATAAATACAGACGCGAAATGATATGGATGACACATCAGGAAGACGGTGTAGTGTAACCTCCTGAAATAGATGCATGTCTTACCCCCAGTCACCCAATCTCTGTGAGCCTGCCACTGTGTCCGACGCCATAGTGGTTGGTGGTGGGGGCACCGATGTCACCGATGTCACCTGCTGCCAAGTGGGCACCAAGATTTGCTGTGCACGAGCTGACCAAGACTGTTGGAGTGCAAAGAAGCAAAGTTGCATCACTGCAGACTTTACTTTCATCAGATTGTACATTAAAGGTCAACTCTGAACTTCTTTTGCACGTGGTTATTTCTCCCCTTTTAAATGACTCCCAAAAATGATTAATATATATTAAATGAAAAACATTTCATTGATCTAAGCACACTAATCACCTCAAGCTAACATTTCATATCAGTACATATTCTGTCATTTTAAGTGCCTCCTTACCTGTGTGATGACTCCAGGTCTGATTTGTATGGGCTGGATTGAGGGTGCTTGTGTGACTAGTGGCACAGAGGCCTCCATGCGAACAGAGTAACCTGCTGGTTTAGCTGTGTTGTGGGGGATTCCTGCTGTGGGAGGTAATAGAAAATGTCTTTGTTAAGTCTATCCACAAAAAGGAGAGTGACAAATAAATATAAGAATGACTGAAAGCATGACAAATAAATTAAAGTTTTACATGTCCTACCTTGAATGGTTGGGGGACATAAAATGAGAGCCTGCTGAAATGATTCATTGCATCCAAATTGACCACTTCCTGTCTGCAGTGGTATGCCAGGGTGCATTACTGAGGCTGCTGATGGAGCTAACCCCTAAAGGGAAAAAAACAATAATAAAAAGGGGATAATGGCATTTTTCAGATTTATTGTAATTACGATCAGTAGCACTGAAGAGCCAGCAGATGGCAACATGCCAGCAGCATTTTTTCCCCCAGGTGAGCGAGATCAGAAACATATTAAATAGAGAAATTATTGGGTAGTCAGTTAACCTTTGGCTTAACAGTAGTATATAAGTCTACAGATAATGGTTCACAAGGTGTAGGCCCACCTGAAACCCATATCACACATAATTTCATAAATTGCTGAATCAAAGCAGGTTCAAGGTCCACTTTTGTACTAATGCAGTCCTTGAAGAAATGAAAGTCACTAAGCTTAAAGAATTGTGGTTATGCTCTTACGCTGTTGATATTCTCTGTTCTAAGACACCTTTTGCTATGAACATGCTCAAGAATTGACTGGCCTTAGGGGTAAACAGTCGAGCATGTTCCTTTGCTTCCCTACTAATGCTTCTCTCGTGCCTGGGTATAATCACATTTATTGGCTAACAACAACTAGGTCTATACAGTCTGCTACAGCTCCTACATGTATCCCAGCCCCCGCACACATGACTGTAAACGCAAAGCAGCCTTTCAAATCGGTAATGCTAAGAAAGCCACCACATCCTGAATGATAAACATTGACTTTCTTTTATAGCGGCCCATAAACATAACAGAAATGACAGTGCATCAGTTTTATCGTTCAATAAATGCCATCTGGTACTCTTATCCGTTTTTAGTTCTGATTTGGAATGAGGGAGACATAATGTGATCTTCCCGTGTACTAATGGTTAACTATGTCACCATTACATTGTTATTCAGGTAATGTATGTATGTATGCATGCATGTCACTATTAGTCATGTTCATTGTGAGTACATGTTAAATAAACTGAGTTGTTTTGCATTATAAAGATCCAAAACCCAAAAAAGGGTCAGTTGCTCTTTTCTCCTCAGCAACAACACTGATTTGCACTGTTGCCATGACCTCAGAAACATGACGTGTTTTTGTTGCCATGACAGCAGTGCGAGGACGCAATAAGACGGACAAGTCAGTACACAAAAAAGCAATAAAAGCAAGGTCTGTACAATTACTCTTCACAGAAGCACAAAAACAAAGCATATTATTATTATTAATTCACATCATGTGGGATCATTCCATCATTCAGGAAACAAAACTTTGTTTTTGAATATTTTAATTTCTGGATGCAATAATTACTTTGTGTAAAAAGAATCAAAACCAACTTACTTGAGGATGGACAGCAGTCATCTTGCTGAAAGGGTGATTGGCTGAGGCAGCAGCGGTTGTAGTTACAGGCCTGATGAAAGGCCCTTTGTTTCGGTTTGCGGCCTCATATGCACTGGGACGAGTCCAGCAAACATCCATGATGTGGAAACATGACTTCACACTGAAGACAGAGACATGGGGAGTACAAGTTACCGGTATATAGGAAGGTCAAAATTGCACCAGTTCCACAATATGAAGCAAAGGTAACTCACTGGTTGCTATGTGGAAAATCAAGCAGGTGCTGCATCGTCACAAATGGATGGCTGAGAGCTTCTGCGGGGGCAATCCTCTCTTCTGCATCAATCAACAGCATCTTCTTCAACAAGCTCACAAACTCCCGGCGATCTGCCTTCTCTGCCAACAAGTCACTACCTTCCAAGTTCATCATCAAGTTCACCTGGAATACAGACATTTATTTAGGCTGACTTGTCAAAATAGCTGACAAGTAGCAGATAAAATAATCATATTTTTAAAAAAAAGTAAATTATGAATCTATAATATAATCTGCTTAAAATTAATTAAAGCACTTTTATTGGAACACGCATTTTCCAGAAAAGCAAACGAACATAATTCACAAGAATCTCTAGTGACGTTTAAATCAAAAGTACAGACGTGAACAGGCATCGACAGTCACTGTGGGAATTTCCACCTGTGGTTTGTTTTGTGTGACTGAAACTTTAACCTTTTTTCTTCTGAATTTAAGTTTACCATTCAACTGAAGGGGGAAGGCAATTCAAGAGCAACTTTTTTTTCTTTCACAGTAATAACATGTGTGCTGTCTTCTCCTCATACATGTGTAGGTGTACTTCCCTGGTAAAGACCTAGTAGCCTACAACGTCTAAACCTTTGATGTTGTACTTCATCTGAAGTCCCGATAAGTACATTGTGGTCCAAGTTTTTGAACATACATGCGCTATGTCATCCAAACAGCTGAAGATGTACTTCCTTGCTTCCTTTGACTTCATTCCCGTCTCCACCTCATGCTCATCTGTTGACTGTAGACAAGAAAATATTTAGTGGTTATGTACCATATGAACGAAGTAGAGCACTTGCTACTTGGGATTTGAATATTTTGTTACTATGAACTGAATCCTTTGTATTCACAGCTTTAGCTGTAGGCTGGGTCATTTACAGCTACCAATATATACTGGCTCTGCCAGTAAACTGTTTCATCAGAAAAGTCCAAAGAAAAGCCCTAATCTGATACTGAGATTAGTGGAGTGTAAATACAATATCTCCATTGTACTTGAGATAAGACAATGATCTTAATTATGTGTACAAGTTTCAGTTTACTGCAGGAAAGACACCGCCATGTCTATACTAGGAACAGCAACTACTGTTTACCGACAGGAAGAATGTATTTCCAATTCATCTTTACCTTTAAGCTTTTCCCAAAAAGGTTAGAATCTAGGTATTTTAAATAAGGAATTCAAATTCTATACATTTCTGTGACTTGTATATAAACACTCCTCACCTTTAGTCTCCATGCTGCATAAGGCGAGTCAGACTCCTTGCAAAAGAACCGAGCTGTCTTTGTCCCCGAATTTAATAAATGTTCTCCTGGCAAACCCTGCGTCTGAGAAATGTAGCGAATCTGTTGAATGTGAGAAGAGAAAGGGAGGAGAAAAGATTCCATGAAGAAAATAAAGTACTGTAATAGTCACTTCAGAAAGGAAGGCTGTTTTCACCATCATTATCACTCTCTCATAAAACTAACATCACTGCAGCACTGTTGTGTACAAATGGAAATTTACAAGGTCATTGGCAGTGACATCACACTAACAGGTCCCTCAGAGTTACTTTGTGTGGATGTGCGCACAGTGGTAACTGCTGAAAAGACCTTGAATGTGGCATGTTCTTGAAAGGTCTAAACCCAAATAAGACCTTATATCGAGTCTAGTTTGTGATGTCTGAAAGATGTCACTGTCTGTTCATGAAAACGTATGAAAACAAGGTTCCTATGGTATCAAAGTCAAATACATTCCTGGGCAACGGCGCCTGTCAGTCACACGCTGTGAGACAAGAATGTCATACACAGGTTTATGAGAGGACAGCAGTGAGAAGCCTGGCTGACGTCAATCACACCCAAGTGTAATGAACAACAATCATTACAGATTCAGCAAAGCTAAGACGCAGAGAGAGCAAAGAGCCACACTGTAGGAATGACAAAGATTAAGGGAACTGTACACACACACATTCATATGTAGCACTAATAGACGAACATAATCCTATAACACTGAAATCAAGATAACTGTAAGGCAGAGAATCATGCATGTCCCCAATTGTATACTGGGATGCCAATGTTGCGTCGTCATTTCAACATATGCAGGTTTGTTTGTTTTTTTTAACTAACGTGTTTTTGTTGGAATCATTTACTCCGTTAACGTTCTTCTTGGTCTCTTTGGCCACCGCGATGCTTAAGCGTTAGCTAACTTGCATCAGAGTGTTATTGAGGTGCAAATTCTGCAATGTGTCTATGTGTGGGTGGGACAGTTCATTCATATCAGTTGGCCATATGTGAGGTTATAAAGCACTGCATTCGCTCCCACTCTGATGGGATGCATGATGAGCGCAATCTTGTTTGTTAAGTGACTTTGATGGGATGGTGGAGATCCCCTTACATTCAACTATTACACAGCACACTGCATCACAGTCCATTTCACTTTTGCTTTTGGAAATGTTCTTCCTTTCATATCAAATCCCATATCCCCAATAAAGGCTGATTAAAGTACATCAAGAGGTATTGATAAAATAATCAAAGATTACTGGAACTGCCAATTCTAATAAACTTTATCCCAAAAGTACCCCTAGCCTTAATTCCCCTCTTTTCATGAAATACTGCAGCTAAGCTTTAGTCATGTCAACAGCAACAGCCAAAAAAACAAAACAGAAAAACCCAAAAAAACCCAAAAAAAACAATGTGCGTGGGTGGGAAAATTTTTGTGATGGGAAAACCCTTATTTTTCCTTGAAGGCGTGCCTTTGGTAAGAGCTTAAACCAGTGAGATCACTGGCACAAAGCTACAGCTTTGCAAAACAACTATCAAGCGAGCCTGGGCCTGCTGCAGGGCAAACAGGAAGCACAGCAGCTTTTATTTTATGACAGTCCTGATAACAGAGCAGACTGTAAATAATGCTTTTCAAAGTACAATTTATAAAATAAAAAAAAATAAAAAAAATCTATCTATCTCTATCTATATATCTATCTCTATCTATCTCATAGCCTACACTCGCTCCTTCACTTTTGACACTTTAACCCCTAATAACCCAACATTCTTTATTGGTGACCATGCATACAACCTCTTAGTCTTATACAAGGTTGAGTACCAAAGGAAAATATTGGTGAAATGATAGCAAGGACTCCTTTTACTTTGCCATCTGCAATTCCACATGCTGACTGCCACTGTTCTCACTTGCACGGCTTAGCAAGGAAGAAACAAAAAGAACTACGGAAAGGATATAAAAAAGGCCAAAGAGATAACGGGTGGTATAGTGGAGACCACAGCATCTTAGCTAATCGTAGCCACTAATAAGGCAACACTAAGTAAGTGCATTAAAAACAGAAAAGAGGCCACGTGTAGAAGTAGAATATAACGTGACTAGGAGATGAGGTAAAAGTGGGGTTGAGTAAGTAAAAGGAAAGCAAGGAAGCAGGAGGAGCTAGAGTTATAAATACAATATGCTGTGTAGGATGGAATAAGACCCCATGTAGAAAGACGAGAAGAAAAAGGGAGAAGAAAGGGTGGCAGAGGGTCAGCCACTTCCTGGCAAATCAACCTATGACTCTTGGAAAATACCTCAAACCAACAAACCACTGCTTTGCTAAGGTTTGCAATGGAATTGCCAGTTAATGATTACTCATAACTTAAACTTCTCAAATGCTTTCATATAAAGAAACTAACACGATTGCCAATGTACCCTAGCAGAACATTTAGATTGAAAGACATCTTCTTTAATATGTATAAATTTGGAATGTTTACGATTTTGTATTTCAGCATGTTTCAATATAAGTGATGGTAGGTAGGCTCTGCTAAAGGACTGTAAGGCTGAAATGGAAAGAAAGTAGTTTTGTATGTGTTTTTTCTTTTACTGACAGAGCTGTGGTTCTCTTTGGGGAAAAAATAGTCTGACTGATGATTAAATTCAAAGAAGGTTAATTGTACTGGTTGTTTTCCCATTCTTGGGGAAATTCAATAAGCACACAGGGAACCCTTTATACCAGTGGGCAGTCTTTCAGACATGTGGGTTTGGTATCACAGGACAGTTCAGTCACAAAGTTCTTTTTAAAAAAAAGTATCAGTAAAAAGTATTTCAACCATTTTGTGAGAATAAAAAAAAAAAAAAAAAGAAAAAGAAAAAAAGAATGAACTCTTCTCTACATGAAACCACTGCCACAATCGCCAGTGTTCGCATTGTGTTTAGATTCAAATACATAAAATTTCATCCTAACTTGAGGTGGTTCTCTCCAGATACCTCTAAAGCACTTGTGACATTCTGTCTGGCTTGTACAAAAACAAATTAATCATATTTAGGCCTGTCCTGCTGTGTTCGAGTCAAATCTCTTTCAGAGGAGTTGAGTTCTCTCTCCTGTCTCAGCCCTACAGAGAGTGAAAAATGATACCAGGGCATAAAAATACCTTGGTATGATTACAGTGTGCAGCACGCGGCTGAGGGGAGTAATGTAAAGTGCTGCATTGGACAGAAGGGATCCGACTGAGGCTCTGCTGGCAGGCTTTGAGTAGATGGGGCTCCGAGGCAGGGAGGGAAAGCCGCTCAGCATAAGCCCAGATCAGTCTAGCCCTGGGAAGACACCGTCAGGGCTCCACTGGGAGGGGCAGGCATCCAACAGCTTTTAATAGACATACCATCAATCACAAAAATATACCCTAATGCTCAGTGCCACAAATACAGTCCTCAGGGTCAGTACATCACAAAGAAACCAGAACATCAAGCACCTCTTTTTTTCTCTTCTTCTTCTTCTTTTTTAAACTGTAATTTTACACTCCTGGTCGCTTTCTTTGCTCAAACAATCCATCGCAATATTTATTTCAGAGCATAACTATGCACAAGAGCTTTTGTTTCCATAAACCTCCTAAGTTTTATTTTAAAAGCTTCTGTGTTTTGATGAAGAGGAGAAACTGAGTCACAGAAAGTAAAAGTAGAAGTTGGACATGCTTAATAAGTTACTTAAAAAACTGAAAAGAAGGGATAGTGGGCAGGTACACAGCAGAGATGAAGAGGCAGAAAATCCCCAGAAAAAGAAATGAGGCAAGAGTACACGGTGAGAAGGTTGGCTGTTTACCTGGTCGTACTCCAGGGCCCCGGGGTAAAGAGGCCAGCCCAGAAAAAGCTCCGCTATCACGCAGCCTAGGGACCACATGTCTATGGCTTCACAAAACGGCAATCCCAAAATAATCTCTGGAGCCCTGTGGAGCAGAGAAAAAACAAAAAAATACTTAAGTACCTTCAAAATGCTTTTAAAATTCATACATGACTGTACTAAAAATAAATGTTCTATTGTGCCTTTTTTAATATAAAAAGAGCATATACAAATAAATCCAACCACTTCACTTATTTATTTTTTTTAAAATTGTAAACTACAAATCTTCAGAAAAATACCAAATTTGCATTTTGCAGGGCCTTTGCTGTTACAGCCATTTAAAAGCAAGAGTTATGAGCTTAGCTATTAACAAATTAAAAATGTGCAGACATAATCCATGCATCAATAACACCTTAAAATCTTCCCTTCATTAGAAAAAACAATGTTTGCTGAAAATGTTAGTTGTATAAACCAGAGGTGAAGTATTGAGCAAACAGTGGCACTGAATTCCTGATGATAGCCAGTCAAATAGGATTGTGCTTTACGTGTGTAACAGTGCCAAGAGAATTGTAAGCCAGTACTGTGTGTGTTCTGGAGCTGGAGTGCGTCAGCAGGCCATGCCAGTGGGTTAGCAGGTCAGCCAGGCTGGGATCAGAGCTTTGACAGGCTTTGACGCTCAAGTCTGAGAGAAAATAAGAGCCGTAGTCACTAGTTTATTTAACCCCACATGCTTGCTCAGTGTTACGTCTCCATAAAAGCACTGCAATGCCACTTCAAGGGAAAGGCTCATGGTGACACAAGTCTGTCAGGATGAATATGTGTAAAATATGCTGACAGTCATTAACTTAGTATTCAGAACACACCACAAACCTTAGCAACATGACAGAGCACTGACAGGATCATGTATTCAGAGCTCACAAACCTTAATGTGCAGGAGTGACCTCCAAGCTCATTAAAATCAATAAGATACTAGCAGTATCTCGCACACCAACAGTACCATATTAAACAGAGGCTTCACAAAGCTGCTTTTTGGAATAATGTCTTAAGAGTGCCATTCAGTTCATTGCAGAAAGAAATAATGCTCTTTTTATGCCACGTCTAAAATTATGAATAGTATGCGCAAGAACTTAGTTTAAAAAAAATATATACACAATTTTTTAATCCAAAGGGCTAACAGAAAACTCAACATAATTTCTTCAACTTTTTGGAAATTGTATCAGTATACAGATTTCGATATCGTACCAGATGCTTATGGATGCATTTTCTATCTCTCCTTGAATCGCTACCTTATCGTGGTGGAGGGGTTTGTGTGTTCCAGGGATCCCAGGGGCTATGTTGTCCGGGGGCTTTTGGCCCCTGGTAGGGTCTCCCATGGCAAATTGGTCCTGGGTGAGGGACCAGACAAAGAGCGATTCAGAAGACCCTTATGAGGAAAACATCGAGGGAACAGTTCACCCTGCCCGGGATAGGGTTACCGGGCCCCGACCTGGAGCCAGGCCCGGGGAGGGTGCCCTAGGGCGAGCGTCTGGTGGCCGGGCCTTAGTCCATGGGGCCCGGCTGGGCACAGCCCGAAAACGGGACATGGACCCATCCTCCTGCAGGGCCACCACCCGCAGGAGGTGCCATAGGGGTCGGGTGCCTTGTGTGCCGGGCGGCAGCCAGGAGCGGAGGCCCCGGCGGACTGATCCCCGGCTACCAAGATTGGCAATTGGGACATGGAATGTCATCTCTCTGGTGGGGAAGGAGCCTGAGTTAGTGTGCGAGTTTGAGAGGTACCGCTAAATGTAGTCGGGCTTACCTCTACGCATGGCTTGGAATCTGGAACCAGTCTCCTGGAGAGGGGCTGGACTCTGTCTCAGTCTGGAGTTGCCCCTGGTGAGAAGCAGCGGGCTGGGGTGACTATTCTAATATCCCCTCGGCTTGCTGTCTGTACGTTGGGGTTCTTCCCGGTGGATTAGAGGGTTTGTTCCCTGCGCCTTAGGGTCGGGGAACGGGTCCTGACTATCATCTGCACTTATGTGCCGAGTAGCAGTTCAGAGTACCCAGCCTTCCTAAGAGTCCCTGGGTGGGATGCTGGAAGGTGCTCCACCTGGAGACTCTGTTGTCCTACTGAGAGACTTCAATGCTCACGTGGGTAACGACAGCAAGACCTGGAGGGGCGTGATTGGGAGGAACGGCCTCCCTGATCTGAACCCAAGCGGTGTTTTGTTATTGGACTTCTGTGCAATAACAAAATAACGAACAAGGTGTTTGGCCACAAACACCTTGTTCGAACATAAGAGTGTCCAGTGCACGTGGCACCAGGACCCTCTAGCCCGCAGGTCGATGATCAATTTTGTAATCGTATCACCAGACTTGCGATCATATGTTCTGGACACTTGGGTAAAGAGAGGGGCTGAGCTGTCAACTGATCACCACCTGGTGGTGAGTTGGATCAGGTGGCGGGGGAGGACGCTGGACAGACCCAATGCACCTAAATGCACAGTGAGGGTGTGCTGGGAACGCCTAGCAGAGGCCCCAGTCCGTGAGATCTTCAACGCACACCTCCGGCAGAGCTTCAACAGCATTCCGAGGGAGACTGAGGACATTGAGTCCGAATGGACCATGTTCAGCATCTCCATTGCCGAAGCTGCTGCATTGAGCTGCGGCTGCAAGGTGGTTGGTGCCTGTCGTGGTGGTAAACTCCGAACTAAATGGTGGACACCAGAGGTAACGGGAGCCACCAGGCTGAAGGAGGAGTCCTATCGGGCTTGGTTAGCCTGTGGGACTTCGGAGGCTGCTGACAGGTACCGACAGGCCAAGCGGAATGCGGCTCGGGCAGTGGCTGAAGCAAAAACTCGGGTGTGGGAGGAGTTTGGAGAGGCCAATGGAAAAAGACTTTTGGACTGCCTTCAAGAGATTCTGGCTGTCAGGCGTCTCAGGGGAAAGTGGTGCTCTACCTGCACTGTGTATAGTGCTGGTGGAGCGCTGCTGACTTCGACTGAGAAAATTGTCAGGCGGCGGAAGGAATCCTTCAAGGACCTCCTTAATCTCACTGACACGTCTTCTGAAGAGGAAGCAGAGTCCAAGGATGTGCTGGAGAGATTATATCTCTCGGCTAGCCTGGGAATACCTTTGTGTTCCCCGGATAAGCTAGAGAAAGTGGCTGGGGAGGGGGAGAGGGAGGTCTGGGCTTCTCTGCTTAGGCTGCTGCCCCCGCGACCTGGTCCCAGATAAGCGGAAGAAGATGGATGGATGGATGGATGGATGGATGGGTGGATACAAATAACTACAGATAATGGCATTGCTCAGAATAACTTGGCCCCAAGATTACATTGGTGAGAAACCCGAGAAGTAGAGAGTTATTTAATTTCCATTAAGCATATACATAACAGTAAAATAATCCATTGCATTGAACTGTCGTACACACACGCGCGCAGAGGCGCACACACACAGCTTAATTTCAAAGAAATCTGCTCAAGAAATATCTTGGGTCTGCCATTTTGCAAACTGGACATATGAACCAAGATGATCCTGTACTTTCAATGTACATATTAAAGGGATCCAGGATACAAGCAGTCAGCAACTCTGTGAAGTCATATCAGACTGGGTGTGGGACACATGGAGAGAAACAGGAAACCAACCGTCACCTATTAAAAACAAATGCAACAGCTGCTTGAGTAGCCAACATAGTACCAGAAAACCTAGGTAGAAGGTATGCGAACCATTTCCGCCTTACAGGCCTGTCCTATTTATATTAAAAAAAAAAAAAAAAAAAAAAAAAAAAAAAGAGTGAGAAGCCACATATCAACACATCCTCTCATTCAGATATGCATGGAAGTATCATGTTATACGATAAATGTCCAACCACTGTGACAAATTACCCACACGTTTAGCTAGCTGCCTTTTCAGTGAGTCTCTTGTCCCACAGACAGACTGTATTTTAGCCTACAACTGTCAACTGTCCCCTGTGCTTTCTCAGAGACGAAGGCATAGAGAAAAATGAACCGCTTCTTCACCTGACACAGGTTTTGGCTGAAGTGGTCCTCCAGCTTAGAGCAGCTCTTCAGAGCAGAAAAGTAGTACTATAAAAAGCTGCAGTCTAAGGCGGGGCAATATCTATGGAAGCCCGTTTCCGCCACTAAAAAAAAAAAAAAAAAAAAAAAAAAAAAAAAGCTAGTATCCATAACTCGAAATCTCGAGTTATTTTCTCGAAATTTCGAGTTACTTTTCTCAAAATTTCGAGTTAGCTCTGCCAATCAAAAATATATGTGAATGAGGTCGCTTTCTTGTTACCCGGAAGCATATGGCGCAGGACCGCGCACTCAAAAACGGATCCCAACAAATTAAAGTATGTTTGCTGATAGTAACACCATGTGATTCAGCTAATAACACAGGGATTTCATCATTTGTGAAGCCAGGCTGAAAACACTCAGCAATCTGTGCATTCACGACTGGATGTAATACCGGTAGCTTAGCTGTAGCATTTGTAGCTGAGGGCTTCAGCTTCCGGGTAACATGGAAATGACGTCATTCACGTAGATTACTGATTGGCAGCGCTAACTCGAAATTTCGAGTTGCTTTTCTCAAAATTTTGAGTTAATATGTCGAAATTTCGAGATAATAACTCGAAATTTTGAGAAAATAACTCGAAATTTTGAGTTATGGATCCTTTTTTTTTTTTTTTTTAGTGGCGGAAACGGGCTTCCATAAATATCAGCTAGTCTTTCTGCAGAAAAAAAAAAAAAAAGACTCACTGAAGAGGCAGCTGAATAACATTGAGAAAAAGCATCACACACGCCCAGCAGGAAGGAGGCATGAGAAGGCCGGGGGACTAGCTGCATAGCAATAACTGAGCTTTCAAAATAAGATGCTAATATTCTCTCGGAAGGAAATAAATAAAATAATGCTAAAATGGATCACTGATTATTAACATACTTCAGCAGCCAGCAAGAAATGTCTGTATGGGGAAACAATGTAGCATAGGGTTGATAAGTCTCATTAAAACAAATGCAAGACATCACTAAGTATGTCTTCCAGTTAGGCACCACTGTGTAACAAAAAACCAAAGTTCTTTTCACAACGAAATGCCAAATCAAATCGAACAACAGCTCCATCTTCATCTGTGACACCCTACCTGCTCAGAAAAATTAAGATTCACACAATTATTCTGATGTCAATAACCTTCCTTTATGCACAATCCTTCCCTATTTCTAAAAGTCAAAGCCAGCGTACTAAGCCCCACACAATGCCCCCACGTATTCAAAACAATCCAGTATTATGGCTTTATAAGCATTAGTGCAGCATTTTTGTCAGAAATATACAAAATGTCAACATGAGGGCGTAGAATGGTTGCTGACCACATTAATTGTTTTCAGAGCCCTGAGCCATCAACAAAATCATGGACTTAAAGAATGCATTAGAGGTCTGATAAGTAATCATGTGAATTAAAGCGGGTGACTCATTTATTTATTTCAAAATATAAAGATTAATGTTCTTGTTGATACACATAGAAAATGAGTGCATTTTCCTTCTGCTCTTCTGAATGCACAATAGTAATACGACACGTAAAATGCCAAACGGAAATAAAGAGTACAAAGAAAGAGAAAAACGGAAAACTGCAAGACTCCTTCATTTAGTTTTGGGGGATAAGTGGATGTTGCCATGGTTGCCGGGCTCCATCCTAATCAACCTAACTCAAGCTCACCGCCTTTCTATGAAACTGAATCTGTTTTTCATTCTGAGGATATGACGCACAAGTTGAGATAGTGAAGCCTCGTGACTCTTCACTGCCACGTGCAAGAATTCCAGAAAAAAAAAAAAAAAAAAAAAAAAAAGACAGGTACAACAAAACTGTCTACATCATGTTACAGACCCACTTCATAAAACTGAGCAGGAATAAGTGTGCACGGGGAATAAATGAATGGAGGAATAGACAAAAAACTCAAAGTCAAATGATAAAGCATCCGGTAAGTACAAATGATCAGAAGCAGTGACCTGATGCCTCATAGCTACTCCGCAACGGGTACCAATTCATCCAAAACCAGTTTATGTTTTACAGGGACAGAATACAGCAACAGATCAATGCTGCATTATTTTACTTTTACAGGCTATTAAATGCAGTCGATCTGCTTCTAATGTTTTAGTGTGCTGTAAACCTACAATGTTTTTCTCCATTAGAAGACAAAAGCGTGTCCATTAGGTTTGTTGACTAATGCTAGTGCATGAGTTTAAAAACAAGTCTAATTTGTGAGATACGAGTTGACTATTATATTACTTTCCTCACAGCTTCAAAGCTTCCAGAAGGCCTCATCTGTTATCTCTGAAACGTACCTTCAGAAGTAACGAAGAGAAAAAATAGATATTTATATAACAGTTTTAGCTTTGGCATTTCAACCTTTCTGTTACAGAAAAAGTGCTCTTTTAGCAGGTTAGTTGACAAGAAAGCTCGCATATTGCCTTGACAGTTTTGTATTCTCAATAAGCTTTAAAGAGGACACCTGGCCCAATGAGGAAAAGTTGAAGTGTGGATTCCAGTTTGTCAGTCTGGTCACTCAAACAGAGTGCATCTTCTACACTGATCTTATTTATAAGGTGCTTTAAAAACTCGAACATTACAGCAGTTACAGTAATAACTGCTTATCAAATAAAGTCCTTAAACTGGTGCAAAGTCAAATAGACACAAGAATTGAGTGCCTGAACATTTTAACAGAAACAGATATTTGCCAACTGTGTATCAACAATGTATTGCATTAGAAAAACGACACAATACATTGCCATATACTCCCAATGGCAAGACCATGGCAAAACTATTGTGAGCCCCCCCCCCCACACCCACAAAGAATTAACAGTAACTATACACAGCAATTATACCCAATATCTCACATTCTACATCCTTCCCAGCGTCCTAGTAACAGAATAAAAGAGGTAGGTGGCAACAATATAACCCATTGGTTCGTAAAGACACTGTGGTCAGGTTGGAATTTTGAAACCAGATGTGAGAACAGGGGTGGATTTGATTGCCAAACCCCAAAAGAAAAACTTGTCAATCACCGGTTATTAGCCAATGAGCATACCTTAGACCAGGGGTGTCAAACTCAAATACACAGTGGGCCAAAATTCAAAACTGGAACAAAGTCGCTGGCTAACGTTAATATTTACTGAAATATATTTATTCCTCCAGATATAAGAATGAATCTTTTCTTATGGACTCAAACACATTTTGCTGAAAAACTGAATATGGAACAAGCAAAGCTTAATACTAAACAATATATATATTAGCTGTATAATACCAGTAGGCCAGCTCTGATAATAATTTGGTATGGCTTCGTGGGCCAAATGTAAGTAGGCTGCGGGCCAAATCCGGCCCGCGGGCCAGAGTTTGACACCTATGCCTTAGAGAGTCCTCCTTTCTGAACTGGACAATATTTTCAGAGAATCTTTCATTTATTATGATTCAAAATAGGTGACCGAGCCAATATACTGATCAGAAAGGTTTTTACAGATTACAGACCTCTGCATTGGCTTCACCTTCCAAAGCCCAAAATTATCTTTTTTTTTTTTTTTTTTTTTTAAATACCTTCTATGGACAAAACCAGAAATTTTACTTGGAAGAACATAAGTAATCCATGTGTTTGTGCTGTGTTGTAAGTAATTTGTTAATTGGTGTGGATTGAACAATTCTATGGTTTTATAGACACATAAAATATGTGTAGCATTTGGTTTGTTGAGGTCACTTCAGAACAAGGCGTTAATACGTTAATAACACTGCACTGACTGCTACCTGGTCTTTGACAGAAATCATCCTACTAAACAATGCCGTCCTCAGAGAAGGCCTGCCACTATGCAAGGTGTAACCTTCCTACACTGCAGTTATGACATTCATCTACAGTAATAAAATTAAACTCAAATAGGCAGAGGCAATGGTAAGAAGCTGCAACTACATTTTCAAGCTCATTTACAGATTTGTTTATGTGTGCATTAAGATGTTGACCCAAACATTTTCATTTGTATCCAATTTTCTACCTAAAAACAAAAAAAAATACTGACAACATATTTTATTATTTATAACCAACAATTCTATCTTTATTTCTTATTCATGGCCACTATCTCACAATACAGAAATAGTCCTTGGGTCTTTACTTTGAGGACAAAGCAGGGTGGATTAAAGTGTAAAGAGATATCCAACTAGCTCATACAGAAAAGAGCAAATAAGGGTGGTTACACATTAGAAGAGGGAAGGATCACTGTCGCTGCATGCTCACACAAGCCTTTGAGTAAAACTGTTGTGACAGAGACATTTATTTGAACCACACTGCAGTTGTTATAAGGTCAGCTAAAAAGAAGAACTGACAACATGGTTCCTCGATGAAGGAAGAATGGAGCCACACTGCATGCTTTTACCAGGAACTGCAATACCACACACACACATACACACAGAGCTTCCTGCATTATTCAGTGAAACACAGAGTCAGTGTAACAAAGGGCGGGGGAACCACTTGCACTTTGATCTGCAAAGGCTTTAGATTAAGGATACAAAGCTTTCAGACATGTTTTACAGATGTAAACCATTCAACGTGTTGACATAGCGCTGAGCTTTAGGAAAGCTTTTTTTTCCCCCCAGTTCAGGTGTAATGTGTTTTTTACCGTTTTGATGGTTTTAAGAAGGTACTTAAGATGGCCTAAAGAAATTGTTTCTGGGCTTAGGGTGACAGGAAAACGAAATACCTCTGGATATTTAAGATCCACTGGGAAGACTGTGGAAAAATTGCAGGTACTTACCAGCTTACATTTTCTTACCCCTAAAATACCACTCTCTAAAACGAAGTAACTACAGAACAGGGTAGAAAGCAGATATTGGATTCAAAGCTTTAAAGCTAAACTTTGTGCAGTTTTGTTTTCCCCCTTATGTTTGCGCTCTAAGCTACCAACTCAAACAGACAAAAGCAAAACCATTTAATTTGATGCAGTACTAACAACTAAAAGAACAATGTTTTAGTGAACCGTAGCTTTACAGCATTGATAATAATACTACAAAGTTCATTATTCAAATATTTGTATCAAAACAAAAAAAACAAAGTGTCTATACTGAGTTATGTTCACATATATTTAATCTTTTGAAACATTAGATTCTACATTCTTTGTGGGATTACTGATATTGCCTGTGGTAAAATGCTCCATTACCTGCTCCAATAAAAAAAAAACCCAAAAACAAACACCAGCTTTAGCTCTTCATACCATCATACTGTTTGTAGGGCTGGGGAATATTCTCCTGAGTCCAAACTTCACATCGTGACACCAACAACAGCTAATACCACTCTGGTGGGAGTGCAAATGTGCCGTTGGGAGTTTACAAAAGGAGCCATCCACACCACTCTGTGACACAAACATAATAATGGAACAAACCTACTGCTGTTTGTGAGAGCATTTAGAATCACAAAAAGTACTATGAGAACTAGTCTCGACAGTGCATAACTTTTAAGTGCTTGCCAAATGACAGACTGCAAGCCAGTGCAAGCTACTTTGACCACATCAATACTTAGAAAAAACCCTTTACCCAACAGTCTAGAGAAGGACTTTGTTCATAAAATGGAAGATGCTTGTGTGTGCACAAGTTTCCATGCCCACAAATAAGTTTCTAAGAGTGTCCAATGGAATAAATGCTCACAGACCTACTTTTCAAGGACAGTTAATCCATCAGTCTTAGGCCAACTATTCTACACATGGATAGGAGAATAATGCACAGCTTATTGTTTCACAGAATTAATGACCATGTTAATGTAAACCTGTCTCAATCACTCATGTCTGTGATTTATCCCATTTAAAAAACAACAACATTTTTTCAAGAACATTTCCTGCAAGAGAATGGTATTTGTTCCTGGGGAGGCTTTTTAATGAACTAACAGAAAATGTAATGAACTCCTCCCAGTAAAGACTCAGGATACTTACTATGATATGTTCACGGTAAATAAATGCAACTTAATATTTCCAATTTCCAAATATTAAAATAGCAGATGATTGGAGGGACTGTAATTTTTAGATGTCAATTCTACCCTGGAGCTGTGAGCACTCCAGCTTTGCTGACTATGCAAACTGGAGTGGCAAATTACAAGTGGCCAACGGCCAAATGCTTGTAAATTGTGGCAGCAGTCAGTGTAGCTGTCAAACTTATTGGTAAGAGTGGGTGATAGATTTGAGGTGTCCACCATCTCCTGTCTCAGAAAGGTGAACTAAACATTCAGCACAGCGAACACAGAAACGTGCATCGACATATGGGAATCAAAACAGCTGACATTGTCGAGCTAGTTGACCTTGAACAAGTAAGTCAGAGTTCTCTAGTATTTCAAGCTGTCCTTATTTCATTCTGGCTGCCTATGTGCATCACCATCTATAGAAGTCAAAGCACACTGGCCAGCATCCCATGAGCTATTTTTAGCAACCCTCCAATTTCACCCTCAGCAACGCAGTTTCCCCACAGTGTGCTTCGCATACTCTTGTCCCACAGGGGTAAACTACAGAGGGACGACAGAGTTACAATAGATATTTCACTTCATTAGTCTGTTGTCATTCCAACAATTTTGCTGTAACAGGAGAATGAAATCAAACATAGGTAAAAAAAATTAATAAAATGTTAATATAGTCAAAAAAAAAAAAAAAAAAAAAAAAAAAAAACCTGTCTGCTACAGTTTGACAAATCTTAGAATAGATGTTAAAGATAGATAAAGATGGGACATCAAATATTGATCAAAGCTCAACAGTTGTGCATTCTAAAAGAAGGTACATGGAAAATAGGAAAACAACAAAAACAGAAAGGCCTGACGTTACTTTCCAACAGCATACAAAGAATCCAAAAGAGCTGAGGAACAGAAATGATAGGACAAAAGCCAGCCTCCATCAAATTGATGGAAAGAGTAAAGTGTGGAGGAAAAACAAAAACAGTTATAGCTCGGTTATGACTTTGGAAGGAAAGGCTAGAATTAGAAATTAATAAGAATTGTATAACTCATGAAAGCATACATTTTGCTCCAAATCACAAAATTTTGTTGGCTGACTGGCCAGCTCACAGCTGCTAAGTGGGGTTTTTCCCCCTCACAGCCAAGAGGTTTGCTAAATGAGTATTTGTGATGAAAAAAATGCAAGAATTGAAATTCATGCATCAGAAATTGTTTTCAGACAGTTTTGAGAGACAGTGAAGTTAAGATGACATCCATCCATCCATCTATTCGCTTCCGCTTATCCTTTTCAGGGTCGCGGGGGGCGCTGGAGCCTATCCCAGCTGTCATAGGGCGAAAGGCGGGGTACACCCTGGACAGGTCGCCAGTCTGTCGCAGGGCTAACACATAGGGACAGACAACCATTCACACTCACATTCACTCGCACATTCACACCTAGTGACAATTTGGATTAATCAATTAACCTATCCCCACAAGTTGCATGTCTTTGGACGGTGGGAGGAAGCCGGAGTACCCGGAGAGAACCCACGCAAACACGGGGAGAACATGCAAACTCCACACAGAAAGAACCCAGCCTGATGGTGGAATTGAACTCAGGACCTTCTTGCTGTGCAGCAACAGTGCTAACCACCGTGCCACCGTGCTTAAGATGACAAATAATGGAAATATTGGAAAGTCCAGTTCTTAATTGCGTCACTGCTTGGCTGTTTTTATGCATAGCTTGGTTTCTCGGTTTATTTTATTTTTTTTCGGTCACCATTTCCTGTGCTACGTCATACCTCTGTCCACAAAAAATAAACAGCAGAACCAGCAAATATATGAGCCAAACATGTTACTAAGTCACACTTTCAGCTGTGTAGTTGCAGGCATATCTACACATTATCATAGTAATGGGTATTTTTCTTGGCTTGCTGTACATGCAGCAATTATTTCCAAGCAACCATTAAAGTGGTGAGACTGGTTTCTAGAACCTTGACACTTTTATTTTTAACAAGTTCCTGAAATGAAGTGTATATGCATCGCAACAACATTCACACAAAAGCCTGATGAGTTCCTGGAATGAAAGGAGTATACAAGGAATAATTACAATTAGCAAGTATTTTCCACAGTTCCCATAAAACAATGAGCAGGGAATTGGTCAAAGTAATTGCCAAGTTCTCACTTTAGACACTAAAGAACAATCTACAGTAAAAGCAAATGAATACAGCTATCAAATACTATTTGCATCCATTTTATTCAAAGTACAGAATTGCCTGCAATGCACACTGTTCCACTGTCTGAATGTGCAGGCAGGGACAATTATTCAAATTCTATGCAAAAGCTGCTCACTATAATAGCCAGTTCTGAATGTGGCTCATAAATCCTCAACCGTCCCAGGCAAAGAAACCAAGTTAGAAGCACCAAGAGTATGAAGCCCTTCATATCTCAGTCTTTCCATTTGAATAGACAACTGCTCTGATAAAGTGTAGTTCTCAAGTTTTTAAACAGTAACGCATCATTTTTTGAAACCTCATTTCTGTACAACTACAGTGAATTTTTAAAAACAACAATTCTAAATGTGACTGAAGTGCAGACTTTCAGTTTTTATTCAAATTATCAAAGTATGATCATTTTAAACATTTTAAAGCTAACATTTTAAATATGAAGCTTGTTTTTAATATTTACATGAAAATCCTTATGAATGCTTGAAGTCTACAACCCAAGGCCCTTTTAAAATGCTTCCTCCCTTCAGATGTTCTGCTGGTCATTTCCTTCAGCCACTTTCAGCTGCTGCTGGTTTGTGGGTCTTACTTCTTTGTCTTTTTTAACTAAAAATCATGCTTTGTTGGTTCGAAATGTTATTGCTTTTGGGTCATACTCTATTTGCACTGTGACAAAGTGCCATCCAATCAGTTTTGCAGTATTTGTCTGAAACTTAGCAAGAAACACCAATTACCCAGTACCATTGGCAGCTATTGATGCCCATTACATAACACTGCTTCCACCGTGTTTGACAGATGATGTTATGTTATATCTATCACTCCTATTCTTAAGTGTGTTCTGTATTTACATTGATGATGGCGCCTCTTGGCAGTAGACTGACGATGTCACAGCGACGGGACGAAGGCTGTCCCAATTCAAAGGCTGCTCGAAATGCGGCCCTCAAATGCATCCTTCATGTCACTGAATTTTAAGGATGTGGCGGTATAGACTTCGTGGCCCAACATATCCCAGAATGAATAACGCGGCGGTGGGTGTGGATAATTTTGCCGGGGGGAGGAAAAAAAAAAAAAAAAAAAAAAAACGGCAGAAGAGGGGTGGCCGAAGAGTAAACTTTTAAAAGTAAGTACTGAATATTAGGGCTGCTCGATTATGGCAAAAATGATAATCACGATTATTTTCACTGAAATTGAGATCACGATTATTTGACGATATTTATTTAACCCTTTAAGACCTACTATAGAACCAAGTCCACCAGAGCTTATATTATTTTTTTTACATGCTGTAGTGCCATTTGTGGGAGCATTTCAAGTTGCTATACATCAATACAACTGTTATAGCCCATATTTTAATAATATGTATGCATTAAGTCCATAGTAATTACATAAATTGCAAAAAAGTGCAATAAACTACAAAAAAAATTGAAAATCGCTTTTGTTTTGTTTACATATATTTCTACTTGGAGAAATTTAAGAGGTTTATCCCTCAAAACTTTAAATACAATAAAGTTGCAAAAAATAGTTTCCCACCACAGGAAATTTATTTTGAGTGTCTTCATAGTTTTATTTTGGAGATACAGCAATTTTTATATACTGCAGGAAAAACAAAAAACAATCCTATGATGCAAATTTGCAAAGAAAACAGCATGTGCATCATTTCACTGTGGGAAGTGTTACGAACAGCTGATAGGAACGGCAAAGCGTGTTTCTGGAATATTATGTTTTTGTTCCTGCAAGCGCTTTTTATGCAATTTTTGCAAAGCTATATGTGGAACGAAACCGTGACCGAGGACAAGCTGATGGCATAAGATGTAAGTACAACTCCTCCGGTTTCATATGCAAAACAAATTATTGCGCTAGCTTACACGGTTCAGGTTCTACAGGGATTTAACAATAGTTACGCAAAACGGAGCATGCAGCTCTGACCGGCTTTAAAGGGTTAACAATGACTTTAAAAAAATAATATAAAATAGTGTGCAACACCACTGAAGTTTTTTTTTTTTAAACTCTCTTTTCAACCAACGGCAGTCACTCTCCAAATAACTTCTGCTTAGCTTTCCGAGCTTCCCTCGGGTCCTCTTAATCAGCGGTCTCCAACCTTTTTTGCGCCACGGACCGGTTTATGCCCGACAATATTTTCACGGACCGGCCTTTAAGGTGTCGCGGATAAATGAGGGAGGGGCTAATAATCGGCTCAGTCATTTTTAATGATCGTTGAAAGCCCAGATCGTAATCGTGATTAAAATTCGATTAATTGAGCAGCCCTACTGAATATTATGTTACTTATTTATGTGCGAATGTTTAATAACAAAGAACATTAAAACATTACTGTTGGCCACATGTCGGCAAAGTTATGTGACATTAGCGATGTTTGTACCAACTTCGTTAGCCTTTACTTTAAAATATACGCCGTTCAATAGTTGACGTTAGTCTTACAGAGAATGTGATGATTTTATGGATATTTAAAGTAAGCACTGAGACAAATTTAGCAATGCCAACATATTAAAAGAACAATATTTGTCTTTCATATATATAACACAGTTATATATACAGTGTCAAAGAAACCTGTCTTTGAGTGAAGATTTAAGGTGACAGGAAATATAAATAATATAAATAAATGCAGCTTGAATCTTTACTGAAGCTCAGTATTTGAAACAGAGTTCATTCACTGCTGTAATAACTAATAATGATTGAAATTATAACTTTAATATTGGCCATATTATATTTACATTACCAAAGTGAGATGACTTTAGTCTCATGAACAACATTAGCTAATTGTTATTTACTAGCTAATCATAAATGACTGTTCTGGGCCCTGTTTCAGGAAGCCGGTTTAGTGCAAACTCTGAGTAAGTATACCCTGAGTTAACGAAAACTCTGGGTTTTCAGTTTCACAAAGCGAGTTTAGATTAATTCTGAGTGAGTTACTATGACGACACACTCCGTGAAGCTAACCTGCCCCCTAGCAGGTTTACTTCAACTAACCCTGACGTTCTCCGCCTCTTTGTCAGAAACCTGACTGTAGGAAGTGTCAGACATGGCGTGCTCCTTACTTGAAGAGCCAGTAGATGTTGAAGCCCAAATTCTCCGCAGAGCTCTCCGCCGGGAGAGAGTGATTAGAGCGCGTTCGGTCATTTTATCATTTCCTGATGATTTCCTGTGTGAACGTTACCGTTTTTCAGCACAATCTAGAATTTATTTGAATAACATCCTCAGGCCTAATATTGCTCATGTGACACATCGCGGACATGCTCTCAGTTCATTACATATTATTTGTATTGCACTTCGGTTTTTTGCAAACGGGAGCTTTCTGTATAATATTGGTGATGCTGAGCACATTTCCAAGGCTACCGTCTGTCGGGCAGTCAGGAATGTTACAGTTGCACTGAAACGTCTCCTGTACTCGTTTGTGGTGTTCCCCGGTCATAGACCCACAAGATTTATCAAAGAGGGATTCCACAAAATTGCAGGTATCAGGATGAACGAAACTTAATTCATGATGTGGTGATACTTGAACTACTACTTAAATTTTACATTTATTTTCACGGTTCCCAGGCGTGATTGGCTGTATAGATGGCACTCACATTCCAATCATTGCTCCTTCAGTAAATGAAGGAGACTATGTGAACAGGAAGTCTTTCCACAGCATTAATGTACAGGTACATAGTTCCCTGTAGCATTTCAAACTAACAAATTATTTCATTATAGTAATGGATGCTAATTTGTGTTCTCTGCACTGTGAAGATCATATGTGATGCTGCCAACATTATCACAAATGTGGAAGCCAAGTGGCCAGGCTCTGTGAGTGGTGGTGGTGGAGGACCCCCACCTGTTTTCCGGGCCTCCGCTTTTTTTTCTGTTGGCTATAACGGGTCACATTTGAGCATACAGAGTAAGCAAATATGTACTTGTAATGTGCTCAGATAATTTCAATAAGTGCTTACAGAGGGGAAATTAATGTAGCCTCTAACTGCAATTGATTTACATCGGACAAACAGACCAAGCACTATGGCTCATAATACAATTACACCTTACCTGTTTGGACTATATTTTTATATTTCATTTTTACTTGCTGCCAGGAACGTTTGGGGGCTGTTGGGTTGCACCTGCGCTCACGTCACATCATAAAATAAAATGTATAAAATAAAAAATAAAATATAATAAAATAACGTGTTAAATGGGTGGAAATCCCTAGATCAATGTTTAAATTAACACTCACGCATTGACTCTGTCGGCTATGTTCTTTTGCAGCTGAGGCTGTGTTACTTTTTTTCCGCGGAATTTGCATGTTATCGGCATATGCTGCCATCAGAATTTCGGCCTCAAGCGCTGTAAGATACATTGACCGCGCCTTCTTTCCCTCCGTCTCCATGGTGACTCGCTTAATCTGTGCTCCACTAATCAGGGCTTTATGTATCCTCGTGCGCGCTCTTAATTTGGGGTTAAAGCAACTCTGCGTTGACTGAACTAATTGTTATCAGCCTTTCTGAAACCGAATATTCCGAGTTGGACAGTTCGGGGTTACTCAACCCTGAGTATCGTTTTTCACTCTGAGTTTTCTAAACCGGCTTCCTGAAATAGGGCCCAGTACAGAAGTGAAGCCCAATAATCATGATTTCACAGTCCCATGGTCTCAGTCTCAGATTAGGGCTGCCACAAACGATTATTTTGATAGTCGACTAGTCACCGATTATTTTTGCGATTAGTCGACTAATCAGATCATCATCCATTGGACGTACAGCGTACAGCTTATTACACCAGCAGCATCTGGTCTTATATAACTATCATTAGCTTACAGCTTGAAGTGTTTGTGCTAACTAAAAATAAAGACAAGATGGTAGTTTATTAATTTTTAATGAAATTTGCAGATTGTTTCGGTGAAGTTTAATAAACTCCTTGCTTTCTAAAATATAACAGGACACCGGAGTATATTCTCCAGCGTCTCACACTTCTGATAATCAGCTGTCTGCTTGACAGTTTTAGCTGTGTAAAAACTATAACTTTAATCTCAGCCAAACCGATTTACTCAGGAACAAATAAAATACTAAAGAAAGCCAAACAATAACATTTTTAAGTTATCTAAGTGACTTATATATATGTTTAACCTGACTAGCGAAAGACGGCGGTGGGTTTGAAAACGATTTGCCGGGAGTCCGGTGTTCTCACGGCTCTAGTTAGCCTTGCCCCCGCCTAGCTAACGAGCTAGTGGGTAACAGACGCCTCCGAAAACGTCGGAGCGCTTTTGAAAATATGTGGTGTCTTGATAAACTGAGCAGATATTTGAGGTTTACACAGCTACATTCTCGCCTGAAAATATGTTAAAGGTTTATTTTGTGACCCAGAAAGAATAATAAGAGTAAAGTTAAAACTAACTAGCTGCCGCCATTGTTGACAACTGCGCTGGGCTGCGCTATGAATTCTGGGACACAGCTTCTTCTTCTTCGGGGTTTAACGGCAGCTGGCATCCTTGTACATGCAGTACTGCCATCTTCTGTTTCAGTCCGTTATTACACTCTTAAATCCTACTACTCATTCCTGCGTCCTTTGTGATCTTCAAACGATGCGTCGACTATTAAATTAGTCGTCGACGATTTTAATAGTCGACATAATCGTGACTAGTTGACTAATCGTGGCAGCCCTATCTCAGATACTTATCAAATCAAAGCTCATGTAGAAACAAACAAACAAATGAACAAAAGATTTTCTCCTTCATTTCTTTCAAACAAAGCTGTATGAAACGTTTCCAGCTGTTAGTGTCATGGTTGCTAGGCAACCTGAGCAGCGCGACGGAGGCTTGACCGTCCCATTTCACAAGCCTCTCACTTCCGGCCTTAGCGGTCTTTGAGTACGCGGCCCTTGTGGACTGTTAAGGCTGCGTACTTTAAGGCTGCAGACCCTGAATTGGGATACAGCCATTGTTTCCAGTAGTGAGAAAGTGACAGTCACAGACTGTCTCCATTTGTTTGCGATATGTGAGCTGTGTTAGCAGAGCTTAACAATTACATAAGGATTTGTCTTAAACTCATGTATCACATTTACTTCACCCATTTCCTCTTTCTTTGACTTGCCCATAAGACCTTACATTTTGATCATTTGCCCACAGCCTTTAAGTCAAAAAAGATGTTTTAAACAGGGTCACTAGACTGAATGTTTTTTCCCCTCTACCCCCAATCTCAAACACAATATAAAATTTCATGTGGTTGGGCTAAACAAATCCCCCAATTACAATATTAGTTAAAAATATCTTGTTGTTAAAAGCATATGTACAGAATACTGTTATTGTTGATGTAATTTTAATGTTTCTCTGAAATGGGTCTCTTGTAAATGAAACATTGAGTCTCAATGGGAAAGTTGTCTTTATGAAATATATACGCAAGCTATTGCAAATAATTGACATCTGAGAACCTATTAGTATGAAAAGACTAATTTATATCCTCTTATCATTTCAAGGTTCCTATACAAGAAAGACAGAAACCAAACAGTGAACTAGGACACTCCTGACTTACACAGCAGTTGATATCACTTCAGGCCTGTTTTTCTATTCAAACCAAAGCATTCATAACATAATGCCAAAAGTAATTTGTCTCACTGTTTGTTTGTTTTTTTATTGCATGCCAAAGATTATCAGAAGCCCAGATCTTTTTCCTGCATAAACAAAAGACATTACATCTACTATGCATCTTATACACAGCCCTGTAAGAGAAACCCCATTAGCCTCTGGCATGGCATTCACCAACTTCTGTCATTACCTTTCTTTACTTAATCTACATGCACACATAATATCAATCTTTAAATGTTTGCTTTTGCCTTTGTTTTCTGTAACATAATATATTTAATCCTCTTAACTTTTAAATCCAAAGATCCACCCTGCAAGAATGCAGGGTGGATCTTTGTTCACAAAGACACTTTTTTTTTTAAACTTGATTTAAAGTCTTTTTTTTCCACATCTTACATATTTTTCAGTGGCACCAGGAAGATGAGCAGTTAGCTTGTAGTCTGTTAGTAAACACTGCAGGGTCACATTTTTAAATTTTTCACAGTCTATGGTATGTGCCTTCTAAATACACAGGATGTTGTGCAGTAGGGAGACATTTCCTTGTTTTTCTTGAGAAAAGACATTTTTAAACTAATTATGCTGGGATGGATACAGAGTACAAGACTGCACTGAACTAATACCGAACCCATTAAAAAAAATGAAAAAACAAATACAATCTTGTCATTCATATCTGTACTCACCTATAGTACCGAGACTGGAGGTACGTGGAACACACTGCTTTGGACACGTGACTGGCTGAGCCAAAGTCTATCACCTTCACCCTGTAGGGTTGCCTCACTGGGTCCACCAGCATTATGTTCTCTGGTTTAAGATCTGCATGAATCAGACCCATGCTTTTTAACTTTTTCAGAGCTGTAGCTACCTGTTGTAGCACAGGTCTGATCACTTTCAGGGGCAGTGGGCTGAACTTATTTTGCTTCAGGAAATCATACAGGTTCCGTTCAAGCATCTCAAATACCAGGCAGGTGTGACTGCGGTGCTGAAAGCATTCAAAGGCTCGCACCAGGTTGTGCTCATCTGCATTCTCTCCACTCAGACGAGCAAGGATGCCAACTTCAATTTGACCCTGCCTTGCATATGAAGGGTGATTTTTCAGGATCTTGACAGCCACTACCTCACCTGTGCCCCTCTTCCAGCACTTCACTACCTGACCAAATGTGCCACGTCCCAAGAAATCCAGCACTTCATAAGTATTCTTCATGGAACAGAGGACTTCATGCTGCACAACCTGATAGTCTCCATCCACTCCTCCCGTCCCTCCTGCTGCCCCTACAGCCCCATGCCCTACACCCTGTTTGGAGGGGCCCGCTCCAGCCCCCACAGCCGCTGGGGCTGTCATGGCTGCGTTCCCCACAGTCGTCGTTTGCAACATGGCAGGCAACATTGACAGTTCCTCCACAATCTGCATGGTGCTCCTTCGGTTATCCAGCTCCTCACTTTTACGTTTCAGCCCACATCGCTGAGAGCTGTCAGCTGAGTTCAAACCTCCACAGTTCTCTTCTCTGTCGCCCTCTTCCTCTTCACCTCCCTCACCACCCTCTCCCCTTCCTCCTCCTCCTGCCCCTGTTGCTCCACTGCTGCTCCCACTTGCTATGTCTGTCTGCTGCTGTTGCTGCTCCTTGTCCTGTGACTGGACAACCCCTGCTTCTCTTTGCTGCTGGGCCACAAATGGGCCTGGTGCTCCACCACCTCTTTTACCGGACTGTTGTCTCTGTACACCACGCACCACGACCGTCTGCACCGGGTACTCTTGTCTTCCACGCACTTTCAGGCCCACTGCCAAGTCTCGGTTCACAAACGAGTGGGCTTGTTTCGTTGGATGCACAATGCCAAAGGTTCTGCTGTTCAGAAAAGTCCGTGGGTGTGCCCTCTCATGGTACACACAGCTGCTGGGCTCAACTTTGAGTTTCTTCACACTGCTAAAGGCACTTGTCTGGGTTTGATAAACGTGTGGTGGGTAGACCAAGACTTGTGAGGCCATACCTGTGGAGAACAAAGAATAGAAAGAATTTAATTAGATCCACAGCAAATAATGTTGTCCATTTTTGTCATGTTACCACAAAAAAAGAGCAATTAAGCACACTTGAACTCAACTTTAGAATCTGTCAAAAAAAAAAAGAAAAAAAAAAAAGAAAATACATGCCAAATTTCCCAGAGCATTTTTCTCTTTGCTTGGTCAAGGGCTAGACTAACTTACTTTGAGTGCACAAAAACTGACCCATGACACCAGTCTAATTTTGCTGTTGTCTCACCCCTCCTTGATGACAGTGCAATGAGTTGTTCACCACTAACAACAACCCACCCATGACCACATCCACATATGTTATACGGTTCAGAGAAAGATTGTTGTAGTGGACGACATCAGAACACCTTCACCGTTCTGCACTATCCCACCAACACCTCCACATAGCAGATGACTAACTTCTCAAAGGTTTGCCGGACCTTTTCCTGCCATTTCCATGCATCCTACTGCAGGTCTCTAGGCAACCAATGGAGAGGGAGCGAGTTTGAGAGACAGATAAACATAAGAATAAAGTTATATAGCAACATCAATCCCACATGTCCAATTGTCTAAGAGTGGCTTATTCTTTTTTTCCCCCATCATTTGTGTATGTTTGTGAGTGAGGGTAAAGCACTTAGAACTCACAGAAACCTGCATAGTTAAAATATTCTGAAACTAAACTATGTGGAAAAAGAAACAAAGAGTAAAAAGTATAACAAATTTCAGAATTCTAGTTACCTCTAACATGCTGCACCCCCATGACCTACTTTCATGTTGGACCACATTGATTGAGATGCATGCTTCTGGACTCCAAAGACTTTAATACTTCTATTGACACTACATTTAAAAGAAGCATGTTCATCTAAATACAAAATTGGACAAATATTATTAAATGCTCTAAATGCTAAACAGGAGCACTGTTACTCTTAATGTCTTATCTCCAACTAACTGAAAAAGATCAATCAAAAAACAAGAAGTGTACACAGCTTAGACAGGTATGGGCTGTTTGGTCCCTCTGTAATATCTCCTTAAATAAATATCCCTGATGGAAAGCCTACTTGTGTTGTTGTGATAACACTAGCACTGTGCGCCATCCCTCTGACTCTATTCTGAGCAACGCGATAAGGTCAACCTATTCTGTTGGCAGCTCTCTGCACAATCACAACTTGCGTTTCTATTTGGTGGGACCATTTACCGTCTTTTTAGTAAGAAGCACTTTATCACATTTATCCCAAATAGGGCTCAATAGAAAAAAAGAAAGAAAAAGATAACAACAATAAGAGTCCAAAAAGCAAGTGTCCTGAGATCCACTGTAAAAGAAGTGACATAAGGACTCTACTTTTAGACTTCAAACCAAAATGAACTTGTAATGGTGTTCATTAGACTTGGGTAGGTTAAAGTTAAGAAACTGTAATTATATAATCATTGTTTAATGTTGTTAACAATTATTTTGATAGTCGACTAGTCACCGATTATTTTTGCGATTAGTCGACTAATCAGATCATGCATCCATTGGACGTAAAACGTACAGCTTATTGCACCAGCATGCATCTGCTCTTATATAACTATCATTAGCTTACAGCTTTAAGTGTTTAAGGTAGGGCTGCTCGATTATGGCAAAAATGATAATCACGATTATTTTCACTGAAATTGAGATCTCGATTATTTGACGATATTTATTTAACCCTTTAAGATCTACCATAGAACCAAGTCCACCAGAGCTCATATTATTATTTTTTTGTTGTAGTGTCATTTGTGGGAGCATTTCAAGTTGCTATACATCAATACAACTGTTATAGCCCATATTTTAATATTTATTTTATTTTAATAATATGTATGCATTAAGTCAATAGTAACTACATTAATTGCAAAAAAGTGCAATAAACTACAAAAAAATTGAAAATCGTTTGTTTTGTTTTTACATATATTTCTACTTGGAAAAATTTAAGAGGTTTATCCCTCAAAACTTTAAATACAAAAAAGTTGCAAAAAATAACAACAGGAAATTTATTTTGAGTGTCTTCATAGTTTTATTTTGGAGATAAAGCAATTTTTATATACTGCGGGAAAAACAAAAAAACAATCCTATGATGCAAATTTGCAAAGAAAACAGCATGTGCATCAAAATAAACTATTTCCAGCAGTGCAATTCGAGTTCTAAGCATCCCAGCAACTATTCAGAAAAGTCAAATATGACTTATAAAAACACCAGTATAGGCTTTTAAGGCCTATACTTTAAGGCGTCACTTCCGGTTTCGGGCAGGAAATGGCGGACATGCGATAGTTCGCGCTGACGTCTGTTTCAATGTGGGAAGTGTTAGGAACAGCTGATCGGATCGGCAAAGCGTGTTTCTGGAATATTATGTTTTTGTTCCTGCAAGCGCTTTTTATGCAATTTTTGCAAAGCTTTATGTGGAAGGAAACCGTGACAGAGGACAAGCCGATGGCATAAGATGTAAGTACAACTCCTCTGGTTTCATATGCAAAAAAAATTATTGCGCTAGCTTACGCGGTTCCGGTTCTACAGGGATTTAAAAATAGTTAGCAAAACCGCTCTGACCGGCTTGAAGGGTTAACAATAACAATGTATTGAATAATGACTTTAAAAAATAATATAAATTAGTGTGCAAATACTGATAACAGTGCAAATGTTTGCAATATAAAAAAATAAATGAAAAATGTAAACATCTATGTTTAGTGAACTTTGCAGTGTTGCTCTGTGGTGCAGCTACGACACCGTAGCAAAGTTTACACACTGTGTCTACTTGATCCACGTCTGACTCCGCGAACCCATAATGTTTCCACACCACTGAAGTTTTTTTTTTTTTGTTTTTTTTTAACCTCTCCTCTCCAAATAACTTCTGCTTAGCTTTCCGAGCTTCCCTCGGGTCCTCTTAATTGTTGTGACCCGTGTTCGAAATGCAGAGAGGTGCGCTCGATTTGCCACACGGAGCAGCGTGAGAATAAAGCATGAGGGAGGGGCTAATAATCGGCTCAGTCATTTTTAATGATCGTTGAAAGCCCAGATCGTAATCGTGATTAAAATTCGATTAATTGAGCAGCCCTAATTTTTAGTGCTAACTAAAAATAAAGACAAGATGATAGTTTATTAAATTTTAATGAAATTTGCAGAATGTTTCGGTGGAGTTTAAAAAACTCAGCCATCTACTCCTTGCTATCTAAAATATAACAGGACACTGGAGTAAATTCTCAAGCATCTCACACTTCTGATAATCAGTTGTCTGCTTGACGTTTATTCAGCTGTGTAAAAACTATAACTTTAATCTCAGCCAAACCGATTTACTCAGGAACAAATAAAATACTGAAAAAAGCCAAACAATAATATTTTTAAGTTATCTAAGTGACTTATATATCATGTTTAACCCGAGTAGCGATAGACGGCGGTGGGTTTGAAAACGATTTGCTGGGAGTCTGGTGTTCTCATGGGCTCTAGTGAGCCTTGAACCCCGGCTAGCTATAGAGCTGGTGGGTAACAGACGCCTCCGAAAACGTCAGAGCGCTTTTGAAAATATGTGGTGTCTTGATAAACTGAGCAGATATTTGAAGTTTACACAGCTACATTCTCGCCTGAAAATATTGTAAACGTTTATTTTGTGACCCAGAAAGAATAATAAGAGTAATATTAAAACTAACTAGCTGCCGCCATTGTTGGAAACAACAACATTCATAGCAGGGCCGTGCTATGAATTCTGGGATAGGTTGGGCCACAAAGTATACACCCGACCCATCCTTCAAATCTGGGGAAATGAAGGCCGCATTTCTCGGCCACATTTGTTGGCGTCTTTGAATTTGGACAGTCTTAGTCGTGTCGCTGTAACGTAATCGGGGGCTTAATGTTGTTAACGCGATTTAAAGTATCCCAGGTGAGACCTCCAAGACTTACTTTAGCACTTGCAAAAATACTATATTATTTTTTCTCTATTCATCAACCACACTAGGTCTATATTTTATTTGCTTTTACACATATACTGATCTGTCCCAGATACGCAGGTTAGTTTATTTACAATTACTGTTTCAGAGTTGTTTCTGCACACAGGGCTCAAGTTTCCAGGGGGTCAAAAGCACAAGTGACACACCCAAACTAACTGCAAGATACTTGAAGTTCAAACTCAAGACTAATGTCAATTTATGAACACTTCCTATTAGTCACCTGTGTAACCAAATACTTCCCAACACAATGAAAAATGCATTGGTAGATCAATTCTTACTCTTATCGAACCCATCTTTGAGCTCCATTTTTATGAATCCTGTACAGAAGTGGACAACATTACAAAAGGATGACCTCCGTGTTTCCACTGTTTGTTTAACAACTATGCAAGTATTCCAAATGTAACCACATGCAACCACTAAACATACAATGTAGCGATTCACAGCAAAAAACAAAAACAAAACACCACTGACATTTCTGAGACCATTATTCAGTCAAGTTTTACACTGTTTAGCCAGCATGATCACAATATTCTTCCTGACCCTCATATGAAATACTTATACTTTCAGTTTCAGCTTTGTGCATTGTGATTTGAGACATTAATTGATGGGAGTCCCAAGACAGGAGACAGCACTTGGAGCCCAACTGAACAATTAGGATGTCTGGATTTGGATGTGAGCTTCCAGTAATTTCAATCTAGAACTCGATTTCAAAGGAAACTAAGATTGATTTAATTTGGATGCCTACAAAATTACAATCACTATATAAAGTAAGTTGGAGGAGCATACCACAAGGCTGTAAAAGCAGACAGCCTTAGTTGTCAAGGCTAATGATCTAAGGCAAGAAATGGCAGCTGCTGCTATTATTACCATCTGAATCCAGATACTCCCCTGGTCAGCTGTGACGCTCCTCCTGTGGCATTACATTACATCCTTCAAAGCTGCAGAACCTTTTCAGCAAGCATGAGCTGCTAAGTAATTGCTCACATTTAAACTTTTGACCCCGAGCTACTCAAAATTAAATGGAAAAGAAAATAAACACTAGACAGCTGGCCAAAAGGAACAAATGGTACTGACTGAAGTCATAATAGGTGAGATGACAGATTAAGACCGTCAGTGTTTTGCAGAAGATAACAACATGACAATTTTTTTTAAATTTCAGATTTTGAATATGAAGGCTATATACAAGCACTAATCTTCTTTCAAAAACCCTGTGTTCACTTAAACGTAAATTTAAACATTTGTTTTACTATGAATGCCATCCAACATGATGTTCATCAATATTTTTTTCCACAGCTATCATTTCCTCTCCTGAGTATTATTTTTATTCTTTATAATCAGATAAGAACAGAAATGGTACAGCTTAACATCGAGTGACACTAATGACTTTTTTTTTTAATAACGATGCAGCTTAGGACACCTCAACAATCATGTAAACATAAAAGTGCTGCAGGAAGAGAATTGGGAACTATACACGCTATTTGTGGCAGTTCACACACCATTAGCAACAATAACAGCATAAATTCTTCTGTGCTTTAAAAATGTTGTATTGCGATATCGTTGCTATAGCAATTAGGGCTGCCACAAACGATTATTTTGATAGTTGACTAGTCACCGACTATTTTTGCAATTAGTCGACTAATCAGATCATGCATCCATTGGACGTAAAACGTACAGCTTATTGCACCAGCATGCATCTGCTCTTATATAACTATCATTAGCTTACAGCTTTAAGTGTTTAAGGTATGTGCTAACTAAAAATAAAGACAAGATGATAGTTTATTAAATTTTAATGAAATTTGCAGGTTGTTTCGGTGGAGTTTAATAAACTCGGCCATCTGCTTCTTGCTATCTAAAATATAACAGGACATCGCAGTATATTCTCGAGCATCTCACACTTCTGATAATCAGTTGTCTGCTTGACGTTTATTCAGCTGTGTAAAAACTATAACTTTAATCTCAGCCAAACCGATTTACTCAGGAACAAATAAAATACTGAAAAAAGCCAAACAATAATATTTTTAAGTTATCTAAGTGACTTATATATCATGTTTAACCTGAGTAGCGAAAGACGGCGGTGGGTTTGAAAACGATTTGCTGGGAGTCCGGTGTTCTCATGGGCTCTAGTGAGCCTTGAACCCCGGCTAGCTATCGAGCTGGTGGGTAAGCGCTCCGAAAATATGTGGTGTCTTGATAAACTGAGCAGATATTTGAGGGTTGCACAGCTACATTCTCGCCTGAAAATATGTTAAACATTTATTTTGTGACCCAGAAAGAATAATAAGAGTAATATTAAAACTAACTAGCTGCCGCCATTGCTGGAAATTGAGCAGGGCCGCGCTATGAATTCTGGGATAGGTTGGGCCATGAAGTATACACCCGACCCATCCTTCAAATCTAGGGAAATGAAGGCCGCATTTGTCTGAGTCTTCGAATTTGGACAGTCTTCATTGTGGCGCCTACAAATGCGGGCACAGGAGGATCCGATTCCTGAATTTGGACACAGCTACGACACCGGACACTGCTTCTTCTTCGAGGTTTAACGGCAGCTGGCATCCTTGCACATGCAGTGCTGCCATCTTCTGTTTCAGTCCATTATTACACTCTAAAATCCTACTACTTATTCCTGCGTCTTTTGGGATCTCACAAAGCTTCAAACGACACGTCGACTATATTAGTCGTCGACGATTTTAATAGTTGAGGTAATCGTGACTAGTCGACTAATCGTTGCAACCCTAATAGCAATGCCATGGATTTGCGTTCCCTAGGGCACACAACAATGAGACAAGTTTGGATAAGACACGATGAACGCATTTCACCACTTTAGACAAAAACACACCAACAAGTACAACCAGGCTATGACAGAGGAGATGCTAGCAGCTGATGATGTGCGACCCAAATATAAACAAATATAACAGCACTCAATACAACAGAGAGACCAAGCAGTGGCTGGCAATTACTGATGCAATTACACAGTGGAAAAAAAAATAGAGCTTTAAGTAGCTTTAAGCTTGACCCACAATCTAAAATAGCAAATATTTTTTAGTTTTATTATCATTATTATTATCATTATTATTATTATTATTATTATTAAGTACAGGCTCCTGGCAAGTTAAAAGGATATTTATTTTAATTACTTTATATTGTTATATAATTGTTATAAGTGTTAAGCAGTCTTTTTATGCGCTTACTTAAAATTTCTAATAAAAAAAAGTTCAGTAATTTTGTTCCCTATATTGTCACAAATATCACAAATTTTCTTAAAAATTGCAATATAATTTTACGACTATATCGCCGACCTCTAGTGTGGCTGTTTGTCATATAGCATATCAAAACATCATTCCAACATTCTGTTAGGAAGCTCTGCTTACTGTACCAAAATCAAAAACAAACAAACAAAGAAAAAAAAAAAAATCTGTAAAACAGAAGTCCTTTTATATATAAATATTTGACTAAATCAGCTACAGTTTTTAAACAAAACTGAACCATATAAACTTTTTATTCTAGTGGGGAACAGTGTAACACCAAGCATAAACACCAGTCCTCTTCAAAACACACGATTCAAGTCTGATGACTAATAACAGATAATAATTATACTTATTATGAATTGGCAGAAAGTGGTAACATTTAATCCCTTGTGTCTTTTTTCTCCATCTTGATCTACCGAAGTTTAAACAACAGTGTTGCTTAAAAAATTTTTTCAAGTAGTTGCATTTCTTGTCAGATGTGCTACCGGCAGTTGTAACAAAATAATTTCCCAAATATTAGATAAATAAAGTATTTCTCATTCTTAAGACCAACTTTAAAGAACAAACTCGTTATGGCTACTTTTTACCAAACAGGACCCAGAATATGAATGTTTATGCATGAAACAAAAACAGACATGTTCTCATCAGATGATGAAGGTAAATACAGATGGTCATTGTGGAAATAAAAACACCTACTTTGAACCAACCCAACTTTCTGCTTTTGCCATATAAGCTTGAGAATTAAACAGTCATTGCTGTTTTATATTGCAGGCCTACAGCCTCACAGCACAGTGTGGTGCTGTGTCTCGTGAACTTGATCTTGTATGCTCATTAGATAAAAAGCCTCTCCATTTCCTAAAGCATGTGACCTCATGATTTCTCAACTGTGAACTTATGACTATCATTTAGCAGTCTTCTTGTTGAAATAGCTCCAGTTAGTAGGCAATGCGCAGTATAGTTAACTATTACAATGAAGAGATTCATTATGGTGTCAATTACAGAGCAATCCCCCATTTTTTCCATTCACTTCATTCATTCTCTTAAAAATTACCCACTGCCTTATTGCATCTTGTGAACTAAGTTACACAAGAAAATACTACTGACAAAAATAAGAATTTACTTCTATCAGGTAATCGTTTATCATAGCCACCCACAAGGTCTTACACTCATTAAGCCATTATAGACTAGAAGAGAGTTATTTTACCTCTCCACTTTCTGAACAAAAGCAACTGAAATGTAAATAAAATAAAGGTTTTGACCAGATCACTGGTAATTATCCCCTGTGAGCTGTAATAGATGTTTACTTTTGAGATAACACACAGTTACCACCCAACACTTCTGCAATTCAGTCTACATCACAGCTTCTTCATGTCATGGTGGTCTCTTACGTACACACTCAATCACTCCGTTTTGTTTATGCTAGGAAGCACTAATGTAACAAAGTGTTCTGCAGGTTACCTCTGTGGTGGCCATCTTGTTTTCCCAGTAAAGAGGAGGCCAATTGCAGCTCTTTTATAGGCCAGTCTGAATTGAGAAGGCGTGGTCTTTAGAGTATTTAAAGTGGGCAGGAAATGGATTGGGGGCCATTTAAGATGCTGTCTGTATGTGCATGATATTGGCAAGAGACAATAAAGCAATTACTTCAGTTAAGATAGAGTGAAGACTGATGTTTCCCTCACCACACCTCTCTGCGTAACCGTTTACTACCTCATGTCTGTACCCACACCTCAAGATAACATCACCCAAGAACCGGTCTTTAAGCTTGCCACAGTGCAAAACAGATAACCAGTTGCCCCAGGTTTAGTAGATATGTGCAGTCATTATTCCCTCACTCACCAACCAAAATTGCTCACTAATACCAATTACTGTAAGGTAAACCACTAGTTATGTTATTTACTGGCCTGACTTTCATCTGTCATTACTGCCATCATTGCCACCCACAGCCATGCATTAGTGGCCTTTCTATGCTACTGATAAAGTGAAGAACACAGACATAATCAGCAGACAAGAGTATCGAGGGGAGAAAAAAATTCACAAAAAAATAGCAGTGCAGTGCTGAAGTTTACTCTGAGTCTCACAAGTGCTCACTGGTGGTAACGTCACCAAGGTATTATAATAGGCTGTGAAACTTAAAGACTAGTTTATCTAAGTTACTCATAACCAAATGAGCAACACATTACTGGATAGTCACTTGATGCTATTTACATCAGACAAGTGTTACTGGCAATGTAAAAAGAAAAAGAAACTGTAAGGCAGGGAAAGTACATTAGCTTTACAAGCCACAGTCTGGGTATTGAATTTCTCTGTTGTTTTTTTGGGGGGGTTTTTTTGTTTTTTTAATTTTTTCATTTAAAAAAAAAATTTCTCTGAGTTTTAAAAGGAGAAGGAACCTCACTATGGCTGCCGCCACATAAATAGCTGGCTGTTCAAATAATCTTGCCTACAATTACACAGCACACTTTAATTTTGCTGGATCACACAAAGGAACTCACTTATACGTCCTAATCTTTATATTTAACACAAAACCACCACAGTCAATGCGGCAAAACACCAAGCAGATCATTACAGATATACTGTATGATTAACTTGATACTTTGGGTTCTTAAACCTTTTTTCTTCCAACGTGTTTATGCCTGCTGACAAAAACAGCTTCATATTTTTGGTCCAGGAAAACGCAAGTCTGGGTGCACTTCAATTAGCTGTTGTTAGTATTCTATCTTGAAAGGGTTTTTTTCTAGATCATCATTACCGAAAAACATAAACGTCTGAAAATGACAGAGACACTTCAAATGCTTCATCACAATTAGACTTCCAGTTAACTACAATTTAACAACACGTGGCACTGCCATACATCTGGTACAAATTTAAACCAAAAAGTATGACTGGGTTGTACATAAAGTCTGCTTATTTTTGCCATGCCTGATTATGATAAAGTATTAACATTATTGGACAATCTTTGACTAGCATATGTTAGCTGACTCACAGGCGAAACCCAATGTAACCTTAACTAACACAGCACTCACTACTTAAGTCACACGATCCTTATCGTCCAGTTAGAGTTAGTTAACAGAACAAACGATTGCAGTTTCCAAAGCTAAACGAGTCGACCTTGAGTTAAAAGAAATCAACTGGTCGCCGTGACAACACTGAAAACAGCAAACGCGTCAGTGTTGGCACTCACGCCAATAATTTGCACATAATAACACTGCAGTTTGACTAAAAGAGAAAATTAATTCAGGTTTAACCAATCAAATATCCAAAGTGCTGGGGGAACTACCTGCGCACGAAAGGTACGCTTACATATTGGGTTATAAAGGCAAAAGCTCGCTAGCTAAGTTTGTAGCTAAGTTGTCACTTAGTATTGCGTCACATTTAGACTACCATTTCAAAGGTTAGGCTAAATAAACACCACAGAAAAATAGCCTTCCCACCACCCCGCTGCTTACCTTCACATAGAGTCACTATAAGTATAATCCAGGGCTTCTCTGAACATGTTATGGACTTATAAATCCATACCATGTACAGTTCGCCTGCATTGCTGCCATCTTGTCCTAGACGACAGGAAGGGAGAGCTCGCTCTCGGTAACGCCACCATCTCCCACATTTTAAACACTAAATAACTCTTGCATATGAGCTTCCAGAAACACCACACCGAACCCACGTCGTAGCTACACAATTCAAGCGCGTCTCCGTCTTCTTTGGGCAGCGTTGCCCATCTCTGTAAAGGGTGTCCGTTACCCTGTCTAGACGCACCGCTCCGCGGGCCTGCCAGCCTCTAACATGTCTCTTTTCTCTAGGAACTGGATGCGAATGTTTGCGAACTGACGGCATTGGCCAGTCCAGATTAAACGATTACAGAGCAGGTGCAAAGATGGGGGATTCACTGGTTCGTTTCTGGGAAGTCGGTTAGACAGAAAACAGTACACTACAATGGGGAGCTTTTTTTTTCATAAAAAGAAATAAGGTATACTGAAAATTACTGACAACATACATGATAAAGACAAAGGGGGTGAGAAGGATGAGAGGAACAAAAGAATGAACACAGAGATGTAGCTTACATTTGAAGTATAATAAAGCACAGGCAAAGTGTTAATGCAATACTATAGTCCCCCTTCGGGTTTTGCCAGGATGAGATGGATATATAGCTAACATCAATAAATGACAATGTGAAATACAATTTCCAACTTTTGGTTACATATATTCAGAATAATAACAATAAAGTTTGAATTGTTAATGTGATTGCTTCATGATTTGTTCCTCTAGTAAAGTGTCAGCAGCATACTTACTATAGCCTAGTAAAGTTAGAAGAAAATAATAAAAATAGAATATGAAAATGTACAATCCAAAGGCAGCAGCATCCTCTTTTTAGCCACCCTTCTATCATGTGTTCTAAAAATAAGCTAGCTAGTACTTACTCTAGGCTTCACATTGACACAACCCCTAATGCCCCAGATAGAAGGTGCTTAACCGATTGTCCAAGCACATCTTCATTCCACTCCTGACTTTTTTTTCCCTTTTATCTTAATTTGTACTGCTCGCCTGATCTGCTGTGAAAAGACCAGCAATAACAGTTTTTTTTTCTAATTCTGATCCTGGAAGAGATATGAAATCTAGATCAATATGATGAAAGGTAGGACTAGTGATGCCAAAAACATGCTGACTAGCCTTCAAAGGAAATACAAGCTGAAATCTACTACTCAGACAGGCAGGAGGCACCCAGCTGGCAAAAAGCTGCCCATAAGCCCCTTGTGTCTGAGTCGACCAGCTATAATGTAATCCACCAAAAGGCATTTGTCTTTGTCAGTCCTCATCTGTCCTCACCCGAGTCACACACAACAAATCACAGAGCCTGCCCGGTCAGCTGGAAAACAGGTGTGAACACCTCTTGTCTAACTTGGTTTATCTTGGGTGAGGACAGCTGGGATGATAATGGGGGTAATCAGAAGAACCCACATGTGCAGAAGGCCCCGTATATCAATTCCTTTAGCACTGAAGACCGAACACGGCGTTGCTGTTGCTGAAATAGTTTGTATGGACGAAAGAAGAAGAAAAAAAAGGTAGCAGTCTACTCGTGATCTGGCTCTGTGGTCTTTTGCTTTGGTCTGCTTGGATTTTGCCAGACGGTTATATGAAAGTGCGCGCTCTCGATGGTTATCGTTTGTCTCCCCCTATTGGCCAGTGAGGTGGCCAGCAGTCTGCAGCACAAAACAAGCTTTGTTTTACTGATTGCCATATCTTCTGCAATTTCAGTAAACAGCGGATTTGCTTTAATTTATGTATGTATTTTTATCTACACAAAAAGGATTAATAAGCCTAGGGGTCGAGGTACAAGTTAGTATTTGTAAACTGACTGACTACTAGACTACTAGAGGCCGCCTATAGGTCAAAATTGTAACACGGTTTGCAGTCGCATAGGAATCACCTGAGTGCACATTAGCAGATGCACATCACAGTAAAACATAATTTACAAGGCACATTTAGAATTTCATGGTATTTTATTTATTTATTTTAAAAAATAATAAACTTGAAAAAATGCAAATAGACTATAGTTTTAATCGTGTAAATCATTTTTCTTACACAATGTAGTGTACAGAACATACAATTTAACTTTAGATAAACTGCACTCAGAGGAGCGGGGCAAAGGGCACGCTGTCAAACTCGCTTTCGTAGAGATCGGCGCTTTATTTTGAAGGACTCGTGCCGGAACTGTTATTGTTGTTGCCATTGGCGGAGCGGAACACCAGTGTCACGCCATTTTAAGACATCGGCGAGCCGTTGAGCGGCTAGTCGCTTGATGGCAATGTGATCGTGTTTTTTGAAGCTATGCCGATTACGAAGTGTTTTTAAAAAAAACGTGCCATCGCGTTATTCTTTGAGTGTTCACACAATTGATAAAGACATTTCTAACCTAGGTTACTCTTCCAGCCATGTCGACGGAGGCAACGGCCGAACAGGTAGCTACACGCAGCGGGTCAAGCTAACCCGTGCTGAAAAGAATGCATGATTTACACCGTGTTATTTTGGATAATGTTAGCAAGTTGACAAAGCGGTAGTATTTGCTTATGTTTCGACTTATTCTACGTCGATTTTAGCTAGTACTAGTAGCAGATATGTATGTTTGGGTTACGACTGAAAGCTGCAAGTTTAGCCCGTCGTTCGCCATATTGAGTATAAGCGTTTGTAGTAAAGTCGCGACTTAACGCTTGTTGTTAAACCAATTGAGTTAATTTAAACACTTTTATAATCTATTAGTACACATCAATCGAATGTAGTCTTAGTCGCGCCACGTAAAAGGAGTTAACATGCCAGCTAATTGGACATTGTTCTGTATTTGTAATGTGAATTACCACCCAAATATTCGTAAATTTCTCTACCTGCAGTGTTGTAGCCAGTTATTCTATTATTGACTACCATAGAATACTAAACCTACTTATGTATGTTCTAAGCCTCAAGATGGGCCCTTAGATTAGTTTTTCCCAGCACTATTCAGAGGCATAACTATGTTGTCCCTGTGCCTTTGTGCTGTCTTGCAGGCAGCAGCAGAATATATCCCTGAGAAGGTGAAGAAGGCAGAGAAGAAGTTGGAAGAAAACCCATATGACCTTGACGCATGGAGCATTCTGATTCGAGAAGCACAGGTTTAGTGACACAGAGTTGTATTCCTGGGGTTAAGGAAACTGGGGAATAAGGGTGGCTGGGCTTGGGTTATAAACTGTTAGAATACAAAGCAGCCATAAAATCTTTTCCTCCCATGACTGGTTTTTGATATGTTAAATAGTGTGAGGTGTCAATGCATTTTCCTTCTTTAGAACCAACCCATAGACAAAGCAAGGAAGACATATGAGCGACTTGTCTCACAGTTCCCAAGTTCTGGCAGATTCTGGAAGCTATACATTGAAGCTGAGGTTAAGACTTTTGTTTTTAAATTTTATTTAGTGTGCATGGCTGGGATTTTAGTTTTTTCCTCAAATGATCAACAATGTGATTTTCACACGACCAAACTGTCTTACTTTAATGACCAATAAAGTCGCAACTCTTATTTTGGATCGCTGAGCCTGCCTACTTCAGCTGGAACTATTGGTCCTAAATTTTGTAGTTTTCATTACAAGATTGCCATCAACAGTCACGATTAACAAGTGATTTAAACCTGAAGGACATGGATTGAACATGTGTGAAGAATGATGTGGAACGCTTTATATTTCCCAGGCTCTTGCTTGACTTCTTAAGAGTTGTGCCTTTTTAAAAATTCAAAGGGGGAATTAGTTCTAACAGTATCTTTTCCACAAAATTCTTCTTATGTTCCCAGGATTTTAAAGTACACATTTTCTGCGCCATATTTTTAATGGGGTAAAGTGCATTTGTTGCATGTTTGGTCTGCAACAGTATTAAAACTATTTTAATAGTATTGGAGTGCATTAGCCTTTTATTCACTTGTTGTGTCAATTTATTGCCTCCTGTGTCATTTCTTTTGGGTAACTGTATAAAAACATTTTAACTGTGTGGCCCTTTCTTTCTCCCCACTCCTCCTGAAGACAAGTGACCCTATTGCCTCAATGCCATCAACAGGCTTCGCTGCTACTGATAGAATGACTTTTTATTCCCCCCCTCCCCAAACAAATAATTTTTGCTAACCAAATAAAATAACCTTGATGCCCTTCACCTTTGCAGAAGATGACTGCAACTGATTTTAAACCAGTGCTTTCCAAAAGTTACACAGGAACTTGCACCAAATCATCAGACTTTAGTTTCCAGTTAAAAGGCCACTCCTGCCTTCTGGAGACTTGCTACTTTTGTGCTGTGCACCAAATGTGGGTTTATTTGAGGTTCTAGTGGCTGTAGTTGGCTGGTTGAGGGGGTTTCTTCCCTGTGTGAAGTTACATCACCCCCATGTGTCCACCCCTGGTCTTCACACACTGAAATACAGGGAGAGATGTGCTTTTCCAAACAGACTAGTCTCTTCTAAAACGACCAGTAGCAATTTCCTTAATTTGCATCAGTAAAGCATCACTGTTAAAGTCCACACTTTTTAGGCCCTCTAAAAATATCAACAGCAAGCTATTAAAGAGTTGTCTACTATTACTGTTATTATTGGGTTATTGCTTGGTAATCTGCTGCAGACAAGCTAGAGGGTTAAAATAAAACAGTTGCATCTACACATCACTGGTGCCTTTTTTTTTTTTTTGGTCTGGAAGCTTGACTCGTAAACAATATTTTTATTTAAAGTCGCTCTATTTAAAAAAAAAAACAAACTTGAACATATGTGGTTTCTAACTTTAGATGTTTGCTTAGGATCCATTTTTTTTAAAGCAGGAAAGTAATTATAAATTTTAAACGAATAGTAGATACACCATCTACTGTCAGCTTTAAACAAAGCTGTGGACCTGCAGAAGACATGACAGTAGACTGATTTTTTTTTTTTTTTTTTTTCCCCATTTTACATAATATTAACATTTACAATAAAATGCAAAGCAAATAAAATGTAAACAGTACTGACATTAAAAAATATGGCATTTCAAGTTAAGTAAGCTTTTAGTGTGTGTAGTTTTAGAGGTCAGCTAGTAGCAACAGAAGATGGCAGGGAAGAGCTCTAAGCAAGTGTCAGATTTGTTATATGGATAAGCATGCTCGACTAATAAAGCTGATTTTTGAATCTGATCTTATACAATACTTTTAAAGTTTGTTTTGTTTTTTAAACCCACGTTGTTTAGTCCTCTTTCCCCACCAAACAGTTAATTCCAAAACCCCAAACCCAGTTTTTATTCCGGCATACTTGCATTAAGCCTTCTGTTAGCTGAAATAACAGTCAATAACTAAAACAGTGTTTTTTTTCCCCCAGCAACAGAAGGCCTTTTTATACTATCGTAGTTTGATGAATGTGTTAGTAATATATGTATATTTTTAAATTATTTTTTTTATTTTATGATAATGTAGAAAGAAAGTCTGTGTGGTAAGTATGTGGGGGATGATCTCAACTTAAAAAAAATTAAAGAGTTAAGTAGTCAAAAATCGTCATAGTGTTCTTCACTTAAAGTCGATGCAAAATTCTTTTGTGTGTGTTAGGCACATTTTCTAAAGACTTCATTTGCTCTGTGCAGATCATAGCATGTCTTCTTCATAACTCACCACTTTTGAAGACCTAGTTTTAGAGACCACGGCTCAGTTGGGTTTATGTTGAGACAGCACATTGATCAAAATACAAAGTTATGTCTGATTAATATAGGCACTTTATAGTGAGACTAACCAGCTGTTTTTAACTGTTAGACTGAGGTTTATCTATATTTTGTACCCTTACTAAAATATTTTACACGCAGTTTGTAAGAAGAGCTTAATGGGGCTAACTTACTTTGGGCTTCCTTCAGGGTGCATTAACTTGTTTGAGTTATACAGTATGAGCAGCCTGTGCTATGATGGATAATGTTTTGAGAGGAAACAACAGGGTAAAGTGTGCCTACGTTTGTTAAGTTCGTGTCTTGTTTTCTCTCAGAGTGGATCCTCCTGTATAACCTTTATGACTATGGGAACTAAATGCAGTTGAGCTACTGTGTATTCACATATGAACTGCAGATTTGCGCTACCATAACAGCAGTGTTGAAAGATAGCGGCCAGTACTGTATTCATTTGTTGGATGGTGGACCTCAAAAATTGGAAACTTAGAAAATCCGCACTCTTATACATTAGGACTATTTTGATTGCATTTCTCAGAAACTAGGGCACCTCAAGGAAAGTTCAGTGTAGTTATCTTCAACAAATAGTGGAGAAGTTGCGTTTAATTTTTTTTAATAGAAATTATGTGGCTTTACTAATCTTCTGCCTTGAAGTGCTTTCTCTACTTTAAGCTGTTTGTCTAATTATATTCATGTTTTTCTTGTGATCGTTCCATTTTTTTCAGTTGAAGTAAGCTGATAGTAAGCTTTAAATCATTAACAAAAAGGTGTGTTGCAGCAAGTCATCTCAAGTAGAATTTTGTGCTTGAAGCGATTATGCAACTTAGTGCAAAAAGGGATGTGGCATGTTAAATATCAGGAGGAGCTTTTCTACAACCACCTAGGCAGATGCATCCAAACAAAACATCACTGCAGTGTAATTTGTGCACATTATGTAACTTCTCTGTTCCAGTGTTACACAAAAACAGGATTTGCATCAGCTCTAGTAAAAGCTTTTGTTGACAAAGCTACCTGTGATTCTCTCACACTTAACCCTTTCAGCAAGTAACCCAACCAAATACACTACATTTCAGAAAGCTTAGACATTCTAGTATTAAATCTTATGCCATTTCTATTCCTATGTCAAAGCTTGCTTAAATAACTAAAGTTTTACTTTACTATATACATCGATCGATAGATATTAAGGTGGCCATTAAAGAGTTTATGATCTCATTTTTTTATCAACAAAGTACAGTGTTTGGTGGTAAAGGATTTTTAACTTGAATATTTCATCAAAATCTGATGTGGTGATATAAGTGTCCCCTAGATTTTTATTGTTTCTTGAGCAACATTTACATTCGAAGAAAAGTTTTGTCGCATGCAAAAGTTGCTGCACACCTTTGCAACTTTTCCTATTTTTTTAAAGAGTATTTAACAGTATTTATTTTTCGGAGTAACTGTAACAGGTTTTGAAGAGTTGTTCAAAGATTTACATGTCACTGTATTCTTCCTCTTATTATTAAAGGTTTACTGGTGCTTTATGTCTGGGTTTGTTGTTCTTTTTTTTAAAGAGTAGGAAGTGTAGGTTATTTCTTAAGCGCCTTAAGACATTTCCTAATGACTGAAAAAAATTGAAAATTGAGTTCCACCGTTAATTAATTGTAGTTGACCTTGAAATCTTTTATGTTAATGTTATTCTTGTAGGTCTAAAATGGCTTTTGTACATACCAGTGCAGTTACATTGGGCCTTACAGCCATAGGAACGTTGCAGTCTTAGTATTTTTGTTTAATAGGTCGCACAAAAACAACTAGTTTAGAATTTGGTCCACATTTCTGTAAATATTAACATTAATCTGTAAACTGTCTAAGCTGCAGTGTCAGGACATTGTTAATAATTTCATGACATCTCTGTGACGTTTTACATATTTAAGCCTCCTTAAGTGTGTTATAGGAGTGACCTTTGCTTTGTCAGTGTAGCCATGCAAAGTTATTGTTTTTGTTACCATAAGCCTAATTCAGCGCACCCACCCCCACCCCCCCCTAATCATTTTTCAAATTTTTATTATTGCACTATGGATAAAAATGGATGTGCTTACACATTTCTACAGTGCTTATGCCACAGAAATAACAGCCTTACCTCTACGTACCGGAGGATGGTTTCAGCTCATTTGTAGTAGGCCGTAAGAAATTCATCGCTGCAAATTTTTACTAATGGATCGAGCACACCTGAGGCTTTGAGCTATGTGGAAAAGGGCCCTTTTTTTTTTTCTCTGAATACTGGATTTCTCAGCCTGAAGTCCAATTTCAGTATTTTTCCTGGGTAATGTGGCGCAACTACAATGAAAATAAACCCCTTTCTAAAAGTAGTTTGTCATTCTTGTGTGAATTTCACTTTGTTGATCTTTGAGGTCGTGTATGTGCGTGCGTTTGTGAATGGTTGTTACATTTGCATGAATGCATGTTTCCGATAAGCCATAAAAGTACTGGAAAATTAACATTGGTTTACACTCTTATTTTCAGATCAAGGCTAAAAACTATGACAAGGTAGAAAAGGTAAGTGTCCGCCTCACTCGTGAAATCAAAGTGAAATTTTAAAATCTGGGAAGGGTGGTATGACTTCCTAAATACACTAGTTAAGTATTGTTTCTGATTTCAAAGGGAATATGCATACAGACAATTATAGTACCCATTAAAAAGCACCTGGAAATGGTGATTAAATAGAAAATATTAATTTTATAAATCAATAATAAGTCTTTGAAATGTTAGAAGTGGGTTAGTTGCTTTTTTGAACTCAATTGATGACACTTTGGGGGATTTTTCTCACTAGGTTTCCACACTAGCAGTGTGTCTTTAGATGTCTTTAAGCTTTTCAACATTTATCCCCCTTATAAATATTAAATAAAAACAATAAATTGATATACATGAAATACATTTTAGGTCAAAGATTTGAACATGAACAAATCTGGTATTCTGGGTTTAACTTCATGCCGTTAAATGTAGCAGTCCTGCTACATTGTAAACAGATGATCTGCATCCAGAGTCAGATAGTTAGGAGAAAGTGTTGTGACTGTATGTGACATATAAAAGTGTGTTTCCATCTGCTTTGTTGTCTAACATCTTCTGGCCCCTGTAGTTGTTTCAGAGATGCCTAATGAAAGTGTTGCACATCGACCTGTGGAAATGCTACCTCTCATATGTTCGAGAGACCAAAGGAAAGCTTCCCAGCTACAAGTAAGATGACAAGCTGCATTGTTTTATTGAGCATTTATTTACTGCCATACAATTTTCCACCTCCTCTTCTTGCCATCAGAGAGAAGATGGCCCAGGCTTATGACTTTGCCTTGGATAAAATTGGCATGGAAATTATGTCATATCAGGTATGCAAATCTGAACAATGTATTTGTACTAATGGTATGAGTGTTTTTTAAACTACTATTGCATAACCGCTATCTGTTACTCTTTCAGATCTGGGTGGATTACATCAATTTCCTCAAGGGAGTGTAAGTGATTTTTGTTTCATGACCTTATTGCTACTCAGCTCTCTTAGCATCTCTTTAATGTTGAAATTTTTGTTTTATTAGTGAGGCTGTGGGTTCATATGCAGAGAACCAGCGAATCACCGCAGTACGGCGGGTGTACCAGAGAGGCTGCGTGAACCCGATGATCAACATTGAACAGCTCTGGAGAGATTATAGCAAATATGAAGAGGCGGGTGGTCCACCTTTTTCTGCTCTTAAATGGAGCTTTTGGTTTTTCATCATGAGTACCGAGTGACTGGTAGACTGACTTGTCTGTCTCACAAACAGGGTATCAATGTACATTTGGCCAAAAAGATGATTGAGGATCGAAGTAGAGACTACATGAATGCCAGGAGAGTAGCTAAGGTGAGATATTGCACAGTGTCCCAAGTATGTACAGGCCTACGTGCAGTCCTTTGTCCTGTGTAGTCTCATTATAAAGCTAATACAGATTTCTGTATTGTTTCCATATTTCAGGAGTATGAGACAGTGATGAAAGGGCTGGACAGGAATGCACCATCAGTACCACCTCAGAACTCCCCTCAGGAAGCACAGCAGGTGGAAATGTGGAAGAAGTACATTCAGTGGGAAAAAAGCAACCCACTGCGCACAGAAGACCAGACCCTCATTACAAAGAGAGGTAACTGCTTGTGGCCAAGCTGTTGTTGGTAAATCTTATTCTGTGTTTGTGTCGGGAGGACTGTAATTCCAGTTGTTATGCTGATATGTAATTTTTTAGTACGTTTTCAACTGTAGTCAGTGGGTAATGCATGACATGTGGGATTGAAGCCACTAGAGGGCGTGGATTGACGCCTTTCTCCACGTGCATTCTTGAGATGTGCTTAACCTCAGGTGGTGAAGAGCCAATATTTTAGTCACTAACTCTTATTTTTTGTGGTGCAGTGATGTTTGCCTATGAACAGTGCCTGCTCGTCCTGGGCCACCATCCTGACATATGGTATGAGGCAGCACAGTACCTGGAGCAGTCCAGCAAACTTTTGGCAGAGAAAGGGGTAAGAGATTAACCTTATCATTGTGAAATTTAATGTGTATTTTTGTTTAAAGGCTCTTAAGTATTTTTCAAATAAAGCCAAACTTCAGCTCAAACAGTCCCATAAGTCTGTATTTCTCCCCCTACCCCTCAGGACATGAATAACTCAAAGCTGTTCAGCGATGAGGCAGCTAACATCTATGAACGTGCCATCGGGACTCTTCTGAAAAAGAACATGCTTCTATACTTTGCTTTTGCTGACTATGAGGAGGTGAGGGTCCATTACGAACTCTGCACACGCTGTAACCCAGACTGAAAGAGGCACGCTGGCTTATCGGCACATTTCCTTTTCTGCTGTCTTAGAGTCGCATGAAGTACGAAAAGGTCCACAGCATCTATAACAAGTTGTTGGCGATTGAAGACATCGACCCCACACTGGTCTACATCCAGTACATGAAGTTTGCCAGGAGAGCCGAGGGCATCAAATCAGGTCGCACCATCTTTAAAAAAGCCAGAGAAGATCCACGCACACGTCATCATGTGTACGTCACCGCAGCGCTCATGGAATACTACTGCAGCAAGGTAAGAACACGTGATCAGATGTGTAGTGTATGAACTGTGTGTTTTTCACGCATACACGTCTAAGGGCTTTTGTTGTTTTTGTTTTTTTGTTAAAAGGATAAATCAGTGGCCTTTAAAATTTTTGAGCTGGGTTTGAAGAAGTATGGCGACATTCCAGAGTACATACTTGCATACATCGATTACCTCTCACACCTCAATGGTACGTAACAAGTTCTGTGGGTTACTTTTGATATCAAAGAAATAGTGATGTCTTAGTTTCTTCCTTTGTAATGCAAAAATGTCTCCTGTTGTTGTTGTAAATAATCAGGGGGGTTTTTGGCTTTCAGAGGATAACAACACCAGGGTTTTGTTTGAACGTGTCCTCACCTCAGGAAGCTTATCACCAGAAAAATCGGGGTAATGTCAAATATTGAATAAATTGCATACATGTACGTTTATGTCATAACTGTCGATATCAATGTTTATTAACTGTGATGTGTGTTTTGTTTTTTTCAGTGAGATCTGGGCCCGGTTCCTTGCCTTCGAGAGCAACATAGGAGACCTAGCCAGTATTCTGAAAGTCGAGCGCAGGCGTTTCATGGCCTTTAAGGATGAATACGAGGGAAAAGAAACGGCCTTACTCGTAGATAGATACAAGTTTATGGACCTCTATCCCTGCTCCACCAGTGAACTCAAGGCCCTTGGATACAAGGTGTGTGTTTTCCCATTTGGCGTCGCAGTATCCTGTTCCTGCAAAATAAGCAGATTCCAGCTTTTCTGCTGACATGAACTGATACTTAATTTGTATCCGTGTCTTTTTTGTAGGATGTGTCACGTGCCAAACTGGCAGCACTTCTACCAGAGACTGTGGTGGCACCCTCTGTACCTGCTTTAAAGGACGAAGTTGACCGTAAACCTGAGTATCCCAAACCAGACACAAATCAGATGATCCCCTTCCAGCCACGTCACCTTGCCCGTACGTAGTCCTCAAATCCAGTAAACCTACGAGCACGATGCATCTTTCCACTGCTCTCTCTGCTGCATAAAGCATGAAAGGATTCATCTTTGACGTAGCTTCTCGTGTTTCTCCCTGCAGCTCCAGGTTTACACCCTGTCCCTGGTGGAGTTTTCCCAGTCCCCCCAGCTGCTGTCATCCTAATGAAGCTGCTCCCTCCGCCTACGTGCTTCACTGTTAGTAGCAGCAGCTTAACACTTATCAAGCTCATATTTACTGGCAATGAATAAAAGATGTTAGGAACAGTTTTTTCCCCTCTCCTTGCTGCTTGGATTCAAAAGAGTGTGTGATTGTTTGTTGCTGCAGGGTCCCTTTGTTCAAGTGGATGAGCTCATGGAAACTTTCAGGAGATGCACACTTCCTGAGAGTAAGTCTTTATTTAGGATGAATCCATACAACTTCTATTTTTAGTCACATTAGAAGAAAAGCTGTGGTGATGGATGCTGTAGTGACAGAGCAGCTGTTTTACACTGCCTAATTGTGTGTTAACAGGTTGTTGTACTTTTCATTTGACCTGCTTCTCTTTTTTTACCCCTGCTCTTTGTAGCTGTTGATGCTGCTGTAGAGCTGATCACTGGTAGACAGCCTGATGTAGGAGGGGAGGGCAACGGATCCATGGAGAACCACACTATTGCCAAGTCACTCAAGAGGCCTAACGCAGACTCAGACGAGGAGGATGATAAAGGAGCGATCGCTCCTCCCATACACGACATCTACCGCGCACGCCAACAGAAGAGGATTCGATAAACTAAAGAATGTAATCTTTAACCACTGGTCCTATAGGATAAATGTACATGTCCACCTGACAGATTATACATCAGCTGATCTTGGTACAGAAGAGCAGTGTACACACACAAACCTACAGAAAGTCTGCGCACCTGAGTGTTTTCGTGGCTTTTGTTTTGTCAGCAGTTCTTATTTTTAAAGACTGACCATTATACTGTACAAAATTTTTAATTCAGCCTTTGACTTTGGCACACCTCCCAGTTTTGGCAATGTTTGATGAGGAATTGCAAAGTGGAAGCAAGCTCCTTTTTTCCCTTTTCCTTTTTTTTTTAGATAACTGGAGGAAAGACAATTTCTTTCAATAAAAGTGAGAAAGAAGTAACCCGACTGTGCTCTTTTTTGGGGGGGGGGGGTTGACTTTGAAACTGAAGTAACGCTTCATTGTGACAACTACCAGCAGGGGGCACAATATAAAACTTTACAATTTTTGTGGGAGAATCTATGTTTTGTCTATAAATTTAATAACTAAAGACTTAAACAATTAGTTGGTTAGCAGCATTTTGCTGTCACTATCAAGCAGATCTTCATTTTATGACAAATTCAAAAACACTGCACATAAGCAACCATTTTTAATACCAACCAGCTGCTTGTTTTCACATGGTGCTCAGAAGGTAATTTTCTCTACCTAGCACAGCTTTGTATGCTCTTTAGCAACATACAATCTGCCCAATCCATACGACACAAATTCTTACAGAAGCAAAAACAATGCATATGATGCAAATAACGCATATAAAGTAAAGTAGTTGTCGGTCTTCTCACAGCTTTTAGTAGTTTCAATTTATTACAGATATTTTAGTTTTGTGATTTAGTGTTCTAGCTTCAAATTATCTCAGGACTCCGTAACCATTCACTTTCTTATTTAACAAACAGGATGAAAACTGTTTCACATTTCCTCTTAAACTCAGCTGAAAGCAACATTAGATTTCAGTCAGTCAAGTAATAAAAAAATGAATGCAACGGTCTGTTGAACAAAAATAATTTGTTAAAGTAAACTAACAACTGGAACACTGATGGGTTTTTCAGCATTCTGGTGGCAAATTATTTTTTTCATATAAACACATTTTGTGTGGAATCTACAAATTTTAGATCCTTCTTAAGTTTATATAGTGTTCCATAGAAATATGGAAGCAATTTCCTTGTCTCGTGCAGAGGGTTTTATTGAACCTTACTTAAAAGGCATTGAAGCTGCCACTAAAATGGAGCTAAGGTTTTCAGTTACAAAAGAAAAAAAAAAAAGCACAAACATCTGTTTTGTTGATGTGATGCGACAAACAAAAACCCAGAGGGTTGATTCTCATGAATGCGTCTTATTGTTTACTACAGTTCAACATCAGACTTTCAAATTTCCAGTTTCAAATTTCCGTTTGAGGGTTACTTACACAAAGCTATACTGTACATCGCATTGAGAACATTTTGACTGGTAACACTGTTTCTATTGCACAAACACACGGAACATTTACATCTTTAAAAAATAAAAATCTGGCAAGCAGATTTGCCCTTTTCTGCCTACAAAACATCAAGCCATCAAGATGGTTTGCAGTGAGAAAAGGGAGGGGGGGGGGAATCACTAAAGAACACTTGGTTCATTTTGTCTTTCTCGGAAAGTAACAGTTTCATTTAAAACTTCATGTTAGCGTCCTGCACCAAAAGAAAATGTCAAGTTCCTTAAATAATTAAGATTATTAAAATTCACATTTGCGTTCAGTAGTCTAAATAAAATCCACTCGCTGACATGGACGTTTTCACATCATCTGGATTGCATTGGCTTTTTTCTTCTTTACCTTATAGTATATGGTCTTTTTAAATTAATAAATATTATTGTAACAACATGTTGATACTGGACAATTTATTTCCAAAGTACTGAACGAATATCTCCGGATGGCCTTTATAAAACTGTCCAAGCAGCCGTCTCTTTTCTTTATCAGAGAGCGTAGGGCTCTCGTGGACTGTCCGCAATAAAGACACGAGCTCCTCTTTAGTGGTTTTTCGTGCGTTTTGTGAATACACCTCAGTGCTTACTCTTGTTGAGTACGCTGATCCTGGAGTAAAGAGAGACAGAAAACCAAAAATTAATTCCTCTTTATGCCCCCAGTTAACAGTTAAATATCTGAATGTACGCAATGATGCCTGTGAGGGGTAAAAATCTGCAAACCTGTCAACATATCTGGATCCTTCCCTTTCACAATATTCGTTATTCTGTCACTAACCATCTTGTGCAGTGAGACAGGAATCTGGTGGGAGAGACAGCAAAATATTATAACTTCTCCTACAAACAAATATGCTGTTACTTGTTTGTAGCGGCTGTAAAGGACATAAGATAACATCCCTCCTACAACACTGGGAACACTCACTTTGAACAGATCACAGTGGTTATCCATCATGAACAGAACCATCAAGTCCACCTTTCCTTTGGCGAGTCTTCTGCTGTAGACGATGGCACGTGAGAAAGACCTTTTCACTGCCATTCGGTTCTCAATCTAGGAGAATTATGTAGGGTTAGTAAAAAGCCAGCAAAAATGTACAGACTTCCACAAGATACACCCTTAGCGCTGACCTCTTTGTGCAGTTTGACCTCCTCCGGTTTGGCTGCAACAGACATGAATCTCAGGAGCCGACGCAGCTCCTCCCTGCTGCGAGAGTCCTGCAGCTTCAGGCTCAGCTGGAGCGCTTCCACAGCTTGCTCTCGCTTCCCGTTCACTGTCGATAAAGCACAAAATTTGCATTAAAAAGGCAGGGATGCAGTTACATAAACCGCCTCTGTCAGTGCGCCCCAGGGTGGCTGTGGCTACAATGTAGCTTGCCATCACCAGTGTGTGAATGTGTGTGTGAATGGGTGGATGACTGGATATGTAAAGCGCTTTGGGGTCCTTCGGGACTAGTAAAGCGCTATATAAAATACAGGCCATTTACCATTTAAAATCTGATTCACATCTATCACTGTAAACTTGTATCTGTACAAAAGATCTGACAGAGCCTTCTCATACCGAGTAGTTCGGAAATGCCGCAGTGGATATCGAAAATTTGGTTGCTAAGCAGAGGTGGCTGTTGTGTGTGTCCGTAGTGCTTAGTCAGGACTTGATACAGTAGTCTTTTACACCGGATCAGGTCGTCTCCACAGGCGGCCAGACCTCGGCTGATCTCCACCACCAGGTCATCAGGCAGAAACTCCAGACAGTCCACTGCTCCTGACATCCACTCATCAGCCCTGAAGAGAGGAAAGTATTATGATTTAATATTTATATGTGAATTTGAAATTTGGCCTTTATTATTAGAATTAATAAACAAAGTTCAAGGCAGTCTGAAGTCAAACTGAGGTTTTGCAGTTTTGTGGTGTGCATATAACTACTACATGTAAATGCAGGGACACTACACAGTTCCAATGAATAACCATTATTACGATGACTCTTATCTCTACACCTCCACATAATTTTACTACCAAATAAAAAAAAGCAGTGGTCAATTGGTGAGCGCTTTTCTTTAAGTTAAAGAGCAGGACAAGTGCAAATAGAAAAAGCAGTGGTCAATTGGTGAGCGCTTTTCTTTAAGTTAAAGAGCAGGACAAGTGCAAATAGACATGCTGTGCCATTCTATACACATTCTATGTCGGCAGAGCAGCAGAAAATGAGTATCAGCAGACCAGCTAATCTGGTGAGGCGTGGCGTGAAGGTCTTAAAGTCTAACAAAGGTCACCAGAAACACTCATGTGAATTGATCAACGTTTATAAAACGAAGAAGAAGAAAAAATGAGTGGACTTACTGAGCCTCACTGAAGGCCTTCAGAACCTCTCTGTCTAGGTAGCTTGATGTATACAACAGGTCCGGGTCGCTGTCCATGCCATGTAGGGCACGCCTCGATGTCTCCTTGCCCTCTAACAAACTCTCCAACAGGGGGAGCTCTATTAACTGCAACAGTCTGAACACTGCCTGCTGGTGCCACACTTCATCTACAACTGTGAAAACACCATACAAGTCACAAATACACAGACACGTCGAGAATGCTGAGTCATGTTCAGCATGAAAACACGACGCCTGTTTTATGTCACGCTCATCAAAGACAGAAAGCAACTTACGCTCTTGCGAGAGGCCGAGGTTGATCATCTGAGGGGTAATCGTCGAGCTGAGGTTGAGGTTTCCCAGCACGTCCTCAAGTGATTTGTCTGTTGTTTGCGCTTCTTTCCTGCAGAGTTGCGTAATAGCAGCAATCAGTCAAAACAGAGGAGGCAAAATAAACAGACATATTACAGGAAGAGAAGTGGCATCAGTAAACAAATGTTTTATGGAGTATGTCTGATTCAATCACAGTTTGCTGCTGTTTTGATTGTGCATATTTCATTTTTAAAAATGCTTATTTTGCAAATAAGTGTTTTGCAAATGAGCTATTTCTGACTGAAATTAAATAGGACAAACAGGATTTCCATTAAACAACAGCCACTGTTTTCCCTGTTTGTTTAAATTATACCTATTAAGACTGACTTAACCCATGCTGCAAATAACAAAAGCCTTGTCCAAACACTAAAACAGCATATGGTTCCTTTGAATCTTTCATCTCTCATTACAGCCATCAGACCTGCTGTCTGCCCATGTCTGTCCCTCCCACAACAAGATCAGATTTTAAAGAGATCAAAAGAGTGTAAACACAAAGTGCTGAGGCCATGTGTTAGCCCGTATGCTTAATGCATTCTGCCAACCTTTGCTATCCTAACAGCCTCTGTAAAACTCTGAACTCTCCAGCATCAAGGTAAAGGAAATTTTAAAGTTTAGATGCTCACCACGATATTTGTTTATATGCTTTCAAGCCGAGGCAGATGAGATGAAGCCAAGAAGAAGAAGTTTGATCGAAATCCTTACAGTTTACGAATGTGTGCAAGTGTTTTATGTGAGCAAGTCTTTATATCGTTAATTTAATCTGATGTTTGTTTTGATACATTAGTGGTGCATTCATCTTGGCCAGATATCCCATGTAAAAGAGATTCTTGATGTCAGTGATTTAACTGGATAAATAAAGCTTAAAAAAATTAAACAATAAAATGTACAATTTTGTGTTTCAAAAGTGTGTCACAATTGGGAGGTCACCCAAGAAGTTAGTGTTATAAAAGAGGTCTCACATATTAACATAACACCTTGATTGATGATGGTCGTAACTTGATCTATACTAGCCTGCAAATCATTCCACCCATTTTCTGTTTTTGTGCTCAGCTTTATTTTCAGTATTCAGACAATCACGATGGATGGATGTGGCACAGGAGGTAAAGCAGGTTGGCTACTGACTGAGAGCTTGATGGTTTAGGGTCTGACATGTCAAAGTATCCTTGGACAGTTGCTCCCAATACATCGATCAAAGTGTGAGTGCGTGACTGTTATGTCAAAACTGCTTAGGGATAGAACAAGGAACAAGGTGCTTATATGAATATAGGTGAATAAGGCTTGCAGTAGGAAAGCGCTTTGAGTGCTCAAATAAGAGCAGAAAAGCACCATGTTAGTACCATTCCAGTCCAAACCCTCAATTTGAAAACAAATCAAATACTTGGGAGATAAATCAGTATGATTTATATCTACCTAATCATTATTTATAAAATACTAGATTTGGGAAAAAGCATTAACTGAAAATTATCAACTGAAACTGAAAATTTGTGAAATCAATGCATGACTGAATGTTCTGACTCTAAAACCTTTTGTTCATGCCAAACCAGTTTTTAGAAATCTTACTATCTGAAGCTAAACTGGATTTAACAATTACCTTAAAGGAATGAGAGCTAAGCAAATCACAGATTACATCTAAAATAGTTACTTTATGTCTGTACCTTTCCCGTAGAGGACTATAGCCCTTTGTGTTTCTTTCAATGCTCGGTGAGTCATAGCCACTCTCAATGGTATTAGTGGAAAGGGAATTGGTGCCAGTCAGCGTAGAAGACGAGTTGTTTTCTGGACTCAGGAACCTGTATAAACTGAAACTGCTGTCCTCAAATGTAGTTTTCTTCTTTTCCTTCCCAAATACTTTAATTCCCACCGGCTCAAATACCCTTGAGTCCATGAGCGCCTGACAAAGTTTGACAGCTTTATAGCGGGCTACTGCTTCATCTCCAAAAAAACGGTTGAGGGTGATGTGTGCCAGCACCACATCCACTGCCTCTGAACCCAAGAAACAGTCATGGTAAGACTTCAGGTTGTGACGCCGACGCTTGACCTCCACGCGAGTATGCAGATTCGAAATGATGCTGGTCCAGATGTAGGTGGCTCGGAAAGGCTTCCCAGCCATGCCTCGTTCTGATGGAAGGAGTCAAGAGAAAGTGTTAGAAAGCTGTGACTAATGATTAATGATGATATTGTGAGTTTTCCTTTCACTCCAGATAGCCTAACCCATGTTCTACTAACTACTACCACATCTTCAACAATTGATCGTGCAGTTTGTCAACAAATCTTCTTTCCTGTTCTGTGTTTGATTGTTGGGTCTTTCGTATTTTTGTCTTTGGAAAGAAAAACAAAAAAAACTGTGTCATCCACCACAGGCCAGACTGGTGAAAGAAAGCAGAGCTAGCCTTGTTGAGATGTTGGTGTGGCTTTCATCTCACAACAGGAAACATTTAAAGCCTGCTGAGCAAATGTTAGGAGTGAATTGGAGAGAGGCTCGCTGAGGCCAGGTGCCATAAATCAGAAACTGACAGCAACAGCCAGACTCCATGTTATGATAGCACAACATGACAAAAATGATTACTGACCTATCTGTAAAACTGGAATGTGAAAAGCACTTGGGAACAATACAGCGGCAAGCAGATGTTCTCCCACTCTTTTTAAAGATACAACAGCTCATTGAGAACACAGAGAAGTGTGTGCCCGCTAATCTCGGTGATCTGTTGCCTAATGACATACAGCTACGTCAAACCACTTCTTCCTCTGGGAGAGAAGAAACTGTCCTCAGTGCAGATTTACATATCGGGAAAGAACAACTGGGGCTGCAGCTGTTCAAGGAAGAACACCTTGCAAAGGTTTGTATGCATAATAGGAACATAACAGGGCGATGAGGCACTGATTTGAAATGTTTATTTCATTACTTTAAGACACTGAGAAAAGATTTAAATCCATACTATGCACACGACAGTCAAAAATTAATGTAAACTCCCAATGAAAGACTTTTTTTTTTTTTTTAAAGATTTACCATGCTTTTTGTTAAGCGTAATTAGCAAAAGGAAAGAGCTGCATTATCACAATGAAATCCTTGATTTAGGAGTTGCAGCAAGACCATCTGGAGAATCCCTTCAGGGGTCCCTGGATTAGCAGGATTACCACAGTAAATTCGGATTTGATCAATTTCTATTAATGCTCGTTAAAAAGAAAAGAAAAAAGTGGGGAGGTCAGATATGGGTCAAAGCAATCCTGGGAACAGGCTGTGCTCTGTCACCTCTTGTTGCTTGCGCCAGGTTGAGATTTGAGCCCTGTTTGCATAGTTGACCCCAGTCACCTTCCCTATGACTATTGTCCTCTCTATATAATAATAATAATAATAATAATAATATAAAAAGGGAGAATGCAAGGAGTGTCAGGTCTGCATTTCAGCTCAGGATAATAGTGCACTTCTGTTTGTACACATCAGTGGGGTAAATAATCGCACAGGGAGCATTCAGCACTGTGATCATTCCCTCGTGAGAATGCTGGCTCATACAGGTGTTCCTACTGCAGTAAAGGGAAAAGATTTAGATTTTTTAGATTTAGATTTTTTTTTTTTTAAACAAGAAAGAGGACCAATGCTTAAAAAGAGGCCTAAGATGAGAAGCAGTGCAGCACCATCAGACCTAAAACAGCAGGTTCTTAATAGCCTGTGGCAGATTCCTTCATTCGTCCAACATGTTGTGACTAGTAAGATTAACTGATCAAGCTTCAGGGCACAACATGAACACGCTATGGCTGAACCCCGTTTGGCTTTTTGGCCCCTATGGATTGGAATCCACATCGTAGACGCTGGCCCACGTCCACACAAAATACCCTTTTCTACCTTTCTACCCGCTGTTTTTAACATAAACACTGCCCCACCTGCTGCTACACTCAGCAAATGTCAAACTGTCCCAAAAAAGTTGCGACCTATCAGTTATTAACTCATTCTCTGAAGAGTTAACAGAGCATAAAAATAGGCTGGAATTCATGAAGGTCATCCTCCTTTTAAAAGTATACTTTCTGTAAAGATTAACCGTGGTTTGTCATTTTTCACAACGACTTCACTGAATCAAGCTTTCTGATTTCTTTCCTGCTCCAGACGCACGGAGTGCGTAAAATCCATGAAATCGACATTAAATTGGGATTAAAAGACACATGTCGATAACGCAGATTACAAACCTAAGTAAGGAAACTCCTCAGATTGCAACAATATATTTACCACACGCACAAAAAAAGTAACATCTGGCTTGGTGAAGTCCGTGAAGTGGTTAAATCGATCTTACCTGGTGTTCGATGAACGAAAACTTCCTCCAGTGACTGTAAAGAAAGCCATTCAGACCATGTCCCGGTCTTCAATACACACCGTGACGCTCGCAACTAAACTACAGTCAACGCCGAAACTGTCTCCTCCCACCCCGATACATTATTCATGACCCAATCACCGCCTTCCCAGCGTGATAACGAGGCTCTCACTGTTTCCCTGAAGTTTAACAAAGGCTCATTAAGTACCTTATTTTGCATCTTACATTGTTTTTACGCTTATCTCCACCAACTGAAACTAAATAAATGGAAGGCAAGCGATTACTACCACTGTTACAATCAAACAAGGTTTCACTATCGGCGTTAGCTTTAATTATTTTATCATTTGGTCATTATAATAGGATGCAGTGTGATCTGCAAAGGTGCTTATAAAAAAACCTCCCTGACTGGTGCAATCTGGAGTTACAGTAAATGCCTTTCATTTTCAAGTAATGCTCCAGCATCTAGGAAGCTTTCACATAACCTTTTACTTACTAGGTCACACCCTAAAAGCATACAGAGGAAGTAAATCTGGCCTGATTAAAAACCTGCAGATATACAGTGGGGCAAAAAAGTATTTAGTCAGCCACCGATTGTGCAAGTTCCCCCACTTAAAATGATGACAGAGGTCAGTAATTTGCACCAGAGGTACACTTCAACTGTGAGAGACAGAATGTGAAAAAAAAAAAAATCCATGACTCCACATGGTAGGATTTGTAAAGAATTTATTCGTAAATCAGGGTGGAAAATAAGTATTTGGTCAATAACAAAAATACAACTCAATACTTTGTAACATAACCTTTGTTGGCAATAACAGAGGTCAAACGTTTACTATAGGTCTTTACCAGGTTTGCACACACAGTAGCTGGTATTTTGGCCCATTCCTCCATGCAGATCTTCTCGAGAGCAGTGATGTTTTGGGGCTGTCGCCGAGCAACACGGACTTTCAACTCCCGCCACAGATTTTCTATGGGGTTGAGGTCTGGAGACTGGCTAGGCCACTCCAGGACTTTCAAATGCTTCTTACGGAGCCACTCCTTTGTTGCCCGGGCGGTGTGTTTTGGATCATTGTCATGTTGGAAGACCCAGCCTCGTTTCATCTTCAAAGTTCTCACTGATGGAAGGAGGTTTTGGCTCAAAATCTCACGATACATGGCCCCATTCATTCTGTCCTTAACACGGATCAGTCGTCCTGTCCCCTTGGCAGAAAAACAGCCCCATAGCATGATGTTTCCACCCCCATGCTTCACAGTAGGTATGGTGTTCTTGGGATGCAACTCAGTATTCTTCTTCCTCCAAACACGACGAGTTGAGTTTATACCAAAAAGTTCTACTTTGGTTTCATCTGACCACATGACATTCTCCCAATCCTCTGCTGTATCATCCATGTGCTCTCTGGCAAACTTCAGACGGGCCTGGACATGCACTGGCTTCAGCAGCGGAACACGTCTGGCACTGCGGGATTTGATTCCCTGCCGTTGTAGTGTGTTACTGATGGTGACCTTTGTTACTTTGGTCCCAGCTCTCTGCAGGTCATTCACCAGGTTCCCCCGTGTGGTTCTGGGATCTTTGCTCACCGTTCTCATGATCATTTTGACCCCACGGGATGAGATCTTGCGTGGAGCCCCAGATCGAGGGAGATTATCAGTGGTCTTGTATGTCTTCCATTTTCTGATGATTGCTCCCACAGTTGATTTTTTCACACCAAGCTGCTTGCCTATTGTAGATTCACTCTTCCCAGTCTGGTGCAGGTCTACAATACTTTTCCTGGTGTCCTTCGAAAGCTCTTTGGTCTTGGCCATGGCGGAGTTTGGAGTCTGACTGTTTGAGGCTGTGGACAGGTGTCTTTTATACAGATGATGAGTTCAAACAGGTGCCATTCATACAGGTAACAAGTGGGGGACAGAAAAGCTTCTTACAGAAGACGTTACAGGTCTGTGAGAGCCAGAGATTTTCCTTGTTTGAGGTGACCAAATACTTATTTTCCACCCTGATTTACGAATAAATTCTTTACAAATCCTACCATGTGAATTCATGGATTTTTTTTTCACATTCTGTCTCTCACAGTTGAAGTGTACCTCTGGTGCAAATTACTGACCTCTGTCATCATTTTAAGTGGGGGAACTTGCACAATCGGTGGCTGACTAAATACTTTTTTGCCCCACTGTAACTGTTCCCAGGAAGATGGGAAGATATTAAACATTTTTTCAGGATAAAGTTCTAATTTAAGAATAAGGACATTTTTTTGGGGGGGGGGGGGGGGGGGGGGGGGGTGGAGGGAGGGAGAGGGAGACAGAGAGAGACAGAGAGAGAGAGACAGAGACAGACCTTTCCCATGTACTGCTAAAACAGTAGACACCACAAGTTGGACTGTAGGGACCCTCAAGTGTCAAAAGCAAACCTGCCTATTCCACCTCGTTTGGGGTCATGTGAACACCGTACTGTTGAATATACCGAGCTTAAATATCTCAAAAACAAATACTTACACACCCAAGAGCAAACACATATGAGCTGTAGCAGGAAGAGGTTTTTGTGAACTCAGAATCTACACTCTAAACTGATGCCTTTGTTCTTTTCTAGACAAAATGTCGATTACTTGCAGGAAAGGAGACTGAAAGGCAGAGAGCTATTATTATCAACACAAGAGACAAGTATGGTGCAACAAGTGAGGTATGCAACCGAGGCAAACCGGTTCGATCAGTGTCCTCTGGGCTCTACGTATCTTTTATTTTGAAAAACGCTGCTATTCATCAGCAGGTATGAGCAGAGACCAGTCTGTGCCCACAATAGATCCTACATTTCTTCTAATCAAGCGCAGATAGACAGATGTGGTTTGAACCCCCTATTCATGCATCCACCTGAGCTGCTTTACACATGCTTTTTGGTTTTCTTGTTTACTTTCACATTCAATGTTTTACAGGCTTGACACCAAGTCTCTGCCTCAGCTTTTGTTATATCCGGGGGGGTTTTGTGCGCGTCTTGTGTCTTTCTGACAAAATACCCATGACGCTTAGTCTCGAAATACCTGCCTCACATTCTTGGCTCATAAGAAAACAAAACCAGGGATGCCTGTAGTGCCAAACTGGTTGGTAACACTTGTTGTACCTCGGGTTTGGAATGTATAATATCGAGCATTATGTGTGTTAGCAAAGCATGTCTCCCATTGTGGATTTATACAGTGATCACACATCTACATATGAAGAGCACATATACTTTCATTCAGGTGAAATTGGTTTCACCCATGCATAGCGGTCAAATATGCTGGTATTTTGTAAACTGACGACAGTTTACAAGAGTGCTGAGAGTGCGCTGAACAGTAAAACCTGTTTTATGCCAGCACTGATGGCTGACGGACACAGAGAAAGCACCCTTGTTAACACCATTAGTAATTCTAACCCGCAAGGTCAAAGCAATATTTACATTTCTGTTATTCGCCAATTACCTGGAAGCTCCTGTATATTTCCCTCTCCTTCACCTTCACACTTATCAGTCATGCAGGTAAGATGATAACAAAAATATCCCCTAGGAATTTTCTCCAATAAAATTAATTCAAATAAGACGACTACAGTTCTCTGAAAAACTAAGTACAGCCCACGATTCAGTAGCTTGCTGAACCACATTCAGCAGAAATAACTTTAATTGTTTTCTGTACAATTTTATCAGTGCCTCATCTCGGGAGTAATTTGACCCCACTCTTCTTTACGATGTTCCTTCAGTTCATTGAGGTTTGTTTATTCACAGCTTCCTCAAGATCCCATCACAGCCTTTGAATCAGTTTGATGTCTTTTCTTTGACCAGACCATTGCAGCTGCTTGATTCATTAAATTTTCAGCCATTGTGTTGTAGATTTGCTACTGTGCTTGGGATCATTGTCCTGTTGCATGACCCAGTTTCAGCAAACTTTAGTTCTGGGACAGATGTGTTCACATTCGACTCTACAGCACTTTGTATTTGTGTTGGTATGCCATGTTTGGTTTTCGCCGGGCGTGGCACTGGACATTTTCACCAAACATCTCCACTTTGTCTCATCTGTTCAAAGAACAGTATGACAGAGCTCTTGTGGTTTGTTCAGATACAACTTGCAAACCTAAGCTGTGTGGCCACGTACTTTTTAAACAAAAAGGGGCTTTCTCCTGGCAACTCTTCCAAACAAGCCAAACTTGTTCCAGAACAACAAGAAGAAGATAGTGCTGGATTAATATTTAACCTTGAACTGTATTCTATAATAGGAGAATATTAGATTTACACAAGTTGGGAAGGTCTCTTAGAATGACTAAACAACTGCAGATTCCAAGATGAAATTTACAGCCATGCACGTGGACAAGTTAAATCCCTTCTGAAGAAACATTTTATGGTCAGTTGAGACAAAGATTAAGCCTTTAGGTCACAATGACAAGAAGTATGTTTGGAGGAGGAAACATTAAGCTTTCAAACCTACAAACACTGCACCATCGATCAAGCATGGTGGTGGCAGCACCATGGTCTGGAGCTGGTTTGCTACAATTGGCACTGGTACAATAAAGAATAATGAAGAACTACTCCAAAAGTCTTGAAATTCACCTCAAGTCAACGGCAAGATGGTTGGAACTTAGACATCAAAACTGGTTTATAGAGCAGGCTAACATTAAGCTTCTGGAATGGCCTTCTCAAAGCCCTGGCCTCAACTTTATTGAAAATTTAGGGACTATGCTTTAAAGCCACGTCTGTGCCGGGAGACCGACCAATAAAGATGAACTCTGGTCAGATTATCGAGGCAGATTTACGCCAAACGCTTGTTGATGGCAACCTGTAAAACACCTTGGAAGGTCTAGGCGAGGTGCAACTTTCTAAGTGGTATTTAACTAAATATCATTGGGCTTGTATGTATTTATTTGAGCCTGTATCTTTACTTTTGACCCTGTGTGGATTAGAGAAAATCCTTCAAACTCATTAAAAATGTAGGCTGTACAATCATTCCACTCTAGAAAAAGAACAGTTCAAAAATGATTAAAAGCCTCAAATTACCATAGTATTAATGCCCGTGAATGTATGTAAACGTCTCACAATGGTATGTAAGTGTTAGACAACTTTTGAAGTGCTGCAGTCGAGTAAAACCCAGCATAAACTACAGCAGCAAAAGTGGAAAACCTTAAGTAAAGAACAAATATTTCAAGACTGACCGTAAATAAAAACGTAGTTGTATTTTTTGCTAATTGCTAACAAACGCCCAAATACAGATCTTGACTTTGTCAGTAGAAGACTCCAGCTGCAGCAAATACAAATTGGTAACTCTACTTGCAACAGATAACTACTTTTCACCCTGCACGTGTACACACGACAGGTCTGATTTTAAACTAGATCATCATCGACACTCAGTGCATCAGGTTTCACGAAGAGACATTTATTTCTAACCTCAAGACTGTCAGTGATATGCAGCCTTACGCAGCACACAGCCATCTCGTTTCTGTGCCCTTCTCACATTCTCATGCTGCCTCGGGGGTGCCTCCAGTCTGTCTCCCACATATGGAACAATGCAGTGCATTAAAATTCATATGCTTTTCATCTGGAGAGCAGACGCTCAGTATCTCTCCCTACCCGTTGTGCCCGTAATGGAATCCCAAACGCTTGCCTGACTAGTTGTCCTCCACCCCCGAGCCTCTCCAACTCCAAAGGACAGAGGACAGTGGCTTTCCTCACAGTGCAGTCAGTGAAGTACAGAGACACTTTTGTTTTTTGGGGATTGCCAGTCATTTTTTTGCATTGTGACTGGTCTGGCTGGACAGTCATATTTTATTCAACAGCCCAGAGACTCTTTCAGACGACACAAAGTCAGCCACCCATAAATATGTGAAAAGTTCAGGTCACGAGAGCACTGTGGGCGAGCAACATGGCAAGTTTCTCACTTCGTTGTGTCCTCATGGAAGATGTGAGCCAATATTAACAGCACACTTCCAACAAGCAAGAGAAATCTAACATAACCAGACCCCTCAGGAAGCTGAGAAGCAAACTGTGACTGGCTACGCTGAAAAATCCATACAGACTATTTGGTTGCAGCAAGACTGTTGTAACTTTTTCTGCTGGGCTCTTCTGTCTGATTAACATTTCAAATATGTTAAATGTAGCACTTGGCCCCTGTTATAGCAAAGTTACAAATAAAACTGAAAACAGTACATCTATGTTCTAAAAAGGTTACAGTTGATAATGAAACACAATCTCCTTATATCGACTTTGATCAAACATTAGTCAAAAAAGAAAAAAATCGTATTTGGTTATTCTATAATATTACGGCAACACTGCAGAAAAGTCCCCATGTGGTTTGGTGATTGTGCAAAAACAGATAAAAAGGTGTCACATGCCTAGTTAGTCCTGCTGCAATCTTCCCAAACTATGACCAAATGCAATGGTGGCATTATGTGACGTGTCTGTAGGGATTCTATGAAAATTCATTGATTCAGATTGTAATCAGTCTCAGAAGGTATTCACCCAAGAAAATCCAGATTCCAAAATAAAGGCAGTGTTTATATATGCACCTCACACCCTGTTTTTTTTTTTTTTTTTTTTTTTTTTTTTAGAAATAATTGCTCTGAAAAATGGGATTCCAGAAAAAAATCTCACGGAGTTCCTGGCAAAAAAATATCCTAGAAAAACACATACCTAATACATGCAGTGTTTTATTTACAAACTGCATCTTTTAAGAACAAGATTATTTTTGACAGAATAAAATAAATGACTTAGAGTAAATTCTGGAAAACTGTGAAAAGATAATCAAAACGTGTCTTAGAAATAACCATTTTCTTCTGTGAAAATATATACTTTTATCATAAAATGTAGGCTATGTCTGTAAAGCAATTCATTTGCATTCATTTACCCATAGATAAGCCAAGGTAACAATGTCTGAGATTAATAAAAAGATTAATAAAAAGCAGTACTGGAACTGCATTGATTCCAATCAAAGATGTTTCCTATAAGCAAATGGTTGGCTTGAAACACAAATGTTAAACTATAGTATAGACGCACTATGTAGCTGCTAAAGAGAGATTTGCTGCTGTTCCAACGTCCTGCTATTTTTTTTCTCCTTTTTTTTTTTTTTTTTTACAAAATGTACATTATACATATATATATAAGCTGGCACCGTATTACAAATGTGATGTTTTGCAAACAGTATATAACTATAGTTATATATAATGTATAGTTCTTTTTTTAAACAAAACAACAGATCAACTTTGCATGTGAGCTTACTTAAAAGATTGACAAAGGCTTGCTCTGCTTGTGTATTTGCTGTGTTCTACTTCCTGTGCTGATTGCCTTCTATATTGTGCATACAATCTGGTCATGATCTGGTATTTAACTTAAAAAAGAAAAAAATTAAAAAGAATATAAATCTATGGAAAAGCCCATAAAAGTGGGCTTTTAACTATAAAAACCTACAAAGACTAGGAGAAGTACTAGGTGGGAGCCTTCCAAAATGCTCCCAAGAACAAAGTTCTTGTCCTCTGTTGATGAAGTTCCAGGTTTCTGCTGGGATGCAGTGATAAACACTGTGTGTCTCACTGTTGCACTCGTGCCACTTTTACTCCACAGTCTCCCAACAGTCTTTAACAGGCAAATCAGTTGATCCGAAACACCCTGCGCTTGAAGAAGAGACTCACTCCATCCTTCTCGGTCACATTTTGAGCTGGAGGCATTTTCTGGTTTTCAAAAGTTGGACTTTTTTTTTTAAACCAAGCATGTTAAAGGCTTTCATCTGAAGGCCTGCTGCACTTGATTGATTAGCTCTCCAAAGCGATCAAAGAGCCCCTCTACCCAAGCCCCGTTTTGCAGACACTTCTGCACAGTCTCCTCTTGCCCCAGGTCCCCTGCCTGCACCCGCAGAGATGCAATCTGAAGGACAACACCACAAACAGAGCATAAAATACAATTAATTCAAATAAATTCCATGTGGAAGTAAGCAAGTGACGTTAAATCTGCAAAATAATATTTACAGAACTCACAAAAAAATCTAAAACTAAACAAAACAGCTTTATGCATTCAGTAGAAACTAGACACATTGTCTTACCTCATCCTTACACATGAGGTATGTGTGGTACTTGTAATGCTGCAAAGAATGGTATAGAGAAAACCACTGAGTTTTCTGCTGGTCTACTGTATACTCCTAAAAGAGGGAAACATAATTTAAAAAAATTTGAATAATTAGTATATTTCTTTTTTTATATTAGTCAAACAGCATGAGAGCAGGAGGTAGTCGCTTCAGTGCTCAGCAAACCTAAAGATTAACAAACGGTGAACCTGCGCCCTCTTATGGACAGACATTAGAAGTACAATTACCTGAGGCATAGTGTTGGGGCTCTTCTGGGGTTTCATAGTCTTCTTGTTGTAGGCACGTCCACTGAGACGTACTTTGAAGGCTGGTGTTTCCCCATCCTTCTTCAGTTCAGTCACCACTGAGATCTCTGGGAAGCTGTCTAGTGCTGCCTAAAGAACACAAGTTACTTAGGTTCACACAGTGCAGTAAAGATCCTTTAATGCTTATTTTCCTATTGCAATGAAAGTAGATCTAGAACGCATATGCAAAACTTTTGAAGTAAAACATTTGCATTTTGCCATTACTATCTTACTCATGCGAAACCAGAAGTGAAGCCAGAGGAGGGTTTCCGACAGTGAAACTAATGAGTCAACATGCTCATTGGCTACCAACTGATGACTGACTGGGATCATTGTCATACTGAAAACATGAAGATGTTACACATCATACAATTATATGGTGGATCAAAAACTAATGCTACTTTTCTGTGTTCATAATTCCAAAAACCTTTAAAAGATCACCACGACCACTTGCTGAAATGCTGTCCAAAATCATGACAGTGCCTCCACCATGTTTTATAGATGGCTGTCGACCTGGGAGGTCAAACTCATTTTATATTGCAGGCCACAAACAGCCCACTTTAGATCTTATGTGGGCCAGACTGGTGAAATTCCAATTTCTGTCAATGTAAAAAGTTTAAATATGCATTTAATCAATGAGATGTCTTAATATAAAGACAAAAAAGTGCAATTTCAACATGATGTCTCAGTTTTCCCTACATGGTAAAGAAATGCTACTGTAGTAAATGAAAGAAATCTGACAGCATGACTCAGCTAACCCTAATGTGGGAAATGACAGAATTCTAAAATTGAATTACTTTGGTGTACTGTGAATGGCCATGAAGGAGAGCTTTATGGGTAAGAAAAGCTGTAAAATGACAAAGAATTATGCCCTCATTCACATTTTCCAAAGTCAACCAACTGGCTGAATTTGGATCTTTGCAGGTCCAAATTTGGCTCCCAGGCCTTATATTTGACACCCTTACTACAGACACTGTTAAACTGTTGTTTTGATGAGTCAGATGTATCTCTTCTGTGTCAGGACTTTGCTGGATTTGTTTTTCCTTTTCTTAATGTATAAATGTATCTTTTTTTGGATAGTCAGCCAGTACCAAGGTGCCTGAAGACACAAATTAAAACTAGTTCTTTGTTGTCTGTTATGTGCAGATACAACACCGGTTCCTCCCTTGAGTTAGGTATATCCTTGAATGATTCATAGGGCAGTGTTACATGTCTTCAACAAACAAAAGAAACATTCCTCTAAAAATGGTTAGGCACCAGGGCTGGACTGTGATGAAATGAGGGGTGGCTCGCGACCTTTGCATGATACGGTACACATCCACCATTTTCAGCACCCATGGGACTAGAACACAAATCGACCCTAAAAGAAATGTATTCTGTTCTTCTGGATATTTTGGGGGATTTCCTTACCTTGCGCATGCATCAAGACAACACAAATCTACATTTATGTGCAGCTTCATTTCCACACTCACCTTCAACACCTGCTCTATGTGTAGTTTGTGAAGTAAACGTTTTCTGTTGTCAGTGATCATTCCATCCACTCTTTTCATATGTGGCAGCAGCAATTCATCTGAAATGGATGAGACAAAAGAAAAGTCAGCAAGCAATGATGTGAGGGATCCTAAACCGTTAAGCCAATCTAACTAAGAACAATGTCCAAAAAGTATCTTGCTCACCATTTGCCCTTTCAAGTGCTGTCATTACATCTTCATCTAAGGCAATACTGATAAGCAGTTCCACGAAGCTCCTGAATGTCTCTTTCATGGTTCGTGTGTTGAGTAATCGGGAAGCAAACGGTAGCGGAGGGTTTAACTCTGAGTGTGTACGGGAGAGAGATAAAACACACAGGAGGCATCGAAGGGCAGTGAGAGTGTGACAAAATCTAGACAACAAACTAGAGTTCCTTAAAAACTTAAACTTGTTCTTTACCATCCTCTTCGCCTCCTTCTTCTGCAGATGATCCAGAGGCAGTGGGTGAAAACTCCTCCTTCCATTTCCTCCTCTTTTTTGGTGGAGGCTCTGCTCTTGGCTTAAGTTGTTTGGGTCTGGGCTTTTGGTTTTGGAAAACTGTAGGAGTGGCTGTCAAGCCCAGCAAAGTTTTCACCTGAAAACCCCTGTGTGACAAAAAAAAAAAAAAAGCTGAGATAACTCAGAAAAATCTATTATGAATTATAGGAGCCAGTAGTCTACACTTACCTTAGTGAGTTCATGGGTTTGCAGCGTGGCTTCTGACTACAAACTCGTACATATTCCCTTTTGTTAACTGTATCCAAAAATTTCACATACACCCTCTGGTACATTGTCTTGGCATCACCAAAGTACCCAAGATACTAAACGGACAAGAAGAAAGTGTTAGTTGACAAAACTAATTTGTATAATCAAACTATATATGCATAGTCTACTTACACTGTTTGTAGCTGAGAAGACTCTCTTTCCATCCCTCAGCTCAGGCACAAATTTCTGCAGCAGAGCCTTCTGTACCTTCCAGATGGCTGGAGGCTCACTGCCTGCTTTCATTGTCACCTAAACAGAGAAACACAGCACAATGCAGAATAGGCTTCAGTATGTGGAAGCAGTTTTTTTTTAAGTCTATCACTTACAATTGAAGAGGAATTAAATTAAGTTACACTGCATTGCATCAAGGCTTACTTTTGAAATGCTAGTGTTATATTATAAACATTTTGACCTGTGCTACACTTTCAATTTTGCCCATATCAAGTGTTACAAGCATTCATTTCACTTCCCGTACCTTTAGGTTTTCGATATCCTCATTCCTGACAACAAACTCGTCTCTCTCACGATACATTCCTTCTCCTCCGCTGTCCGACAGCTCCTCATCAGTGAGTCCTGCCATGGCTACACTCTTTAAAGGCATAGCCAACTGGCCAGGTGGTGTCTCTTTGGACTCCTCTGTTGCTGCAAAAACAGTCTTTCCTGAGGCTGCGTTTGTTGTCTGTGCAGGAGTGGGTACCTGCAGCACACAGGATGTCACGGGAGGCGCACTGTCGGTGACAGCGTGGGGCATGCTGGGAACCTCTTCTGGCTTCAACATCAAACCTTGAAACTGATTATCTGAAGAAGCACAAATTCACAGACAGAAAAAGGAAAATGAATAAAGTTCAATGTTCACTGTCTTGTATTTAGGCAAACAATACTTCTGTCTCGAGCATGAGATACACACTGTTACAGAATGTCAATGTTTTACAGGTTTCTATAACAATATACAGGAAAAAATACAAATGGGATCCAACTAACCTAGTTGCTGGTTTTAAACATCAGTTTAATTTGGTTGTTTCTTTCTTTACTATCGCTTCATTAGCATCAATACCCTGGCATTTTTGGGCATGGTTATTATACTTATTTACACACATACTTATTTACTGAGCATGTACCATATGCTACAGAGTGTGATTACCTGTCCTAGTTTTCCGATCTGAAGATTCATCCAGAGCTGAGAGAGCTGAGCTGATGCTGTTCCTCAGAGCCTGGTTCTTTCCAGTGTTCTCTTCTTCATCAGAGCTGAATGATGGCAGGGTCTCCAAGTTCTTCTGTAGATCTTCATCAAGACGTTTCTGCTGGGAGTTTACTGCTGGACTGTCCTGGGGAATTAAGGGCGTGGGCAAAGTTGGCAGTTTTGGGGGCAAAGCTGGCATAGTACACTGTTTGGATGAGGTACAAGCCTTTCTAGGGCGATTAATTGTTCGTGTTGGACTTGGAGAATATTGCTGTTTGGGCCCAGACTTGATAAAGTCTAGGAAGGAGCCAATAAAGCCAGTTTTGACTTCTGGTTGTTTCTCTTCCACCTCACGAATCTTTTGCCTGATTCTCTCCTGCTGTGGACAACCATCATATAAACCGTGTGCCGCAGATGGTGAGCTCACATCACTACCCCTCGAGTTTTGCCGCTTGGTCTGCCCACTACGTTTGGCTGGTCCGGCCAGTCCACCATCCTCTTTGTGACTGCCTGTTTTAGTCAATGACTTAGAGCGAGCCTTCTTTTTGGTAAAGTCCTCACCATTTGGACTTTCCATGAGTCCATCATCAGTTTTAATACACTTTGCATTCCCTTGAATTCTATTCTGGGGACCTGAGGAGTCGTATACCTGCCCAGCTGAGTGATAGTTATTGTCAGAGCACCTTATGTCTCCATTAGCATGAAGCTCATTATTGTTGTTGTGGGTACCAGATCCACCCTGACAGTCTGTTGTCATCTGTGGTCCGTTTAATGTCATGGTGATGGTTTGGGAGATAGTGTTAGTGATAATTGGCTGTTGTGCTGAAGAGAAACTAGGTGACATGTGTCTTAAATCAACAGTCTGGAAGTGACCTTTGGAATCAATAGGACTTGCCATCACTGCCATATCAGCCTCAGCAGAGGATGTAGCTTTGACAAAGTCCTGTGGTGACACGCCACAGGCAGCTACTGTGGCAGCGAGGATGTCATCAACATTTGACAAAATATTCCTGTCATCTGGAAGTAGAATAGAGTCAGAGAAACAAATAGAGTTGACAGCAAAGTGGTTTTTGGCATCGCTTGACTGCTGATTTGTCAACTGGCTGTAGTGATGTTTAGACGTAGGACATTCTGAGCTTGGTTCAGACACTACTGTGCCCTGCTGACTCTGGGTTTCTGTAACACTTGGACCCAGCAGGTCTCGGTCCATCTGAAGATACTGGACATGAACAGGGCCAAGGCCTTGTCCCGATTGAATAGCTTGCACTGGAATCACCTTTGATGTGTTCTGACTATTATTCAAAATTGGCTGCTGGAGCAAAATTACTTGATTGGTCTCAGGATGAACCTGAGCACTGGGAATAGCAATAAACTGGGTGTGGGCTGCTAAAGCCTGAGTCTGGTTATGGTTCTGTTGATTCTGTTGCTGTGCCTCAGCAGATTCAAGTTGGAGAGGATGCTGCTTGAGCGGCTCTGAGCACAGGGGTATATGTGAGGATTCAATGGTGGAGTCTGTAGTTTTTGTGTTAGAAGTTTCATGACCATTGGCACTAGTTAAATGAATGTGCTGTTGGCTTAGAGAACCCATTCTTTCATCCTTTACCGGCACTGTATTTACATGACGTAGTCCCATAATCTGGTCATCAGAACGTGAACTGCTTCGAATAACACTCTGTGCTTTAGGGTGATCATCCATTTTTGAAACAACGTAGATGACATTGTTATGGGAAACTATACTGTTACATGTTATGGAGGCCTCCACGGAGACCTGCCGCAGAGCCTCGAGGCCTTGGAGAGGCACCTCTTCAAGTTTTTGTTTGCCATATGTTGGCTTTATGTCCTGTATGGAGGTTATGTTATTTTGTAAGGCTTGAGCCGCTGAAGAGTAGGTAGGCAAAGGTGCAGACAAAACATATGTGTTGGGTTGTGAGTGCTGCTGGTGGGACAGAGTGTCGTGTGTTTTGCCTCCCACGGAGGCCTGCATGAGGGTGTAGTCCACTGTAGATGATGTGGGCAGGCTCTGTGCACATGTGGGTGGGAAAGAAGAGTTAAGGGATTCTCCCGTGATAAAGCTTTGAGACTGGGTCACTGAATTCTGCACCTGTGATTGAGAAGTATAAATCACATTTGAGGCACCCTGCGAGTGGGATGTGGGATAACTCTCAGACAGATTTCCTTGACACAAGCTCTGTACTTGGGCTCCATACTGGATGCCCTGCTCTTGGTTCAGCCCAGGAGTAGATGAGTATACAAGAGACTGACTAATGGATGCCACATTGTCAGACTGGCTGGAGAGTGAAGGGAGAGTATCATAAAGGGAGGAGAGCTTGTCGGAAGTGGAATTGGAGGCTTGTGACTGTGTATGAGGTGTGATATAAGTTTGAGATAAAGTGTTGGAAATTAGGCTAGACAGCTGGACTGCCTCTTGGTTAATAATCACAGAGTTTTGCTTCAGTCCAGGGGAGGAATAACGCTCAGGAGACCCCGCTGACAGGTTCTGAGAGTGCATCTCTTCATTTCCTGCAGGCTGTGGAGCTAGTTTGGAAGAACATTCATTCGTCTTCTGCAGCGAAGTGGATGAATATACTTGTGTTGTACAATCTGTTTTGGGTTGTAGGGAACCACTGACTCCTTGAGAGGAATCTGCTCCTGTGGAGGGGTTGCAGGACACGGAGGGCTGATGGGATGGTTCCTGCTGGTAGGATACATCCGCTTCGCTGCCTGAACCGAAATATCCCTGTAAGGACTGCTCCGAACTAGGTAACTGCTCTGAGGCTATATGGATACTAGAAGGCCTCTGGTGGTGTTTGATCACACTACATTCACGCTGAAGGGCTCTTTCAATAGAGCCTGAGAAAACTGTCGCCCCAAATGGCTGATTCGCACTATGAGTGGCAGATAGGGTAGAAGGTAAGAGGCTAAACTGGGGCTGCAGGAGGTGGGGTGCAGACTCTTGGGCTGAGCGGTAAGTGGAGGACTGTACAGGGAGCGGTGAGCCCAGAGCAGAGGCAGAAAGATGATTGAAGGCCAAGGCAGTGGGAAGCACAGTCTGGTTAGACTTAAGATGCAGGAGGGGATCATGGTGAGAAAACAGGCCATTGGTAGAAGTGCTAAAGGCAGGATCCTGGAGAGTCAGGGAAGGGTTGGTGGCATAACTCCTGGTAGGATAGGCACCTGTGTGCTGACAGGATGAAAGCGCAGGTGTAGAGGGGAAAGTAGCTGTAGAAGGCAGGGCACCCGTCAAATATAGTTCTGTGGTCGAGGAGTTGGCACCTGCATGGAAACCACACACACACAGAACATAAGTACAAGCATCTTACACATGCAATATTTTCATAATAAACAAAATTCATGTGCAAAAGGTAATACAAAATCTGAAATGCCAACATCCCCCAACATATTTCATTTTAATCATACTCAGCCTTTGGACCATAGGTACACAGTGCAAGGTCTCTACTAGCATATATTAACAAAGACCTGGCAGGGTGCTAGAACAGTAATGTAGTGTGGCCAGTGGTTGAATTGCAACAGGAAGAAGGCATTAAAATGTTATCACCTTTCCATAAACATCAAACGCTTACACAGGTCCTCAGCAATACACTCAGGAGAAAAGTGAAGAACAGACATACATACAAACATTGTTTGCTCTATTAGTGAGATGAATTGAGAAACAGAGCTGGACAAATATTTTGTATCCATGCAAGTTTTTCTTGATTCACAAAAAAAGATGCTAAAGGTAATTTATAAAGTGTGTCATCACATATATCAATTTGTCTACCAAAGCAGATCAGAGAGCATTACAATACTCTATCTGTAGTACTTGTATACATGTAACAATGTAGCCAGCAGAATTGATGGTGGTGCAAAGTCAAGTTGTGTCCTAAGCTTCTAAGCAATTTGTGAAATAGTGACAAATTGATGCTTACAGAGTGCATTTAGGTCCCACCCAAATTGGAGAAAAAGAAAATTGTGCAATTGTTTCTATTGACTTTACATTGCACAAAAAGGGCCTCCTTGTGAGATCCAAGGGCCTCCTTGTGAGATTCACCTGCTAGCACTGAACTGAAAAACACCTAAAAGCTGCTGTGTAGCATGCACTACCAACAGGGCAAAGAATGCAGAACTGAGTTTTTATAAGCTGAAGAACTACAGAACTTTGAAACTGAGCTTTTTATAAGACAAAAATGGATACTGTCAATAAGACTTGAAGCACTATGAGCAAGAGTAATGGGAAAATGGAAAGATCCTGACACTGCATGGCTATCTATGCAGCATGTGTTTTTTCATGGTTAAGTTAAAAGCGAAGAGTAATATTACTGCACTTGCATGTGCCTTATCAGATTACAGCAGCTTACAAATATAGACAACGTTCAGTTTCTAACAGCTAAGGTTGCTAAAACAATCCCTACACATAGTGAAACCAAATATTTTTAGCTAGTAAGAGTAGTTTTTTCACCGTTCCAACATTTGGTTGCACACTTTAGGGTCTAAATTTTTCCCCAATCTCGTGGGCATGGTTTTCAGAGTATGGCGTGTTACATTCTCTCTATACTTAATGATTTCTTCTTTAAATAATATAACTAAGATTGAAAGATTGATGTGTTCTCACCAGCAGGCCATGATGGGGGTCTATAAGGAGAAAGCAATGAGGCACTAACAGGACCAGCCTGAAGGCTTCTCGACTCCATGGCTGAAAGGAAGCTCATGATTGAGGTCTCTGGAGTACTACTGTTTGACTCTAGTGCTCCTGACATTCAAAAGAGGAAGAGAAAGATGCGTCTGTGCTTAAACCAAAAATTTCTGCATGAATACATATTACCTGGTAAAACTGGTCACTTTAAAACAATATTTCATTATAATGCCATAACTCACCTGTTGCAACAGGAATATGTGATGTAGTGTACGTGGGAAGCTGGTGTGTCGTAGTGTAGCTTTGCCGCTGGAGGAGCTCGGCATCAAGGTATGTTGCACCGTAACTGGGGCTGCATATACAAACAAATGTAGGGGATTCATTAGAACTATCATCTCTACAAACAGCAGTGCACAACCAAGTCAAATATGAGTATATACAGTTATAGTTTTTTCTTCTTGAAACACTTATAATAAAGTTGCCACTCTTATTCACAAATTAACATTAAACACTGACAAAGTTATGACATGCTGTGACTGATGGAGTGTTGCCAAGATGGCTGCAATAAAATTGCTAAATGTATCTCCTTGATCAAGGTTTACTCGACTGGCTAATCAGGCTAGCATAAGAGACAACAGTCAAAAATATCCTGATATATATTCCTTTTAGAAATGATTGGGATGGCTGTGCTCAAGGAAACACTGAAACTGTTATACTCATAGTCTGATTTATACACAGCTCTTCACCATCTTAACTATGCAAAAAGTGAAGATGTATGAATATTTCTAAAGTAACTGTGAATTGCTCTTCATGCACAGCAAGCAAGATCAAGTAATCAGTCTGTAAAGTTTTGTCAGTTTATTGTCGACAAATTCAGTAGACTCACTTTCTCTGCACAGGAAGAAAACTGCAGCTCTCTGTATTATAGTTATAACAAAACATAGCAACCCAAGTTGTGTATGTGTCATGTAGCGTAAACAATACCAATCACCAGTGTGGTAAAACCGTCCAAAAGATTTCTTGGATGAATGTATTATTGTTTCAAGGGTTCTCGTGGCTATTTGTCTGTTATGGAAAAACGCTAGTCCGAGAGACCACCGCAAATGCTAACAACAATTATATAACAATACAGGACACTGATTTGTCAAAATTTGTTTGCTTAGGAATGTCATTTGACATTTTGCTGTATAACATGAGGCACTTCATTCTTTAGCAACCATTTTGGCTAAGCAAGTAAGGCATTTATATCTTGTAAACATTTGGATGGTGTGAACATTTGGATGTAAAAATGGTGTGAAAAGTCATCAATAAATAGACTGGTCAAGTAACTTTTATCCATCTTTTTTGGGGGGATGTTTATTTAAAATCTGACGTATGACATTTTTGCTCTCCAGCTAATCAGATGCAGTTTGGCTTGAGCTAAAGTGCTGCCTTAAAGGTAAATACTGGTGGATGAAGCAAGCTAAGGAAGGTCTCTTCCCTCATCTGTTCCTTTCAACAGTTGCACACACCAGATTATTTCCCTACTCATCTTTGCTAGTTTCTTTTTACACTTTAGAATCAATAACAACAAGTGCAACACACAACATGCTAATTACCATGTTACTCTGATGAGTTAGATTTCAGAATGGAAACATCCCTGCTAATCAGCAGCCACTATCTTATTTTATTTAGGTCATAAAATAAGACAAACTGGTGTAATCTTAGATTTTCTGAAGCAGAGATCAGCCACAATAATTTACTTCATTATTTATCATAGCCACTTGATTTTCATAATTATTACATTTTTTGCCATCCAGCACATGACAGTCTTTTTTTTTTTTTTACAGGCTAATTTATACTCTTTGTTTATCTGTTCTACGAAGACTGTTACTTTTGTTCCGCTTGTGAGAACAATGTAGCTTATTTGTACCAGATAAAACAATGTTGCCATGAAGGATGGCCCCTCTTTATAGCAAATTAGAACAAACTATAACACATCAGTCATAAGTCACGAACTAAGACCTCAACAGCTTTTGCAAGTTCTGTGGTTACACGGACTATATATAACGAAGGACCTCAAGCTTTCGTTACTAGAACAAAAGCACAGATTTACAAAAATGTAGACATGTCGCCACAGCAAAGAAAATTACTAATTTGAAGTGTTGTAACTGTTATATAGTAACTAGCTTCGGTTGCTAGTTGTCTCTCTTGTTTTACCTTTGACGAGCACCTGTGGTTGAAGAAAACACAACGATTAAATGCTACTTTAGGATACCCAGATGACCACCTTATTGTAGAGATATAAAGCAATTATCTTGTGTAGTTTGTGTTCACTGACTCTGTGTGTGCTCGTGCTGAAAGCACGATATGCTAGCAAAAATTAGCAAGGTGGGAAAAAAGTAACGCACGGCTAAGAAACCACTGACAAGTCAGCGTCTGTGACATTTAACCATTTCTCCCAGTGTTCCCGACAACCGCAAGGACCTGTGCACTTTTCTCCAAAAGCAAAGCTAGGCCCTCCATCACCGAAATTTCCTTCGGAAGGTGACCCGCCCTCTCCTTCATCTTTTACCTTGGCTTGATAGTAGCTGAGCCGCGGTCATAGGCCCACGAAGCTACGGTCTGTGCTGGTGGAGCCAGCGCGTCCGCAAAGCTGGAGCTCGGGTAGTTCCTGTCCATCATCCGGTGAAAGATTCACTTCCCCAGCAAAGCTTCGTGGAGCAGCGGACACACATCGTAGCAGCCCGGGACCCACCGACCGAGGCAAGTCCCGTCAATGCAATTTACAGTCCACAGAAAAAAAACAGCGTCAAGCTGCTATCATGTGGAAAAAAGTATCACCGGGTGATTTCGTTATTTTTTTGTTCATCTCCCGTCACGTAAAGTTAGTCTGCCACGAGACTTCTCTAAGGCACTGACGCTTGGCTGCAGCTAGCTGGCTAACTGAAACTTCTCACATTAGAAATGAGTTGCAGTGTCACGCTAGAAGCAAACTTCTCCGACAAGCTACGGTATCGACTTCACGAGCAGATGTATCGAAGCGAGATGTTGTACCGACGGTTCGCTTCACCACGCGAAAAAAGTCACGTGACCACAAGGCGAACCCTAAAGCTGGTACCAGTGCAGCGGCGCTGCCTTTGAATGAAGGGTGATCCCACCGGTCTGCCACAGCGAGTTGTGAACTCTGTTCTCCCTGAACTAAAACAAGTGTTTAAGCATCTGGCTACCCGAGCTTTGACCTTCTGTTTAACAGCAGCAGCATGTACAAAATGCTATGCTTTCTTTACTTCAGAGAATGCTAGCTGAACTTATGTTCATTTCCTCATTTACCCTAACCACAAAATATCCATGACCATCATCAGTGTTAAATCTAGCCTCCCAATCATTTACATGATGTGGTCTTTATTCTTATCTGATTTTGTTCTTCACAAGTACAAATATACACAAAATAGTCTGGTCAATAGATGGGTGGTACTATAAATAAAATAAAATAAAATAAAATAAAAGATAAAAAATAATGTAAAAAAAATATAACAGAAATGTAATTTTCAGCTGAATGTTTTGTCATACATTCGCAGGCGGTTTAGTTTTAATTTAAATCTATTTAACTTTTTTTTATACTGTCAAGCTAGGTTGATAATTCATTTGTTATATTGCATAAATTAACAAAGTACTTGAAATGCTAACCATTTGTTCCAGAAAACAGTTTTATATAAACAAAGGCACCCCTTCCCTCCCCCTTTTCCTTCCCCTTCCAAAGCTATAACATCAAAACATGTTACTGGTCATTTGCTATGTTGATCCTGGATGAACATTATTACGATGTTGCAGTCACAACACCAACATATAACACCAGCAATAACGGATACGTCTGATATCGCCTCATCAAGGTCAAGCTGCAGCTGTTCATGTCTGCATGTTTGTTTGGTGAGTGTGAGAGAGTGAAAAAGCTGTATTAACCTCTTTGACTGAACAATCTGCTCATGTATTAGAAACAGAACACATGTAAGGCGCTCCAAAATCGAAAACTGCTGTAAATCCTTCATTATTTGCCTTGGATGGCTGTCTAAATTACACTGGTAAGTCACTGAATGTGCAAAAATGAAGTAAAATAAGACATAACCAAATATTTTTTTATGTTAGTATCCTGTGCTATACTGAATACTAGCGTTTTGAAGCCATACTACAACAAATGTCCAAGGTGGGGAGTTTTGAATTATTTTTCTTTTTAAGTAACTAATGTTAGTGACAGGAATTAATCCTGTATGTCCCAAATCAGATCTGTGTAGATTCAGAGAGACTACACAGGGGCGATCGTGGCTCAAGAGTTGGGAGTTCGCTTTGTAATCGGAAGGTTGCCGGTTCGAGCCCCGGCTTGGACAGTCTCGGTCGTTGTGTCCTTGGGCAAGACACTTCACCCGTTGCCTACTGGTGGTAGTCAGAGGGCCCGGTGGCGCCAGTGTCTGGCAGCCTCGCCTCTGTCAGTGCGCCCCAGGGTGGCTGTGGCTACAATGTAGCTTGCCATCACCAGTGTGTGAATGGGTGGATGACTGGTTGTGTAAAAGCGCTTTGGGGTCCTTAGGGACTAGTAAAGCGCTATACAAATACAGGCCATTTACCATTACCCTGGGAACAGCATAAACAGTGTGCTGATAAAGGAAAGAAAGCCATATTGAGCAATAGATAATAAAATAAAAATGATACTGACGTATCCATCATTGTTCTTAATACTGATTTACACCCTAAATATATCCACTGAAACAGGAACACATAAAATAGCTCCTAACATCTACTGCAAGGCAACTTGGTATAACAGCCATGGGCTCCTGCAACTGCTGTTTTCATGTCACAAAGTCATACATAGACACACACACCAAAAGACAAGACCAAGTTAATTAAAATAGCAATTTTAATTAAAAAGGAATATAAAAGACTTCCATTTCAAATACTTCTGCATCAGATCAGCTTTAACATAATAAATTCTCAAAATCTGTTTATACAAATTTTTTAATCTTTGAACCAGGAAGTCCCTTGAGATTAAAATCGGTTTTTTTTCTTCTTAAGGGAGACCTGGAAAAAAAGATTCTGAAATCCATTCAGAGGAAAAGGAGGCTCTGTGAAACCCCTCAGGCCTTGCAATAATTTACAGGGACACAATGAGTGTGAGATCCTTATCAAAACTGCAGTTAAGTAGCTGACGTCATTTCACTCAAATTAATTAAATGTTCTAGATAAATAGAAATATTTTGTGAAGCCTGTGCTTCCACATATCTGTATTGCATTAAAAAAATATTATCACAATGTAGATGAAAAAAAACCCAAAAACAAATTCACATTGGGAGAACAGTCATTAGTTCAAACATGCAGATGTTTTTTGACATATTGTAAAACAGCAAAAAGATCTGCCTATGTTTACAAAAACAATGAAAATATGCAGTGAATATTAAAGGTATGCTGGAAGACCAGTGCATTAAATACACAGGGAGTATTTGTAAAAGTATTTTTTTTTCAGTTACGTCAACATTACCATCAGACAAGTACAAGCAGTATTGCAGGTTTTCCTTCTGAAGGAGCAACAGCTGTATGAAGCTGCATGACTACACAAATCCGTCCATCTCTGTTTTATTACAGTTGACACTGTATAATAAAACATCTTCATGATCTTGCGCTCAGTGTCACTATACATGCTGTGTACAAAGCAGCTCTTCCTTCATTTTCATCTTGATAAAGCAGCAAAGTGGATAAAATATTTTAGAAAGCTTATTCATCACAAGATTTCAGTTATATTACAAAGAAGAATCAAATGTTTGGAACTAGGAGATCAAGAAGGTGGAACAAGAAAAATATTTAAGAAAAAAAAATAAAGAAAAGACTATCCAAACAGACCAGGAAAAAAATAAATATAAAAGAGGAAAAAGGGAGGCTAATCGAGGAAAGTTAGTATTTTGTGATATTTGACAAATTGATACATCATAATTGCACAGTTTAGGTGTTAGCTGTTAATTGTCCTCTCACAGACGTGCACACGTGTTGCACTGAAAGCCTACTGCCGAGTACTCCCAGTTCGTGAGCTAAAAGAAAGAGAAAAGATATCTTTAAAAACAACAACAACAAAAAACCCAGCATAAAACTGCATCATGGACTGCAACAAAAGCACAAACATGCACGTACCCAGGATAAGGAGGAGGTGGGGCGTCATGCGGCCCATTTCTCGCGATTGCCTGTTCATAGGAAGGAAGCCCGGGTGGGTCATCGGAGGGAGGCACAGGGTGCAGGGAGACCTCCTCTAGCCTTCGCATTATTAGAGAAGCATTACTCCTCCTCTGGCGCACCCTAATGGAACTGTGAGGAGCATAGTGGTCATTCACTTGTGACGTACTTCAAGCTCAAAGTGCAAGTATCAAAGGTGAAAGTCATCTTTGTTCTTGTTATATAACCTACAGTTGGTGTAGCAAAAAGGGGTAACAGAAGAGCAGCACTATTTAAAACTCAATGAGTGCAAAGAAAAATACACATCCAGAGTACTTTGGACTCTTTCATAATCATGGTAAACTGAATGGGTTATTTCATTTATTTTTGGGTTATGAAAAATATTACAAGTTATTTCTATTTATTCTGCTTTCATCAGATTTGGGAAATGGACACATAATTTATGCATTGTTTTACTTTTTAGAAACAATGACTAAAGAAGAAAATAATTGGCAGAATAATGCTCATAAACAGGTGAAAAAGACATACTGGGACAGTGTCACAAATTCTTCTCACTCACCTTTCATGGCTTAAGTTACCCTTCCATCTGCGCTGACACAAAAGCCATACAACGATGCCAAAGATAACAATGGCCACTCCACCAGCAATGAGTCCCACCAAAAGAGCTACCACATCAACACGTGAAGAGCGGCCACCCTTGTCTATGAATCATCACAAAGCACAGAGGAAGTGTCAAACTTGTTTCATAATGGCAGTGCAAGTTATTACCAAGTAGACAACCATCATTTCATTTACATCTGATATATCTGATAGGTGAATAATAAAGGGTAGGTGGCATAGTTAACGTACATCAATACAAAGCTTTTGAGCGATCACCGGTATCTTGTGATGAAGCATTTCTAATGAGGGGGATTGATCTTTTCCTTGCAACCATTATGACGACATGACGGGATCAATGAATGACTTGGTGAGTAGAAAAAAATATATACAACATTTGAGTTATATATACACAAATATATATAACTCAAATGTCATAACTTCTTTGAGCAACAATCAACTGTTAGCCCAGCACCTAATATAGGTACTTTTGGCTGGGTTGCTACAGTGGATGAAGCTGTGTGTTAGATTTGGAGCAGATCTCAGACTGGATCCCCTCCCTGACATAATCGTTCCAACTATTCCAGCTTCAAACTGACATAAGGATCATACTCGCATGTGACCTCCTGAGGGTGTTTTTGTACTGTATCCCCTCCCGACCTCAAACAGGGAATCTTTTCCATGTGAGGCCTAGCACTAATTTCTCACTCATCTGTAAACTGAATACAAAAATAGTCTAAATTACTAATTGGATGGAAAGAGAACTGATGAATTGGAATTCAGTTTGACTGATTTAACGTATATAATCTGTACTTTCACATTTACCATGCATTCATTGGTGTGTGGTGAAACAGGTTTTACACAAACAACAACAACTACAGTCAAGTCATAGTTTCATCAACAAACTTCCTGGATGACACATTTTATATAAACTTGAAGTATTTCTTATTCCCCCTCTTACCTGCAGTGTATTCCTTCCAAAATCTTTCCTGAAAAAACAAACCAACAAACAAAAAGATTAATCAACATGGCAATCCCTCTCAATTGTTAATTATTGATTCCACCCATCAGCATCACTTAACTGTATCTGGGATGTTTTCAAACACCTCCCTTGCTTCTTCGTAATTACAGACTTCTTCAATACACTCCCTTTCCAAGTTTCCAGGTACGAACATTTCAAAGTCAAACCGGTTAAACAGCAGGTGGCGACCCAGGAAAGAATTTGCGTGCCCCTCATCTACAAACACTGGGCGGATCCAAAGAGATTATTTCCAGGAAAGCTACAATATCGGGATGTATACAGGGTAACACGAACTTTTAAGAATCAAATTCTTAAAATAAAGTATAATAAAAATCTTACCTTGGTTTTGTGATTCTTCATTTTCGGAAGGTAACTGCCCCACAAAGGCCAGATCTCCACAGGTGAAAAATTGAAAAAGAACAAACAGATGAAGCAACATTGCCATGAGCGCACCTGCGCACTGACAATCGCGCGACATTAACTAAGAGTACAGAAGGCAGATGATAACCAACAGCGACCCTGCTTCTGGAAAATACTGTGTGCGCACTTTAACGACAAATCACAATATTTCCGTCCTCTACATTATGCTACATAAAGACGAACAGAGCTCAGCGTCAACAAAACGAAACCAGTCCAAAGGAACGTCAGGTGTTCCAGGCTCGGCGCGGATGAGATCAGTCAGGAAACGTTCGGTGATATTCACAAACACCGGCTGAGCTTGCCGAGTTCCTCCGGCGAAAGAAAAAATGACAGCATTATTTGTAGTAAAAATACGATCATTTGAAGGATGAATTCGTCTGAAAGCAGATTAAGAAAGTTCCGGTTAAAAAAGGACTTGTGTCAAAATAGATGTGTCGTCAGCTACTCTCGCACTGCCTGCGCTGGCGAGCTATCTCTCACGTTTACCTGGGCAGACTCGACCAATCAATCACCTACCTGAACTGTATGACAAATATGTACAACAGTGAACGCTAGGTGGCAGCTGAAGCCGGGAAAGTTAACTTTACACAGCAAAGTATTGAAAAAGTTTTATATGACTCAGATAGGCTGTTACTCCACCCAATGAACAATGAAAAATAGTTTTCGGGACTTTTTTTTTCTTCTCCTAAGCATCAACTGGCTGTTGATATGCGTTGCAAACAAACAAACAAACAAAAAAAAACATTATTTGATCGCTTAAAAAGAAAAAAAATGCGATTGTATCCAATTTCATTAAAATCATCCAAGTGGTAAGGCACCTCCGCCTTAAAAATACCAGTCATGGCTCTGCTGTTATATATCTTTACATGTGTCGTATGAGCAATAAACACACATAAATGCGTTTGTGCGGCACAATCTCATAAAGATAGCTATTAAACACATTTGTCATACTTCCTTCTCACTCACATCTTGGATTAAGGAGTTCTCTCACATAAACTCTGATTTACGGGGGTCATTTTACTTTGTGACCTTTAAAAGGGACAAACGTATAAACTTTGCCCAGACATCTGAACTGCTTGAGTCTCACATGTTTACAGTGCTGTATCTTCACGTTTAATGGTTAGGCACAAATTACTGCTGTAACACAATGCTATCTTTTTGGATCTGTGCATCAGATCTCTTTTAAAAGCACTAAACTCTGTCTCAAGAGATCTCTCAGTACTGGTGACTACACTACAACACTAAACACAGGGCTTGTGTGGGAAGTGTTGTGTAATGGAGTCTGGAGTCATTTTTACAAAGAAGAGGCATGCGGGTTACATCAAATTTTTGCCCTTTCGAGTGCAAATAATAGTTGCTATAGAAACCTTAGAGACAAAACAAATAGGACTACATGAAGCACCAACAAAGTAATGGGAGGAAGAAATTTTGTTTTGCTTCATTTTGTTTTTGGCTGGTAAAGCACATCCTATAATAGTGTTTATGCTTCACACTCTCCCATGTAAATATCTGTCTCAGAGCCTCTGGGCCTCTTACTCTGTGTTTATGTAAAGCAGAGATAGGATACAACAGAACATTATCTTGCAGCCTACTGGATGGTGCTAATTGAACAGCAGTGAGATCCTCTGTGCTGTACTAGGCTACATCTCTGGATACTGTCAGAGTCCCCAGAGGAATGTCAATCCAAAGAAAAGGTATGAAGGAAAATTAGATATTCCAGACTTTAGCTAATGTGTTATTTCAAAGAGCAAAGTCAAAAACAAGCCCTAAAGGACTTAAAAAGTCATCACTGCTTTTGTTACATGTTGAAGATCAGGGTCTGGCTGCTGGGCTGGCTTTGGCACTCAGCTTTAGGAACTCAAATCAACTGATTGTAGCACAGATGCTCAGGAAGAAAAAAAGATGTTTATTTGATTTTTTTTAATATGTTTTTTTCTTTCTATTTACCTGGCACACAGATAACTGAAGAACCATTTTTAACGACATAATTGTAACGCAATTACTAAATTTAGTAAAGTAATGCTTTGCATTACTGCGATGCTGGGAAATGTAATGTGATGTTACTGTAATACACGTTATAGCCCACACTGGTAGAGACTGAACTTGAACTTGACTTTTTTGTTTCTTTTACAGTTAGTAGTTCAGTGGGTCACATGGGGTTAGGGCCTTTCCAAAACAGCACAAGCTTGTTTTCTGTGGTGGAACTTCTAACATTGCTTAAAAATTGTGGCAAGCAGCCCACGAGCTTCTGAAACCACACAAACTAAATAAGTGGATTTTGTAAGGGGAAAGGAAACCACCGTGTATATTTTAAACAGTGCATTTTTTTTTAACAAATGTGTTTTTGTTTGTTTGTTTTATTTTATTTGAAACTGATTTCCAATAGCAATAATATACACGTGATGGAATAAAAAGAACAATGACTAAAGGGCTAAAAGATAAATGGACTCTTATAAAGTGCTTTTCTATTCTTCTGAGCACTCTAAACAACTTGCCTCACTCACACAAGCACTTGTTCTTTCCACTTGAAGTGCTTTCTATCCAACATTCACACACATTCATGCTGGATGACTGGAGAGCAACTTGGGGTTAGTATCTTGGCCAAAGATATTTGGTATGCAGACCGGAGAAACCAGTGATCGAACCACTAACCTTCTGAATCGTAGATATGAGAGTAAACCGATATCGTTCATATTTTTTGTCCACCTCTGATAACCTTCGCTGTAATGTGCAAAAGAGGCCGATTTAGCAGCTTAGCTCCCAAATGCAATATGAAGTAATTTGCTTTTCTTTACTGAAATATTAAAAACTGCAAGTGGTCATGCTGCTTGCATACCAACTATGGTAAATAGCACTTACATCTAAGAATCTCAAGACAAGTGTGAAACTGTTACTTAAATCCAGTGAGATAAATTAGATACAGGAAGGGGAAAGGACCACTACCCAGAACAATAGAAGTACCTGAGAAGTAACCGCTCACTGAAAATGGAGTATATGCTGAAAGAATGTAAGATATAAGAATTTGCACACATTCTGTTATTTTATCTGCTCTGTGCTCCACCTTGCGGGTGGCTATATTTCGGAGAAGGTGTTTTGTGATTTACGCCCTATGATAAGAACGGGGGATGCTGCTCCCTGTGGGCAGCTGGACAGAAGTGAGCAGTGAGCCATAGCAGACCTCTGGTATGACAGGAAAAAAAAACAGTGTACTATAGCAAGAAATGTATACATCTGTGCCCATTTAATCTTAGTAAAACATTTTCTTAGCAAGACTTAAAGAGCTAATTTTACAGAATTAGAGGCAGTCCAATACAAAAAGTAAACAGCTGTAGGTTTAACTGTCAAAGAAAAAGCACTGTAGATTAGGGGGTGGAGATTCCAGGGTGCAATGTCAGTACTCTGCACTTTGTCAGTTTGTGCTGATTAAACCATAGCCCCTCAGGGAGATAACAGACCCCTTTTACACCTAATGCCTGGGCAATATATCATTAGATTTCACACATCCCAATGCTCTGGAGTGGTGCCTGAAACAGATTATTGTGCTAAATGATGGCAGTTTACTTTATATCAATGGGCGAGGCCACAGTAATCTAACAGCAAAACTTATTTTTAAACTTCTCAGATGCTCTCACACAATGCATCATGCTGACCACAGCTGAACAGTATATCTACTAACCCAAAGGGCAGCTTCAGATTTGCACAGGCACTGAATCAACCAGTGCCGTAAGTGTTAATATTACAGTATTGTAGCTCTGACCTCAGCAGACGGGGTCATTCTAAGTTCACACTGCCATTGTCACTTCTCTTGTGTTCACACACAAGTGACCCTCCTCTTGAGAGCCATTTCTCACCCCAAGCCTCAGTTCATCTGGTTTACCGCCATGCTTACCTTTAACTAAAACCAGATGTTGAGACCCACTAGAGGATGAGCCCCAATTAAAGTCACTGTACAGCTTGGTTAGATAATGATATGGGGTAGTTGTTTAAAAAGATTCATTACTGCACATTTATTACCCATTAATGGCACTTTAATGTACATAAATTAAGTTTGGTTTGAGCATTAATAAAACAACAACAAAAAAAAGATTAAGACACGAAGAGCAACACAGTTGACTGTCGCTGTTCTTTTATTGGATGAATAAAAAACCGACCATTGCCGTCTGGGAATTTGGAAAGCACTAAGAACCAGTCTAAACAGTTGGGGTAAAGTGGGATTAAGCAGAAGGTGACAGGGCTTGCAGACTGGTCTTGACGGTTGCTAGATTGCCCTTCCAGGAGCTGAGGCTGTCGTACAGCTGCTGCCACTGCTGCTTGCCAAAGGTGCGGTGTGTGCTGTGGCTGAAGGGGTGGAGATAGAATTTTTTGTTTTAAAAATGACACAGGCCAAAGTCATACACAGAGCTCGATAAATGTGCTATGATAAGCTAATGACACTGCCATACAGACTTGTTTAAGACATGACTAAACACTCAAAAAGGAGGCAGGTTTGAATTTAAAAAACAAAAACAATTACATTTTCTGCAGCCTCCAGCATAACATAGATAAAAAAGCAACCCTAATCAAAGAAGATGAAAAAATAAAGCCTCACAAATGTGAGACCTTGAATATAAACCTGAAGTTTTGTAAATGAACAGAACTGCAGTTTTTTAAAGTTGTTTCACTTCTACTTTTGAAACCAGTGAGAAGACAACCAAGGTGATCAGAAAGTCTTGTCTTTAATAAAAAAAAAACAAAAAACAGAATAATATAACAACAGAATAATGACGCAATATGTTTAGAGAACAATGTATAATGACCACATACCTCACAACAACTTTTCGCTGTGTTTGGTCGATTTTGCAGTATACCATTTTGGTCCGAACAGCTAAAATGAAAAAGCAGGTAAGAGGTGATTAAAAGACAGCAAGAGTTCTGACATTACATCAACAGGTTTGTTGTCGAAAAAAATAAAATCAAGTGGTTGTTACAAAGAAAATGCTATTTAAGATTTCAAACCGACTTGATCCCAAATTGCTGTGACATAATACACCTGGAGGTAGGAATAACCTCACAAAAATGCAGCTGCAGTTGTATGGCAGGAAAAACCATTTGCTCTAAAGATTTAACACGTGACTGGTGGAAAACATAATAACCTTATAAAAGATTTAAATTTTATGTTTAAGTGGAAGGATTTTACATGGGGAAAGATTATTTTGTAACAAAGCAAAAACATGAACCTCATTTTTTCACCCAAATGAAATTATATTTTCAGTGACGGTTTTGATTGATAGATTGAAATCTGTCCAGTAGATTTATATAAAGCAGTGACGTAATGAGTACTGAAATTTTTTTTTGCTTATCTTATTTCTTTGCTGAATAATAAAATGCAAAATTGGGACTAAACCAGAAAAAAAATGCATTTTAATAGGCTACTCTGCTTACTGATGAACAAACAATGAACTGGTCTTGTATGATTCATTAGAATCGCTTCACATCATGTTCAATCACTTTCCTTTGGGAAAGAGAGGAACGTGGCAAGAATTGTTCATACCGTCAATGACAAAAGCCTCAACGTCATCGGCTCCAATCTGCAGTTCCTGCTGCATGGTGTCAAAGGAGATCTCCTTGAATTCCACCGCCATGCCCATGAATGTCAGCAGACGCATCTTGGCCATGTTTTGCTCATGAGACAGGCCTGGAAAGCAACGTGCAGGGATCATTAAGCACAAAACAGTCACAGTCAATTAGTCTTGACTCAGGGAGTTTCCCTGTGTTAATTGTTTCTAGATTTAGGAGACTGCAGTAAGGGAATCTACTCATTAACACAAACATCACTCCACAGGGTCTGTTTTGAGAGTCCATCCTACACAAGCTTTTAATTACACTTAAACCTTTAGTAGTGAGACGATAATAACGTGAACGCACTTTTCTGTAGTGCTGACACAGCACAAGATTGTGTGAGAAACACTAGCTCCTCAAAGCACAAACGATGCTCAGCTACATGTAAACTTTAAAAGAAAATCTCATCCGTGCATTTCTATTACATATAATTAATAATCTATACACTTTTTTTTTACCTTGTCTTCTGGTTTCTGTTTGCATTTCCATGTGTCATGTGTATAACAGCTCACATTATGGCTACTTACCAAGAGAATCAATGAAGTCTTTGTTATTCTGGTAAAATTTGACATATGCTGCCAATTTGGCGCTCACAAAGATGGTTAATAGCTGAAAAAGAAGAGGGAGAAGAGGGTCAAATGCCACTGTATGATGTACAATCAGCTTGATTGTTGTTTTGTTCACACAGGCTAAAAGTTGTTAGACTTATCTACGTCAGATTGCTGAAAACTGTAGACGCACCCTGAATAATTTTTTGTCATAGACTGAATGCACTCAAGTAGAAATGTTCTAGATTCCTCAAGTGAATCACTCAAACTTAATAACCAGTCTCATGTGTGACGTGGATTGTACTGTCATGACACAACATTATAAAAATAAATGCTTTATGTGCTTTGTGGAGTATGAAAGGCACTGAAAGGCAAATTGTGATGAGGGTTATTGGGGCAGATGTTTCCATTTATATACAAATATCCATCCATCCATCCATCCATATTCTTCTGCTTATCTGCAGCCGGGTCGTGGCGGAAGAAGCCTAATAAATAAATAATTATACATGCTCTATGCAATCTCTAGCACTTACGTCATGGATGAGTTCCCCCTCCAAGAAGCGAACAGGTTTCAGGGTGAGCAGGTGGTCAAACAGGAAAGTGTTGGGATCTTTGAGAGCACGGACGATACATCTAAGAGACGGCAGACAGATGCGTTAATGTACTGCTGAGGAGGACAATGCTGAAGTGTAATCTCAAGCGTTCAACAAGTTCTACAAGCTTACCTGTGGGCATCAACGCGTGCTTGTGAAGCATTGTCTTCTGTGTAACTTCCAAGTAGCTCAACCATCACTTTTGCTGCAGCTTCGCTATAAAATAAATAATTATATTGTTGAAAATGCTTCTACTGAGATATTCTATGCAGAACATTTTCATACACTCTTATGTCTAAATTTTATCTTGTCCTTTTTCTTTTCTCTTGAAGTAATCCGTACACAAAGAAACCCTATGTGGATTTACCTTTTCTTGCAGTCAACAAGTGCTTCGTATACCAGCCTCAAAAGTGTGTGCTTCTTCTCTGTGTTCAGGTTCCAGTCAACAATCCACTTGCGCACCTGATTATGGGCACAAATACATATGATACATTAATTACAAAGGGCAAAAAGAAAATGCAGAAATATTGGTTTACTAGCTCAGTAAACCAAGGCACTGCATTATAACACCAGCAGTGTTTTTGGCCAGTCATACGGATTAATCACCATGAACGTATATACCTGATCAAGTTCAGTGGGGATGAAGGATATGGCGTTACAGGTGGCGGCCACTTTGATGAGGCTGCAGAAGACTGTGTACCTCACGGGAGTGTTCTCATCCATGCCATGGAACAAGTTACTCAGCCTGTGACACCAGAAAGTAAAAGAGATTACATATTTGCAAATAAATAAGCAACCTCTTATTTTGAAAGTTTTCAGGGAAAGGACTCGATGGGACTAACAGCTGCATTCTGAGGGAGGGTCTCTCTCCTTCACGGAACTTCACAAGCTTCTCACATAGGCTTTCAATGAGAGCCTCCTGCTTGTCTGTCTCCAGGATCAACAGCAGAGACACGATGCTGTTCATCACGCTCTCAACATCTGTGGAGAGAGAGAGGGGGCCATGAGCATTAAGACACTGTTGCACAATTTTAGGGCATTAATTGTCAAACAAACATTTAACAAGACAGCAAATTTAACCAGACAAGTTAACTTAACCCTCTGCATCCCACAACAAACATGGACAGGACACACCTGGACGGGAGGTGTGTTTCCACTACTGTTTATGTACAAAAGTGTTTTTATAGACAAAGTATATGAAGTGGCTCTAATGTTGTCAGACTCTGACACTCAGCAAATGAACACTCATGCAATGTGAGAATGTAATCAAACTGTTTATCAGAGTGTGACTTTTAAGACACTCGAGCCTAAAATTATGTTGTAACCAGATGGTGTTGTTATACCCAGCTTGTTGTCCCCAAGATGGGATGGTCTGACAACAAGGAACTCTGATAATATCCTGAAAGAAATTACACGTTTTATGCATGTTCTTGTGCATTCGAGTCCTGCCTTCAGTTCAGGAGGTGAAGCCTGAGGTAAGGATGAAGAGGATGAACTAATCAAAAAGGAGCAGCAATTTTCTTCATCGCCTACCTTTATCATCGTCTCTAAGGCAGACATCGCACGCCTCGATGATCTGAGCCAGATCTACATGAAGACCGCCTTCAGCGTTCTCCTCTGAGATTTCAGCTCCTTTAGATTTAATATAGGCTCTCAGCTCTGAAGCCTGCAGTACAAAATACATTTATATTAAAAACAATACATAAAATACACAGTAAATACAGAGCATTTCAACATTTAAGAGAACGAAAAGTGGCAAATTACGTGCTCGCATCAGAGTGGACATTATATTTAAGAAAAAGGTATGGACGACTTTATTTATCTATACTCTTACATCTCTTTTTTTGTGGCTGACTAAAATATGGACTGTAGATATATAGTGGACAGAAACAAGCAACTGTTTGAGTGAAGGTATTATCCTTTCTATATCCAGTCTATTGAATCGTGTGTGTAGAATTTTTACGCCTTTGTTTGTTTAGATGTGCGGCAAAACAGCTAGCAACATTAGCTATTATTAAACCCCAAAAGAAACTTACGACACGCTAAACCCCAACCACGATGATCTTAAAAATATACCTATTAAATTACCTACAAGAAAATGTGGATGACAGGATATTTAACATATTTGCTTAAAATGTTTTACCACGCATATCCTAACAATAAGCGTGCAGATATCAGCTGCTACGACCGACAGTTAGCATTTTAGCTAGCGAGCATGCTAAGTTTTTTGATTGGGTATCATTTAGCGACTCATCCGCCACAATATAACGCTTATATCTACTCCACGAGTTATTGTAAACGTAGATTGTACCTGATCTTCTTCCGTTATGTCGATAAATGCTGGTACGCTCATTTTCTTGTGATTTTGTGAGCCTAGATGATGAAATCCACGCTCGCACCACTACAGAGCTCTGACCGGAAAAGAACAAGCGACAAAATTCTTCTTCCGGGTCATGTTTTGTTAAAGCCACAGTAGCCTTAACCGAAGGCTGTTGGTTGGCGCTTGTGTAATACCCGAAGTACGTCTGTCCTTATTGCTACTTTTAAATACGCCGAGGATTAATCTAATGGACACGAATTAGACTATAATCTGATTCCTGTCCATGATGGTTTATATATTGTGAAAACTGCTAAATTGTATTTGTCATGACTTCCTCTGACTTCCATTGCCTCTAATTTATGTATTCCTCTCCTTTCCTGGAGGATTATCCCTGGATGTCTTGGATGAGAGGTGAACCTGAACCCTGTGAAAGGTTATCTGATTTAGCTGTAGTCCATCTTTGCAGACCACCATGGAAGGCCTGGCCAAGAGCTCTCCAAAGTAGGAAACACCGCCAGTGTCAAAGGGCAGTGTTCTTCACCATACACCCGCTGACCTATGGGTGCACGTGTTGGGCCCCTATACCGTCCGGGATCCTGTGTATTGTTACAATGGCAGGTTACTTGGTGATTGAGGTGAAGAGGGTAAGTGCAGCAGGAGGTCACCCTGAAACTATGGAGTCGAGTTACTGACATCTAAGTACAGGGTGACGACACTGGAGTCTTATTAAACTCCAAGCTCCAACATTCACCTCATCTGCCATCAGGATCTGTGTATTTTTCACAAAATTGGAAACTATGGAAACCCATGACACTGCATCATCACTGGCTGGTAGTCAGTTATTTCTCATAGCACTTACAGAAAGGGAACTTAAATCTGTTGCATCGAGGATAAATAGCTCAAAATAGTGGACTGGGGGGAAATGGCTGAAGAAGCGTTTCATCATATTGCTCGTATGATGCGTCATCTTGTTGGGAAGGCAAGTGCCTGGTACGATATCCCAGCTTCAAGATCTCCCTGCCCTTGTGAGCTGTCATGGCAAAGAATTTATAGCCATTTCTCTACAAGTGTGCTTGTGTAACACCGAGGCTTTCATTATCTGATTAACAGCTGTTGTCAAGTGCCTGGTGTATTTCAAGTCCAGAATAAGAGTTTTGTGTGCTTTGAAGCTCCAGGTGCATGTGAGACATTGTTTTTGTCTTCTTTAAAAGGTATTTAAAGTGTCATGGAATGTTATGATGCTTAATAGTCTTTATCATATTTGTCAAACAGTGCTCTGAAAATAGCACTGAAATTGGAGCGCAATAAACCTTTTAACTCAGAGGAGCCCGTACCTGGTACATGTATTAAACTGGGATTTAGTCTGTCTTATATCATTAAAAATCTAAACTGGCATAGATGACTTTAGAGGAAAGAAAATAGGCTAGCAGCAGATTTCACCCTTTTTTCAGGTACTGACACTGATGTGTCTTAGTGTGTATTTTTTCCTCTCTTTTATTCATTTGTTTGTTTTTGTTGGCAGAATTTGTGAAAGGCTAGTTGTAATTCTGCTTTTGTCAAGCATTGTTCCCGTATAAGGTTGTGAAATAATGGTAGACATTGCCAAAGATTTTTCATTAAAATCTTCTCTTCTCTTGTGTTATGGTAAATTCCAATTCTCCTTTGTGTGTACGTGTGTGTGTCTGTGTTACAGTAGGTTGTTATTTTTCTCGGGGGAACAGAAAGTGATAGTTTTCATGTGTTTATCTTGTAACTATTACTTCTTTCTTTTTTTTAAAGACTGCATTGTAGCTATAGAAAAACTTCAAAAATGACTAAAATGCAAATAAGAACTTTAGGTGTTGGTTCATGCTCCATCTTTAATATTCCTCAACCCACAGTATATGTCTGCTAAAGCTAATTGGAAACAATATTTATTGTTAAATGTCTGCACTGACTTCATCCCTATTTGCTTGAAGGAAAATTGCACACGCTTTCATGCTAAACTGCTGGCGAATTGCCTGCTCAGCCTCCTCAAAGATAAATGACTGTGTCATAATAGCTGGTTGAGCCCAGGTGTCTGTTTTCTCCCTGTCGGCCAGCCAAGTGATGAGTATCCATGTAAACCAGTCTCATGGTTGTCATCCAACATGGCTGCCTACCTTCCACCCACTAATTGTCTGGTTCCCACAGTTCTGCCTGCTTTCACAGTCTCCAAAAGATCCCCTTGCTCAGACTCATCTATCAGCCAGTGACCTTGTCAGAGAGCGTCGCATGAGTAACTTCCCTATTTCTCTAGGTGGAGCAAATTGCTTGTTAATTACTTATAAGCTGACCCATCCTCCCTTAAAAAAGGTAAAAACACATACAGTTAACAAATAAAACATTAAAGTCAAAGTCTTAAGTATGAATAAGTCTAAGGCCAAAGTGTTGCATGGCATATAAAATCCTATGGGGCCAATCTGATGGGCTTTTGTTGTTCATAAATGCAGGCAAGAAATGTATAATAAATCACTTTGATGATGACCTCTGGGTTTTTATTTATTTATTTCACAATAACCAGTTTACTAGCACAGAAACTAGTAAACTGGTTATTTTATTTTATTTACCTTTTCTGCTCCGTACTGAAGTTATTTTGGTTTGAAAGTTGTCTTTAATCCTCTTTAAATAGTTTTTTAAAAAGTCCTGAGGCTAAAAAAGTGCTGATTAGGTTAAATTCAACATAATTGTAAGGGCAACTGGTAATTGTGGTTAAGTCTACAGGAAATGGATATACAATAGGCCTGTGTAATGTCCTTTGCAGTTTTGTGTGTTTCATTTTCACGCTCTGAATACATGTTTGATGAGCAGTCTCATCAAGCTGAATGCCTGTTTATTCTTGTGATCACTTATCTCCTCTTCAAGCAGATAATCAATCATGCACTGCAGCTAATGTCACACCTTTGCACTTGTGAAAATTTTTTTTTAGTCCACATAGAATTTCTGGTGATCGGCTGTGTTGTGTACACCTTCTAGATGGGTGAAAAAAAGTCTTTAGATCACCAGAAAAAAAAAATCAAATACCATTGTTATCTTACCGCTGTTATCTCACATAATGCTCCGCTTTATATCACACTGAGGATCACAGCAATCAATCAGTGTGAGTTTGCATTTGTGGTTTTGAGTTATCTGAAGTTGCTAATCCCTCAATGTGGAATTTGTGTGCTCTGTTTCAACCTAATGGCATCAGCAGGGAATAAAAGCTGCTGTTTTACAGGAACTCTAGCGTTCCTGTCTAGATAGATTGAGTCACTACACTAGAACTGTGGCTCTGTCGATGATGGAATGGCCTCTTGTCATCAGAGAGTGTTTATATTACACACTCTCACAGGCTAGTAGGGGCAATAAGAGTTTAAAAGTCACAGACACAGTCAAAAAAAAAATCTAATGTGTTTCCACCAGGGATACATTGTGCAATGTCTGGCGCGAAGCTATAGATGCCAGAGCTCAGAAATACTAATTAGAGGCATATTCAACTACGTGACCCTGTAACTGCAAGATTCTGTTTAGACTGTTTCATCAGTGCTGATAAATGCAATGGTGAAGACAGAGAACAGACAACTGTTAAAACTTTCTCAGTAATGAATGTAACTGACAAAAAAAAGCAGAATTGTGTTTTTTTCTTTTTCCAGAAATTATTTAGGGTTTTCAGTTCAATTCAATTCAGCTTTATTTAGATCTTACCAAATCATAACAACAGAGTCGGGGCAAGGTGCTTTATACTGTACGGGAAAGATCCTACAGTATTCTGGGGTGGCTGTAGCTCAGGTGTCAGAGCAGGTCAGCCCCTAATCAGAAGGTCGGTGGTTCGATCCCAGGCTGCCTCCTGGCTGCATGCCAAATATCCTTGGGCAAGATACTAACCCCATGTTTGCCTACTGGTGGTGGTCAGAGGGCCTGGTGGCGCCTGTGTCCGGCAGCCTCGCCTCTGTCAGTGCGCCCCAGGGCAGCTGTGGCTACAATGTAGCTTGCCATCGCCAGTGTGTGAATGTGTGTGTGAATGGGTGAATGACTGAATGTAGTGTAAAGCGCTTTGGGTTCCTATGGACTAGAAAAGCGCTATACAAATGCAGGCCATTCTGGATAAAACCACAACCATCAATCAGCCCCCCTGTGAGAAGCACTTTGTGACAGTGGGAAAGAAAAAATCTCTTTTAAGAGGAAGGAACATCTAGCAAACTGGTTGGGTAGAAGGTGGGGGAGGGGCTGAAAGAGAAAAGAAAAGAGGACAGGGAGACAGGACAATACACGGAGTAATGAAGTAAGAAGACAAGTGAATGGCATCCGGCAGTGCTATACAAAGACTTGGGAATGGAAAAATTGAGTGGTGAAGATGTGTTGTTTACGTCACAGTGTATCACAGTGTTGAAACAAACAAACTTAGGTTGTTGTTGTTTTCTTTTAACAGACTTATTTTCCAGGCCAAACAAAGATCGTGTCATGAACTAGCTGTGTGCAGGCAGATGAGGACCCAAATGCAAAACTCACGGAGACAAAGGCTGAACTCAAAATCTCTGCTTTATTGCAGGCTTCACAAAGAAACAGAACTAAACTGGGAATGCTAAATCGAGGGAACACAGAGAAGGGAACACAGGGAAGGGAAGAGACGTTGACGACGCGACACTGAACTGAAGGAGATGTGGACATAAATGCACAGAGGGTTAACGAGGGAAGTGGGAGCACACGGGGAACACAGGTGACACTGATAACCATAACAAGACACGGCAGGAGCAAACACAACACTGACGGGAGACCATCAAAGTAAAACAGGAAGCACACAGAGGCAGACCAGGGGGAGAGAGAGAGCACGGGGAGAGCACGGGGAGAGCACAGACATAACGGGCTGGGGAAGACAAGGAATAAAACACAAGGAGGGGAAACGAGGCCTCACAGATACACAGAGGGGGCACACAGGGGGTAAAGTCACGAGGGGAAATCAAATAAGCAACATCTTAACAGAACAACCTAGGAACCATGGCATAAATAAAGAACAAAATACAAAAACAAAAAGCTTTATTATGTGTTTGTATCAGGACTGAGAAAATTGCAGCAAATCAGTATTTCCTTACAACCATGTGTCAGAGTTCATGGTCTCATTTTGTGCTGATTGCAGTAACTTGTATATTTTCCCATCACTGTTCGCATATCTCATAGTTATCCTGTAAACATTTCCTCACCTACCTTCAGAATGAGCCTCGAGGGTATGACAACAGTCTCTAACCGCTACAGATATCTTAAAATGTTTTCTGATGACTGTGTAAGCCTCAGCCACAGCTGCTAGGGTGCGACCGCGTGGAAGAGGTTGTGAATTACTGTAAAGAACCGATAAAGACTGACCTTGATCTTGACACACACCCATCTGCTAGGATGAGACATCACTGAGGAAAACTCACTAGTGCGGCACTGACATATGAAATGAGTGTAAAATAATAATTTACACTTTCCTCAGAATTAAAAGTTGGTTTCTTAACTTCTATAAATAATAATAATAATAATAATTATTATTATTCTCATTTCAGATTGCGGGTTAATGATGATGATGATGCGTCATATGCTTATGCTTGTACTTATACATTCCCATAAAGTGACACAAACCACTCTTAACAGAATTTTAACCTTCTGAGTCACAGATATGTCCCAGAGTGAGATGTAGGTCATGTAGTCATCTTATGGCCAGACGTTTTAATCAATGCTTTATACAAGGTCAGGATCATTATCTTTGGTGGCTTGCACAAGGCTCATTTACCTTTTTGAAAGTAGAGATTACAAATACAAACATGTGAATAAAGTGCCTTTATTTATAGTTGTTCTTTAACAGATCACCAAGAGTAGCAACAAAACAATTCAAACTCTTCTTGTCGTTGGATATCATTAAAAATGTTTTTTTTTCTTTCTGTGCCTTAATGCTTCATTGTCCCACAACTCGTAAAGAAAATGCAGACTAAGATGTTGTAATGAACAAGAGTGCTGACATTTGTTGCTGTTCATTAATCACACGCATACCACCCTGTTTCTTGTTGGTGGATGACGTGTTATTATGCTGCTGAAAATAGCTACAAGCTAAAAACTGCAGTGCTCAATTTGCTTATTGTTTCATTTCGTTTTACAATTAATTCATGTATTTGTGTCTTTACTAGTGGAGTCGTGTAATGAGAAAAAAACTAGTGTTAATGATCTGTGTAATTTATTGACTTTATTGAGATTAATAAAGCTTTCAGAAATGCATTTTAAAGACATTCTTTTTTTGAAAGCATTTATCTTGGTTGAGTTTTGTTAGATATACTTGTTAAGCTGCTTATTAATGCAAATATCTAATGAGCCAACCACATGGCAGCAACTCAATCATTTAAGCATGTGCCGTGGTCAAGATGACCTGTTAAAGTTCAAACTGGGCATCAGAATGAGGAAAAAAGTCATTTAAATGTGGTGCTGTTGTTGCTGACAGATGTGCTGGTCTGAGTACCTGAGAAACTGCTGATCTACTGGAATTTTCTGCACACCAATGTCCAGGGTTTAAAGAGAATGTTCCAAAAAAGAGAAAATATCCATTTAGCAATACTTCTCCGGCAAACATACCATGCTGATGAGCGAGAGGTCAGAGAAGTATGGCCAGACTGCTTCGAGCTGATAGATAAGCAACGGTGACTCAAATAACCACTTGTTACAACCAAGATAGGAAGAAAAGACGGGCTACAGCAGCAGAAAACAACATCGGCTGCTACTCCTGTTAGCTAAGAACGCTAAACTCACACTAAACTGAGGTTGCATTTCAAGCAGATTCACCAAAACTGGACAACAGAGGTTTGTAAAAACGTTGCCTTGTCTACAAAATTTGTGCTCTTACATTCTGATGGTAGGGTCAGAATTTGGCGTGGGCAACATGAAAGTATGGCTGCATCCTGTTTTGTATCTGCAATTAAGGCTATTGTAGGTGGTGTTTTCTTGAGACATTTCAGGCCACTTAGTACCAACCTAGCATCATTTAAACATCTGAGTATTGTTGCTGCCCATGCCTATCCCTTTATCCCTGACAGTGTACAGTGAATCATACAATGCTCTCATAAAGCTCAGATCATCTGAAACTGGTTTCTTGAGTTTGAAAATGAGTTCACTGTACTCAAATGACTTCCACAGTCACCAGATCTGAGTCTAATAAAGCACCTTTGGGATGTGGTGGAATGAGAGATTTGCATCGTGGATGTGCAGCTGACAAATCTGCAGCAACTGTCATGTGAATATGGACCAAGATTGCTGAAGAATGTTTCCAACACTTTGTTGAATCCATGCCACGAAGAATTTAGGCAGTTCTGGTGGAAAAAGGGGGGCTGAGCCCCTATTGTAACTATCAAGGTGTACCTAAAAAAGTGGGAAGTGAGTGGATTTCCTTTTTGCATTTCACAGAGGCTCACCTACTGAAGCTTTTCAAATGAATAAAAATGGCCAATAAGAAGAAACCAGTGGGTGTTTAAAACATCACTGGACAAGTGTTGAGGCTGACACGTGACCTGTAGAACTGCACATTCTCCCGCAGACCTTTCTTCTCTGTTTCTTATCTCCAGTCTGATATACCACGCTTTGAAGAGTGCTTGGAGTTGATATGGGCTAATTAAAACAAGTGTACAAGCTTTATAAAACATAGCTTGGTGTTCTCTTTAAGAAGAAAAAAGTAATTTGAGGTAAGGAACAAACAGTTCCATGTGTACCCTTCCTGTTTAACAGAAACCAGCATATTTAGAAATAAGCAGGGATTTGGGTTTTTCTGTGCCACTCTCAGCACATCAAACTAACACCTGCTGCTCTTTGGCATTTCTCTGCTGCTGTTAAATGCTATAACAAAGCTACTGCACTGCTGATTACTAATATTTCAAAAATGTTAATAAATCATTTTAAATCAGCAGTGCTCTTGTTTTGAAAAAACAGAAACTGCCTTGTAACCTATGATCAGATCCAATAGCTTGAACGCAGATGTTTATTTAAATGGAAAAAGTAATTTATTTTGCATCTGTCCTGCCAGGTCAAATATCTCTGTAGTTTATCATGCATCTCTCTGGCTTCTCAAATTCCCCCTTAGTCATCATGCTGTAGAAAGTTCCAGTCTTGTGTATTTCTTGTTAGGGGTCAGAGGCAGTATTGACCATTTCCTTTCTACTGCACAGTAATGTTGTTTTAAACCCTGAGTTAACCATAGATCGATCTGAAGAATGGGTGTATTTGGGGACTGCCATTCGTCATAAGGCTTGAAAGGGTTGTTTTCTCCCGACCCTGTCACCTTTGATGAATTCCCATTAAAGGCTCCACTCTGGAAGGCACAGCCAGCATTTGCCTTGGCTCAGACACACTGCATTTCCTCCTCTTTCTCTTTCTAAGTTTGACAAGATACTTTTAATTGTTCCACAACCTTTTGTCCATAAAGGACATCATTTTAGTTTCTGTTTGTTTGTGATGGGCGGACCACACAAGGTTTTTAAAAACTGCATTGGGAGAAATAAATTTTCTTCGCTTCTATTTTCAAATCTGCGATGTGGACATCCTCTAAATGTCAGCGTGTTCCTCAGGGATGTGGGGCTGCCTTTGCACTTGTTTATTTCCAAGAATAGAGCAAGTAGGAAAACTCTTAATCTTCTCCATGTCCGCAAACCACCCAGATGAATCTGTGCTTTAAATTTTAAGGGCATTGTAAGGTTATGACCACTGTAATGGATTTCATCAGATACGGTCAATAAATTCCTGGAATATTTCAGAAAGCAGCAATTCAAAGTACTTACCATGAGTACTGAAAGACGCATCACTGTAATTTTGCAACAATGACTGACAATTGTCTCTGTAACGCTACTTCAGCAGTTTGTCGGGTTATTTCATCACTCAAAGCAGCTTGTCACCTCTTTCCTTCACTGTTTCCTTCTCTTTCTGTTTCCCATTTCAAAAGTAACTAACCCACCACTTATTTTTAAGTTGATTCTGGGGTCAATAACATTTCTTGAATTACATTGGAGAAAGTGATGAAAGAAACTGGTTAACACTCTTACCATGTCTCACACTAATTCACCGATGGACAATTTATCCACAGTATTGTGGTCTGAATCGTAAAGTTATCCAATTTGGCATCGGTTCAGAGTTAAAGTAATTGGAAGTGACAGACTACTTAAGACTTTTTGCTCTCATTCATGTCCCCAGGAGGAAAAGAACAAACATTATACACAGAGTATGAGCATATTACCGACACACTCTGGGCTACAAGAGAAATAGTACATTTTGTGTTTTAGATCCCAGTTTTCTCAGTCGATAGGCATGGTGAGGACAGACAGTTTTTGCACATAATCCATGTTTCAAGATTTCTAACATGAACCTCATTAATCCAATACCAAATCACATTTTTTATACATTTTAAACAAATGCTAAAAATGATACAAGCACTTTTTTTTTAGCTTGATGATTACCATGGTCTTATCTCGGGCCAGCTATGATTGATTGTTTCACTGCACTGCTTATAGCACATATTGTGATTCTTTTAAGCTTTTAAAGAAAAGAAGGAGGAACCCGAGTGCTGATCGCACAAATACTGTAATGTTAAAAGATCCAAAGCAGCTGTTTTGGTTTATATAGGCATATTGAAGCTACTGCATTCCTGTGCAGTTCCTCTGAGTTAAGCTAGAGTTAAGGTCAAAACCCAATCTTTAACATGCTCACACACACACACACACACACACACACACACACACACACACACACACACACACACACACACACACACACACACACACACACACACACACACACACCCTCTCTTCTAATAAATAATTATCCCTCAGTGTGATGTGGCTTTGGTCCAAGGCCCTGGAGTTTATGTGAGCTGCTTTTAGTAAAAAACAGTACCATATCCAAAATGGAAACATTCCGGCCACATTTTATGCATTTTTGTTTTTACCATTTTTACATTTTGAGCAATTACTGTTTCACCTGTAATTTTTATTCAGTCTAGTGCAGTGTTTTTGCAAGCAGCTGTCTTGCTGCTCGCTAAACTGTTGCTTCATCCAGTAAGTATACATTTTGAAAGTGTATATTTCTGAAAACAAATGAGTCAGAGTCATAGGAGTCCAGAACGATAAGCATTTGTAAGAACAGCTCAGGTCACTAGTGCACTGACTAACATTTTCATTTTGCTGTTTTTGAACACATGTTTGAAAACATTTTTTATTTTCAAATTGTAGTTGCTCAGGTTTCTAGTTTGTTCTGCATCCTGAACACTGGACATGTAACACTGACTCCCTCTTTCATGCACATGTACGTGCAATCGATGAGAAACGCTTAAACTTGAACAAAGAAGGAAGAACAACACCCTCTAATCTAAATGTGACATTAGTTAGAATCTACTCAGAAATGCAGTCTGTAAAAACAATAAAAAGATTTGCAGTCTCAGCTGGCTGGGGAAAAGCAAGGGAGTCATCCTCTTCTCATCCTCTCTTGCTCCTCCCCTTCTTCACTGAGTTATTCAGTATTTGAGCCTTCAAGAGAATAAGGAAAGCCAGACATTATAGAGACAGAGGGACAAGGAACTGTTTATCTCACAGGCTCCCACTTCAAATCCACGGCAGGTACCCAGGGAGCCTGAAATTTGGCATCCAGATTTTGTTCAACAGTCAGTTATTTTCATTATTCACTTTCTCACAAAAGATTGGAAACATGGCTCCTCTAGCGCATTGTGACCACTGATGTCTGTTTCTGCAGAAGTATTTCCTCCATGCTTCTTGTTTCTTCAGATATTGTTTTTGTTATGCGCTTAAGAGTTCATTAATGTTACTGTGATTTCTTAGTTGTACCTTCTTTTGGAATACGATCACTACTTTTTTGGACTGGATTTTCTTGAATCTCCTTCGCTAATGTTGACCGAACCGTGTGGAACCATGTCACTGGGCTCAGATGTTCGCGATCTGACCCTTTTACAACCTGCGCCTCCTGTGCCATCCTTACCAGGAGCTGGTGGCGGCTGTGGGATGTCTGTTGGCGGGGGCCCGTGGACCCAGATGCTGGACCTCCACCCTGGCTCTCCATACAGCTCCCTGCCCTCCCACCATTCCCTCATCAAGCAGGAGCCTGGCTGGGGCACCGCTGATCCGATAGAGGACCCTCACTGTGGACTTGGGGCCTTCACAGTGCATTTCACTGGCCAATTTACAGGCTCGGGCCCCTGTCGGACCGGGGCCTTTGGAGAACCACCTTCAAACCAGCCAAGAATGTTTCCCAATGGAACCTACCTGCCCAGCTGTGTGGACAGCCCTCCTACACCTAGGAATCAGGGTAAGCATTCTTACTGCTAATCCCTTCTGTGATACCATCAGTCAATAAAATGTTTTTTTAGAGACAGCATCATTCTATACTGCCATTAAATGTGCTCTTGATGTTTAAGAGTGTTGTCAGTAATGTTGTGTCTGAGCAGCATGTCATGTTCTTTACTAGGTCATTTCAAATCACAACAAATCCTTTGGCATCATCATTATTATTACCTCTCAGTTTTGGGTTTAATTAACACAGTATTGCATGTATACATAAAAAGTGTAAGTATAAAAAATAAAAATTGAGTCCTTTGACTTCAGCTGCTGTTTGAGCAACTTTTTATACAAAACAGAAGATTAGTTTGGTTCTTATCTGGAATCATAATTAAAAATGAAACTACATAAATTTTGTTTCAATGTTTCTGTACAGGAGATAAGACACATCTGCCACTGTCATAAACAATTCTTGCATTTGCTATCTGCTGGGGTACATTTAACCTACATGTTTGCCTGCTGCTTTCAGAGGAAGTGTGCATGTGAGACTTCTTTGCCCAGCGCAAAGTAGTTTTTGATGAAGTGATAAAACAGAGTGGTTTTCTGCAAGTGGCATGAATCAGGGAGTTTGTGAGTCATTTTTCTTAGAAATTTACTGACATCCCTTTTGGGCCTGACGCTGGGTATCACAAACTGTCCATACTGCGTTTGTAAAATAGACATCACATTCACTTTCCTTGTGATTGTACAATTCTTGTGTGCTACAGCAGAATACATCAAAATAGTTTTCGTTACATGTTTCTTTCCCCGTCAAATAACTAAAATGATACTCTTTAAAATTTTCTCTCCCCTTCTATTTTTTTTTTTTTTTACAAAGCATATGCTACAGTAGCTCACATCAGTCCATCTGTGGTGTGTCTGCCAAATTTCTTTTTCCACCTGCCATAAATAATGCAACCACAAAGCCAAAGATAGATGGGGGGAAAAAGAATATGTTACAAGGAAAGAGGATTTAGTAGTGCGATGAATGTCTCCCTGCGGTAAGCCTGCCAGGGACTAAGAGCTACTATCAAGGGGATATAGATAACTGACCAGATACTGAAGACTTTGCAAGCTTCAGAATGTTGCAGTGATGTTTGAGATGATGATCTAATGACTCGAGCAGGCAAATAGGCTCATTTTATTTCCATCACCTCTCTTTTTTGTTGTTTTTGTTTTTTCTCTCAGGTTACGGAGCAGTCGGTTTAGACAGCAATCCCAGTTACGGTCACACGCCGTCTCACCACACTCCTCAGCTCTCCAGCCTGTCATTCAAACATGAGGAGACACTGTCACCGCCAAACAGCATAGGTAACTCTTTACGCCCCGGCGCCTTTTCATTTGATCTGCAGACTGGAAGGCTGTCGTGTCACAGCAAGGTTATATAAGTAACCCATCATTTTTCATATCACAACAGAACCGCTATTATCCATTTCCCTTCATCTCTCCCCATCTCTGTCTGCACATATATTCATATACGCAGACATACATAAACACACTCTCCCTCTTGCTCTTCAAGCATACAAAAGGTTAATGATTCTGGAAATTATAACTTGAGGAAATGGCTTTATGCGACTCTGTTGGAATGTCAAAAACTGTCTAGGGACCAATATACTATGTGAACCTGAAAAGGACCAGTGGTTCTCAACGACCTGTTCTCCATTCTGTTTTTTTTTCTCTCTTGCCGTTCATGTGTCTTTGAAATGAACTCATATTTGTTTTACAAATAAATTTAGTGTGTCTGGAAAAATGATTCAATATAATATCAATGGTTTAGAAGCATTTATATCGCAAGTGGAACAGTGATGTATTGTATGTAATATATAGTTTTAACCAAAAACCACTAAAATTAACAATGTGTTCAGTGTTTTCTGTTTTTTTCTATGTATTTCACAGTTTCATGATCTTTTCTAGACTCCCAGCTTTTCATTTAAAAAAAGCATATTATTTTAAAATCTGAAAATGAAATTGTTGTAAACACTGCATCCATATTTTAAACCAGCCTTTGTATTTTTTTCATTTGATTTAGTTGACCAGCAATTTCCAGCGCCTAATCCTATGTTCAGCTGCCATAATCCTTCAGACTCTTGTCCGAGCAGCCAAGCGCTGCTGCTGCGAAATTACAACAGGTACAATAATTTATCCCTGTATGAGTTTGTTTTTGCTTTATTTCCCCTTTTTTCTGGTCCTCAGTCATCAGTTCATGTCAGATTCTTTCCACTGACACCATATGCAGCTTGCTCACTTGCTGGTAATTTTTAGAAGTGTGAACTCTCCCTGATCCCACATTAAGCCCCGTGTTTGCCTCTACAGCGTCTGGGTTGTGAATCCTAATTTGTTCTGAGGTTAAGTGCTGCCCACTGGTGCTCAGCAGGCCAAAACAAACACTTAAGTGATCTACTGCTGATGTGTCTCAGTCCACCCTCAGGAAAAATGAGGAGAAAAGTAAAAAGGAGAAATGTTAAGTGAAAGTGAGAGTTGCAGAGAAGCTGCCACTGAAAATCTGCTTATTTGAATCTGTAGATGTGTTTCTCACTTGTTTTCCTTTGGATGGAAAACATCTCAAAGGGTAAATTAGGATGAAATTCTTCAAATGCCGCCCCGCGATGTTGTTGAAGAAAAGGAACATGTACAACTCAAATACTAGGACGGCAGCTGATAAGAACGGGGAAGACTGCACTGTTGTTAGAGCTATTGCATGAACTGGAAACCCTCAAACAAACACGCACACGAGTGCACGCGCTCATACACATGGTGTACATATGTCAGATATCAGTGAGTCTTTGCACAGTTTTACTTAGTTCAGAACTGATTAGTGAGCCATCGCAATCCTTCCCTCAAGGACTTCTGAAGGAATGTGGTCCAGAATTCCCCTGAAAGTCTTTCCCGCCATTAATGATACCGAGGACAGAGTGATGTCATCCACGGGTCCAGGGTGTACTAGGCACAGAGGCTCTCACCCCCACAATGAGTGCACAATCCCATCTTCAAGTGTGCGAGTTTGTGTGCTGTGTTTGTGTGTGTCTGTGTGAAGTAGTGTGATCTGCCAAGGTAAAGAATGGCTCAGTGCCTGTGTCTTTTAATGAGGCCAGTGAGGAGTGTGGTGGGTGGACAGCATGTGTTAATAAGTGAACCATTTGGACTTCCCCTGAATGAAACATCTTCATTTTATGTACAAGGGAAGAAAACTGTCAGGAGGAATTAAGAGTAAATCTTGTCTGTGATTATTAATTTCAAGGTTATTTCCAAAAAGTAACCAAATAATAAATTTAAAAAAAACCTGAACATAGCCTATAAATTACTTTCCCCGCTTTCCTAACTCTGCTGTAAGTGCAGTGTTAACCCTGTTAATGCCGTATGCTGTATGTTTTACTCAGTGATAACCTGTACCAAATGGCATCTCAGCTGGAGTGTGTAACATGGAACCAAATGAACTCCTTGGCATCATCTATGAAGAGGTGAGACTTTGTCGCTTTTTATTTTCAACACCATATTGTGCAGCTTTTAGTCTTCACTGGTGCTTTGTTTATGTGCAGTCTTTCACTTCTAATGCATGTTCTAAATGCTGAGTTGAGTATTTGAAGGTTTTCTGGTTTAGGCTACTATAAAGTCATTCAAACTTTTAAAAAGGAAGAAAAAAGAAGGAAACAGAAAGAAGGGGCCATTTGTGCTAAAGAATGTGAGACGAAGCTTTCCTTGCTCAAAAAATTAAAAAAAAGTCTCAGATGAAGTTTATGTAGGATCCCGTCACCTAAATTTACAAGCTGAGTGAGAAAATATATCTTCAGGGCCCTGGATATATTGTTAGAGGCAGGCATGTTTAAGGGTTGTTTGGAAGAGAAGAGGAGAAAGGCTTTTGTTCAAGTTGGAAATCACTCAGGAAACATGGCATTTATGTCCTAAATACTCCACTGTTATAATTAACTTGTAACTTTGTTCCTGCCTACCAGCGGCCATCCAACCAGCTATGACAGTGACCCCATAGCCCCACCTCCACCCATGCTTGTCAGCACCCAGTACCACATACACACCCACGGTGTCTTCAGAGGACTTCAGGTTAGTCAGGTTTGGTCACACATATGAACAAAGACAGAAAGTGAACTTCCTCAGTGTAAATCCTTCTCCTTTCTTCTTAAAGGATGTCAGACGGGTATCTGGTATCACTTCCCCTGCTGCGAAGACTTCAGAGGCCAGTGAGAAGAGACCGTTTGTGTGCGCTTATCCCGGCTGCAGCAAGAGATACTTCAAACTGTCCCATCTGCAGATGCATGGCCGCAAACACACAGGTGGAGGCTGTTTAGAACATTTGTACTCATTTGTCCTGCCCACTTTGAAATGTGACGACTTTAGGCTTCGATGATGACGGCTGGTTTGTATTGCAGGAGAGAAACCATACCAGTGTGATTTCACAGACTGTGGACGCAGATTCTCTCGCTCGGACCAGTTAAAGAGACACCAGCGCAGACACACAGGTAGAGTGGTGTTAAGCTAGTATATCTAATCCCTCATTCCACTATAGATAGGTACATCAGGTTTCCTTTTTGGACAATACATTTAAAAAGTAATTACTTAAAGGATTTTGAATTTCCTGGTAGTGTGGAGGAGGCAGTTTTGAATGAATAATGAATATTTTTTGAAGCGAGAAATGAGTCATTGTAATTAGTGTTTCATTATTTATAAAATCCTGGCTGCTGCCTTAATTCGCCTTTTAACTCTTTTTTCTTAAACCTTCTTACTGCTTTCTAAAAATATAGCGGCCATCATTATTGCTTCAAGACCCCGTAATGCATGAAACTATATCATTCAATCCAGGAACACAACAAAATAAATATTTAGAAATTAATTCACTACGAGAAACAAATAATTTTTCTATGTATTGTGATTTTGTATTTATTTAATTGATCATACTGAATGCTGCATAACCAGAGTGATCAATTATAATCCATGAATGCTAGAATTCCCATATCTAGAATGAATCTAGAGTAAATTTGATCACATTTTCTTAATAGCAATTTTTAACCACTTAATCTTACACTTAACTTCTGACCCTCTTCTTACCGTTTCCACACTCATTCATGTTTCTGACGGTGCAACAACAACCGTCATCTCTGCGTAGGAGTGAAGCCCTTTCAGTGTGAGACGTGTCAGAGAAAGTTTTCACGGTCAGATCATCTTAAGACACACACTCGGACTCATACAGGTAAAACAAGTGCGTATACCTTTATTTTCTACTTCTCCATTCGAATTGATTTACACACAATAAGTGCCTTCACTGAATTCACTCTAAAGCAATGCTTTCTCCTGTTTTTCCCCTTTTTTTTTTTGCGTGTCCCCTCCTTGTCAGGTGAGAAGCCCTTTACATGCCGCTGGTCCAACTGTCAGAAGAAGTTTGCCCGCTCTGACGAGCTGGTGCGCCACCACAGCATGCACCAGAGGAACCTGACCAAGCTGCAGCCTGCCATCTGAGCAGCAAGAGGAGGAGGAGGAGGACAAAGAGGAATGTGACAGTATGTTGTGCCAGCTAGTAGAAAAAGATGCCTGGATCCTGGTCAGCGGTTATGGTGCTTTGCCAGACTTACCGAAGTGGCGAGCGCAGCTGACGCCTGCGTCAACGTCAAGACTCACAGATGATCCCCAAGGTCGTCAAGATGCACTTCAACCACTACTAGCAATAAAAGTGCCATTTTGAGAGGGTATAATGCCACAGTAACGCTGAGCCAAGATTTTTGTTTTTAACTTCATGAGATGAGGAAAATGTTGACATACTATTTTGAATATTTTACAACACATGCACTGGCTTCTTCTTTTGTTTTTAAAATGGTCTCACCTCTTCAATATGTTGGACATTGTAAACTGGATTTAGAGCAATTAGAACAACTCCTCAGTGTTTGTCTGTTAAGTTGAACACAGAGAATCTTCGGTTGTGGGAATGTCGACATCTTTATCTTCCTAAAGTGTACATTGACTGCCCAGATTGCTTTGTATATACTTCATGTGGTGCATTTGCTCACAATATATGGTGCCTTTTATATTCTTGTGCATTTATAAAATCTTGAGTCACATCAGTGCACGCTTGTGTTGGCGAGAGACAAAGGAGGTGTGGGTGTTGTCAGGTTAAGAGGCCACCTATGAGACGAGGTGGGGGTGTGAGGTGGGTGACAGACAGTAAAACAGCACCCCTCTGTGACTCTGACAGGTTGCAGATCTCACCCTCCTAAATCTCAAGCACACATCTTCATAAATAGGAATATCTGGAGCCCAATAAATCTCATTAGAAAAGACACATACCTCAGTGTCAGCAGGCTGCTCTCCACTGACTGCCCCCTTATACGCAGGCTGGGCCCCAAAATGCACACATGCACATGCTTGAGTTCTTGCTGTACATAATAGCCTGCAGTTTAGAACAACACTTTACACCTTTTATCCACATGATGGCAGTGTCATCCTTTCTCGTCTTGCAAATGGAACTTGTACTCAGAGTTCTCGACTGTGACTGAATTCATATACTGTTTATATTTTACCACCTCAGCCTGAAGATGTCCAATTTATTCTTGCATGTTGAGTATCAGTACAGACTATATTTCGGTCCATGAAATATACATGGTTTCAATAGAATGTGTGTTTTTCAGCTTATCTGCAAATCTAGAGGAAAGGCGATGGGATGATTCAGCTTCAGAGGGTGTGTTAATAAAATATGACTCAGTGTGGGCAGAAAGTGTTGTTGCATGGCTCATAGTATGTTTTAACTGTTATCAGTGTGCTCGCATATGGAAAGCACAGTGTACGTTTAAAGAAGACATTTATCCAACAGAAGCCCAAACAGGGTACAGTGTGTACCTGCTCTTTTCACGGCAGCCCTTTTACACTTGACGAATTAACAAAGATTAAAATGCCTTTCTCCTACTTCAGGGTCACAGACGGCTCATTTGAAGTGCAGATTCAGGTTGTTTTCCAATTCCCATAATGGCAGGGAGGTAGTATCTCTGTGATGTTTTTTTCTGCTTCTTAATCCAGTGCACTTTGATTAAGAAGGGCTCGTCTTTGTTCTTACTCAGCGGGGGTGTTGTGAATTGCTGGAAGATCAGACGGACAGAGTGAAAGACAGAGCTGAACATTTTACTCACTTCAGTTCACTCTTTACTGGATATTGGCAAGGCTTTCCGGAGCAAGAGGTTCTGATGCTTTAAATGTCCTCAGTCTTTACTACCAACGACTATCACACTCACTCAGATCTGTGCCCTATACACTGATCTTCTGCATTTCTTTGCGGGCATGTGTATTACCCAAACAACACAATAAATGTATGCACTCAGTCCCATCCTGCCAAATGTTACCCCCAGTCTGAATGCATGAACACACACATAGGCGTACACACACTCGCTCGCGCACACGCCACCAGATGCCCCCTCAGCTGTACTGCTGGCAGTTTGCCTTTAAGGGGTGTCGGCATGGGTAATCTCAGGTGACGTACACCTGGTAAGGCACAGCCCAAGACATCTGTAGGACAGCAGGCCTGCTAGCTTCACAGCCTCCACAACCACATGCAATGTCCCGAAAAGGTTTCTATCAAAAGTAAAAGTTATTTAAATTCACTGTCACAAGGAAAGCAAAAGAAAAAGGTGCATCTTTTTCATGATTTAGTTGTATGGAACAACAAGCTGTTTTTTGTAGTTGGTTTAAAAAGGAGTGGTCTTATTTTTCACTATGTCATTCGGTGAAGTCCCAGGTACTTCCAACATCAGCATACATTTCCCGCTGCGTTTCTTTGGGCCAAAAGACGTTATTTAACCTCCAGGAACTGGAAAGGTCAGTGCACATGTAGCACACACAGGCTCTTAGGAGCCCCAAGGGATTGTTAACAAGGTCAACCCTCCAGAGAGACAACTCAGAAGGGTTACAAGGAGGCCCGCATGCAAAAACAATGCTGTGCCAACAGGAGGCGCTGTCAGGTAATGTTCACATGTTAAGTGAAGCATGCTGTTAGTTTTATTCCCAGACAGCTTTCTCCCCCTCCCTTCAGGCTAGCTCTCTGGTGCAGAGCTGCTGCTTCACAGTCTGAGGGGGTCTAGGGGTTCTTGGGGGTATTCCCTGTAGTAAAGCAGGGAGCCTGAGGGGCTCTGGTATGTAGGAGCTTTGGGAATGCAGAGGCCTTGGGGGGCCTGGAGCTCAGATGGGGCCTACAGGGTAAACTTTCTCACTCAGGGAGCAGAGATGGAGCAGATACAGAAAGACAGCGAGGGGAAAACACCTTGAGAGGAGTCTGTTAGACATGCAGGCAGCAGCCGGAAAGATCCCATGAGGGTACACAGACACGGGAACAAACACACACTTACGTATACCCTAACCACAAACCAATATGTGGGACAGCAAGGAGAAGCAGATAGCACGTTTTATGTATTCACGTTCTCATCAGAAATTTCATCTTTTATCTTCCCATCATTTCTCCCTCCTGCTGTCTCTTCTGTGCCACGGGAAGATATTAACCTCTAACAGGATTAGATGTGTCTCTATCATGTGATCTAGAAGCTCACAAACCAACTCATGCCCCCTGGGGGAACAGTGGGATGGGAAAGACCTTGTCTCCCCTCTCCATCCCAAAGGTATCCAGATGCTGGGACATGGGGAGAGAAACCCACAGAAAGAGAGATGAAAATGTCGACAAATGGAGCGAGAGAGTCATTTTGTCCAAAGATATCAAGTCTCACGGGGACAGCATTGTCTACACCCTCACTGTCATGAATTTCAAAACAACTCAACTGCGGGCCACTTTGCCCGCCTTTTAATTAAAACTTGAGAAGTTCCTCTCAGCGTATATCATGTGAGATATGCTGCAGCTTGCCAGAATGTGTGAGTGACTGAAGAAGCCATTTGAAATCTGTTTGAAACTGATTTCGAGTCTTCCTGACCTCAGTCCAAAGGGCTCCCATTTCTCCTGAGGCAGTTACAATTAGTTACCAACTCACTAAGTTTATGGTTCCTAAATTGAAATATATTGCTCTTTAAAGCCTTCTCTCTAATTGTGTAGTCATTAATTGCTGATTCCCTATCTACACTGTGTTGATGGGCGCATAAAAACTCATGGTGATAGATGAGCGCAAGTGCAGTTCACAAAAAAAAAAAGTCAGGGTGTACGTCTTATTCATCCTCACCACCACTAGGAGGAGTAAAGTCCTCGGATAATTCTCTTTGGTAAAAGAAAAGATACAAAAGTCATTGTCCATAAGTAGAAACACATTTATTAGCCCACATTTACAATTAAATACAATCACATGAATTGGATGACAGACATAATGGCCTTTGCATGAGGGCAGTTCCCTCAAATCAGCCTAGACAGGAAGGAAAAAATATATTTCTGCAGTCATCTGGATGTTTGAAATGTTTTCACACACAAACAATTCCTCACACAAAGGCTGTTTGTACATATTAGCCTGAATAAGTCTGGTGGAAAAATCCTGAATACCTTTATTTATTTATTTATTTATTTTTGGCCAAAAAAACCCCATCAAATAAAGACATGCTGAATGTTTTACATAGTGGAAAGACTTAATTGTGTGATTTAAGTGAGACTGAGGATGATTGGATGTTTTAATGTTCATTATGACAAATGGAGGGATCCGCTCTTTCAGTGAAATGTCCATTTCTGATGAGTTCTTCTAGAACAGTGATTGTGGGAAATTTCATCTGGTGAACAAGAAACTGAATAAAAAAAATTTGTTTAAAGTTCACAAGTAGGTGGTAATGCCTGGTACATTTCACTGTAGTTAATGTAAGCTAAGGTAAGTTCATGTTGACTGGACACTTTATATATGTATATTTTTTTCCATTAGTACATCTATCGACTACACAGCTTGTGTAACCAGGAAGTAGGTGCGATACTTGTATCAAACAATAAATAATCTTAAGAACAATGTTACTATTCTAAATGTTATGTATCTTTTTAACAACATCTTTGTTTACAGCAAATGTTTAGCCTAATAAGTACAGAAATTAATATATAATATTGTTTGAGCTGTCACATTAAGCCACGTATCATATCTATATGAAAAAAAATAGTTGGACTTTTTTCGCCTTTATGCCTGTTATTATATAATGGGCATAAAGCTTGTTATGAAAGCTTCAGAACGGGATGGGTCAGATGTCCCAAAGATCATTATAAACAACACCCTGGGCTATAAATCCCCAGGGTGGAAGGAACAAACACAGGACATAATAATAGACAAAGATGAGGGAGCGTACACTTGGATGAAAAATAGGGCATCGTGATTATGTGAGTCAGAGAGGAGCAGGGGAGCTAAGGGGGAATTGGATGCTATGCGTACTTTGTTATGGTGGCTGTTTAATTGTAGCAGTCATTTTGGCTTTGGAGCTGTTAATTGCTGATATGGAAATAGAAGTGTGCTATAAAAAAGCTCTTTAAGAGGAGATTGTTGGTGGACACTTGGAAATTGTATTGGATCGGAAGGGTGGGTGGGGGTGAGGTTGTAGACATTAATATGGTGCACTTTATGACCCTCCTCTCCCACTGTCTCCACCCTGTTTTCACCCAGAGGGCTCATTATTGTCAGAGGAGAGGAGCTGATCTACGCACACACTCATATGAGAGCCGTCTGAAGGCATTAATGTGCACACACTCCCCCAGTGTGAATGACTAGAACCTATCATAAACAGCAGGAGCAGACCGTTAAACATGGCCGCTAGGCAGGTAGTCCACGCCCCGCCCCCCCAGTCCCCCATCTTGTTCATGCAAACACACATTTGGTTCTTTTACATCTCTGTGCACCACTAATACTTGTCCACCTTCACTCACACATTGGCTCAAGGACATAGATGCACCCTGACACATGACAACCCTCATATGGTATCTGGAGGAAGTACATTGAGTAACTTAGTGCAATTATTCAAATGTATGAAGCAAGACTGACTCCACACTCCTTAGCAAAGCAGTAGAGAAAATATTATGTTATCTAACAGAGAAAAAAAGAAGAAGCAGATAATACAGACACCTCCGCTCTGAACCTTCCTCAGAGCTGGACCTGTTTTTTTTTCTTTTTGACAGATAAAGAAATTCATGTATTCTTGGATGACTGTACAACTGGAGCCATGCCCATGTTTGTTAGCCTATTTCAACAAATTCTTATGGAAAAAAGCAAAAACCAAACATTCTTATTGTTAAGTTATTTAAACCTGAAAAAAAAAAGCTCTCAAGTAATTCAAACCAGAGTAAAAATATCAAACATGACTTGGATATTTGGAGGATAGTTTTGTAGCCATTTTTGGCTTCTAGTTTGAGAGTGAAGAAGAAGGAGGTCTTTCATTAGAACGGAATAAAACAGCCCACACATACATTGCTCTGTCCCTTGTTCCTAATGAGCTTTATCGCATTGGTCCCGCTTGACTTGTCTTGCTAACTGGCACACATATATCCATATGTTCCACATGAGCAAGCAGAGGGGACAGGCTGGGTGGCAGAACTGCTTTCTCAGTTACATCTGAGAATTTTACTGCAACAGCCAGGAGCAACAGCAAGTCAGCTTAACTCCATGTCTGCTTTCCATGTGTGTGTGTGTGTGTGTGTGTGTGTGTGTGTGTGTGTGTGTGTGTGTGAAGTCTGTAATTAGTCCTGAGAAGTGTTAATAGTGTTAATAGCGTTAATAGTGCGCTTGTTCCTGATGTTCAACGAATAAAAAAGTTGAATCCAGACTTGAAAAGTTGAGTTGCCTGGACGATTAGCTGTCTTCATTGGTGAAGCTATAAAGACAGGCAGCATTCAAACACAGGGACGTTTTACAGAGGTTAGGAAGGCAAGCCCCCCAAAAAGACTGACAAATAAATAAATATTGCAGCACAATAGGAAAGAAGTTTTGAGAAACTCAGTGGTGTGTTTAAAAGTATTACGTGTTGTATGTAGGCTGGTGTCCAGTCAGTGAAACAGATGAACACCAGTGTTCACCTGTACCTGTTACCATTTGTAGCAAGGACACAGAGAGAGCACGACACCATGTCACACTGACAGTGGAAAATTTGTATTTTAACTGGTTTTCTACATGCATAATGATTTTTATTAAGTTGTGACGATGATGCTGTAAATAAATGTAAATGTTGACCATTCAGAAACTGCAGAAACCCAGGATTATGTTTGAGGTTATTAATTTAGCTAGTAGTATTAGCTATATGAATTCCCAACCCAATACATTTAAGCATTTAGACTTCTACCCATCCTCTTCTGCTTATCCTTGTCAGGGTCGTAGGGGGGCTGGAGCCTATCGAGGCTACCACAGGTCACTAGCCTGGCGCAGGGCTAACACAGAGAGAGGGAGACGATTCGCATTCACATTCACATTCACATCTATGAGCAATTTAGATTCACCAACTGCATGTCTTTGGATTGTGGGAGGAAGCCGGAGTAGCCGGAGGGAATCCATGCAAACGCGGGGAGAACAGACATAACTCCACACAGAAAAAAAACCCCAGCCAGGTGGTGGAATTGAACTCAGGCGTCAGTTCCATCGTGTCACAGTGCTGCATTTAGACATAGTTAACCTAAAACTGCGGTTTGCCTTAAATGAAGTTCAAACTGTGTATCAGAATGAGGAAACGTGGTTATTTAAGTGATTTTAAGTGTGGCATTGTTATTGGTGCCGCTATTTTGGCACTTACAAATATGCAGTCTGTGGCAAACCCCTGAGTAAAAAAGCCTTATTGATGCCACAGATCAGAGCCTCTGATCTGATTCAGAGGAGAATGGCCAGACTGCTTTGAGCTGATGAACAGTAACCCGAATAACCACTTATTACCAAGGTATGCAAAAGAGCATACCCAATTGGAAAAGTCTAACCTTCAGGCAGGTGGGGTACACCAGCAGCAGACCACACTGGATGTCACAACTAAGAACGGGAAGGAGAATTAGGGCCATTCTGATGGCACAAGAGATCCAAGTCTCTATTGGGAAAGTCTAACTAATAAAGTTCAACTCACTGCTGAAAGCCCTTTAACTCAGAACAAACACTGAACAATGTGAAATAGCTGGCCTCTAATAAGACGTGTCATATTTAACTCAAACACAAATTAAAAGTGCAAGTAACATGGAGTAAAAAAGAAAACGCATTTCTACATGTGTGGAAACGCATAGCAACTGTAGTTGGATACATTTTGTGAGCATGTGCAGTTTCTAATGCAGGTTTGTGCCTGTGTGGTATGCAAATTATGCAACTTGGGATTGGGATACATCAAGACAGGGAAAACATTAAAGATTTTTTTTTAAAAGGTGTGTGTAAGAGTGAGCGTGGGTGTGTGGGGGGATTGAGCAACAGTGTCCTGATCATTTACTGACATTTATTTTCACACACACACACACACACACACACACACACACTACATTGTTCTAATAATAATAATAATAATAATAATGATAATAATAATAATCCAGGTTGATAGGTACAATGCCAAGACAAGGAATAAGTCTTTGGAGTGAGGTAAAAGTAAGCAAGAACTTACTCGTGAGAAATCAAGGAAGGGAGACTTTATTTCCACCCATTACATATTCAGTAGGCCTTAGCCTAATTGACCTTAAAATCAGACAGTTGTAAACAGATAAAGTTAAAAATGAAACATCAAAAAGTGAAAATGTGAACACTGAGCACACAGTTGGCCTTACGTATACCAATAAATACATTTCAAACTAAATGTGAAGAAACATTTTTTTCACAGGCTACACTAAAACCAAATGCGTGCAAAAACCATGCCATTAAACATCAGTAATCAACAATTCTTAAAATACTTAAAGGATATAAAAAGTCTTTAGTTAACAGGACAATAAAACTGTAAACAAACAAACGAAAAAACTAAATTTGTGTTGTCTGTTTTTCTGAAAAGGAAAAGACCTTTAGTAGAACACTATATTCCTCTCAAACCTAAAGTTCAGAAGCAATTTAATAAATAAATAAATTCAGAACAAACGTTCTGAGCTGTGGTTTCACATTAGCATCAAAAATTGTTCCCATGTCTGACAATACTAAGCTTTGACAAGTTTTGTTACAGACTATCTACACAAATCTCTGAGGCAATGAATCTGGCGATTCGGCTGGAAGGCACCATTGTTGGAAAGTAAGTCCACGGGGTCTGGCTTTGCTCCTGAATGTCAGAAGCACAACATCGATACGAAGACTGAAACAGACCCACAGAGTTAGTGGTAGGATCGACACTCGTGCGTCCTCTCATTTGGTACAATGTTGGTTTGAAGTCTAACAAACTGACATCTGTCCCACTCTTACTGTCACTGTGTGTGATTGTGTCTTTGTAGACCAGCGCTCCACACACACACACACACACACACACACACACACACACACACACACACACACACACACACACACACACACACACACACACACACACACACACACACACACACACGAAGCTGCAGTGAGAGCTCAGAGCTCGTCGTGGTTCCTGGTGAGGTCTTCTCCATAGTTAGTAGCCTGACTTCCCACAAACATGTTCCAGTTCTCGAGGATCTCCTCTTTAGTCAGCATCTGATCCTGATAAGGGAGATAGAACGTGTGAAATATGATGATTAAAAAAGCTCTTATTTAAATGTAAACAAAAACACTCTCCCGAAAGCAAAAAAACACTCAAGTGAAGAATTCTGCTGTGAACTGAAAATACACAAATACGAAATACACCAATAAAGAAAATTAACTTGTTTGCATGCCGTCTCTGTGCCTGCACTCTGGCGGCCCGTCCAGATCGTACACTTACTTTTGCCCTCTGTCGGCTAGGACGGGTTCCAGCTCGTACCCGGTGACTCTAATGAACCCTGTGTTGACAAGCTCTCACATCCACAAGGGCACAAGCAATAGATATGAAACCATATCAACATAGCTCTAACAGTATACCTTGTCCTGATCAGACTCGTACACCAGATGTCTGGCCTCCGCCTGTGCATGATCATAGTCCTGTGGCATGATCCAGTGACGGATTTCATCCTGGTCCATTTTTCCATCTTTGTTCAAGTCTCGGAAGTCAGAGAACTGTTCCCTCTCAGTCTTGACCCACTCTGGTTCTGGACCACCATCCTCATGTGCAAACATGTCCGCTGAAACCCAAAGAAATGATGAAAGAACATTTGAATAAGACATTTCGACATTTTTTTAGTTTGCATTTAAAGAGAACACACAATTTACACCTTAAATACACTCCTGGTATAAATTCCTACAGAAATGGCATACACACAATGTACACTATTTCACATGCAAGCTTTCCAAAGCAAACACCAATGACACTGAAGCTCTGAACCCTAACATCCATCTATAGTGGAGGTGAAGTTTAAGTCCTGTTATTTCGGCAGAGTTGTCATTTCAGTGCACTGATAGAAAAATCATCAACACTAAATGATTCATAATTAAAGAACTGTGCACACATAATGCTATCAAGAGGACATGTACATATTTCGTATTTCTAAAAAGAGCTGAAAAGTTCCTGCAAACTCCTGCAACACTTTAAAATCCACTTTTTCCAGTGATTAGGGGATTGAGGCAAATTGTTGAAATATTATATTATGCTCCTTATTCACATTCCTGTTCGTCTTTGTATGCTTCAAATTGTCAGTGTGTGTTTTAAAAACACTGAGTGGTATATTGTTAGGTTCTAAGTAGATGTTTGAGTGCTAACGGGTTTTTATTTTTTTACCAATTGCTTTCAATTTTTGAATTAACTCACCGATATACTCGTCCTCATCCACATGCCCGTCACTGTTCCTGTCAATGTCCTCCAAGGTTTCCTGCATAGAGAATGAGTTAATAATATCATTAAAGGAAGACACAAGGGTCCGTCAACTATAGAGGAACTTTCACTTTGAGTAATAGAAGAGAAACGTGCAGCCCTGGGGTGGAAAAGTGAATTTATAAGATTCTGCTCACAGCTGGGCCGGCAGAGTGACACAACAATACAGGACTACTGATGAGTTGCACTCAACAATGATTTACCCTTTTCAGCAAACACTTGGTTCCACTAGATTTATCTGTAACATACTGGATCTGACAGTATGTGAATTTGGCTAACTGGTTAATTAAAGGGAAGGGAGTTTAAGTATCTCAGGGTTTTGTTCGTGTGGGGGTGGCACTTGTAGTGATGTGGATGCTGTAGTGATCTGAACATGAAAGCAAAGCTGTCAGTTTGGTTCCTACTCTTACTTATGGTCACGAACTTTGGGTAGCAACCGAGAGAATGAAATCTTGGATACATGATGCAGAGACTATTTTCTTCCAAACGGTGTTCGGGGTCCCCTTTACAGACAGGGCAAGCAGCTTGGCTGTTCTGGAGTTACTTAGATTAGAGCTGCTACTCCTACATCTGTGCAGGGTCAGCAAAAAGAGATTTTTCTCCAGTGTAGATCTTTAGAAACACTGAAAGGGTAAGATGTTCTCCGTTTTATAAGGATGCAAAAAGGACACGACAATTCACAGCAGTATAATCGGTATCATAATTAAAACCTATGTTCTGCTATAAAATCTTGTCTTTGCTTGGAAAATAACATAATGGGTTCAGCAATGAACTAAAGCATTTTATATGAGCTTTCTTTCACATCAAACAGTTTCAGATCACTAAAACTGACCCTTTCGTAACTCTTTTTAGGTTGAAATTCAGAAATTCTCTTAATGGTGTGTTAAAAGGAAGAAATAAAGACCTACATAAACACCACCACATACATCCAAGTTTTGCTTCCTGACTAGTTTTCCTAAATTCCTAATCAATAACTATGCCTCCTTGATTATTCACATCTCTCTGACTTAACTACGACCGGTTCTGTTCTGTTTTCTTTGGCCAAATACATGTGAATGCTCATGGAAAGTGTTACGCTTCAGAATGAAAGATTTCTCGTCTGCCAAATTTAATCTACTATTCTTAAGGACTGGTATTGTTCCACGTTTGCAGTGTGCAGGAGCTCTCTGGTGCCAATAGTAGATGGCAGCAACACAAGCAGTTTGAAGGTAGAAATGTGAAGTGTGTGTAGGGTTCCAGTTGGCGCTTACCAACTTCACGTTCCTCCCTGATCCTGCACAGCAATCTCCTTCAGTTATTGTTCACGCTAGCCTACAGCCACATCCTTTCTAATGTTTTTCCTATGATCGCATGTACCATCAGTTACTCATTCGTTTGCATAGTTTTAGAAAGATCAGTGTTTCTGAAAAATTCATTGTAAGTATAAAGTATGAATGTATAAAGTATGAATGCAGCATGTATGTATGTGTAACTATCATGTTAGCTCTAGCCAGATTCACCACAATCAGTGAAGACACCCCTGGCTGAACAGTTCTTTGGTAACATTCAGCAACATCATAAAAATGAGAGATTAATAATTAACTCTGTCAAATGGGTAGTACAAATTTTATGAACAGAGCAGCATAGTGCATCACTGCTAACATTCGCCACCCCACATTCCACGAAGCCGAATTTATATTTAAAGATTGAGTTTTAAATGGGACGGTCGGTTTGTCCCACTGGACCTGTTCCCAAAAAAATATATAGGAACTCAATCATTTCTGGGCCAAGTTAAAATTTCATTAGGAGGTTATTCAAATGTAGCACATTTATTTAAGTAGCGAGATCAAACACATGGAACAGAAACTCAAAACTCTTGGAATTAAATCATATTTCTTATTAGGCAGACGTGCTCTTACTTTTGGGAACGTCACTTCTTTCAGGTCTGACGTGCGTACTCCTTACTTAAAGATCATGTGAACACAAAGGGCTTACCAGAACCACAATATCCTTCATGTGTTCGAACTCCTCAGGGTGGAGGAAGGCTGTGAACTCTTCTCTGTCTGCTGCCAGGTCCCTGTTCAGATCAGCTGCTTTAAACCTCCTCTCATCACGAGGGAGCATCTTCTTGAAGCTGAACTGGTCCGTGGCATCTTCAAATTCTTCCGGGTTGGCTAAGAGGGTGAAAAAAAAAAGATGAATAAAAAATGAATCAGGTTTAATAGCCATGTAATACTTTAATACTAAAAAAAAATAAAAAAAATACACCATGTGTCTTGAACTAGTGAGCCCATACCGAGGTAGTATCCATATGTGGCTTGTTTGTACTCATCCCAGGAAATCTTATTGTCCTTATTCAGGTCATAATCAGTCCACACCTTGGCTACATTCTCATACACATAACGCTTCTGGACGCGCTTTATCCAAGCCTTGAGTTCAGCTGTGGTGATGTAGCCGTCTGCATCGCTGTCTATTCGGTCCACAATTTTTCTGTTGGGCAGGGGAAAAGACCGATATTAGTGGTATATTAACTAGATCTTATAGGCATATATAGGCAACATACAGTGTTGTGCAAAAATACTGACTCAGCCCCTCATTTCTTTATATTTTGGTTGAAAATATTTATTTATTGAAATGTGCAGAGATTTGCTGAAATTCAATATAGAAGGCAAAAATTGAGGTTTTACAATTTAAGAAGTTTAAAAGTCAGTATTCGGTATGGCAGTGTTTATTCTTCTTTAAGTAGGCTTCAGGGCCAATTCTCCAGGCTTCTTGAAGAACAGTCAAAGCTCTTATTTGGATGTTGGCTGCTTTTTGTAGCGTTCTCTGTCAAGATGATCTCACACAGCTTCAGTAGTGTTGAAGTCCGGGCTCTGGGGAGACCAGTCCATGACTGATAATGTTAATGTGTGTTTTTCAGTCCAGGTATGCTTTAACCGCACTGTCATTGTGTTTGGGATCATTGCTATACTGAAAAATGAAGTCTTGCTGATAGGATGCTTTTCAGATGGTATTAGATGGTGGATCAAAACCTAATGGTATTTTTCTGCATCAGTAATTCTGTCAAGTTTGACAAGGTCCCCAACACCACCGGCTGAAATGCAAATGCAAACCCTGACCCTCTAGTCCTGCGTCAAGTCTTCGGTTGATTTTTGTCCTTTTTCTTAAGAACATAGGTTTCAGATACCGTTCATCTGCTGTAATTAGTCCTTTACAGGCCTGCTACTTCCTTTTTATTGTTCACAGATTGTCCACTTCGTGCTTTCTAACGCTTGAATGATTCACATTAGTGTTAAGTGATTAAACAAACAAACAGACAAAAATAAAAATGAAAATGAAAATAAAGGAATGGACTAAAAATTGGGGGGGGGGGGGGGGGGGGATGACAAAACAGATGTTCAAAGAAAAACTTTGAAAACCAATTAAATGTAAGAAGGAAAGTATAAAAGTAAAATATAGAGTGACCGAAGACTTTAGTAATGAGATACTGATTAATGACAGGCTGGATTAATAATTAATAAATAATTAATTTCCTACAGGTAATGTGGATTCATGGAAAGGATTTCTGAGGGAGGGGCAGGCAAACCCAGGTTAGAAAGCTAAAAACTGCAGTGCATCTGTGGTGTATTCTTAGACCTGGGCTGCCACGTTGTGATATTACAGGGGTCCTCCCTCTTTCAAGACAACAAGCAGGAGTTTTATGGACTAACTTGCGTCACATGGTGCCAACTTGTCACTGCAGCAGTGGCAGAAGAAAAAAAAAAAAAAAACGTTTAATACTTGAAGAATCCTGCCAACAGAACCAAGTGGCACACTGAGCGTGCCCTGCAGTTTTGTACAGAATACCTACATGCAGAACTTCGGCCATTAAACTTTCCTTAAACTTCACCCCCATAAATGAATCTTTAATGAGTATTTGTAATTAAGATTTCTGCAGACTATTAAGTGTACAGTGTGTGCAAACAGTATGGGTGCCATAATAAAGCAGGAGTGCTTTCACAGGCACATGTTCCCATGTTTTTAAATGTTTAGTGTTCTTAGTCTGAACAGTTACACGAAACGGGCTTCAGCGGCAGAGTGTGTGATTTAAAACAAACAAACAAACAAACAAACACAAAAGCTCCAACCTGTCCTTCGAAATCCCACCAAGCCTGTCACTAACTTCACTTTCAGATACCAAAAATCAGCTTATGTGGCAGAGTGCTGGTAGCATTTCCTTACCCGAGCTTGTCCTTGCTCTCTTCAGGGGTGAGCTGATCAAATGTTTTGGCCTCCTCTTTGCCCAGAAAGGCCTCATGGTCATACTGGAAGCTCTTATTGTCTTCGTGGGCTTGCCTGCTTAGCTCTGGCTCATGATGAACTCTCTCTTTTCTCAGCGTCGGCTTGGTCTGCGCCACAGCGGCGCAGAGGAGCACAGCGCACACGAAGCTGAAGCCGGCCATCAGTCGGGGTTCAAGCTGACTTCTCTCAGAGGGCACAGCGATCTCCGAAACGGGCCTACAACACCACAACACACAATGATCAAGCGGCTGTGTAGCTCCTTTCACTGCTGGACCGCTAAACGCCGACTTTTTGTCCTGTCTTCAGCGGCGGAGCGCAACAATGTTGCAGCAATGTTCAAACACCCTCAAAACGCAACCTGCGCCCGCAAACAGGTCCTCTCTGAACACCTACACTCCTCCCCGGTTTAGTCAATCCTGTCCCTTATCCCAATGAAAGGGATGCAACCAAACAGGGATTTCCTGCCGCCTTACGTACAGCCATTCACAGACTCCGTTTGATTCAGGCCCCAGCCTCAACCACTGCCAGAATATCCCCCATTGGTCCACGGGATGTCGGTAACACGAGAGGGATTCCGGCGCCACGTTGCAAGCTGACGAACGACCAGAGCAGGAGAATCAACGTGGGTCAGCGAGCAACCAGTGAGAACGGGAGTAACACACACAGTTTTAGGGAACTATTTAAGTGTTTTCTGCCAACTTGTAATAAGGTGTATTTGAAATGAAAAGGCTGTGTGCACACAGCTACGCTGATGTACAGGGATATAAATAAACCATTGCTGTCTAAAAAATCATCAGTCACAAGTATGCAGCTCGCTGCTTCAGTGTAAAACGTTTAAGGTAAAACATGCTGGAACTGATTTCAGTGTTTGATGTTTGTTTGAGGGTAAAGTTCCTTGAATCCGTAAAGTATGCAATACTATAGTATTATACGAGTACTGCTTACTGGATTTAGATGGATTATTCTATATGTTAGTTGCTATAGAACTGAATGAATAACTGTGGCATCATGACACAGTTAAAGTCTTGCTAAGATAACAGCTGTGGAATATCTTTGAATGTGTCTATGTGCGTGTATGTGTGTTAGTGTGTCTGAGAGTGATGGAGAAAGTGAAGGATGGCAGGGTAACTAGTGGGAATGTTATGTACTGGCCATGCACTATATTTAGTAATAAAAAGACAACATATCCTATCAGATGTTGAAACTGGGACATTTAAAAAAAAATGCTGATTTTAACATGCTTTCAGAAACATATTTCAAAAGACTTAAGCATCTGGAAGCTGAGGAGGCCAATTGCTTTTGTTACATTTTGTATTTCATAATCCCCAAAACGTTTTCAGTGGGTGAACGACAGGCAGGCCGGTTCAGCACCCACTGTCTTTTACTCTTGTAATCATGTGCAGAATGTGGTTTGGCAATGCGTTGCCTGAAAAAGACAAAGCCTGGATGGCAGCATATGTTGTTCCAAAACCTGATTTATCGTTCATCACTGATAATCCCTTCACAGATGTGTGTGTCACTCGTGCCATGTGCACTAATGTATCCCCTTAATGCCCTTTATTTTTAAACTGCTTTCTGGAAACGAGTTGGATGGTTAGCTGAGAGGATGTAGCCTCTATTATTTCTTTTGTTGAGTAGAGAATATATGTATGTATGTATGTATGTGTGTATGTATGTACAATACCAGTCAAAAGTTTGGACACGCCTTGTGATTTAATAGTTTTTCATTATTTTCACGACTATTTACATTGTAGATTCTCACTGAAGGCATTAAAACTATGAATGAACACATATGGAATTATGTCGTAGTAAACAAAAAAGTGTGAAATAACTCAAAACATTTTATATTTTACATTCTTCAAAATAGCCACCCTTTGCTTTGATTACTGCTTTGCAAACTCTTAGCATTCCCTCGATGAGCTTCATGAGGTCGTTACCTGAAATGGTTTTCCAACAGTCTTGAGAAGTTCCCAGAGATGCTGAGCAATTGTTGGCCCTTTTGCCTTGACTCTGCGTTCCATCTCATCCCAAACCATCTCAATCAGGTTTAGTTCAGGTGACTGTGGAGGCTAGGCCATCTGGAGCAGCACTCCATCACTCTCTTTCTTGGTTAAATAGCCCTTACACAGCCTGGAGGTGTGTTTGGGGTCATTGTCCAGCTAGACGCAAACCGGATGGGATGGGATGTCGCTGCAGGATGCTGTGGTAGTCATGCTGGTTCAGTGTGCCTTCAGTTTTGAATAAATCCCCAACAGTGTCACCAGCAAAGCATCCCCACACCATCACACCTCCTCCACCATGCTTCACGGTGGGAACCATGCACATAGAGACCATCCGGTCACCTTTTCTGTGTCGCACAAAGACACGGCGGGTGGAACCAAAGATCTCAAATTTGGACTAAAGTACAGATTTCCACTAGTGTAATGTCCATTCGTTGTGTTTCTTGGCCCAAACAAATCTTTTCTGCTTGCTGCTTTTCCATAGCAGCTATTTGACCATAAAAGGCCTGATTCACATGTTCTCTGAACAGTTGATGTAGAGATGTGTCTGCTACAGGAACTCTGTGTGGCATTTATCTGGGCTCTAATCTGAGGTGCTGTTAACTTGCGAATTCTGAGGCTGGTGACTCTGATGAATTTATCCTCAGCAGCAGAGGTGACTCCTTCCTTTCCAGGGGTGGTCCTCATGTCAGCCAGTTTTGTCGTAGTGCTTGATGGTTTTTGCTACTACACTTCAAAGTTTTAGCAATTTTCTGGACTTACTGACCTTCAGTTTTCAAAGTAATGATGGACTGTCATTTCTCTTTACTTAGCTGATTGGTTCTTGCCATAATATGAATTTTAACAGTTGTCAAATAGGGCTGGCAGCTGTGTACCAACCTGACTTCTGCACAACACAACTTATGGTCCCAACACCATTAGGAAAGCAAGAAATTCCACAAATGAACCCTGACAAGGCACGCCTGTGAACTACTTATCAATTTTTTTCTTTGCTACATAATTCCATATATGTGTCATGTATTTGATGTCATCAGTATCTATCTGCAATGTAGAAAGTAGTAAAAATAAAGAAAAACAATTAAATGAGAAGACATGTCGTAGTGTTGGAGTGTTGGTGTTGGAGATTTTGTCAAATCAATGGATCTGACATCCATCCATCCATGGATAGCCCTCCCCAGAGCCTGGACCTCAACATTTTTGAGGCAATGTGGGATCATCTTGACCGAGAACAGAACAAAAGGCAGCCAACATCCAAAGAAGAGCTTTGAATGTCCTTCAAGAAGCCTGGAGAACTATTAATGAAGACTACTTCAACAAATGAAAAGAAAGCTTCTGTATGAGAGCTCAGGATATGTTGAAGAACACTCTGGTTTTGTTTGTTTGTTTGTTTTGTTTTTTGCCTCAGATACACTATTTATTTCCCATTTTCCTAAAACAGTATAAAGTATAAAGACGTGTGAGGCTGATTCAACACTTTTGCACTGTAGATTTTAGTATTTACTTAAATTAGTTTAGGTTTTAGTAATTTTAGTTAAAGTAGTTTTTAAGTTAATTTTTTTCATTTTAAGAAATACGGAGCATGGGTTTTGGATCATTAACAATATCTGAGAATGTGGAAAGTTAAAAGATTGCTTCAACTACAGATAACTTCATAAGTCAATGCGAGAGTGTGAAGTCGTCCAGTTTAGTTGAGTCCTAGCGATATAATGTTTCGAGATAGAGGAAGAGTTGGTGTAGGGAGGGGTGTGTGATCATATCCACGTGAAGAAAACGAAAAGAATCACATTACTGAGCCCCATCTCAACATGAGGTAATATGGAAGAACAGACTCTGTACCCTGGAAACAACTTGCTGACACTGCCATGCCTAATCCTCCTTTGTGGGCAGGAGAAACATGTATTTTGCCATTCATCATTAGCATAATAAGCCAGCACATGGCACTTTGCTGTTTTGCATAAACAGTACACCCCAGTTTATGATTATAAAGAGGCCCTGGGGCCAACTAGCCTCTTTATTCAATTAATGAATAGTTAATGTATTTAAATTAGTCCTGCCTGGTCAATTTGAATCAGTGTGCTGTGCAGACATGAAGAAATACAAATGTGCTTTCCCAAAGAGATGCATTTCCTAAAGATACATATGGATATACAAGAATACAGAATTTTCATCTTGGTGATGATGATGGTCTCAGCAGGATAGATAGTTGGACCCTTTCATTAACTTTAGATCACACAGCAGGGGCAGATTTTTAGGTGTTACCTGTATGCTGAACACTATACTCTCAAACAATGGTAGCATGGCTGAACAACAGCGGGCATTAACATGTTGGAAGGAGAAAGTGGATGGCAAGAGTGGCTTTCAACATGAATATTTCACCAAGGAATAGAACGGGGAGGGGGCTGCAGCTACGGGCGTGTTCAGTTAACCATGAGATTGCACACACTGCAGAATGCATTTGGTTAATGTAATTAAGAAAACCCTATGGTGGGAGACACAGAGCATTAGTGTCCAGAAAATTCAGTTCAGTTGTGGCCTCTTTTTGCCCTGTGCTTACAGACACACACTGCATTTATCAGATTTTTGATCTTCTTTTGGTGCGACAACAGTTTTGTTAGTTTGATTAAGCAACAACAATTAATCAGCGCATCTGAATAATTAAAGGGTTATAAATAACTGAGATCGTGCACAATGGAAGTGAGTTTGACAGTAAATATGATTGTAGTTCTTTTTTTTTTAAATCGCTGTTTACTGTATACCTGAAGTCATGCCTGCAACATTTCATTTACTAGTATTATCAAGTATCTTCTTTAAGCTTTTGAAGACAGAGAAGCTAGAAACTTGTCGATGTTTGCTTTTTAATGTCCTTTTCCCCCTTTTTTGTTGTCTGTCTTTCAGTTGCAGCTCAGGACTAGGTGGTTCTCTTTTCTGTAACTCTGAGCCACAAAGGCGACAAAAAACTAAATAAATCAAATAAAACAATGCAGACTTATGCAATGATTTTAATGTTAAATGAGGAGCCTCATGTTGTATTTCGCTAAGACACAAAAACTGAGAATGTTGCCAACATGAAGATTATGAGAAAGAACTGAGCTGTACTCCCACTCACATAAAAGATTGATCGTGCTGTGGCGTCACTCATTGGATAGTGAAGCCCCGTTATGAAACGTCAAGCTGAGCGCGTTCAGCGTCCTCATCTTGGTGTTTTGAAAGTAGATGGGATCAGCGCGAGGTGGAACTGAGTTGAGGATACCACACCCTCATTGGTTTCTTGTTTTATTCAGTATGACCTGAAACTACCGACTGAGGCCGTAAAGTTGTCAGGAAAGTGTCGAGGGCAGGTTTTACATGGATTTCTCTAGAACCGGGATTCTTTTATGGAAGAACAAAAGAGTCACCCCTCTGCTGATCATTATAAGAATGCTGGTTTAAAGCACTTCCACACTGGTTTTTCAGACCCTGAAGCTATTTTAAGTTATCTGTGGATGTGACCTTGTGTGAAGTTGCCCTTTCTCACACATAGTGTCAGACAGTTTCTCACTACTGGATACAAACTTTTTGATTTTTCATTTTATGTTTACCTTTATCAAAGAAGTGAGACTTGAGATTAAAAGCCTCTTTTACATCACAAGCCTCTCAAGGAGCTCATGCAAAATCCACACAGCAGGGCTCTGCCTGGATTTGAAATCAAGACAAAAACAGTGGCAACAATTGCTAACCATGCTGCCTGGTTTAGCCAAGGGTACCTGGGTAATGAATGTGGGAAAATGCATGTTAAAGACTGTTTTATATCTGATTAGGTAATGTCGAGAAAAGACTGCAGGGTGGAAACAGCTTTAGAAGCTTAGTATAAAGCACTACAGAGTTATAGCAGCACTCTAAGTGAACATATTCAATATGCTTTGAAGTGAGACTTTACAGACAGTATACTGCTGAAGTTCCACTTGTATTTTTTAATGTATTGTTTTATTTTGATTCACAGAAACTGTGAGCCGTGTATTTTAATTTCTTTTTCTGCTTCTGCAGATGGGTATGTAACAAAATGTTTAAGAAACTGATTTAAACTATTACTTAAAAAAATAGTTAACAGGCCACATCATGTGTACAAGTGGGGGGGAGTTTAGGGACTCTTGATTTACATCTCGTTTTATTCATTTTTCTTCACTGTATTTACCACAAAAGTGATTTGATACTATTCCACTTTATCCACTAAATTGTTTGGTTTGCGTTCCTGGGATTTCCCTCTGCTTGTTTCTCATTAATATGTTTGTTGTTGTTGCTGTTGTCAGGTTTCAAGTTGTGGAAGATTTGAGGTGGAATAGTGATTAGAGTGGAACAATAACAGAGAACACAGAGTCTCTCATCACAGAATTAAACAATTTTCCTCTTCCCTTGTGAATTTTCATAGTAACAATAACTCACCACCCTCACTATACTCAATAGATTAATAAACTTCTCATTGCTGCCACACAGGAGAAAAGAAACCTTTGCTCTGTTTAATGACAACTGTAAAGTGGAGGCAATCATGGGATACCTCCCATGACATTTCCCCCGTTCCTGTCCGCTCCACTTATCTTAGACAAATGGCCGTGCCAGGCCACTATCGAGATGAAGCGTTTTCCCCGAGTCATTACGTCTGTCACCGGGGCCATTTCCATATTGAAAAATCTAAAACAATAAACGACGCCTGAGCCTTTAATAACTGTGAAGGAATCATATTTGGAAAATTGCATTGAAGCAATAACCTTTTCTCCCTGTAATTAGATGACAGAGAGGTCCTGGTTTTAATTAAGTCAGCAATTTATAGTCACACAGCCATACCTCAGTGTGCTGATTAGTATAGGAGGGATCACAGAACAGCGTTGCTTCAATTTGAACAGATTTGATCTAGTAATTACTGTGTTATATGGCAAAGGCCGCTGCAAGTCTCAGACTCTAGACTCTGTTGATGCAGTGCTCCGTGAAGCATGGCCCTTCCTTTCCAGCGTTACTCGAGCTGAAAATATGTGGCAAGCAAGTGTCTGTCTGAATAGGTTTTCAAAGGGGGGTCATCAACAGAGGACATAATCTTTGAGGAGGCATATTAAGGTGGAATTGTGAATGCGGGGACCTCTATATGTGTGTGCGTCTGTTCGAGAGCATTTGTTTTGAGCGCAGCATGATTTCATGCCGCATCTTAATTGATCCTCTTGGTCACTGTTAAATGTTAACATTTGCACGAGGGGGCAGGAGAGTTAAGGATGCTGTTTTAGCGCAGTGTTAATAAACATGGCAATTTACTGTCAATTTATGTTCTGACAGGTCGTAATGAAGACCATGAAAAGAAGATTAGCTGGAGCTGTTACAGCAGACCGTCTGGGGACCGTCATCATGAGACTGTGGGGACCAGCGCTTGTTGTGCGAGCCGGCAGCCTCTGGCTCGCTGTAGCCGTCTACGTGATTGACAGTAATGGTCTGGTTTCAGAAAAAGAGCGGCAAATTTATGTTCACTCATTTATCAGATTACACAGACGTGCATCTATAGGCGATCGGAACAATAGCGCACGGCAGCCCCCTTGACATATCATTAGTGACATCTAACAGATGCTTGTGATCTGTGCTGCTAATTTCATTTGTTTCTCTGGCTAACCTCAACAGGATCTTCACAGTGGGGTTAAGGCCATGGTGTGGAAGAACAGGGAGATTTTTGATTTTCAGAGATGTTCAAAACCACTGAATTCTTTGCTTTTTATGTTTGTTACTTGTTTGCTGATTGTCTCGAGCACATGTGAAGTGTGCCTCGAGTGGCTCAAGTCCCAAGGGTAAAGGCACTATGATGGTTTAGTGAGAAGTGCTTTGGATATTAAAGTACTGCCCATGAACCGCTTCACTAGTTTGGCTGTAGACCTCTGCTGCTTGTCCCACCACATCTTTCCCATTGCTTCCTAGCATCTTTCTAGTTCTACCACAGCAAATAAAAATATAAAGATGCCCCAGTTGAAAAGCAGCACTTAATATGAAGTCAATACACCTGGCAGAGATCAGAGAGACAGTATGTGGAGACTCCTGCAGGACTTCTTTCAACCTAATTAGCAATCCCAATGGCCTAATGGAAGAATGGGGTTAATTAATCCTAGCGGATATCTCAGATTGAGCAGAGGGACTCTTTCGGCCCCTAGATCTTCCCTCCATAAAGGTCACACTTCACAATAAGAGAGCAATGCATGTGTTCCCCCTCTGAGGACCTCTCATCCAATCCCTCAAAACATAATTTGATGTCCTTTCTTCAATCAGCATAACTATATAGCCAGAAAACAAACCCTGGAACACAGTGGAACATTAAGTGCTAATACTAAATGCTGTCTCCGGGCTCTGAATCATCCATAGATATGTGACAAAGCACCCTCAGAGTTGATGGGGTCTGGTGCTAAATGCCCGCCACTGGCTAAACATCATTTGTGTGTGTGCTGACGCTAGATGCTAAAGGGTGTCTCTAGGCTTTGGCTGCATGACTGTGGCCTGTGATTTATTGGTCATCATTTGGGTGACATTTTCCTCTGGTTCAACTTTCTAGTCAGTTGGCATTACAATACTTTCTTTACACCTTCTTTACACTGTGGCATGTTCGAGGGAAAACCATGCTCAAGTGTGTGCACGTGCCACAAATACTGTTTTCCAGCTTTTGCGCTGCAGGCTTTTTTCTGTGGCCGAGGACACTCTAGTAGATGAGCACTACTACAAAGACCTTAATAGTATGTGATGTAACGAGACTCATCTTCTCGGAGCATTAACAAATCATAACTGAAACACAACATCAGTGGAATTTAAGTATAGAGTAATTAAGAAACTAAATATCGGTGTTTTTAGTGTACTACTATTGCTTCCACTTATTAGGTTATTAACAGCTCTTGCAAACTCTTTCACTGACTTGCTTCTCCGCTCCCTCATCCAGCAGATAGAATAGTGGAGAGGTTTTGGCTGCAGTAAGAGTGTCTCCCCTGGGCTGCAGCGCAGCTCCTGTCCCCCTTCTCTCCCTGCAGCTGGAGCTACTAGAGCCAGATGCTTCGTAGCTCCACCACCCTCTGTCCCCCCTTTCTCTCTTCCAGGAGGATGGTGCCCAGAGAGGAGGATGACAAACGCCTATGCCTCCTCTTACTGACGGATTTGGACGACCTGACTCCAGCCCTGCACTGTTCCAACCGCCAGCACAAGATGTTGACTTAATGGAAGGGGGTTGGCTGTGGATGGGCCCATATGCGTTTGTATTGGGAAAATATGGCAGGGCGGTGTGTGTCTGTGTATCTCACTATTCAGTAGGATTGTGTGTGTGTTTGTATGCGTCTGCGTGTGTGCATCTTTTCACCTAGCCCAGACTGCCTACATCCATCATGCCATGGCGCTTTGGCAAAGAGTGGGACTCAGACAGCTTCACTAACACACGGTCAGTTAAATTGCCTGTTAAATTGTCCTGGTCTGTAGCTATCTTAGGTGTAGATAAAAACACTGCACTTAAAGCGTGCACTTAAAGGCAGAAATTGTCAAGTAAATGCCAGCCTCCCTCCATGCATAGAGTGAGAAAGAGCAGGACAGAGGGAGAGAGGAAAAAATGAAGATTCTCCAAGGGAAGCACATTTCCATTACAAGACAAAATTCTTCAGCAAACTAAGGTGAATGTATGTGTGCGACTATTGTCAGTGCCATAACTATGGGTCAAGTGGAAATATCATGAAAATATTCAACTTTAATGTTAGTATAATATTCCCGTACAGGCCATTGCAATCTATATTCCAAATTCTAAAGCACTTTGACACTTTGGAAGATTGACAAAATGATCAAAGTAGGACATACGTATGAAAGCCGCATGAGCTTCAGACCCACCTGATCAATAGACTAAATTATGCATGAGGAGCAAAACCTTAATACCTCTTCATCAACCTTCACCGTTCTCCTTTAATGATTAAAACAACGGTTTCAATCCAATACATTTGACATTTCTCACCATGCAACCAGATGGAAAATTAAGTCCCATTCTTTTTACATTACTGGGATATTAAGGATAATTGCTTGCTTCCTTCTTATGTACCTGGAGCAGAAAGATTTACAGAAGTGCTCTCCTGTAACAAGTGATGTAGCTGTAATAATATAAAAAAGATGGGTTAGTTCTGGCCACTGGTCAGTGTTCGTGAAGGAAACGGCAACAAAGAGTAGGAAAACTTGAGCAAATGTTTGCTGTTTAAATAGGAAAAGTTTGCTACACTCCTTGATAGATCACTGACCAAAACTTAAAGTCTACATAATGAACTGATATCCAGTCAAAATCAGGCTTTGTAGGTTTTTAGTACCCTGAAGTCAAACAGCTCAAACCAGGAACCTTTCTGTACACTCTGATTCATTTTTGAAGTTTAATGGTGATTTATTATTTACACTACTTATATATTAGTGTTTTTTCAAGATTACTATATTACTTCAGAGGGTGTGAGAAGTATGATTTGTGCATAAAGCCAGTAGATAACTTGTTGGTAAAGCTTTAAATTCACCAAGCTGACAGTGTTCTGTTTTATCTTTTCTTTCTTTTATTGTTTGGGATATTTAAAGCTGATTCAGAAATATATAATAGTAAATCTCTAATCTTTTTTCTTCTTACGCATATCTATAATTTCATTAGCCAGTGTGCCAGATATTATAAACTGACCTATTCAAGCCACACACTGTTTATAGCAGTATTCGAATTTGACAAGTAGATGGATGCATGCAGTCTGCCAAAGTAAACTGTGAAGTGATATGACAGGTCTGTTGACTCAACGGGGAACTCTGTACATATATTAACTGCATCACTGCACGATGTGTGAAAGTGACAAAAAGACAATATTTGTCAGAAGCTATTAAGATTTTCATATTTGAACAGATGCATGAAAATGTCTCAGATTAAAAAACTCTAGTAAACTACAGAGCATTTAATTGTATATATTGAAATTGTTCACGAATGTAGGTTTTTATAAGATTTCACACCGACATCATAAATGATGATGTCGGTGTTCTTGCAGGAAGGTCGTTACACATATCGTCATCTTATGTGGATCTTAAAACAAAAGTCTGTATATAAAATCTGCGTCTCCATTCGGCCTTCCTGAACAATGATGCCAAACATGCACAAACATAAACAAATGAACGAAACAACCAAATTTTAATTAAATCCTACAGCCTAATTCGAGCCAGAACATAAATAGTGGACTCAAACAGTGAAAGCAATCATTCGGCACAATGTCTACCAGTTGAGTTGATTACAAACTGCGCCAGGTCAGTTTTGGTCAGGAGAGTACAAATTAACTCAGCGGCACGTTCCGGTATTTACACTCTGCAACATTATATGAATTTTTGTGGATGTCTAACTCGGCGCTAGGGGGCAGAAAAGCTCCACAAGTGGCAATGATGAAGCGCTATGAAGCTGGCAGTGGAGCTGAGAGCAGCTGCGGCTTGCAGGCCAAGTTTGGAATGTTTGCTATGATTTAGACTGAGCTTAATATGTAATTCGAAATGGTATTCATGAGTTTTATTGTGAAGGTTTGGTGAAATTGCGCTGTTTTATTGTCAGCATAGACTGTTCTTAAATAGTATAGTATATCACAGAGGTGAAGTCTTAACAGTGCAGTGGGTTATAAGGCAGTTATCATAAAACATCGCAGTATTGCTAGGTTGTGTGTCAGTAGCAGATTACGAAATATAGACCGCGCACGTGTCTCTGCAGCAGTAAGAGGAAAGTTTAAGGATGGAGACTGTTTTGGCTGGAGTTCTCGTTCTTGCACTCTTTTAGGGGGAAGTTGAATGGGGATGGGTTCTTTCCATCTGAGAGTTTTACTTTAAAACCACACGGTGAATTGTCGTTTGTCCAAGTAGAGCTCGAGAAGCCAAAGTGCAATCTCGTGTAGGTTTCTCCAGTGGTGGCTGAGCAGCCAGAGAACTTTGCGGGAGATTTTGGCTAAACTTCTGCCCATCTGTCTGCCCATCTGAAGAGGGGCAAACCTTTACTTTTAGGGTGCAACTTACGGAGAAAGACTCGCGTGGTCTATGTGATAGGGTGTGGTATGAGCTTAACGGGAGCAGAGGCTTAAAGTGTGATGTTCCAGGTGCACTTTTACACACAATATATACCTGAAACACAGGAAGACTCTAAAATTCAACTGTTTACCCAATAAAGCGAATTGATTTTTCTTAGATTGAAATGAGTTATTAATATGCACACTGAACCAAAATCTTGCGTTGATGTGTGATGTGTCCTGCTTGGACCCTCAGTGTCGCGCTAATGTTCAGACATGACACTAATGCAGGGTGACCGGGGGCTCTCTCCTGCTACAAAAACCTATGCAGCTGTCTTCAAATCAATACATGTCAAAGAAATATGAAAACAAACACCATAACCACCGCGTCTCCGCTCAGTAAATGGGCACGTACCTCTGATCTCAGATTATAGTTTAATACTTTATTGTATATCGGGACCTATACGCACAACTAACCTACCTTGTTAGTGTCAAGGATAGAGTTTTGTCCCATTTTCTACTCTGACATAATTATACTTCAAATTTCAACCCAGTGCAAGTTACACGAGAAAATAGTTGTATTTAAATGAGTTTGTGCTTTTATTTCGCGTCGTGATGCATTATGATGAGCAGCAACCGCAAACCTTCATCCATCATGATTTATTGAATATTACATCCATACATAAAAGACTATGCGAGTCTTGGTTTGTGTGCTTTTTTTTCCTTTTTTTTTTTTTTTTGCACCAAGGCAGGAGGAGGGTTGCATCTGTTAGGGTCCAATGTTAGTCTTAATTACTGGCCTTCTTGTTCTCCGTGGCCCTCAACCGTCTTTAATTAAAACCTTGATTAGGGGGGAGGAGGTCTCGGGCAAGGCTATTACCAGATGGGTTCCCAGTAATAATAATAAAGACTTTATCCGCCGCTGCTGCCTGTGTGCCATAAAGCGCAGAACTCGCTGCCCGTCCATATCAAAGCACAGCGAGCAGAAAGAGGCTGTTAATTACGCCGGTAATTACTTGTCTAATTACGGTTCGTTTGTGATTAGATTTAGAAACGTTTCGCGGTTTGTGCAGAGGCTTTCTGTAGCCAGTATGTCGGCTTAACACTGTATAGACTGAAATGTAGTGTGTATCCACAGCGGGGTGCTGCTGAATAACCGGCCTGTAAGGGATGGAGTGAATAAGATCAATAAGGAAGCACTGACCCGAAAATCATCCGTATTTTTCTCAGAGAAGTCCTCAATAATCTATATGTTCAAGGAACAACAAAGTGTCTCTGGAATAAGATACAAACATGTTGTCAAATACAATTTTCACAGTTTTTTTCGCGTTTTCTCCAGAACTTGGCTACAATTCCTACGTTTTTTTTTTGTTTGTTTTTTACCCTTCAGAATTTGGCAGGCTTTACAGAGCTTTTAGTGAGCTTTCTTATAGCGGAGAGGTCAGCTTCTTCTGTTCTGTGACGTTTCAGAGTCTCTGCAGCCCTCTTATAACTCCCATTTCCAGTGTTAAAAGAACATTTGCGGCTCGCCAAAGAGACAGAAAAGCCAAATCAATAATGCGTCCTGACATATTCAGCAGAATTGCATATTAGCGACTTAAGAGTCGCCACATTATGAATATATCTTGCCAATGGTCTGAAAGTCATTATGACTGCGCACAGGCACGCCGCAGCTTTTATATTCAAGACAGAGAAACTTGCAAATAACAATCAGTTCAATTATCCTCAAAATATTTACTCCAGGATAGGATTTGTCATCCAGACAAGGAGAAGGAGGGAGAGGGGAGGAAGAAGTGATTTCTTGCTGCACTATGTGCGTCTATTTTCCAGACGGTTTGTCGTCGTTATTGCCTGATTTAGTGTGTGTTGTTTTACATAGCCCAGTTATCTGTGTGAGTTCATGTACAGCCTTTTGCCGCGGCATCCATTTATACATATCACATAGATCTACGTTGAGTTTGTCACATTTGGTCTTTTATGTTCTGTCTCCTCTGTTGCTGGAAGGGTCATTGGCCTATCTATCTATCTATCTATCTATCTATCTATCTATCTATCTATCTATCTATCTATCTATCTATCTATCTATCTATCTATCTATCTATCTATCTATCTATCTATCTATCTATCTATCTATCTATCTATCTATCTATCTAGTCTAATTACCTCCCCTCTGCTTCTCTGCAGCAGGTGTTCCGGCCTCTGACCCTGCATAGAAAAGTGCCAGAGGCCAGGTGATGGCATTAGCGAAGTAATGTCTATTTTTACGCGCACAGCCCGCCTCCTTCACCGCTATAGAAAGAAGCCATGTCGAATAAGTTTTTATACACTTGTCACTTATCATGCTCGTTGAAACTAGGGTGTATAACCCTACTTCGCTCACTTTTTAGGTTAAATTACAGGATCCAAGGCTTTGTGGAAGCATCATTACTCTGTTTGCTGAGTTTTATTTGTATGATGCTCAGACATTTTTGTCCACCTGGTCGTTACTAAGACGGCGGACTTGACTAAGTCAGATTGTTTTCATTGACGTGCGATGATCTCTTACATTTACCAATCATCGGTTATTCTAGTTATCCCGAGTCAGCTGACCAAGCAAATATCATTTTAAACGAACACGGAAAGACAGAGCAGCTGCTTGCAGTGCACGGCACATCAATTACACTATCAGGCGGGTTAACCAAATATTAACAATACAACGCAGACCCAGATAAATTGTCCTAGCAGCATGCTGGAGCCCAGCTTCTGCCAGCCCTGGGGATTATGTATCATGACCACAACTACCATACCGTGTGTTGACTATATCGCGCACCATGAATTACACAGAAGAATGCACAACCTCAGTGCTCAATGTTATTCACAAAAATACAGTCAGACCACAGCCCTAGCATGAGTAATGGTGAAACCCTCTTAGCGCAGACCACTGCAAAGCTTGTGACTGGTGACAAGTGTTACATTTCACCAAAAAACACTTCGAGTTTTGTCTGGATTTGAACCCAGCTCTACATACAAATTAGTTATTTTTTAAACAAACAAACAAATAAAAAAACTCCTAAAGAACCAAATTTTATGTAGGCGCATTGGAAGAAAAATAAGGACTCCTCAAAATAAGAAACGTGAAATCTATAATAAAATAATTTCCATCTACGAGGTCTGAATTTAAGTTAGAAACATGCTTTAAGGTTCTAATGACATAACATACTTAACAGGTCAAGAAATACCCAGTCAAGCCAACATGTTAGATCTTTGATTTATATTTGATCTATTAGCCAGGTAAATGTTGATGCGTACGAATCTGTTTTGTCATATTTAAGCTCTTCCCTCTCAGTGATTTTCTATTTTCCACACAAACATTTCTTCCAACAGTTACTAAGATAATCTTTGAAAAAAAAAAAGACCTTCATTGTGACTAAACTGGCCACATGTTGAAAAAGTCTTTTAATTATGTGCTTGGTCTAATTAGCTGTTGAAAATAACAACAAAATCCAAGGTCGAGTTGCTCTATTACCTACAAATCATAGGTTTTTTATATAGATAGTCCTGTTTGGTGGTTCTGAATCCATGCCAACACCCTTTAGCTGATGCGTAATTTACCTCGCCGTGCGTAATTAACTGAGTCGCCATCAGACCCCGGTACGTGTAACACTTTATTTTGAACGGCGCAATACGTTTCCATTAAACGTTATTAAAGCGCAGGGAGTGACGAGCTCTCATTTGTCTTGTCAGGACATCTGACAACCTCGTTAGCTCCCATTTTCCCCTGTCAGCTCACAGCGCGACACGGACACTGACTTCAGCCACTCCTGGCAAGTGAGTGATAAATGCGCCTACTCAGCCCTGCGCAAAACAGCAACATTATTGTTGCCAGCACGAAGCATCAGAATCAATCACAGTCAAGTCTGAGTGGCAGGTGTCAGTCTTAACACTTTGCTATTATTATTATTATTATTTTTAACTTCAGACCACTGTCAATCTTTAATCTAATTTAAAGGGTCACAGATTTGGGGGGCATAATATCGCCTCTTTGACTTCTCACTCCAGCCTAACTGACCATGAGTAGCCCACATTTAACGCTCCACACAGGCTGGAGGTTTCGCAAAATGAACTGTTATGAATATTTGTAAGCAAATGGATGATCTCGTTACTTCGCAAAAAAGGGGCAGAAGAACACTTAATGGCATTGAATCTTTCCGCTCCGTGCACTTTCAGATGCGATTGTAGATCGAAGTCAGACTTGTCACGTTGAGGCAAAGTGAATTCCTAACATCCAGGACGTGCCTGTCTACTCCGGACAAATTGCATCCAATCACCCCGGGGGAATTCGGCTAATGTCTCGATCCAGGGCCGGGGAGCATGGAGAAAAAACAAATCAAACTCTGCACACAGAGCGTGTAGGGCTTATTAAAACATTTCGCACAGGGGAAAGAAAGGACGAAACGAGGAATATGTGTCTGTACACGTGTATGCGTGCGTCGGCTGAGGGGGTGGGCTAATTATGATACATTATCTTTGGACATTGTAGTTTTTAATTGTAAATATCAGATGTGCAACCTAAACATTTTCACACTACATGCCAGCTGTTTGAGTGGCGGAGAGCGCATGAACTGGGCCTGGCTGTTTAATCACTTCAGCAGGTTCGAGTGGTTGACTAACTTTGGTCTTATTTAAACTCATGTGGGCCTAGCAAGATATTCGTGACGCTAAATACAAACAATATGCTCTAAAAAAAATCCTAAGGCTAAATGCACACGAAAGATTCTAACAAATTCTCGTTTGAAGCAAGTTTAAACGCGAGGTTCAAATAGAACTTACCTCCTTATCTCCATTGCAATTAATCCTAATTTAGATGGATGAAATGCCCCCCCTTTGAACGCAGCATCAGCTCTGCGTGCACCCTCTGCTTTCTGGTAACGTGCTCGGTCCCCTGGACATTTTTCTCTGTCTGCTACAGCGACAGTAAACAATAAGCTCATGAGGCGTAGGCTATGGCAACATAATGTTCTGCATGGCTACAGAAGGGAGGTCGATCATTACACAATTTGTTTTAAATTTGATCAGTCACAAAGAGATTGGCATCTCCCTGGAAAGCCCGGGCAGGGTTGAGTTACTGTAGCTTAAATCCAGGTTTCACTCGTGTTATCCTTACAGACCCCTTCACGTCAGCATCTTCACTGTAGGCCGAAATAATGTCAGGTATTTAACTTTGGCTAGAGTGTCCGTGGTTGTTAAATATGCAGTATAGGCGGAAAGACTGGGATCGCATGCAAATGTGGGTCGATATTTGCTATCATAAATATTTGATTTGCAAAATTGTTTCCCTACTGACATAAAAATTCAGAAACTGACAGTATGATTTTAATGTGTGTGTGTGTGTGTGTGTGTGGGGGGGGGGACACAGAGAGAAAGAGGGGGAGAGGGAGAGAGAGAAAGGTTGGTTTGTGTAGCAGCGTGGTGACGGCAGAGGGAAAACCGGCTGGACAGATTTGCGTTTACGCCTGATCTGCTTCTGGAGAGCGGGGCTGTGTGGGAAGGGAAAGGGAGCACCTGGCTCGACCGCTGTATCCCATCTCGTTTTATTGACAGCCTGATAAGCAGGGACCAAGCCGTGCGGTTTCCAGCGCGGATGTCGAGCACCCTGCTGCGTTGCACAGTATCAAGGCCTCTTAATGGCTGTTCCTCTAAATAATGGCCCAAACACAGCCAGTCCTGACTGGCCCGTACCTGCGCTGCCCCGGTCTCTTCCTGAGAGACAAGCGGTGGCGCGGTTGCCCATTTACTCAGTCTTGTTCAAATTGACACAAACATCAGAGGTTGTGAAATAGGATTTGAGGCTTTTAGCCTGTCTTAGTAAAAGGGAAACTAAAGCCCCCATTATGAGTCACAGTGACAACTTTATAGGGCTGTAGAAATAAAAAGGTTTTAGCGCAGACTAAAACACTGGGATTGTCTACAAATATAAGTAATGTAATGACTCTTACAGCCGGAGTACGTCATAGGGAGCAGCCAGGGGGCATCTATAGACCCCGAGCGGGACTTTCCTGCATCCGTTCCCCCCACACCTGTTGCGCTCTGAGCATGCTCAGATTTAAGAACACAACAGTGTACTTGCTAATCTATTAATATTCATATGACCTATCTATGACCTAACACCAGCAACTGTTACAAGCAGTAACTGTTAATGGGGAATTTCAAAACTTGTTGTTAGGAAGATGCATTTTTGTTACTTATAGCTTGTACATTCGAAAGCTGGAACAAATATGTAAATAGCGCCAAGACTCTTCACAGTTTCAGTGTAAGACCGGATGCTCGCTCAATCTCAGCCAATCCTCTTTATTCTTAAAATCAACGGGAACACATCCGAGTCATAAAAAAAATTATTATTATTATTATTATTATTATTATTATTATTATTATTATAATAATAATAATAATAATAATAATAATAATAATAATAATCATACAGTGCTTCGATCGGGTGATTTTGAGCGCAAACAGCTCAAACACGAACAGAAAGATAGAAATCAAACTTTGGATTGAAGATAAAGTGGATAACATTCACTAAGGTGATGATGTAAATAAAAATCAAATCAATTATCAATCGGGGAGCGAGCCCGCAGAGTGAATTGTTAGCTGTCCGCCCCTGCACACAGCCGACACACCGGGAAAGTAAACAGGCCGGTGTGCTCCACATGTTGGTTACCTTGCGCACTTCCCCATTCTGCGCTCAGCGTCCTGTCCAAGGCGTGACGTCGAGTCGTCGCTCCAGCCAATCACCGCCAACTTGAGGCTGATGCTGAAGGGAAAGTTGCTGGTAAGAGTCGCAGATTTTTCCCCCCTCTCACTGACATTTCAACTTCACGACGGATTCAAAGGTAGATAGATTTTCATCGGGACCTATAAGTTTCTGTTTCTGTGACACGGAGGAGAGATCCGGGGAGGGAAGAAGCGAGTTTATATGCACAGGATATCGGTCAGACGCCTCTGCTGCCTTTCTTCCGGTGAGTTTGGCTGGACTATAGCCTACTTTTAAATAGTCTCTTTTTAAAATTTAAATCTACTGTAACTTACACGATAAACCTCTGAGAATATTTACAGGGTATCCTTTCTGTATTTTTGTATTTTATTTCATTTTATTAAATCCTGAAAAAAAAACGCAGTTAAAAGCATGCAGACTGATTTCAATTCGGGCGCACTGGGAAAGTTGGGAAAATTATTGGTTAAGTGTTTGCACGTTGCTTTGTGTATTACAGAGTAGGAAAACACCAAAACAAAGTGGAAAACAATAAGCCCAGTTCGTTTTTGTTTTTTGTTTGTTTTTTTGTCATCTATCGCACACGCGCACACAACGTGTAATTAGCGATCTTCACACAGGAATTAAGCGCTCGTCATTTCTTTTAAAAAGCGGCTATTATTGTGCGAGTTACGCCTGGAGGGGAATTCAGCCTATACATCAGGAATGTGTACAGTGAGATCCATTCATCTATGCACGATCTATAAGCGCAATGGAAACGTCGATGTCCATCACCGGAAGATTTGATTCTGTGGGCTTTTTCATCAACATGACACGTCTGTGACATTTTGGAGAAACAGCGCGATATTTTGGTTGAAATGCTGTGAGTTAACGTTTAAAGTCAGAGGTACTGTTAAAGAACTATAACACTTTTAAAAAAAAAAAGTTGTGAAAGCAAATTGCAAGCACGTGCTTCAAATCTTCAAAAACAACGAAGTGAAGTGACACGCGCGCCTTGGTGGTTTTCAGATTGATTTTGTTCGGAGGGCCCGGACCTGCTGTTTATGTTTGAGGTTATTACCATTTAATTTCTTCACACACCCCCTCGTCTAATTACGAGCTTTCAGTTGCATTATTATTTACACCCCTCACACATGTACTCATTTCCACACAGTATCTGGAAGTCTTTGGAAGCCTCGGGTCAAGGTTCTTGTATGTTTGGCTGCAGCGTGTCTTCCTGTCACACTGGCCGATCAGCGCTGTGACACCATTAGCCCCGGTGTTTATCACAGCCCTCAGCCTTTTGCTGAGGGCTTTAGCCTTTTGTGGACTGTACACATTCTGGGAACTACACAAGAACACGCCGTAGTCTTCACTGTGTCCCCACAAACTTTACAAATTGTTAGGTGGGGTTAAACTACACAGGATAAACTAAATAAAAACAAAATTTACCTTAAACGATGTACAAAGCACTCCACACTGTGGAGGTGAATGTGACTAGAAAATGAAGCCATTAGATGAGCCACGAGGACGTTAACTGTAACAACATGCTTAAAAAAATAATAAAGAGCAGGGTTTGAGCGTGTTTGGCATCCCGACAGAGCAAGACGGGGGCCACCTTAGGAAGCTACATGCGGCTGCCCACTCCGTGATGGAGTTGCGTTTCTTTATGTTTACTCACTCTGATGAAAAATGAGTTGCCACTAATGGAGCTTCTGTTGCGGTACGCTCTCCACGTGCGCCACCACGCTTTCAAAACAGCAGATGGATAAATATCGGCGCAGAAGTCGAACAAGCAAGTGACTCTTTGATTATGGCTCATGAAAACAGAATAATACAATCGTAAACGCGCGGATGATTTATGCAAATAAACCGGCGACGTGATCATGAGGAGAAATGTGACCGGTCGGCTCTGTCTGATGAATGACAGCTCAGAGCTTTGCAAGAATGCAGCTACACGTAAAAGTCGAAATTTTATACATCGGTGACAACAACAACAACAACAACAACAATAATAATAATAATAATAATTATTATTATTATTATTATTATCAACATTTACAATACTGCTTAAAAACACAAATGATAATCATTTAATTGAGAATTTCTATAATAATAAGATTATTTTAAAAAGAATAGTAGAACGTTTATAATAAAAGGTAAATTAAAGTACATTTGTTATATTCATAAATATTTCATTTATATTTATTTATAATAAATAACAAATTTATTGTATATAGAAAACTCATATTTATATAATTATTTGCTCACCAGTGAAAGTAGGTGTAATACAGTTCTGGGGCTTGTATGTGTACACCACTTAATATGTATTTAATTGTCTAAGAAAAAAAAATTCCCCTCCTATATTAGATACAATTTAAATACAGAAAATGAAGATGCACACCACACCAGGCTTTTTATTGTCTGAGTGAATCACCGTGTTTTCCAAGCGATTACTAACTCGAATCAATGCTGCAACAATATTTATAATAGAAAGCTCATATATATATATATATATATATATATATATATATATATATATATATATATATATATATATATATATATATATATATATATATATACACATATACATATGTACATGTATATATAATTTTTTTTCCTAAGGTGAGTAAACTGTGACCTCCAGTGGAGGTCATCACACAGTTGTCAATTTTAAATAAATAATAAATCAAAGCAGGCTTTTAGGTGTGGGGGTCGTGTCCAAATATAGTGTCAAGTTGTGAAGTGAAAATGAGTTAAAATACTCTATCTTTCCTTCACCAAAACAAGGTTTTGTTTTTTCAGCTAGCTCTCTCTTTTTCTTTTCTTTCTTTTATTGTATTTAAAAGTTTCTGCAGGGGTACGAATACCACACTGCCTCAGGGGAAAATAGCGACGAGATTAGGCTTTCCTTTCAAGGCCTGTGACATTAGTTGCTGCTAATCCGAATTGGGCTAATTGCTTTCCCAACATCACCCTTAAAGACTTTTACAGCAATGCAATCTACCTTATAAAAAGATAAATGTACACATAAGAAATGTATATATTCATAGAGAGGTGCCGTTGACCGACTTGGCATATCACTTAGGTTTCTGAATAAAAAAAATAAAAAAATAATAAATAGATGAAAAACCAAAAAGAAATATCTTGAGAATGGAGACAACGAATTAGCTCTTGGAGCGGATTTACAGCTTAACCAAAGAAATCAATAACATGCTGGAGGTATTGTTTCCAAAGAAAACTACTTGACACACTCATCGGGGAATCCGTCTTTCTATGATGGCAGGTTAGTGGTGTGAATTTTTGACAGCTGCAATCTGTGACAAGTGAGTAGCAATAACATTTGCACTACAAAGGTGCCTCACAAATACACTTATTCAAGCGTCTCACCAGAAAGAATTTAACATTTAGGCAAGATGTTGAATGTGTTTTCTCGCTCAGTACTGTTACACTGATTATGAGAAGATGACATTCTACTTTTGACAACTTCCCTGTCTTATTACTAGAAACCAGCAGCTGCTAAAAGTGGCACACATCCCGTGCACGCGCGGCTGACCGAGGCGTCCACGAGGACGCAAACTTTAGCGCAGAAAGTTTCACCTTGCGAGTATTCTTGCGTCAAAGAGTCAACAACCCACCATAGATTTTTTTTGTATTACACGTCGACTTTTAGTTTAATTCCTTTCAAATATCTTTTCTCAAATTAGCCACAACATAATCCATAAACCTGTGAACTTGAATTGCATTGATGTTTCATAATAACTGCTAATTGAAAGTTCCAACTTCGCCGTGTCCTTGATGTATTTTTTTACAGTAAATTATAACCAACACGAGGTCTCTCACTGCACAAACCCCTGTCAGGAGGGGCGACAGGGTTGGGTTGTGTGTGAGGGGGTGTTTGTGGTCTGATGCATTCTAATGGAGGGGTTCTTGACGTAAAAATGCTTGGGACCCCCCCTCCTCTCTTAACTGATATAAGCTGCGGCCATTCACGGTAGGCCTATAGGCTGAGCCACCAGTCTAAGTGAGTAGAAACAATGCAGGAAGGAGAAACAGATGAATGTGCTCGTTTAGTTTACGGGTTGTTTGATGAAGGAGTATTGGCCAAAGTGTTGTTCCTCACCGCGGGACCCTCAGTGACAGTTTGAGCCGGTCCTCTCAGCTCATTATCTCGCCGGCCCACTGAGGGCCCCATTCAAGCCGGGCAGTCCCTCTCCCCCTCCCCCCTGTCCCTTCTCTCTCTCTCTCTTCTCTCTCTCGCTCTCTCTCTCACCCTCTCTCTGGCAGCGTCGTTTGTCTACTCATTGAACCCGTAGTCAGGAATGCGATGGTTGTTAGGGAGCCCTCTTTCACCTCCGAAGTGTTTTATTGATGAGCTCGGACTTCTCCTACTTTTTCACATGTCAAAGAAAGTCAAGTGTAGGCCTCCACGACTTCATTTCACGGCCTCCCATCCCAATAAGAAGAAGAAGAAAAGGGAAAAGAAAACGCATTTCTCTCCCCCTCCCCCTGCTCATGTCTGTCCCTCTCCCGTCTCTCTCGCTCACTCTCTCCCTCTTTGCCCTTTCACGCACCCCCTTTTCTGCTTCTCCACTTTGGCTTCAGCATCCACACAAACCTCATTCTCTTCCCCTCGGTTTTCCTTTTTGGAATAAGCAACGGGGCTCCTCAGTGCCGAGACTGGTGCTGGCCAAAGCTGGGAGTGTACGCTCAAACACGGGCGCAGAGGGGGTTGATTTTGGGTGCGCTGAGGTGTGCGCTAATAGTCGGTCATTCAGCCGGCTCAGTTTGGGAGCGTGTGGCCATGGCTACGCACTCATTTGCTTTTACTTTATTTACGCGTGCTATTTGCTGTCAGGTCGCAGGAGTGACGTCGCCGTGCCTCGCAAATGTGTCCATAAAAAGCACCCGAGCCTGCCTAAAGGCCGGACTCTTTATGTACGGTGCTCTTGTTGACACGATGGGGGTGGTGGGGTGGGGTGGGCAGGGTGATACTCAAAAGAATCAACAAAAGCACGTGGTGGACATTTTTGGTTGCTTTGAGTGTGAGTGAAGGCCGGACAAGTGCAAAATGATTTTCAAAGTAAAACAACTTTCTTTTTCTTTTTTTGGTGGGGGTGATTAGATGATTTACTTTGGAGCTCAATCGCTGTGGTATAAGAGTTTAAAAGTGGTGGTTTTTCAAAGTAAAAGTTTTTAAACCTTCAAAGATGACTCCCAATTGCGGCACTTGCGCAGGTGCAACATCGCGCTACATTCAGTCCAGAAGGGAAAAAAGGGCGCTGAAAGTTTTACGCAGCGCGGATGTGCGTCTCTATAACGTTAATCGCATCTGTAGTGCATCGGCTGCTTCATAAAAGGCACGCTGCAGCTCTTTGTAATTTTAATTTGGTGTTACGAGCTCCAGCATTCCAAGTGTGCGCTGCTCCACTGCTAGTTTCCGTCCCCCCCACTACAACAGACACACACACCACCACCCACCGCCCTTGCGGCTCCAGCTAGCCTCAGGTTGGCGCTGAGCATGCCTGAGATTCCCTGTGCGGACCCAATTCAGCCTGGAAGAATAGAGCCTTCCGTCCAATGGGCATTTCCGAGGCACTTCCTTTGCAATAGGGCAATATTCAGCAAGTGAGCGCAGAGTATTTGCATGCGTGGGCTGATTAGTGGGTTGGGAAGACGCGACTCTCTCTTTCTCTCTCTCTCTCTTCCCCGCTTTCTCGCTCTCTCTCTCTCTCTTTCGCTTTGGCTCGGCCCCGTTTCCCGCTTTGGCTGTGGTGCAGGGGGAAGTGTTTATATGGGGGATGATGACAGAGGTCGGGTCGCGCTAATGGGCCAGTGAAGAGCGGCGGAGGGAGGCGAGGCGAGGCGCACACAGCAGACCAGGAACACATACATTAATACACTTGTTCCATCACCAATCAGCATAGGTGTGTTCATTCTCTTACCCCCACCTCCTCCTACCACCACTCACTCACTCTCCCTCCCTCTTCCCCTCCTTCCGCTCTCTCTCTCTCTCTCTCTCTTCCCCATCTCTCTCTTCCCGACTCTCTCATTCGCTCTCTCACACGCCAGCGCGCATCCTCGCCAAACTCCGTGCGTCCTGACATCTGAGTTCACTGTCAATCTCTGTCTCCTTCGCAGGGATATCCCCTTTGTCTCCGCCGAAGACCACTGGAAACTAAAAATTTTTTCTCTTCGAAACTTCCCGGGAGAGAGCGATCCTGGTCGCCGCTTTTTTCTCCCCCTTCTCTCTTTCTTTGGTGTGGACAACTAGGCTGCAGCCCATAGTTTACCCAGGACTTTGATAACGACGCAGGATGCCCCAAAAAGGTGAGATCCTGACTAAAAGTTTGTCTTGTTGCTGTTAAATTATGCATTATTATTTGTGATAGCCTAAATTATTATTATTATTATTATTATTATTATTATTATTACTATTATTATTATTATATCGGGTTTATTCGCGGCTGTAAGTGGAGGGTCAGTGTGAGGTAGAGAGTGTTTTATCGTTTGGACTGTGCAGCCTGGACTTCCTCAAAAGTGCGAACAGCCTTTTAGGGTCTCTGTCGGTTTTATCTGCTCGATTTTTGGTTGTTGGGTTTAAGCCCACGGATAGCTTGCTGCTTATTTATGACAGCAAAGAGTAAAAAGTCACGTTGGGCCAGGACAGTGATCATCGTGGAGAATGGGGCGCAATGACCCGTTGAGGAAAGGTGTCAGATTGATTCATGCAGGCGAGTCACCCAAGCGCCTTCTTAAAAAAAAAAAGCCTTCATGAAGCACTTGCTGAGGAGGCCCGTGTTCAGCGTGTTTGTTTGTGTGCCGGGGATAACACAACTTTACTCCTTGTCTCTAATCTTCTCCGCTTTAATGACAGCGACTGAACTGCTTTTACATTTTAGCAGTCAAGCTGTGGAGTATTTTAAAATACTCAGATAAAGAGTCCTTGGCTGGCCTCAAATTTAAAAGTAAATGTCTCAAAAAAATTTAAAATTAATAAAAGACAAACCGAGAAACAAGCACAAATTGTTGATGCTTCGAAACTATTTTTTTAATCCACGTAAATAAGCAAAACCTATATTTTAGTGCAAAGCCTCTATTGTAATTTTAAATATAATTTTTAAAGAAAAAAATACATAAAATAATTAAAATAAAACTGCAATGAAAGAATAAATCACTCTGTAGCTTTCTATGTTAACTTACTCCTTTACTCTTAAATCAGATTAAGCTCTAATGCAATAAATGCTTTCTGTGACATGTGACTTTTTTAAAAAAAAAATTAATTCGCCTTCATGTGCATATTTTGTCTGTTAGCCAACAGCAGGGCCACTGTAGTTCAGGCCTACATGTTCTCCTTCCTTGTATGAATGTTGTGAGCGCAGGATCCAGCGGTCAGAATAAGCATGTTGAATTAACACATTGTTGTTGCGGATTACTAAAGGGAAAGAAATGCAGATTAGATCGCAGTTAACCTCAGGAACAACAACGTTTGAGCTTTCGACCTTAAATAAATGATTAACCACTTGGACCTTACAGGGCTATAAGCTACTGGCAGCAGTGTATTTGCAGGCTGAAGCCGGTCTCTTTTTATTTTTATTGTTATTATTATTATTTCACGCACACATACAGAGATATTCACACCTGCTAAAACCGCCGTGACATTAAGTCGCGGCTAATAAAAATATGTAGTATTATTTACAAGTTTCCCGTGTCTTTAAGATCAGTGGGTAACTCGGCCTATGCGGGCCAGTGTGAAGGAATCTGAATTTGATTAATGACCGAGCAGGCTATTTGTTACAACATGAAAGAAAGCTACACAATCTGAACGTAACGGCGTCCCTACGTGCATCTCACCGACTAGCCCGAGACTAAACACAATCTGTTAGACGTCGACATTACAGGCCATTTTACTCTGCACACAACACAACTTTGCACGGAGAGAGAAAATGAAAACTTCAGACTTCTCCCTCCGTGGCCCCCTTTTTATCTGTTCCCCCATTCAGAAGCTTCTTTAATGCATTTGTCTTTTCCAATTGAGCGCCCTACTGCGCTGTTGTGTCTTTAAAACCGCTTTACAACCCGCACCAGCAGCACAAAATAACCACCAAATATTTATAACAAGAAATTACTTTTCCAAAAAAAAATAAAAAATCTTGTTCTATAAAAGCAGGGCAAACAAAACCCCACATTCACGCACTAGCGGCGCAGGGGTCACGGTCGTGTGTGTGTGTGTGTGTGTGTGTGTGTGTGTGTGTGTCTGCGTGTGTGAAAAAGAGAGAGTGCATGTGTTTGTGTGTATGTGTGAATGGTCCCGGAGGGGGTGGATGCATGCCTCCGGCTCTTTGTATTAATCTGAACTTGTTGGTGTGTTTAGAGGGGAAGCTGCGTGTTTCTAGTCGTGGAGGCCGAGTTTTCGCCCCGGGTTTGAGGTATACGGAGGCAGAAAAGGGGGTGCATTGTTGGGAGTCCAGCAGGCTTTGTACACCAGCTTTGTACCCCCTCCTGGTGTGGACTTTTGCGGATCAGTGAGGCGAGGTAGACAGCGTGTGTCACTGTACAGTTTCCACGACAGACTCCGCAAGAGGAAGGCTATCAAGTTTTAAAAACTACACTAAAGCCTCTTGCTGGGACGATGAGGAGCTGATTTCTTTATAAGAACTAACAAGAAAAAAATGGGGGGGGGGGGCACACCAGGACTATTTTTTTAAAGAGACAATGCTGTAAAGGAGTTACAGGCCCAATATCACATCATGGCTAGGCTGTTAGCTGAGATTTATTGTGACAGGTGCTTTCGGAAACAGGCCTAACAGAGACGTGAAAATAACGAAGATGAATGTTGTCCCGCGTCGATTTTAATTGATTTGTTTGGCACCAAAATTTAGGTTATCTGTAAAAGTAGGGCAAAAAAAATAAATAAATCTGAAAATACAGTAAGTACATCAGTGTAGCTGTGGCTGTGCTAATGTGTTGTTTTGCTTTGTCCTATAGGGAGACATTAAGTAGTGAAAACGGCAGATGATTGACTAAATTGTTATAGCGTGGACAGTCAACTCTGTTTCCAGGCAAGTTTAATTAAAATACATACATACACTCAGGATGTTTTTATTTAAAAAACAAAACAAAATCATAATTATGGATCAGTAAATGTTTAAGAACCAGATCCGCAATTAAAAAAAAAATAAAATTTAAATCGGACGACATGAGAAACTTTTTTTTTGTTGTTCAAAGAAATGTTGCAAATTATTTGACACCTTAAAACAATAATAATAATAGTAAAACAGATCTGTACACCAGTTTTCTGATTTGCTGCTAACCACTTTTGTTATTTCCTTGTGACGCTTAGAATACCACAACCAAGCCACGTGGGAGTCTGGCGTAGCTTCAATGATGCAGAACAGTAAGTTGTTTTCTATATATTTTATTTTGAAACTTTTGATTACAGCCGCAATGTGGTTGCATGGAAGCAACACCCACTGACATTTTTCTATTTATAATTTTATCTTTTATATTTATTTATTGCACTGCTTGTTAACATACATTTCAGAAACACTATTTTTTTAAATTTGATTTTTTTTAAAGAGGGCAGATGCATGTGCAGCCATACATTTTCAGGATTTTTTAAGAGCAGGGATGATAATATTTTTAAGTTATTTGATGGCGCTTTCATTGCTGTTAATTTATTATTATCTCCCTCCCAAATGATAGGTAGGCAAGTTATTATTGAACAAGTTAATCACACGTCGTCCTTCCTTCTCCAGGGAGAGAGAGAAAGAGAGAGAGAAGGGGGGATTAGAGGGGGGTGCTGGGTTGAGAGGGAGATTTTTGTTTCTGCTTGAGTTGGTATTAAATAATTGCACAGCCGTCTGCATTAGCGTTAGAGCTGGCTGCCAGGCTGCATACAAGATTAGCTGCGTAGAGAAGAGTCCTGCATGAAACATGAGGGAATAGCAATAATGTCTTATGTAGATTAGTCCATATTCTTCACGGACAGACAGCATGAACTAGAAAGAAAATGCTCATATTATAACCGCAGGCCTCACTGTTAGGTGCAGGCTGAACTCAGAGAGGAAGATAAATATTAACAACCATATTGTCGTGGGTGCCAATCAAAAAAAAAAAACCCAACCCAAAACATGGTAGATGAAGTTGCTTATAGGCCTCATGTGTTTAAAGTGGCCTCTTGCAGATGAATGATTTGTCTTGTTCCTGGTGTGTGTTGAAACCAAAAAGGATAAACATGAAACATTTTCTCTCTTGCTGCTGGACAAGAGGTGTATGACATCTGTGATGAAGGTGTGTGGAATAATTTTATTATATTATTCTCCATATACCTTGATGACGTGTCTGTGCTGTAACCTGTGCGCATTAGTCCGAGTATGTTTGAATCCAATGTTGGACCACGTGAGAGGTGGACTGTTTTATGTGTAGAGAGCTGTGATTCATAAGAAAGCGCTGCGGGGAAAAAACCCCCCAAAAACACGAGTGGCTTACTTTTGTTTTTCTCCTACTAGATTTTTTTTCTTACGTTAAATGGCACAGCAATGTGATTTCTTTCTTTTAATCTTATCAGTTGTCAGTTATAGAGATGACAGAGCCTTAACAAACCTGTGTACAATACCCACTGGATTGATGTTAATAGGATGCTCCCCTGGCTTGGCGTGTGATGTCTGGTGCGAATTGCCGAGGAGATATCATTGGGCCCGGCCCTTTGGGTTGTCTAAAGGTCGCGACGGCCTCGCTGGCTTTTGTGCTAATAACTCCTGGGTGTATATAGTGGGGAGCGTCCAAATTGACACCATATGTTTTCCTATTAGTCGACTTGCAATAGAATACAAGGCGCATAATCAGCGCCAGCGGGCGAGATCGACTCCGGGCACTTGAGGGAATTGTGCCATGATTAAGACTTAACCTTAGGAGAGTTTGATTTTTATGTGATGTCGTTATCTGACGGGTTTTATCGATCCGGAGGATTTATATGATGGTTATAAACCAGAGGTGACGGAGCAACCCTGGAGAACCCGCAGAGCAGGGCTGCTTAATGTGGGTAGGCCAATTTCAGCGTAAGAAGTCTATTAATTCCACTTAATCCTGGAATTACCAAAGAGCAGGAGGGGATGATAATGGATTTACTATCAATCAGATCCACGCAGGAAGATTATAACACATAGCGGCCAAAAGGGATATGTTGCTCAGTTAAACAGGTTTATTCTCACTCAAGTAGCTATAAACAGGCCCGATCCCCCTATTTTTAATTTTCTTTCTTTCTTTTGTGTCATCTATATAAAATAAAGTCCGCATTTAAAGCCAACTCCTATGGCACATTTCAGCAAGAAGACGCCAACCGATTCCACACAACAGGACTGCGGTGGCTGTGAGCATTTGTTGTCAAATACAAACAAGGGGGGGAAAAACTGCATGTCACTTTTAATATGTTAAGAATCCAGGCGCGCCCTCGTTTGTGTGACCGCGCGTAGCCCCTGGCCACCTTAAAAACGAAGTCTCCCTCGGAGGGTAAACGAGTAGCGTCCAATTTTGTCTGAGTGATATCCAAATGCAGACAGAAAGGGTCGTTTTATCATGCTACTATTTGTCGTGACGATGCGATTTTCAAAAGCAGAGCGGTGTCATAAAGTGACATGCCTGCCACAAGTGCTCCAACTGATCTTTTCAATTAGCCTCCCATGCATGATCCGAGGCGACTTCCGCCTATTTCCAGAAATTAAGCTCAAACTTGACGTGCAGCTAGCTTTATTTTAAAGACAAATGTCAGGCAGGCTCATCATATTTTCCCCCTCTTCTATATTTGGAGCTTATTTATTGCTAAGGAGCCTCTGCTCCCGGAGTCAATGTACCGGGCGGCAGCGCAGGGGAAGGGAGCGGAGAAACAGAGAGCAGCTCAGGCACTCCGGGGAGTCAGCTCTCCCTTTTGGCTTCAGGTTTGCGGGCTTTTTCTGTGCTTTAGAGCGATTCCATACAATAATTTAAGGATAATTTCTAAATATCACTAAATTTTTTAGACAATAAGCAAAAATAAAACCTCATATTTTAAAGCTAAAATCTTATTGTTTCCTTGTCTTTTTGGTGCGTAATTATGGCATGTTTTTTTTATAAAGGATTGTCATGGGAAGGATTTTAGCGATTTAATATCGTTTTTCCTACAAGATACTTTTGAATTGATGCTAATTTAACACATTATTGTAGTGGAGTGTTTATGGGATCGTCGGTGTGGCTGGTTATTGTTTTAAAGCACTGTTTGTGAGAGAGGTGCAGGTCTTGGTGATGGGAGTGGATAACGGTGCGGGTGTTTTAAAGCCCAAGTTTGCCGGTTTGCTACAGGATTGGATGAGTTTTTTCTGACCAGATCATCGACTGAGCTGTAAAATTACTATGAGGAAAAAATTCTATATTTTTTTTATTCGGTGTATGTCGTGCTGCTGTGGTTTGATCAATGTTTTTGCATGTGTTACTAAATAGCTGATGATGCGCCGAACCTCACAACAGCTTAAAAAAAGATTTCTGGAGTGCACTCCGGTTTAAGATATTTTTATAAAATCGTGTGAGAGTTTATTGTGAAACTTCTCTATTGCTGTGTGCTCTGCATCATATCACATTGCATCTATAACTCGATTATTCTGAACGCTTAAATCATTCTGCTCACCATTACTTGGAAGCCGTTAGCTTTATCATATATTTCAAGAGGAGCTGCGACATGATTTGATGACTCCGGTGCTTTTGTCTCCATGTAGGTCACAGTGGCGTAAACCAGCTTGGTGGTGTGTTTGTTAATGGCAGACCGCTGCCGGATTCCACCAGGCAGAAAATAGTTGAACTTGCTCACAGTGGTGCTCGACCTTGCGACATCTCCAGGATACTCCAGGTGACAATCCCACTCCTTTTTATGAACAGAAAACGCCTTCATAGAGACGTTGGTCTCAGTGAATAGAAGGAAATTAATAATAATATCCAAAAGCAAAAATATTGAAAACAAACCGATTTGAATTTTCAATTAAAGCCAGGTTTCCAGTAGCAGTTCACGACCGCTTTAAGCCAGTAAAACCACTTATTACTTTGCAATTAAAGGAATGTTTTAAGGACAACAAACGGAAAAGTAATCTGCCTGCTGTTGTAAAGAATAAATGCCTAATATATCATTCAAGGCATATTTTCTGTATTTATAGACCCATGATGAAGTCCAAGTGCTGGACAGTGAAAAGGTGATAATTATTTGAGCCATCTTAGCAATTCCGTTCATAGTCGTAAATAATGTATGTGAATTGTGTCTTTTGTTTCCCGTCCAGGTATCCAACGGCTGTGTGAGCAAGATCCTTGGTAGATATTATGAAACAGGCTCCATAAGACCGAGAGCAATAGGCGGCAGCAAGCCCAGGGTCGCCACTCCAGAGGTGGTCGCGAAAATCGCGCAGTACAAGCGGGAGTGTCCGTCTATCTTTGCGTGGGAGATCCGTGACAGACTTCTGTCGGAGGGGATCTGCACCAACGACAATATACCCAGTGTAAGTGTATTGACTGTAAGTTGTGTGCATGATTTAATTTGCCACATGAAATGACTTTTTTCTCATGCACTGGAGGAAAAGGAGAAGGGCATCCAACCATTCAGTCTTATTAAGTGCACTGCGATTCAAAGCGTGGGGCACACATTACTGCGTATGTGATCAGCCAAACATACGCTCGGTTTTGATGGGGCTCGTTGTTCATTTGTGCGCTTTGCCAGAAACATCTTCCTGTACATATTTATTATGATTATAATGCTCGCGTTATGCGTGTAAGAACACGTGTTTTGCCCGCACGAGCAGAGACGTGCCGATGCTGCGCTCCATCCAATCCTAATCCAGACTTTTATCATATGTAATTTGTCATTCAGGTGTCATCAATAAACAGAGTCCTCCGCAACCTGGCTAGTGAAAAGCAACAGATGGGCGCAGATGGCATGTATGACAAGCTGAGAATGCTCAACGGTCAGACAGGAACTTGGGGGACCCGGCCCGGCTGGTACCCCGGAACATCAGTGCCAGGGCAGCCCAACCAAGGTGAGCCTCATTGTCATGCAGTAGCAATAAAGACACCTTGACGCACGCACAGTTGTGAGGTTCTCTACCAAAAAAGAAGTATACATCCGGGTGGTGTGCTGACACGCAGTAACATTTATGGTCACCCACAAAAGCATCTGATTTGAATTCAATGCATTAGGTTTAAAGTGAACTTAGTGAGGTCACCACAAGTTGCCATGTATGAATATGAATAGGTTTACGGCCTACTCTTCCGGTGATTCCGACCCGTGGCTGTTTGCAGGAAGGTATTGTATGGTCATGCTTTTGATGCTCTGAACAAGACTGAAAATGTAAAACTAGTCGATCAGAGGAAGCCATAGGCTATGCATGCATTCTGAATGTCTCCACTGTCCCAGACATGGATGTGCGTGACAGAAGCTTGTCCTTTCAGCAGAGGTGTCCATCCAACAGCCTGCATTTTCCTCCCCGATGGGGAGGCAGGGAGCCGGGGGAGAGCTGTGTGCGGCGATGTTAGCACAAAGGAATGCTTTTCCTTCACACGCAATGATTAGTTATGGGAACAGTCCTCACTACGTGTAATTGCTCATTAGAGAGGGCTTTGTCTCTCATTATGGCAACATGCAGGAGTGTGTAGATGGTGAGGCTGCTGTGGAAATGTTCCACTTCAGAGGGTTTCCTGACGGCCCACTGCAGGCCAAATACAGAGCAGCTTTTCTTATAAGAAACTACAACTTTGCAGGCAGGAGTTTGCGATCACGGTTTATTTGCACATGTAAAGCGGAAATGCAAGGGTTGGAATTAAGTCCGACAAGATTTAATAAATTAACTAAAAAAACAAAAACAAATTAGCATTTGTGTGACGGCAACTGGTCACGTGGGGCTGTCAACGAGCAGTAAAGCGGGAAAGATCATATTCATGGCTAAAATAATTCATTTAATGATGAAGCTATAACGGCTAATTTAAATAATAATAATAATAATAATAACAATAATAATAATAATAATAATAATAATAATAATAATAATAATAATAATAATTATTATTATTAGATGTAACTATTTAATGTTAGGTATTTAATTATAATAATGATCATCATTTTCATCTGTTGTATATATTGTTTTGCAACCTAGATTAAAAAAAAATCTCCAGAAATAAAACATATAATAATAATAACAATGATATAAAAATCTAAATATAACAAAGTTGTGTTTGATTAAGTATTTGGGTAAAACAGTTGTTTCAAGGGAACGAAAATATGTTTTCAATCAGACAGCCGAGTAAGCACATATAATGGCTACATGGAGAGTGACAGGGCCCCAAAAGAAGACAACTCTATCCAAAGAGAAACGAATAAAACTCCACACCGATGCTGTCTTTCATCTCTTTCTCATGCTCAGTCGCTGGCTATATGGCTCTAAATCCCGTCTATAGGATTTAGTCTCTCACTTTCTCTTTCAGTTTTAAGCGGTTTCTCAAGAGTGTTTTGATCCAGTCTCAGCAGCTGAAAGGTGCCGCAATTGGTTCGGTATCTCTTTTTTTTGCTGCTTTTCCGCCTCACTGGCTGAGACATCGTGATACTAAAGAATGAGTTTATTTCCCAGCGCTTCTATAAAGAAAACAAATCCCATCCTAGCGTCAGTGGGTCTGGCGCATGGATAATAGCTGCACATTCACTCCTTTTTATAGATTATCCGGAGTGAAGAAACAAATAGCGTGGATACAAACTATTGGCCTATAGAAGAATACTTTGGCTATTATGCAGCAATGGAAATTGTCAAGAAATGTGTCCCATCAGGTTTCCTTCACTGAACAAAAACGGACACATATAGACACACTAAATGTGTTTGGAGGCCTGCGTGATGCAGGGAGAATTTGCACGCAGCGGAACTATGAGGAAATGTGTAATTTGGTTTATTTTTCTATGAGGCAAACACGTGTTTTATTTTGTGCTATCGCTCTATAGTTCATAGAAACACATTAAGTAATTGGCTGATCTTATAATCCACGTAGGTGAACAGTTACTCGGCCTTTTTTGCACCTTTTCCCCAGTTTTGCAACAACCTGGAGTACAGGGCTCCAGCTGCTCGGCTCTGGGTTTTTTAGAACACAAATAAAATTTGCTCTGAAAAAGAAAATGCTGAAATGCCACTTCGTGGCCCCAGAGCGCCATCGTTGAGATATTACATAAACCTCTATCAACGCACCCGCTGCTTAATTTCGCATTAACTTCTTGGTGTGGTAATGATGTCCAACAACAAGACAGACATTAGTCGATAAGCCTCGCCCTGCGAGTGAAGGGGCCTTCAGGCCCACCGCGGACAAACAGCAGCAGTGAATAGATTGGCCTTATTTTGGTTGTTCAGGGGGTTGCATGCTCTCTCCTCACTCATTTGTTTCCAATTGAAGACAGAAATCCTGACTGGCGTGTAGCTGGCCGGGGGACGTGATTAATGATGGTAGTGGATAAGGGTTAACACACTGGACTCAAAGCTCTGTTGACTGGGATCCTCGTGCGCACAATGCCAAAGTACTATAGCCTGTGTGCCTCCAGAGAGAGGGGATCCTTTTGTCATCTCCTCCAAAAGCTCCCCTCCACACACACACACACCCACCCCCATCCCATCCCATCCCATCCCATATATTACACCCACCGAGGGCTCACTGCTCGTCCCTGGCTGTGTCCATAGTTTAATGGTTTCCCTTACTCCTGAAGGCATTGTATCATTCTGAAAAGCGTCTTCTTCTATTCAAAAGTTGGTGGTCACCTCAATGGCCATACCAACGCCCATATGGGAACGGCCATTGAGGCACTGCTCTGTCCTGGAGGAAAAAGGGAGGGGGTTTTGGAGCTGTGTAGAGAGTTTGGGTTTTAAATACATTTCATAGGCTCTGAAAAGAGGCTCAGCACATCTTGTCACATTTCTCTTAACCTTTTGAGAACACACGCCATTGTTGGGACACGATAAGTACGCGGAGCTTTCCCCTTAGCCAGCCTGTTTTTCCCACAATATTTTATCAACAGTTTAACCACGAAGCCGGTTTGATGTTGTTCCTTTTTCACGCAGCCAGTCGTCTGTAAAGTGGCAAACATTAGGAAGAAATTGCAATAATTCCTCCAATTTTGAAACAAATTAACCATGATGGGTGCTTTAATTAATGATGTACCACCGAGGTCTGTACAATTAGCGCTAGGCTGATACAACACGAGCCCCGATAATTAATTATTCAGTTAAGCTTAAGTGAATGTATATTTCCATTAATTTCTCTCTCCTTTTTTTAGATGGCTGCCAACAACAGGACGGTGCAGGAGAAAACACAAACTCCATCAGCTCGAACGGGGAGGATTCAGAGGAGACACAGATGCGTCTGCAGCTCAAGAGGAAACTACAGAGAAATCGCACATCCTTCACACAGGAGCAAATCGAAGCACTGGAAAAAGGTCAAATATGCAGTGGATAATTTGTATAATTCGTTTTAAACACCCAGACTAATGTTTCATCGATAACACAATACAAACATTTTGGTTATTGTAAGCAAATTCAAAGAAAACGCAAACTGCGTGAGGGACTACATTTCTTCATTACACTGCGTTAAATAAGAAGCCTAATTAAAAACCTAATGTTTTGGATCCAGGGCGAAAGACACGCAATTGTTTCACTAATAGCTCTGAATAAAATTAACTGCCCTTGACCTAATCTTATATTTACTAACACTTATACCTGTGTGATTAATCCCACTGCAGAATTTGAAAGAACTCATTATCCAGATGTTTTCGCGCGAGAAAGACTAGCAGCGAAAATCGACCTGCCCGAGGCAAGAATACAAGTGAGTGATCGCAACTTTTATGAGCACGTTTAAAAGAGGTTTTAAACTTGAAGCTAAAATTATGCTTTTCCCATCCTTCATCTGCAGGTATGGTTCTCAAATAGGAGAGCAAAGTGGAGGCGAGAGGAGAAGCTGCGGAATCAGCGCCGGCAGGCCAATAACTCCTCAAGTCACATTCCCATCAGCAGCAGTTTCGGCACCAGCGTCTACCAGGCCATTCCACAGCCCACCACACCGGGTAGGTCAACCTAATCAGAGATATTACTTTGACCATATGCCCAGTAAGGTAAAATAATACTTAAATTTAATTTTTCAACTGAAATTATTAAAAGTGCAGTCCTACTTCACACACGCTGCACAAGCACACACTACTTTGTTAAAAAAAATTTAATGCATTAATACTGTGATGGGTTCCATAGGCTCAGTGGGTTAAATATTTACTAAACAGTATCATGCCACAACCTGCGGATTCATATAAAAAGGGCAAAGGAGGCCTCGGTGGCTGTGCGCTCTAGTTCGCATGAAGAAGCGCCGTTGCTTCCCTTTGATGGATAATTGAGCAAAACTTCTCAGCTGACTATCTGAGCAATTACCGAATCAGGCACGAGGGTACACCGGCAGAGCTGAAGCTCGTGAAGTCAATCACCTGAGGCTCTCGCTGTAGAGCTATCTGTCCGGGCCCATCAGCCTGTCAAATAAGGCGTCACCTTCCGCACGCACTGCTTAACGCTAATGAGATGACTTCTCTCACCGGAGCTCAGTGTGTGTGAGATTTCTGCGGTTTCAAGCGAGTTTTCATTTTCATCCACAGTGTCTTTCACCTCGGGGTCAATGCTGGGTAGACCTGACACCGCACTCACAAACACCTACAGTGCGCTGCCGCCGATGCCCAGCTTCACCATGGCAAACAATCTACCTATGCAAGTAAGTCAAATACTCTGCATACATTACATACGAGTGCTTAAATAAAATGAATTTAAAGCTGGGTTTTTACAGTGACTGGTGTGACTATAAGAGTGGCAAAAAAAGTACAAAATTACATAGGCCTGCATACTGTAACTAAAGGATTCGTGAAATAATTTGATAGTGTTAAAAGCAGACAAACTAGATTACAGACTACTGAGCTGCAAATTATGGTTGGCTAAGCTAATGTAACATTCTCTCCTCATTTTTAGCCCAGCCAGACCTCCTCTTATTCCTGCATGCTGCCTACCAGTCCGCCTGTGAACGGGCGGAGCTACGAAACATACACGCCCCCTCATATGCAGGCACATATGAACAGCCAATCTATGACCACTTCTGGTACCACCTCAACAGGTAGGCAGAAAATTTCACTTTTTTAATTTTTTATTTTTAAAGCAGCCTGCTTGGGAGTTAAAAAAGCAAACACTGCACTCTTTGAAATATCTGCCACCTTTCCAGTAATCAGGGGATACTACAGAGTCATGTCTGATTCATGATCTGTCATCCCAAGTTTCCTTTTCCTTTGGTTTAAATGTCTGAGGATCTATATCTCTACATCGCACATCATTTTTCTCTCCGCAGTTGCATGAACGAGGCTCATTTCTTTGCCACTCTGGGCCATCATGTCAACCCCACTACTCCAGCCCATAGTTTAGTTCCACCCCATTAGGATGTTACTGAGAGCCATATATACCGGTTATAGTCATGAAGAGTTAATCATGCATAACCACATTTCCTCTGTGCTAAATTGCTAATTAATTTGATTCATTTGCTGTTGTATTCTCTCTGTTTAAATGCCATTGCCAAAGCCTCAATTTATCGAGCTTGCAAGCATTTTACCGAGCCACCACGTGCAGAGCTTTGTGACTCATTGCAGGCCCATGCTCATCTACCTATTTGCAAGCATTTAAAGCACAATGCTCTGTTAGTTAACTGTCGTACTAACCGTGCATGGTAAACCTGCTCATCTAATTTTAGCATTTAGACAGCTTTTTTTTTTTTTTAAACTTCCTTACGTGTTTCCAATCTGACATCAATCTTTCTCTCTTTGTCTTCACAGGACTCATCTCTCCTGGAGTGTCTGTCCCAGTCCAAGTCCCAGGAAGCGAGCCTGACATGTCTCAGTATTGGTCAAGACTACAGTAGAGAGAAGAGCTACTTCACCCTGTAACCACCCACTCCACCATCGCCCTCCGGCAGTGTTCCTCACACATACACGGCACAGGAGAGTAAAGAAGGCGAGAGAGGGTTGAAAGGAGGCAACAGACAGAAGAGGAGGGGGAAAAAAAGAGAGCTAAAGGGACTCTGGGAGAGCCTTTGGGACGTCTGGGCTTTGTTTTTCCAGTGGGACAGTGTGCTGTTATGTAGCTCTAGGCACATTCAAACGAGGACTTGGAAGAGTGAACAACGATGGAAAGATCCAGGGGGGGGGGGGGGGAAATGGACCTCTGTAAAGTGCCCGGTGTTAAATTTATATGGAACAAAAACTTCTTATCTGTTTTGTTTTTTTTTTCTATTTCCAACTTCAGTCATTGTTTCCTTTTGTTCTCTGGTGTGTTTGTAAATGGCCATTTGTATGTTAATATGAAAAACCAAGATCAAATACTGATAGATGGACTGCTAGAAAACCATGTTGGTCTTGCGTTTGTTTGAGAGAGGAGAACCTGAGAGATTCTGCCATGACTATCTTTTAATCTGCTTATATCAAGACTTTCTACCAGCCTTTGCATGGTCTCTGGACGCTGTTGCATATCATTAAAGACGAAAAGCTGGAGGGAAGACTCTTACTGTGTCAAAGAAAAAAACACAAAAGAAGCAACAACTATTTATTGGTCTTATTTCTTGCGAATGGATATTTTAGCAGAGGAAACTCAAACTCGATCTACCCACTGAGGCTGTGGTCTTGGCTCCTCTGACGTGAGCCTGCATTTGCTGGCTTATTAGACACGGATCACTATGAACAGCTTCAAGTGTGCAAAGAAGGTGCGACACGCAACCCAACTCGGACCCTTTTGCTTTGGTGGTTGGATTGACACTTGATTACCACGAAGAACGTTAAATGTGGAAAACACGGGTGCAAAAAAACCCTGTAGTCTGTAAATGGTAGACTGCATCTTCGATATAATCCAGTTTGTTTATGTCAAAATGTAAAGTACTTGTCTTCCCTAGAAATCTTCCAGAAAGATTTCACCAATAAAAGTTGATTTCATTTATCCCCCTCCCCCCCCAGAATATTCTATAAATGTTCCATGCATCATAAAATACATTTTCTTTAGGGTCAGGTACAATTTGTCTCTTAGGTATAGTTGTATTATAGTGTCCTATGGTCAAAAAAAATGTGCAACTAGAAATATTTAATTCCTATAATTATGATTAAACATTGCTTGACAGAGTTTTAAACTTAAGTGTTTGGCAGTTGTTTACAAGTACATATCAGATTTAATCATTGTTGATTGTAAAACAGACCAAAGCCTTTGTATTTCATCTAGTACACAATGTTTTTTAAAAAAAAGATATTAGTCTTGTGTTGCAAAATTTTGTAAACACGTTCTGTTCAACTATATTGGCTTCGAGTTCGTAAGACTGCAGTCGAAACCCGCAGTCCTTATTTATAATTGAAGACCATGGGAGGGTTTTTCTAGCATCATCTGTCATGCTCTTTTGAGTTTTGCATTTTTATTTCAGTGTGTACGTAGAACATGGACACATACTGGGTTTACGTCTGAGCATTGCTTCTGAGATAAAACGTCTACACGCTGTCTCTTAAATATTTCAATTTAATTTTATTTAAAATGGAGCTTTCTAAATGTATTTTGTGAAAACTATAAAAAACATTTTGTACAGTAAAATTGTGTCTTAAAGAAAGCCTTTTTGCCTGGTTAATGCTGTGTCAGCTTTTACTGAGCAAGGAGAAACTCTGTTTTTTTTTTTTTGCATCGTCGCTGCTAAAGTGAACAACTCTAACACGGGCCGGTGCCAGTGCGACAGCTTGTGGTGAACGTAACACGTTCGATTCCTTCCCAACAAAGGCGTCCAAAATAAAAAAAACACATTCCTGATGTGTGGGGCCGAACCAAGTCGACACAGACCACACAATGAGAAAGGTCAAGCAATTCAACGTCCCTTGCTCTTGTTTTAGTAGAGTTACGATGGTATGGAAAAAGAAAAAAAAATACAGGACCGATGACGGGACCAATGAGGAAAAGGAGGGAGCAGAGAAGAGAAAGGGGGGAAAAAAGTCATGAAATAAAGCAGTCAGTGCCTAGAGCGAGGTGGAGGAGCGATTGTGTGGCAGAGTGAGTTATTTTGCTTCACTTGCTGCCTCAGCAGGGGGTGGGGGGCTTGTGTGTGTATGTGTATGGATTTAAAGGGGTATGGAGGGGGAGAGAGAGAGAGCGAGAGTAACCATCTAAAAGGAAAAGTTATCCATGAGAGAGTGAGGTCAGGTAAGATTCACTCAGCATGTACCAGCTCCGAACATCCTGCTAAATTGATCAACTTCATGTAGATGTCTCACTCGATATTAAATAGTTCAGTTAGAAGTTTGCAGGATTGGAGGTTAATCAGATTTTTAAGAGGATTTTTTTTTTCTTGGACTAAAGCAATTTCTCTGTTCATTTAATCCAGTTTATCACACAAATGGAGGAAGTCTGTTTCGGGAGCACGAGGAGGGGAAGACGGAGCGGACTCGATGACTGCGGCAAGACAGAAGAGGAACATTAATAATTACAGAGAGATTCAAAATGCAAGAAAGACTGCAATTAGTGGAAGTCTAAATAATACACAGCTTCGGGATAAAATGGTTTAAATGTAATTCTTGTGCGGAACAAAGTCAGGCAATAGAAGTTTCTGTAAAAGTTGCAGAGAACTTTTTACTTTTCGATATGATTTTTAATGAGACACAATAATTCTGACCTGGAGAAATCTGAATCTGAATTCCCACAGCAAGTGAACAAATGCTGACGCCCGGCTACTTAGCGTCTCAGCGTGAGCGTGTGCTTGAAGCAAACATGAAGTCATGCCTCCCTCATCATTATGAATACAAATAAAGAGTAGTATAAGCTTTGAGTAAGATGTTTTTGACAAGTATGGCTTAATTGGTTCTCATCTCTAAAGCAACACACAACAACACATTTGAAGGGGAATCTGCTTTTACACTAAACTTCTCAGAGAAATAGTTAATGCAGAAAAAATTTATTGAATGTGGTTAAGAAAACACCCCACTTTTTACTTCTTTAATAGTATGTGATAAAATACAATCCATAAAACCCAAGTAAAAGCAACTATATTCAAATAGTTGGCTTTAGCTAAGAAACATATAGATGTGCAATCTCCACACTACTTCAGGAAGAGCTGCATAATATACCTACAGCATCGAATGTTCATCTTATGCGACAGTAATACGGATTTCATTTACAGACTGGTAACATACCTAGTAATAAAGGCGCATTGCATTTTGAGCAACAAAACTGAATCAATCAGAAGACAGGTGACAAAACAGGCAAACACTTGGCTAATCATAAGCCGCTGCATTGTGGGAGGACGCTGACAAATCCGCTCTATGATAAGTCATATGCTAAATTCTAAATTTGATTCAAAACATTTTATAAATTAAAAAAACAATCAGCTCAAGTGCTTCTGAACCGAGTAGACAGAATGTGAATCAGCATGCTGACATAGAAACTTGGGCTAAATAATGTAAAACAAAAAAAAACAACAAACTTGCATGCTAGTGAAACGGGAACATAAACACGTGTCAAAATGAGTCTGTTCTATTTTAATCTACCTTTAATTTGCACCCTGAATATGTCATCAGCAACAATAACTTTAAAAAAATGCGTTTTTATCTTTCATTCACATGCGTAAGCGACCTGCGTACGAAAACTCGTTCTTGCTCATAATATACACCTGATACAAGAGCGCTCCACTCATGTATGAATCCGTCAGGTAACACTACCCTCTCCCGACAAGTGTTGCAGATGGTTACCAATACTGCCAGTTTTTACGAGCAAAAATATTCAAACTGGCATCAACAGCAGACTGAGGAAAATAAAAATGAAACATTTAATTTTTCATGTTGATTTTTTTGTTCTCCTCTGTTTCTCCATGTCACCGTTTGACCTAATTTGTTCTTTTGGGCTTGTCATGGCAAAGCAGCTCATCCAGCAAACATGCCTGATGAGGTGTGAAGCCTGCACCCAAATTCAGCTCTCCTACCCTCTGCCCACATTCCTGCTCTGCTCTGCTTACTGGAGGTATACATCACTCACAGGCACAGTCTCAGGGTCAGATGGAGGCATCCCTATCCAAACCTGAAACCAGTCAGGCAAACCAGAGATCAGTCCCTCCCAGTCTCACAGTCTATTTTCTCCTCAGAGTTGGCGATATACACAATATAGTGTGTGCCATGTTCTGTATATTTATTGTTTATTATTTACTTTTACATAAGAAAATTTGATCAACCTGCAAAATAAACTGTATTTATAGACTTTTGTAAAGTGGAGTGAGTCGACAGAGGCCCAGAGATTAGTTAAATTATTCAATATTTACTTCGACTGTCTGTCTGTAAAGAAAGGTTAAAAAAAAAAAATTAACGGCTGCACTTTGCTTGTAAACATATTCTCTAGAGGCAGAGAAAACAACAAAGAACTTACAAAATGTACCAAACCTGAAAAAAACACCCAGCTTGTATTTTATTTAGGTTAAGTAATCATCACCTTACCAGCCATTTACATTACATTTCAAAACAACACAGTGTTTCTATGTTTCTGCAGCTTGCAGGAAAAACAGAAAAAGGTTTGCTAGCAACAAAAGTGAAATGAGTCCGTAATGACAGCGTGGATTGTGTGAATATCAGCTTTCAGAGTCAGGAAAAAAACAAAAAGCATGTAGACTAAGTGTAAATAAAAGAAGAGCTGTGAAATATAGGAAGAAATGTGTCGGTTATGAGAAGAGGTACTGTGGATGTTTAGATCTTCACCCCTGGCTGTGTCAGTTGGCAGGTGGTAATGGCTGGCAGGGTTATAGATGTTGACATTATGTGGGCAAGGGAACAACCTGGTCACCGCAGTGAAGAGGACAACGCTGCGGCATTCCAGGTGTTGGTTGCCTATAGCGACTGTGTGGGAGCTCTAGAAGTCCAGGTGTTTGTTGCCGGAAGTGCCGGAGCCACAGGCTGACGCCACCGCGGCTGCTCCTGCCAGCTCCCCCCTGCTCACACGACTCACTGTCTCAGACAAGTCTGGAGGCAAATGCAGTCTCTGCACAAATCAGAGAGAGAGAAGAGGGACAGAGGGAGGGGGCAGAGCGTCAGTGCAAGAAGAAAGCTCTGCAGTGGATCAGCATACAGTAGATGTTACTCTTCAGTGATGCTTATTCGCAGAGAGCCATGTTGGGTTGAAATTGCATTAGATGCTTCAGCACTCCCCTCAGCACTGGCAGCATGGAGTAAACCTGCCAGCGTGTTGCTAAATGCTTCAGAGAGCTTTAGGTCTGTTACACCTCATGGGGAATATATATATATATGTGTGTGTGTGTGTGTGTGTGTGTGTGTGTGTGTGTGTGTGTGTGTGTGTGTGTGTGTGTGTGTGTGTGTGTGTGTGTGTGTGTGTGTGTGTGTGTGTTAGGGTTGTTTTGGAGAATTGTGAATGGGACACAAAATCACTCATTTATGAAGTAAGAGAAAGTGTGTGTTCCAACACAACTGTGCCCGGAAAATCTAGATGGATGCATTTGCATCAGTGCAGCAGCGCTGACTGCTTTACTGTAACACAAATTGTGCTCAGTTGTCTACAAGAAAGTCTTTTACAGTAAAGCTTATCTACAGAGCAGCCCTGTGCCAACTCAAAGCACAAAGACGCTAAGAGGTTAATGAGGGCCACTCGTGTAAACCCCCCAAACACCAACATGCTTACTGCTATAAAGCTTAAGAGGGGTTTCACTGCCTGCTCTGCTTTCTCCAGATCTGCCATGAAAGGCTGTCGGCGGCCCTCCATGAACAAAGTCTTGAAGAGCTGTTGAGAGCGTAAGAGGAGGTGAAGTATCTCCGGAGTCAAGTGTGGCCCTGACAATGGTGCTGAGTGGCTTGTTGCCCGAGTGTCTATTGAGGAAGTTAAATCAGAATACTGCCATTCTGGGTACAAGAGAAGTTAAACCCTATAATTTCCCCCTGAAAGAATCTGCCATGACATCTGAAACCCACTGGCCAAAGCCTGCACTCCCACACCTAGCCCACCTCAACCCTGTAAACCTTCCCTGCCCGCCACGTCCTTCCCCTCCAGACATCCAGCTTTAGCAGAGCCCTTCCACTCCCACAGATACTTATCTTTTTCCTAATGACTAAGTGTTTGGGTACGGGGTTTAAGAGCGTCATTACTTAGAGATAATCAGAACAACGCCGCACTCTTTACCCCTTCAGGGTAGATGACTTCCAGCCTTTATTTTTTTAGAGTGCTGAAACACCTGAGTGTGTTTTAAATGACTGATCTTCGTGTCTGATATGAAGTCTTCTCTTCCTGCTCCTGTGGCCGACAGCTCAAGTTGTTGAGCATATTGCCTTTGTGTGTGTTTCAGAAAACCATTTGTGAGGCAAACAGAGGAAAGAAGAGTAGTCTTCCTGCAGATTATCTAAGGGAAGGTGAGAACTGAGACACTTGTGAAGGACCTGTAATTTAATGTGAGATGGTAAAGCTAAGGTTACATAGAGGCAAGGAAAATGATTCCCAGTGAAGAACAAACATGAGGCACATAATAAGCATGAACTAAGACTGGTGAGACCAGAAGATGAAGTTGTTAGAAAAACATGAATCTGTTCAACTTCTCTCTGCATGTTAGTCTTTCTTTCACTCCTTTTTTTCCCCCCCACACACATACACGCACGCACACACAAACATCCCAGGCAAACTCATACACCGGCCTTGAGGGGGCCTCCAGAAGCGCTGCTTTGCTTCCATACCCTGCCAAACCTCACCTGTGTAACCTTTCGTGTCTTCAGCTCACTCGAGTGTGATTGAAAAAGAAAAACAATGCATTGATCAAGCCTGGACTCAGTCCTGCTTAGCGCACTGCAGCGGAAACATGTTAGAGAGAGAGGTAGGAGAAAAATCAATCACATATACATCATCCTCAGTGGGTGAGTTAAAGGGGAAAAAAAGACATCACACCGTTGTCTGGCTGTCACGCACCCACGGGCCTGGCTACACCATGTCTGTTTGGCTCTGGGCTCTGTAAACCCACTGAGCATGTGCAGAGCGAAGGTCAAAGCAATTCAGAAGTGCAGCTCAGCTCCTCTAACCTTTGAGTTCAGGGGCAGATGAGAACAATCAATGGTAACATCAAAGTTGGAGGGAGGAGCAAACAAACCAATCGATTGGTTTGACACACAGGGAAAAGACAGCCTAGTAACAGCCAGCAACCACCACACACACACACAGCCAATATAAGAGCCGATAAATGTTATCAGAGCCAAAAAACTCTCTTCTATACCAAATGAAGTAATCCTAAGCACAGCTAAATGCATGAAGACAATCAAATTATTTTCAATAATTTTGAATTTATCTTTGAAATTTACACCAAATATTTTAAAAGCATTGTAAGTACAGTAGATTATTGTAGCAATGTTTACAGCAAATGCATTACTGCCCTGAGCATTTCACACTGACAACAAATGAATGGAGGTCAGTGTAGGACTTCGAGAGACATAGTCAGGGAGGCTCTGAATCTGCTTCCCTACGTCCTGCACACTCCATGATGTAAACAAGGACATCCGGATAACCCTCAGAGGCATAGTGGGGTGTATGTGTGTGTGAAGTCTTTCTTTGCTGCCTGGCAACCTTCGCGAGGGTGGAGAAAGAGGAAAAACATAAGAAAGGGGCGAGGGGTGGGGGGTGGGTGTTGGAAAGGAGTGGACGGCGGGAAAATAGACCATTGGCTGTGGTGCCGTGGTGGAGGGGGGCAATGTGAAATTGGATGTGTGCTACAATCTTAGTCAATGTGTGTGTGTGTGTGTGTGTGTGTGTGCGTGAGTGTGTGTCTTAGAGCTGTGATGTCAGTGTTCCCTCCCTGGTGGTGGGCAGGGGTAAAGGTCTGTGGTACAGCTCCGCCACCACAGCCAGAGGGGATGGGGCCATGCTGGCAACAGGGCGAGGGGTGACAAAGCTCCAAACGAGCACTAAGCACTTGAAATGAGCCCTCGGGGTCGGCCCACAGACTAGCTTTGCCTAAGAGGGTTACTGATATCACCCCACAATGGACAATTCCCTTCAGCTTACCAAAGACCCCAAAGACCTGTTTCTCAGAGAATACGGTGTTTTATGCTGCCCGGTCATTTCCACTCTCTGTAGTTTTATTTGTGGATATGACGTCAGTCTTTTAAGGGTCAGAGAACACACTAAATCACTGTTTTGGGCATCTTCTTTTGTTTTGCTTGTGTGCGTTACAATGGAAAGCAGTTGTGTAATATTCCAACATCTAAATGGAGAGATTTTTCCAAGTGGAGCTTACAAGGGACCTACTCACACAAAGCAGCGCCATCAAAGGCATTCCAGTGGTGGTAACGGCTTGCTAATGACTGGAGTATTAGGTGCTAATTTAACGAGTCATTTCTTCCATAGAGTTTTAGCCACACTTTCAAATGGCCCGTGTCACTGTACAGCTTAGGACGATGGGAAACCCAACACCTTGTTAGAACACATGATGACCGGTCTGGCTGTTCCAATCAGATTAGCTGGCACAGGAATATGTTTAAGGAAGTGACAAGATATTTACCATAAACACCTACTTAATCAATCAGTGCTGTAATGCTGACAGCATTTCGTAAACTCGGTGATTTCACTGAAATTACATAAAACTGAAAATTGCTTCTCTACATTGAAGTCATTACAATTGCAGTGGAGAAAAAGTGACTGAAATCTGGGTACATGCTGTTACCAATAAGATAAGCTTGGGTCATTTTATTAATGCAGAACAATTCGACAAAATGTATTTTTAATATATAGCTCTAGGTCCAGTATTCATAGACTGCGGTCACATTAGAGGTGATACCTTTTGCCAATTCCATTTCCTTGAGCGGCACAGCTGCAGTGCAGCCACTGTAAACTAATGTGTACATCTGTCCGTGACACCAGGTCAATGTCTTCCATTTCCAGCCCCATTTCTACAACCAGCCAAGGGTCAAAATGGCAGCAGACTGTTTCACGGCTGAAACTGGTAGACTTGCTGATCTGTTCAGTGACTAAACCAAGGTAAATCGCCTGCCAGCGCTGTAATCCCTCGCAACTCTAAAGTTTCACAGCATTGTGTGGGAAATCATTTGCTGTATCTATAGGAACTAGTATTGGCTTTAGCACACCAAAAACCCACATAATGAGGTGATGAACCTTTCTATTCGACAAGTAAACTATGAGCACATTTACCCTGGCAATTTCGGAGAATACTTCCGCCACCTTCCCAGAAAAAAAAATGCAGAAACAACCCGGCATAAATCCTTTATGCCAATCACTTTGGAAATTCTAGCCCACCTGCACCTAACAAAAGCTGAGAAGAAGCTCTACCTTTCTCTTCTTTTGTGGTAACAAAGAGCGTAACACAATCCCTGGCCTTGCCCTAAGAATAACCTGTTGACTAGCAAAGTCTTTCTCCTTTAGACTTTGAAATTTCTAAGTAAAAATTTGTTCTCATCCTTTTATTTTGTCAAATTAATTTGACATTATTAATCACTTTTAGAATATTTGGGATTTTATTCTGCATTCTTTTCGGTAATAACATGGTTTATTGTAGTATATTTAACCTTCAGCGTCATTTGAATACTAGCAAAAAATACGCATGAAAGGACGGATGCATTTTCTTGCTTGTTAAGTTGCATGCTACCTGATAAAGCTTTTTCCTTTTCCTTTTTCAGGAGACAAGAGAAGAAAGAAACAAACGCAAACTACACTGGAGCTTTCTCAAGTTTCTCTTTGGTAATTGGGTGATGGTCACCTGCTCACCATGTCACCTGCTGCCTGATCCGGGATAATCTAAAAGTCAGGCATACAGACAGTCAGGAGGACTGACAGATAGACAGATACAGACACAGGCTCCTCATCTATTCCGCTTCATGGCCTAATGCATCTGACAGAGTAGGCAGCAGGCAGGCAGAAGGATGAGTAAGCATTTTCAATGTAATTATATTCCCTAACACTGGAAAAAGGGGAAGGGACTAATAACTGACTGAATTTCATTAAAAGCGAGCATGTCCAAACAGGAAATTGATTAGCTGACAATATTTCAAGTTTTTTTTAATACCTAATGGAATGTTTATTCTTGTTCTCTTGAATAGCTAACTCCTCACTTACCCTTCACGCTCCACAGACTGATAAAAAGCAGCATTTGATTGTATCTGTCATGTTACTAAACATGACATGCATGGGAATCAGTTAGCTCTGTGATGATTCTGAATAACTAAATGGACAAACAAGGGCCAAAGTGTAACTGTGCTGTAACACAACAACTTGTTATATCTGTCGTCATCATCTTCAACTAAACCCTCCTCTGGGGTCCTCCGCTTGGGCCTGTCAAGAGCTTTGACAGGAGAAGCGGCGTGGGGCCATTTTGTCTCTTTTCAGTTCAGTTTTGTTTCTCTTTGGAGGGCAGTGTTGGTAAAGACCGTGGGCATTGTAGGGTGAGGGCACATTGACCCTTGTGATGGTGGATAGTGAAAAGAGGGGGGTTAGTTGGTGTTATGAACTTGGGCATAGCCAGAGAGTGCTGGATTTCCCCTGGAGTGACATGGTGCCTGGGGAGAAAGGGAGAAGGATAGAGGGCGAAGAGTACAAACATATCTAAGTGCTGCTTTCACTACCAATAGGCCCATAGCAAAAAGTGCGGTTGCATGGGTTATGACAGCATATCTGGGGGATCTCTTGTGCCCTCCATCCTTCAAACACACATTTTACCCCTCAAACTGTGACTCTGATATTGGCATCCTCAAGCTAAAACCTCACTGGCAACTTTAGTAAGAGCAGGTTGTCTAATGTCCTGCTTTAACAATCACACTTTTGGGAATTTAAAATGATTTAGTAAGAAAAAAACAAAGAAAAGCAGAGCTATAACAATAAGATTTAAGCTGACAATGATTTACCAACTATTGGTGTTTACAGGTGAAGTGTATCATTTCTCCCTGTTTTTTGGGGGGCTACAAATCAAGTTTACTTTAAATTTTACTTCCAATATGCACACACGGGCCACTTTGTTAGGTACACCTAACTAGCTGAATCCGTTTACCATCACGACTACCTTAATTCTTTGTGGCAGAGATTCAGAAAGGTGCTGGAAACATTTCTGAGAGACTTTGGTAAATAATGACATGACAGCACTACACAGCTGGTGCTCTGCTGGATTGACATCTGGTGACTGTGGAGGCCATTTGACTACAGTGAACTAATTGTCATATTCAAGAAATACCTGCTGGAAGCAGACACTAGAAGATGGGTATACTGTGGTGATACAGAGATGGACACAATACTAAGTTATGCTCTGCATTTAAATGATGTGCAATCGGTACTAAGCGGCTCAAAGTGAGTCAAATCTCTCCCACACCATTAAACCTCCTCCAACAGCATGAATTGTGATACAAGGCAAAACAGATCCATGATCTTGTGTTTAGGCCAAATTCTCATCCGAATGTCACAGCAGAAATCAAGACTCATCAGACCAGGCGATGATTTTCTTCTGAGGTGTGTTCATGCAAATTGTAGCCTCAGTTTCAGTTCTTAGCTGCCAGGAATGATACCCAGTGAGGTCTCTCTCCGCTGTGGCCCATCTGCTTCAGGGTTCGGTAAGTGGTGTGCTCAGAGATGCTCTTCTGAATGATTATTTGGTTTACTTCTGTATTCTTACCAGCTCAAGGGAGTCAGTCCTCTGACCTATGGCATCAATAAGGTATTTTGAGTCAGAGAACTGCTACTCAAAAGATATTTTCGGAGGGGTTTTTGGACCATTTTCTGTAAACTCTAGAGAGGTTGTGTGGAAAAATCCCAGTGGATCAGCAGTTTCTGAAAAACTCAGACCAGCAAGTCAGACAGCAACTACTATATCACACTCAATGTCCCTTAAACTTCATTAGGTTGTTTTGATCCTGTTCTTATGTGTAAATGCATTGAGTTGGTGCCATATGATTGACTGATTAAATATTTGTTTTCAAAAAGATGAGATGAGGACTTCTACCTAATGAAGTCAGGTGCAAGTGTATATGAAATCTGTTTATATTTTAAATCAGAAGAATAACAGAAGTAACAATGTAAAGAAATAATTGAGATTTAGATTTTTTTTACTTGCAGAGGTGATTGGAGCACTGAAACAATTCATATGTCTCACCTCAGGGTGAATTTGGAGGAAACACCAGTCATCATAGCTTTGCATAAATACTAGCAACAGTGGGGAATAGACTCTTTCCGAAGACAGCAAAACTATCCAGCTAACAATGCTAAATCTCACTAACAGTAGATTCGATATGCACTAAAGCTGCATGTTTTATGAAGCGCTCGTTACTTCAAAAACTCTACTACCCTTTCACGAAATCGTCTGTCACTGTTTCAGTAACCCAAAAAATAAATAAATACAAATTTGAAAAAAATAAAAAAAATAAAACCTAGAACATTTCCACAGATATTTTGTCATCTATTATTCATGTATTTTTCGGTGCTGCACTCAGTCTACAACGCACGGCTACTTTCCTATGCATGTGTCACACAGAGGTACTTACAACATGAGTGCACAAAGCAGAATTGTACATCTAGGGTTACCTAAACCCGGCTTTAGCTCCCACTAACAAGTCTTGTTCTTTCTTTCATCATTTACTGTGATAAGAGTTCACGCAGTTTACAGGCATAACATTTGGCAAAGCGAAAGGTCGTCTGGAGGTTACTGTGTCAGCCTGGGTAAGTGGCTGACCCCTCGGGAGGGGTGTGGGGTAATGACTCTCACAGACGAAGTCTAGTGTGCAAGTAAAAGACCAGAACTGAAGGCAAAATCAAAATAAAAGGAGAACACAACAATATATCATCGTCCATTTAAAATGTCTTCAGTGCTGAAGATATTAAAACTACAAGTTTATAAACTTAACCTGCTCTTACCTCTCTTACTAACAAATTGCACATAGCATTACTGCAATGTAAGCCATGAGATGCACATGACACCAGCACTCTTGTTAAGCGTGTCTGCAACTGAAAACGGCAGCATATACACTTGTAAACAAAGGCACAGCTGTGTATAAGAATTATGGGCCAATTCTTTACACTGGGGCCGAACAGTCTCTCCAATTGCAGGTTTCTGCCATGAAGTTCACCTGCTAAATCTTTTGGAGCCAAGCAGCAGTTAAACAACTAAGATTTAGCAAAAGATGGTTGAAGCTAAGGAGGAAGAAAAAAATTCAGGAAAAGAGAATCTGACGAAAAACAAACTGTGGGGATCACGTCAGGTTCACCAAAGAAAACTATACATTTACACATGTAATGCTTTTTATGCTGAGTGTGACATTACATACATATCTGCGTATACCTAAGACATACATGCTCGCTCACATCTTTCTCTGTTACCCTGCCCGGATGAATAAAGAAGGGTGGGTATAATCCATCACCAGTTGATAGTCCTCACAAAAAAGAAGCCCTTTTTGCTGAGAGGACAGCCCTTGTGTGGACAAAGACCACCATACTGGGGACTTCATAGGACCCAGCTGAAAAGGTGTTGCCCAGAGTAACCCCATTCACACTAACAGGCATGCTGGCCAAAGCCAGTCATTACTGCTGACTTGGACCAGCCGGGCCACACATAGACCAGCCTAGAGCCTCTAAGGCCATTCACTCCACATCAGCCTACAGGCAATCAGCCTGAACACTGCCATTGGGGAGCATCTAGAATTGTTACCATTCTATTCGACTGTCCATCTTGGGAGCTTCAATATAAGCATGCTTTCAGTAAATTTATAAAAAGCATAAATATGGTTTAAGTGGTTAATACTTATGCCTATTCATAAAACAATCATAATCATGAGTAAATAAGCCGACAGATACTTTATCACACGCTGACATCTCATTTAATTACTGAATTTTCAGTAACAATCTGTTTGGCAGCTACTCTGAGCACAAAACCAAAACAGCTCTTGTAGTATTGGTATTAATAGCTGAACACTATATATCCAATAGAACTGTACACCACGGACGAGTAGTCGTTCTCGTTATAATTTTTTGAAGTCAGCCACATGGACGTTGGCATGGAGCTTCGTTCTCAATGACTCTGACCTGTGGTGACCTTAGAAGACTTGTGGGCAAGGAAACTTAAAACACATCTGTAAGAAGTAAAAACTGGTGTTACTGCAGACCACAGACATGTTGGTTGAAAACATAATTTTTCATCTTTTTCATACAAGCCGTCTGGATTTATTTTGTAATTTTGGCTGTAAAATTCAAAAATATTCATATTTTTCAGAAATTATTTGAAGTTTCTCTCTAAGTCCAGAATGGTTAAGGATGTAATGTAAAGTAATGTAAAGCTCACATAGTAAAATCTAGGCACAGCTGATATTTCTGTTCAGACAGCAGTACCTTGTGCTTTGTGCTACAGAAAATCACAGAATATTCCCTTAAATCGCGTCTTCTCTTCTTTCCAAACCTGTTTGAATTTTGTCTGTAGCACAAATGGTGAGCTAATGGAGTTAAAGAGTGCTTGTAAAACAGGCACACCACCAGGCCAATCATTTAAAAAAAAAAAAAGGGGGGGGGGGGCGTAAATAACACAGTACAGGTGGAACACGTTTTTTCCTTTACAACAGACGATAAACTGGAAAATATCTCCCATCTGAGGTAAATTAAAACAACAAATAGGACTGAAAGTAACTACGTAAACATATTTTGTATTGAATTTCTCTTGCACACCAACATACTTCAGTCCCTCCCCCCTCCTTCTCTCTCCCCCATTTGCCCTCCATCGCCACTCCACCTCCACCTCTGCTCTTCTCTCTAGTTCCCTCCCTGTGGGCAGGTGGTTGTGTAAATTTAGCCACAGCTAGGTAAGGTGCTTCCTGGGTAGACTGTTGGCAAAGCCACCTTTAGGGTGTTCAAGATGTCAAAGGGAATGAGGCATCACCTCGGCTGCCCTGTCAAAAAATTCACCACCTTCCATTTTGCCCATAACCACTAGGTCCTAAAAACACTGTGGGTGATGGGGAATTCTTGTTTTGTGTTTTCTAATTTAGCCTGAAAAACACCAGCCATGACCTAACCCAGAGCGCTGGCTGAGTGTTAATTGTGAAGCATTACTAAAGCTATTAAAACAGTGAGCCAAGGCCTGGGGAGAACACATGCTAAAGTTAAGAATCAGACAGCGCTAAATGCATGTTATACCCTCCCTGCAAATGACCCCATAAGAGGTGACACTTCAGAGAATGTCGAGATTTTAAAAGAATGACAAGAAACAAATGTTCTGAGATAGATGGCTGTGACTATTGTTTGTTTGTCAGCATGAATGTGCACAAAACAACCAAGATGATTTTCATGAAACTAGGCTAGTCAAAAAGTATTGACTAAGGGAGAACCCATTAAATGTTGGTGCAGCTACAAATCACTTCTTTGAACTGCAATGATCACTGTAATAAGCTTCCAAAGCAAAAAAAGACAAAATATTCTATTTTTTAAGGATTTTACAGCAAGATTTTCAAAAAAGCAGATGTTTCATCAAACAGTGCAGGTGTTTTAAACACCCTTTCATAAAATCACAGTTTTTTGTTTCACTTCTTGACCAATTAGGCATGAGAAATTTTATTTGGTGTATTTTTTCATGCTTTTCTTTTCTCTAAAAGTGCAAAAATGTTAGGTTTGTTGTTGAGGAAAAAAATTACTGCACGGAAAGTGTCATTTACAGTTATATGAGTGACTAGAAAATGGTCTTTATCATGCAGGAAGGAAGAAAGGAAGAAGAAGGAAGTGATGAATCAATGCATTAACTCAACAGGAATAATTTTAGCATCTTAAACTGGATCTTAAATAAGCTCTTATGAGGGTTTATTTTAAATAAACTAATTTATAATGTCAAGTATGACAATACAACTAGTGCAGAGATTTTTTTTCAATGATTAGATAATGTTGCATTTGTGCCAATTATGAAGCACTATTAACTTCAATATGTTAAAAGAAATGAATCGTGAGAATTAAATATGACGTGTGCAGAATGAAAGTGTTTCATGTCTTAAAGCTGTGTACCTCTGCAGCTCCAGTTGTGGACTTTTTGAAGTTATGGGCAACTGAAAAAAGTTTAATGTGAAATGTATGAACCCTTGGTATGTACCACTAGCATATTGCAGTTGTAGGTTGGTTATTATTTAGGTTAGGTAGGTTACAATCGCTCAAAATAACACAGTTTTACTAATTTCAGAAAAATGCTTTTGTAATTACTATGTGTTTCATTTTGCTGGTAGAGCTTTAGAAAACTATTGCAGTGTTTCTTTTTTTTTTTAAGGAAAAGCTTTTCTGTGGTTAGGGTGGTGAGGTTTATTGTCAAAAACCTTTGATCACAAAACCACAAACGCTTGAGGAGACTAATGAGTAAGAATATTAGTTTAAGCCATGCAATTAGTGTGCAATTATATTCTGTGAAGTTTAAAAGAAAAAGAAAGTATAGAGGTGGCTACAGAGTACCGTTGATATCAAAAGAATAGCAGAATTGGAAAGCAGTTCAGATGTGACTATCAGCTTCTTCATTCTCCCTGATGTGGAGTTAGGCGTTTTGCTGGGAAATGGGCGGCCTGCCAGATTGGGGCCAAGTCAGAGTTGTCAGGGGATTACAGTTCTGCCTTGCTCACTGCAGGGGGTGCGGAGTGGGCCTCAATTACCCTGGAGCGGCGTGTTTGATTTGGCCCGGCACTTTTGGGGACAGACCAAAAGCTGAATAATGCACCATTAGCAACTCAAAATCCTGCCGTAAAATGAGTCCACTTATGCATCACATACAGTAATTGTGTGTCTATCAAAGGCTGGCAGGTCCACACCAATTACCCTGATAACAACAAAACAATCTATGCATAATATTATCTGCTGAACACCTGTGGGTGCCCACAAACATCCAAGCTTTCCTGTTTAAAACTTCTACCGCTCATTCAAAGTCTGTCACCAACACACTGCGGGGTAATGAAGTGTCAACTTTGGAGCGCAAAAGCACTAAAATGCAAGGTTGCTCTGATATAATGTGGGAAAATGTGTTATGGTACAGATGTTTGTATTTACAAATACATGCAAGACGCTAGACTGGGGGAGAGACAGAGCGTGTGATGACAGAGCTAGAGAGCAAGAGAAAGAGAGCGAGTAAGAGAGGGAGATCCCACGACTCTGGCTACAGTTAGAGCTGTGCAATTGAATTTCACAGGATATGAGGCAGCAAATGGCATGTAAAGGCTGAAGCGTCAGACGGTTCCTGCCACACGGGCCAGACAGATAAGGGAGGTGTAAGTGAAATCATTAGGTAACTCTGCAGGACATCAGGGGCAGTTTGAGGTTGGCAGGGGGCTATGAAAGCCAAAGGTCCTCCTTGAGCTCCATTGAACACCCACTCAGCCTGATATACATGCACTTACAAACACACAGAGAAAATCACTTATACAAACACAAGCTGCAAGGCAAACAAGGACTCGAGACAGAGACAAGCACACAGCCTAGCGCTGTTTTTCCACCCCCCCAATCTCCACCCACAAACACATGCACATGAACACATATGGAAATGCGCTCATGCACACATACACACACCACTTCAGACGCCTCATTGAGGTATCAGCCCCAGCGATTGTATTTGTCCACCTGGGTATGAAAGAGCCATTCTGACCTGTGTGGCGGAGACAGCAGTGTGGTACAGCTCCAACCGGAGCCCAGCTAGGCTACGTCTGTCTCAGGATCTCAGGGAGGGGAGCAGCCAAGTGTGGATGCACCTCATTACCTCACTCATCCACACACCAATTACCCCTAAATAAATACACCCAGCCCACAGGCAGCAACAATGACATCCAGCCTGAAAGGGAAGAAAGGACGGCGTTCAGAAAGCATTTGCACGCAAAGAAAAGTGCTGTTGGATAATGATGAAAAAAAGTACGAAGAAAAGAAGCAAAAAGAAGAACATGCAGGGGGCTCCAAGTCTTTTAAGGAGCTCAAAGACGAAATGGAGGAAGAGAAAGAATGAAACAAACAGAGCAAGCAGAGTGAAGTGATTCAGAAAATGATAATTTCTTGCTAAATTTCACCCAACACATCCGCAAATGATTGTTGTGGCGGGGGAGGGGCAAAGTTTAATTGTTTTAATGCATGCAGCCATGAGATAGCTCTGCCGCGGACCAAAATGGTGATCGCTGTAGAGCCGACACATATTTGCATGTAAGACAGACTGCTTGGGGTAATGGTAACGGCGCCGTGTCCGAAGGCCAAAAAACCCAAAGCTAGAAAAAAAAGACACAGGTTGCAATAACCAGCCGCTCAATTCCCACAAAGTTTGACAAAATATCGCAGGTGGCATGAACTGTGAGAAGAAATCCTCACGCCTTAAATATGAGAAAACGGTTTAAGCTGTTAACAGTGAAAAAAAACAAAACTCCATTACTGGAGTGAGAAGGTGAGCGAAGGATGCAGAAAAGGTGTGTGGCAGAGAAAAGAAGACAGATGTGTTTTCAGTGAAGGGAGGTACAAACGAGGAGAGGAAGCCAAGAGTTCCTTCATGCCCCCCACCCCCACCACCCCACTCTCCCACCTCCCTCCATGTGGGATCTTTCTGCATGAGTGACTCTGTCATACCTGGGGGACAAAATGGTCTCTCTCTCTCTTCCTCTGTTTGTCTCTCTATCTGCCCCAGTTCTTCCTACCTCTACTCTTGTATGTCTGATGTGATAATAGTAAGCCAAGCTTTGCTAGTTGTGTGGTGCTGTGTGGTAAAACAATGTTAAAACTAAAAGTATATTAGTTCTCACTCCAGTACTGAAAATAGTTTACTACAGTCCTCAATATATACATTTATTAGAGACCCATGAATCCCTTATTTTGGCACCAAAAGCAAAAAAAGATCATGCACTTGCACATGCAAGCAATCAGGTGACGGGTGTAACTTTAAGTTGCTAAGGATGGTGCGCTCTCCGCTCTCCAGGATCATGTAGAAACTGAAAATAACCCACATGAGCAAAGCCAACCGGTTCACCTGACCACAGGCAGATTCCTGGTTAACGGAAACAGTGGCTGAGAACGTATCAGATTTCCACGCTGTTGATTCGGTTTAATAAACTGAAGATGATGGATAGAGTGGAAGTGAAAGAAGCAGGTTTATTAGGATTCCTTCCTGATGGAGAGCTAATTGAGGGAAGGCACGTTGTGCAGGTTTGGTGCCACAAGTGGGTGGAGTAGCACAGACATGCTGTGGCAGCATAGTAAGGATTCCTGGCGTACAGCTCAACCCTTAACTGGAATGAGTGCATGAGAATGCCAGGCTCGGCCACACAGAACATCACACAAGAGGCCTGCACGGACTTACCTGCTTTTTACCAACTGCATTGTCTGCTGGACATAAAAATAGGAAGCTGTTGTGTCACCCTCTCTCTCCTTTTCTTCCCAGCTTGACATAGCCTAGAGGTTTCTCCTGAGACCTCCAGTGTTTTAATTTCCTGCACCCTACAACATCAACACATGCTGCTGTCAAACCCTGCAGCACGCTTCGCACACTGATGTATTGTGAACATATCACATTTTCTTAAAGGATTAAAATTTATTTTTTAATGTTTTTTAGATTAAGGCTTTTAGGCACGCACACACACACACACACACACACACACACACACACACACACACACACACACACACACACACACACACACACACACACACAGAAATTAGTATCTTCATAATTTCAGAAAGCGTGTGAAAAACCATGAAAATGCTGCAGCAATTACAGTATCTGAACCAGCTTCCAAGACAGGTTTGCGTGACTTGAGAGATTTCACACACTACCTGTGCCTGATTGGAATGTACAGGAGATATGCAACATCCCCAACACACACCCTCAGGTGTTTTTCAATCTGTACAATTCAGGAACAAACTAAATTAAATCCGCCTGCTGTTGTTTGTGTTCATCGAAACATGTCCAGTGGACAAGATTACACAAGCCAGTCATCGATGTCTCTTACACAACTGATCACTAAATTTATTCACGAATGATGAACTCGCAGCTACAGGTGTATGTGGTCTATAAATACAAACTCTCAATGGCTGAAGGGTGTTTGCACCTTAATGGTACCTCTGAGACTTATGAGTTACGGATCAATCAAATAAACTTGTTAATGTTTAGCAGAGATAAAAACTGTTTTCTACTGTTTTAGATCCCTCCTTGTTACAAAAAAAAACAGAACATCATAATTATATAACAGCCACTGTTAAAAATCAATGTGTATTTTACAATGAGACAGTGTAATTCTCCAGTGTTTTATCACCAGAGATAATGTATAGTGGTTTTTTAGAAGAAAGGAAAAGATAAGACACAGTTCCTTTAAAAATAGAATTTAAGTCGTTGCTCTTGTATGTTTCCTAATTGAAATAATGTGTAGTGTACTTCTGTGTGAATTTGTCAGATCTGATTTGTCATCAGAACACAACCTGTTCTGGTGGGTACCGGTAAAGCTTGTTGCGTGAAAACAAAGGTAGCTTTTCCTATTTCTTAAAGACATAACTTCCCGACAGTGTTCGTCTGCTGGATATACTTTTTTAGGCCTGCCACTTCTAATTTTTCTCCTCCACTTGAGTGGTTTCCTCAATTTTGTTCTGGACACACTGCACACCATGAGATTTCGGACAATAGCTCTCTGAGGATCACCTTCTTGGTACAAAAATACTATTTTATGCCTGTCAAACTGTGTTAACTTTGGCATTTTTCATAGATTCAAGCAAAGAATGCCGAACAAATGTGTGTTTGTCACAGGCTGCTAGTCACAAAGTGCCGAAAGACACAATTCAGAATTGGTTCTTTGCCAATTTGTTGAACCAGTGTTGTCTAGACACAACACTGGTTCATCCTTTGAGTTAAGTATCTCTTTTTTATGCTTGAATGATTCATAGGTCAATGTTCAGTGACTAAACAAACAAACCAAAAACCTTCCTCTGAAAAGTATTAGTTTCAAGGACCCGACTGAAAGTGAGGGGGAAAAGAAGCCCACGTCCAAATAAAAACTTTGAAAGAGCTTCAGAAAGCTGGGAAAAGAATTACTCCTCAACATCACTTTAAAAAATTACAACAAACTCTCAAAGTATAAAGAAATGACGTGTACTTCATGACTTTTGCATTTCACTGTAAATAGAAGTACCAGTTATAATAATATGTTAACTTTCTATTCTTACAAAGAGCAGGAACAATGTCATGTGCTAACATTACAAAGTCAACAAGTCATAACTTATAAAAACAATATAAAAATGTTAACACCTTTGTAAACATGAGGCACCTGCTCATTCATCCACCCAACAAATCCCTAAATTAGACAGCTACTCTGTTTGTCATATACTGATTTGTGGTAAGCAGACAATGACATAACTTGGACAAGGTGCTTTGAGCACAATCTCTGAATTAGCAGGACAAAAATGGCGCATCCCAGTTTCATTGGCCATACAGACTGGCAAACAGACTTACTTCATCTGCCAAATCCCTAAATTAACACCTTTTTGGTGAGAAAGCTCAATTTGGAACACATCACACCAACACCACAGCTGGCATTCAAGGGTAAAATTAATTACTTCAGATACATGTGCTTCCTCTCAAAGTGGCAGACTTATTTGCATTGAGGAACATTCAGCAGAAGTAATCGATGCACACACAAAATACGGCCACCCAATGACCCCGGCCCCGTCTCAAAGTCCCTCCCCATCCCCAAAGCCCTGACGGCTCAGCCATGCATGGAGGAACAAACACAGGTAGCGAGAGCAAATCAGACTGCAACAAAACACAGAAACATGAATGGGAAGCATTACAATGACGGGCTGGATGCAGGACAATGGGCCCGCCATTAAACAAACGGCAAATCCCAGGATGGGCTGCGGGAGTATGATACAGATTACAGGCACCTAGTCCCTGCTTGGGGAACAGGGGAGAGGGAGAAAAAAGGACACAATATTGCAATCTGACAGCTGACGTCTTCATATAAATGTATGAATTTACATTCCAATTAGAGGAAATTTACATCTTAATCACAGCGAGCAGTGTGTCGGTCCCTCGGTTAGTGTGTTGCTACGGTAATGAGGTGGGATGCTGCTGTGCTCTCTCATCCAGACAGTGATCTGTCAGCAGACGACACCTCCCTGTTATGAGGGAGCTGCACCCTTAAATGTAACCGCCACCACAATCCAGTAATATTCGCTGAAATCTGTCTTAAATACCAACAAGGTGTGAGCTGCCACCCGAGCATAATGTGCCAAATATGGAGTTTGAAAAACATCAAACACATCTTAAATACAGTGCACTGAACCAGGAGTGTCTTTAACTGTCAGTCAAGTGACAAGCTTTCAGTACTCTGTGGCATTCCATTTCAAATTTCCATACTAATAATGGGTATATTATCTTTAATGGTTTGACTTTGTTTTATGGCATTTGAAATGGATGGTGAAGCCATCTGTGGAATTACTCAAACATACAGTATTATGTCATCAGATCACATGCTTTGGCTCTAATGAAAGCAATGTGAACAGGTGAGATGGAACAATTGCGAATATATAGTCAATATCATTTCGGTCATCTTTTACATGAATGTAAATCACAGCATCCAGCACACACAAAAACTCAAGGAAATGACACTATGAGTTCTCAAACAGCATGCATAACTTCGTAATGAGGGGGAAAAAGCCAGCCTGCAAAAATAGTAGCGGGGAAGCAGTCAAATCCTCTTTTAAAAAAAAGGACTTTCCTGAGGACTTGAGGACTCTTCTTGTGGTTTCATTTAATTAGCAGGTAAGCGCCACTGGTTTGAGGTTGCAGATTCAACTTCTGCACAAAAATCGCACTTCTGATGTCAAATTTAGCAAGATCAGAAAAGGGTTGATTAAATTAAACTCCAAAATTTTCGGAAAATGCTTTAATCCAGTGAAATCATGTACAGGAACGCTGACTGCTGAAAATGCAGTCAGGGAGCACAGATTAGCTACCACCAAATAGAAGACCACATAAATCAGTTTAACACAGTCCTTTGCCAGCTTCACGCTTGACTTTAATACAAGGAAGTACGAACAAAAAAATTGGAGGGAAATGAGGCATGGCTTCTTTATCACCTACCTCGTAGCCAATCAGACCCCTCCTGCCAGAGACATTGCTCTAATGGCTGATATCTATGGAAGCAGCCTATTACTGAATACTGCCTGTAATTAAGACAAGTCAGATTACACCGAGCCAGTGCATCTCCTCTGATATGTAGGCTGCCATTAAGGTCTGAATTGGTAATGCACTTGTCCGCCGCATTCAAAAAAGGGAAAAGGCCCATGTGGAAGGGGGGGAAAAAATCGACTGTAAAATATTGCGTGTCTACGGTAAGTGCTGAACGCATCCTCAAACATTACATGGGGTGATATGTGGGGCGTGGCTGGGATTTCACTTTAGCCTGCAGGCTGTTTGAAAAGGATGCCAGTAAGCCGCACACAACCCCTTTGGGTTGCAGATTGATTCCCACAGCAGTGCTACTTTGCCTGAGCACTTTTGTCCAGGCATCCAAATTAGTTCGTCTCATCTTTTTGGGGGGATGTGTGAGTCTGTGTGTGTAAGTGAAATGAGGTTCGGCGGTTGAGTTTAGCTTGAATGTTCGCCATGATTACAACTTCTTAAAACAGGCAGCAGCTTATAAGGTGCCAGGTCGACTTTGTGTCTGGAAGTAAATGAGGTGAGACGAGTGAATGCGAACGCTGTTAAGTTGGAAGCAAGGTCATGAATGTAGAAAGATGACAATCTTAAAAAGCTGACTATGATTAAAAAGAGGACTAGAGTACGGAAGCCTCCCACAAAAGAAACAGTGAATGAGAGGGACACAGAAGGAGGGACAGCGAGTGAGTATGAGAAGGAAAAGCACTTCTTTTTCTACACAAAGTGACTCTGCTAACACTCTATCTACTCGAATATTCACCACTACACTTGCTTTGATGCACTATTCCTCACTCATTCGAGCATGCAAACCCTCCTCTCGACACACACACTCTTCATCATAAAAATTTCCCTGCCTGTTAATATCTGTGCAAGTCTCCATGCCTCCACTCACACAAACACATACTAAGATGTAAAAAAATTTACTGTACTGATTTTGATTATAATTTTGCATTGCATACCTGCCTCCTTACAAGTCCTCTGTTGATTCAGAAAGCTCAAACGATGACTTTGTTTTTAAGAATATGCATTAAAGGAAACTGTGGACTTTGATGTTTATATAGATAAGGACATCGTGTATGATCTTTCCCCTTGTTGAAGGGAACAAGGTATTACTCATATGACTAAATGAAGTCACTGAGTAGGTGAAAAATGTATTATTTATTACAAAGTCCAAAAATATTGGCAATTATATCTTAGTGTACAAACAATCAAAAAGAACAAAAAACCTTTTGGACTTTCCAATTAAATTGAGGCGCTTGAGTTTCTTGCTTTTAATCTAAAACGTTTCATTACAAGTACTGAAACACAGTTTTCATGAAAACTAAATCAGTATTTTAAAAACTGTATAGTCCATGTACACATAAATCTAATGAAAGACTAAATTTAAGCACACCAATACATATATACACTCACACCCATTCGCAGAGGGTGATAAAGCAAGTGTACAGTACATGACACCCCCATTCAAATATTCTGTGTAAGTGAGCATACAACATCAGACCATCAGATCACTTCACTCTCCAAACATGAAGCCTTTAATAGATGTGGAACTGAATCTTTTCACACCACTGAGTCGCAACTCACACAGAAGAACAGCAGGCACAGGATGGCAGTGCAAAAAGAAAACAGAAACAAAAAAAACCCTAATAATAATTATATACACACACATATATATATATATATATATATATATATATATACATATACATATATATATATATATACACACACACACACGCACACACACACACATATATATATATGTACTTGTGGCACAGGGATCAAGCAGAAGTGTATTACATTCAATTAGACTCAGATAAATGTTTGCAGACTTGACAGAAAACACACTTGTCTGAAGAGGGGAGAAAAGATTCATAAGAATCCTCAGACTAACATATGGAGTAACCTTTGTGGCCTTCCGGGACTTAAGGGTGGTGGTATGGTTACGCGGGGGGGTCTAACGCTCCAAGGACTGTAGGCACGCTAGGGAGAGGTGAGCTGTCACCCCCCATTATGATCACTGCCTGTACCCATAAAGGGGGAGGGCTAGGAAGAGAGCAGGCAAAAAAAAAAAAAAACGAAAAAAAAAAACTGGTTCCTCTCTAACCGCCATCTAGAGCCATCCCTGGGCCTCAGAACCCTCGGACTACAACTGCCTCCTGGGAAACACTTGCACGCAAGTCCTTCTCATCCCTGGCTAGCGGTGGGGCATAATGTGTGCATGTGGGCAAAAGGAGGGGTTTGTGTGTGCTTAGTTGGGCTGTGTAAGCAGAATGTATGGATTTTGCGTAACAAAAAGAGACGACTGTGCATGTTTTCATAATTGGCTCAGAGTAAGAGAATACACTGTTATTCAGTTTGCCAAAAAACAGAGATGCAGAGAAATATAGTGCATTATGAAGCAACTCTCTTTCATTAAATGTAAACAGTAATTCAAGGGCTCAGTGTAATAAGAGTCCCAGTAGAAACACATTTGACAATCAGTAACTGACATAATTTGTATTTCTTAAAACATCTGGGATGCAGTGCAGCAAAATAAAACTGAAGCACAAATAAAACAAACAAAATGTTCATGTTTATTATAGTGCAATATTATGTGCTAGTGGACGAGTAGCTTGCCTCAGATTTGACCTTTTGCTGCCTTTTGTGTAAGTTTGGGTGAGCGCTGCTTCTGTGCATTCTGTTCCCCAGATCCCACTCCTAACACCCCTGTCACTCACCATCACTCATCATTGTTAGGGACAAAAGGAAAGTTTGGTTAAGCCACACACTGGAGTGCTCTCCCACCCAGTGTCCACCCCCCCACCCTCACACGTTCATGTATGTGTGTTAATACACATACAAGCACACACACAGACGCGCACAGATTTCATTTTTATTTTTACAAAATAAATATAAAACCTCTGAGTCACACATGCTGTCTAACTCACAAAAAGGGTCGCAAACTTTTCAGTGAAGCATCATCACCTTGCCCTCTAACTTTTCTTTTGAACTGCAAGCTGTCCTTCGAATGGCCCTCTGACTCATCTACTCTGTATAATTAAAGTCTATTCAGGGCTCTATACATGCCCTAACTATCCTCCATCATCTGACTGAGCCTTTCAATGGCCACCTGTGAACTCTGAAGGACAGGGACACTTGCCCTCGTAAAATTCATGAGCACCACTACATTCAGCAGCCGGCTAACTTCACTCAATGGCCAACACCACTTTAAACAACTCTGTGTTGACTGTTGGGCGAATCCTTTTTAAATGCAACCATATTCACAGTAGCAAGGGTTAAGTAGCTGCCATGATTAGCTGAAACAAATGCCTGTATAGTGTGCTCGGGGAAGGAAAAAGAAAGAGGATCAAGAGATCCAATTTGTTTTTGTCATTGAGGGATTGCAGACAGTGAAAGTAATTTGAAAAAAAGGCTAAGTGTCCAACTGATCTGGTATTTCTAAGCCTACTACTTTGTGATGCAAACAAATTAATGAGTAAATGATGTAAGCACATTCTTTATGTCCAGAATCTAGAAATGATGGATTTCTAATACCAAGACTGTTGGAGTAAGAATGGGAAAACGAGCTTTTAAAAAAATGTTGACGTTCGAAGAACAACATGATTAAGGGACCAAGTTTCTGCTACTGTATTACTATAGTTATTGCACAATAGCACAGATATGTAAGGCTGACTGCAAATCTTTGAGATTTCACCTGACTGAACAATATGGAATCTTAACACAAGGCCACATCACTACCATTAGTAATGATGTTTTGAGAAAATTTTAGCGACAAAATGAGATGTGTGACCAAAAAGAAGCCAGAAAATGGGTGAAGAATGACATCTTCAATGTAAAATACATTTTGAATTCATCGTTTGTTATCATTGAATGGCCTAAATGCGCAAACTGTTTGCTTGTCAAACTATTTCACAGGAAGATTAAACTGTTAACAAACTTCAAATTACCCGAAAATTAAAGGAGTCTCTGGGTTTTCAAATGTATTAATATTAAAACAGCATAGCACTACATCGGCACTGAGTGGACACATACACACACTCCTCCTCCTGACCCCCCAGGACACTGAGCGGTGAGAGTGTGGGAAAGTTATTTTTAGGACCCATGCAGACTGCCTTCCTGAGTTTGATGCTCCTGCTCCGGATCAACATTCCACCTTTGAACCACACCGACCATAGAGCCGTTTGTGCTCATGATGGCAATTTTAACGTTCTCTGCGGACCAACAGCAGGAAGGACACCGTTTCATTTAAAATGAGAAAGCCACTGCCTTTTGCATTTTTTTGTCCAACGATAATCATGGCAACAGTCTTTCTGTGCAAGTTTAGAAAGAACACGTTTTGAATGCAGAATATCTGTAATATTAAGTGTTTATATCTGGATTAATGCGTTTGAAAGTTCTGAAAGTACAAATTACCAAAATTTACCTCTTTTCAATTTTACATGCAAATTTTAAAACATACCCATTGCAGTTATTTATTCAGAGGTCTCTGAAATTAACCACTGAACATTTTTTATGCTGCTGGATGTATGTTTGTTTGGGGGGGTTGTTGTTGTATTTTTTAAAATCAGGATTGTGCCTGACTATGAGGAAAAGGAATATCAGAATTTACAGTGGCAAACTTGACACTCTTGCAAAGAGTTTTTAAGACTTGCACGGAAAGTACATAAACCTAAGGCAAAATTAGACAGAGTCTTTAAAAAGATAGGAAATAACAAAAAGTAAATAAAAATGAAGAAGCCACAGTGAAGACTTAGTTTATAAGCACCAGAGGGCCTATAATTCTCCAGTCACTACCATTATGTTAATACGAGCCCTTTTTGAACAGGCTTACACATACCCTATAGTGCCACAAGACCCCATGGATGCGGGGTGGCATACACGTTATAGCCTTTTTGCCTTTCTCTAATGGGAGCTGAAGACAACTAGGGCTACTTTAATCAGGTCTGAGTCCAATGTGGCCAGTCTAGTCTGATGGGGGCTGAGTGGTCCATGGACCATGTTAAGGGTTCACTGCTCACTGATGAAACAGCTTCACTTCCAGGATGAGTTCAAGCAGACCACACTCTTACTCAATCTGGCAGGAGGAGCACATATGCCTTGTTTTGTTTTGCTTTAATACTGTCTGTTTGAAAGAAAAGTTTTGGCGTTTTGTTGATATGGTATGGAGGGCAGCACATTTGGCTGCCCCAAATATTCTCGCACTGAGCTTTGACTTGGCTACAACAAACACAACTGCTACTGCTTTTTCTCCCTAGGTGCTGGACAATGAAAAAAAATGCTCATTTGGACTGTTTTAACCAGTGTCTTTAGTGATTTTCTGAACCTTGACCTTGCTTGCACAAGCACATCTTTAATAGCTTGGCAGACCACATATAGCACTACAGGGAGTAACATTTCCACTCCCACACATAAAACTCTGCTGATTTGTTGTGGCATTAGTGGAGTGGATTTGGTTGTAGGTTTGTGCTTGTCTTAATTAACACATTTATCAAAGGTCGCTATTTAATAAATACATAAACTTGTGCAGACAACCTGAATCGCACGGATGTCAAGTGCACCCAAAAACAAACAACCCCCCACACCTCTTCAGAAAAAAAAAAACTTGCACATTTTTGCAATCCACACACACACAAGACTCAGCCACGGTATGAGCTAGGCTTTTCAAAGACACATGCACATTTGCAGAATAGATAAAAACTCTGCTAAATAATAGATAACAATCTGATGTATGTTGAGAATATTGTTCAGCTGAGGGGTGCGATGGCGTGCTACTGACTGGCCTGCACCAAATTGTCTCTCTTGTTTTCATACACGCACAAACCATAAGCACACCTCATTCCCAAATGCAACAGAGGTTGATGTGCACCAAGGGAGGAAGTATAAATAATTCAACTGAAATATTATTCCAAGGGTACCATTCCCATCTGATCGTGATTCCCAAGCCACATGTGGGAATCACAAGCAGGTGTATGGAGTTTTCAGTGTCATTAATAGGTTCAGGAAATCCTGTAAGCCCACTGTTTCAGATTTCTTTTCTTATCCGACGAACCGTCATTATGATCTGCTATTGGAAGTAAATATTAAATGACTGGGTTCAGCTCTTTCTCCATTTCTGTTCTTCTCAGCATTGGCTTTTCTCTGATCTTTAACACTGGGCATTATTGGAGACTTGGGGAGTCTTATATACGATTAGGCATTGAATACAAACAACCATATAAACAAATGTAAAAATAAGGCCCTGAAGCTTGTTCTCTGTCGAATTCATTATGTATTTTACAATTCTTTCTTTCCGTCCCTTTTAGACGGTTTGGTGCCTCTGAGGAAAAGCCCTCATTTTAATTAGACCTGACCTGAGAATCACTTAACTGCTCCTCTCCGCTCATGCCTTCCCCCTCCTCTCCAAGTCTTCGCTCTGTTCCTCACATAGGTCCATTAACACCCTTCCCTTGGCACCCACAGGCTTCAACAGGGGGGCAGACGCAGGCGTTGTCTTAAAGACGTTTTGAGGACATGCCAAGAAACATTAACCTTCTCTATACACCTCCCTCGGACTCTTCAGTTTGTCTTCCCGTTCTTCTCAAGTCTTATTCTTTTCATCACTATCATTATCCTCTTAATATTATTTTCTGCTATCTTGTGGCTTTCCTCCAACGCACGGAAAAGTTAATTACTCACGTTCATGTCATGTGGGATGGAAGGTTTTTGGACAACTTGAGAAGTTTTGGGAGAGAGGAGTTGGTAGTGTCAGAGGTAAATATATAATATAGTGTAAAAAAAAGTTCAAATATGGTAGACTGCATTTTTAATAGCATTTATATATGGAGATTTAAATAATAGAAAAATCTAATCAAAAACAGATTTAGAGCAGTTCTAACAAGCTTGAAAGTCAATATTTGGTATGACCACATCCATCAACGCAGCTTGAATTCTCTTAGACAAGCTTTTTCTTTAAGTAGTCTTCAGGAATTGTTCTTCAGGCTTCTTGAAGGACATTCAAAACCTCCAACACCAGTGGCTGAAGGGCAGTCCCAAACATAACCGAGCCTCCACCATGTTTTACCATGTTTTACAAACAGCTGTCGACACTCCATGTTCTTCCTCTATCCTGAACTCCTTTACACATAATGACCACAGAAGTCTTTGCTGCATTTTTTGCCATTTCTCAAGGACACGACTTTCAGATACTGTTCGACTGCTGTAGATTTTTTAAATTTATTTTTTGGTCTGCTAGCTCTGTTGTTGTCCACTTGTCCAGTTTCCCAGATTTTTTAAAGGCACACTGCACACCATGCTGAGATATGTCATTTTCAGCTACTAGCTCTTAGAACTTCACCTTGTTGGTGAAAAAATATTATTTCATATGTGTCAAACGATTTTATCTTTGGAATTTTTTGTTGATTCAGCTAAAAAAAAATGGAAACAAATGAAATGTTGACAGGCAGCTAGTAACAATGTGACAAAAAATTCTATTTAAAATGAGTTCTTTGACAAGTTGTCTGTCATGTACGGACAAAACACTGTTTCATCCTTCTAATTCTAGTTAGGTTCCTTTTAGATGCTTGAATAAGTCATAGGTCAACATTAAGAGGCTGAATTAAAAGTATTTATGCTGAAAATAAGTGAAAAAGCAACCAAAGTCCAAAGAAAATCTGAAGCTATCATGTTTTTATTTAATTTAATAACTGTACAGTACTCTGTTTATACTAACCATTATCCTTAATGTAAATATGTAAGAAAAATTGTGTATGTTTCTGTTCTGTGTCCTGTTTGTTGTATATGTGTCTTTCTGGCTGCTGTTACAACCAAATTTCCCCTTGTGGGGCAATTAAAAGATTATTCTATTCTATTCTATTCTATTCTATTCTATTCTATTCTATTATCCTTCAAAGTAAATAGCAGAAATTAATATTAACTGTACCTTGATAGGTGACAGAAATGGTTAAGCCATTTCTAGTTGACCCTGAGGCTGGTTTGGACTGACACCTCAAAAAAGTGGTGTCATACAAATGAACCAGGATGTGCAATATTATTACACGTAAGAAACTGATGTAATCCCTATATTTTATATGACCTTTGTCGTCATGTGTCATCCTTTCTTCACCAGCTTCCTTTCACTGACTCCTTTCTCTTTATAATAATGCAAAATACTCTAAAAATATAACAGTTCTCAATGACATGAAACTTTTCCTATGTATACACTACACCGCCATAGCAAATGACTTGTCAGAGCAACAGACATCTCCGCATAGCATCTCTAATAGAGGACTAATTTGACATAAATCCTTGTCTTATGGCGTATTTGACCCCGTGACCTACCTCTGGCACCCCAGTACCCCACGGGCACACTGCCTGTCAGTTTAAAGGGTCAACCAAAGGTAAAGAGAATGTACTATCTACATTCTTCAGGGCTTCATCCTTAAAGCATCTTCCCTTGTGAAACCACTGACAGAAGCCTGTATTAGCTGAGTGGCTGGGAAAATTCTCACACACATTGCGTGTTTTCAGAAAGTGTCTAACAATTAAGGCGTGTCCGCATTTCCCAATACATATTTGCTTGTGCCATTGCATGAATGTCAATATCTGTATGTGTGTGAGAGCAAGTATTGTTTGTATATGTCTCTCTGAGTATGTGTTAATCTCTTAAACACCTAACACTCCTCTACCTGCTCAGACAGGGCCACGCGTTAATTCTGGCTTCAGGCGTCGTGGCTAATAACTGCTCATCAACCGCAGCTTGAACTCTGAGAAACATCATGAGCTATCGTGGTGACCTTAAAAAAAAGAACCAACAGAATACCGATTGAGGAATGGGGGAATTTATTTGCTAAAACCAAAACCCACCATTTAAAAAATAAAATCAAAACTAATAAATACAAGATCACTTTCTTATAAATAATCCCTGCACTCTGTGAGCTGGCAAACAAACACTTTCCGCATTCCAGAAATGTTAGGGGATATAAACATGAGTCAAACAGCAGTTAAGAAATTAGTTACCAGGACAAATCTATGTGTGGCTGGGGAGACATGCAGCTGCCTGACCGAGCTGGTGAGAAGGTAGCACTGTCAATCATCTGTCACTTTCCACCACCGCATCACAAATTAATCCAGATAGATGATAAATAGAAAGCTGCTGCATTCAGTGCCTTTCATATATGGAAAATGAGTCAACAGTTGAAAAAGGTACATAGCAACATGGATCTGTTGAAGACTGAGCAGTAGAGAAAATGTTGTATTACGTGGCTCCAGGCAGAAGAGTTGTAGCATGAGTAAATGAGTGATTAGCAGGGATGGTGTGGGCTGTCACACGTCAGACACCAGGCTTAAAATCCAGTCACCATCTTATGTGTCAATCAGCGGCCCACCGAGGCAGTTAACCAATAGGTCAAACACAGTATACACTGAGCAATGTATGTGTGAGATGCACACCAGTAGACATATATACCCATACTCTGCAACAGTGAAGGAAGAGCACGTGCATTCATACCTTTGTGACATTTCTAACTCAGATGATGTACAAATTAATGACAGCGAATCACAATGCCAGAGAACACAACACAAAGCACATAATTGGCTGATTTGATGCATGACTGGTGATACGATGTTCTCTGGAAAATTCCCTAACATATAGCAATGTCTCATAGGACTGTGACATTTTATATTAAGTACGATCTTGTGTCAACAAGTGCATCCATTTTACAATCCTTAAAAAAATCATAGGTGGATATTGCAGAAGTTTTAAGCATATGTTATAAAGACACCGATATGGAAACGATATATATAAATCTTATAAAGTTTGTATCTGTCTTGTGTGAAACTTATATGAAAAGCATACAAGAGTGAAAACAGATATAAGATCCCTTGAAAAATTATATAAATGAAACTTGTATGTTTTGGATACTTCCTAAAAGAATATATGAAAGTAATGAGAAAGTGGCCACTTTCATGAGTGAATCATATAAGCCTTATATGATTCACAATATTAAGTAAGCCAAATCTTATGTAAGTCTTTTATAAGTTTTTACTATTTCTTTTCCAAATGGGCAGCGCAAGAGTATGACTCCCACTCAGCAAAAAACTTCAATAAAGCTCCTTAAACAAGAAAGGCAGACAAAGCTTGGTCTTAACAATGTGCTGCTGGAATATATGACAGGGGATCCAGGCCCCACAGAGCTACTGGGATTCTCTAGGCCTCTGAACTCCTGGCCTGCCCAATACAGAGCCTAATTAAAAGACCATTTAGGATAACTACCTTGACTTTTACAAACATAATAAATCACTGGAGTGGTATGTTGGGGAAATCAGAGAAAGGAGGAGGGATTGGGTCAGACAGAAGAAAGGGTTGGAAGGGCAGTTAAGGCGGGCAAAAAAAATGAGAAAGGATTGACCATAAGATGGAGGGAAGTTTGGGGGTGGCACAGGCATTTCTCTCCTCCCCTACAAATCCTGGCTGAAACAATAGGAGTCACTAAGAGCCATGGACCAGAGGGTGTGATAAGGTAATGATAATGTAATGAGGACCAATCATGAGGCTGAGCTAAGAGGAGGGCCCCTTAATTTCTCTCTGGAATGGCAGCTCAGTGACAGACTGATTGCTCTGCCCGAGAGTGATCGTGCAAAAGAGAAAGAATATGATCAATCATACATCAAAATGAATGAAGAAAGAGGAAGCCCATACAATCACCTAGGTACACACAGTAAAATAAAATGCAATCCAAGAAAACATTTCCACTCTAAATTCTACATAATTTCTATTATTGATGGCACAGTGGTTGTTGGTATAGGTGGTGTATTGCACTTCATTACATCATTTTGCTCTCTTGTGTATATAATATACTGGATAAAATGTTAGAAACATTCACTAATACTCTAATTAATTTTAAGTCATACATGCAAATGCACTAATGGGTCTTTAGATGTCACACTGGAATTTCAAGCTATCTTACATATTAAGGTAATGTTGCTCCTTATTAGAGTAAGCACGTAATCTGAGAGCTTTTCTTTCTCTCTGCAAACCCTGTTTGTTGCTGTTGCCTCATTCTTGTGGCTGAAAAACAAAAGTACTGAGTGCTAAACTAATGCAGGGTCACATCCTTGGATCAGAGTCATGGCTGGTAACAAATTAATGCAATCCCAACATAAAAACATAGAAAACTACATAATTAACTGTCATAAGCAGCAGAAGCAGTATTGTGTATTTATGATTATAGATGGATTTTTCTCACTTTGTTGCCTCTTGGCATTACACTCAAATAACTGTGGTAGCAACAGAGTGTAATCAATAGCTTCTCCTTTGATTTTGTCACCCAATAGCAGACAAAAGTAAACAAAGGTTGGCAGAGATTCGCCTACGTGAGAGAGTTCTCATCTGCACGAAGCAAATGTAATCTTTCTTAATAAATAATTACTTTGTATCGAAATCGCTTTTGGTTTTAGGTTAATGGCTACAAGGCAAGTTACAATTAAAATAGACCAGGGAGGTAAAATCAGAGCAACTAAAAAATTCAAACATTTTTAAAAAAAGAAAGAAAAACAAAAAAAATCTGATGAGATATCACATTATACAGGGTTTAACGGGTGTAACCCTTGGAATACCGTCTTTTTAATGAATAGATCCTGGTTACGCTGAGTACCTTTGACAACATACCTCAATACTGAACTGTTTTCTCTTGAGCTTAAAAGCCAGGTCCTTGTGGTCAGGGAGTTGGCTCGCCAGACAGTTCAGGTAAGGTACTTGGCGTACGTGTAGCAGGCCTGTGAAAGGAAGAGGGAGCAGATTAAACCTGAAATACCACACAAAGTAAGAGCTTCCTTTACTTCTTCCTGCCTTACTACTTCATTTATTACAGAGCATGTGTATTTTATTTGACTGTGCCAACAGAAAACCCCATCGTGTTTCTCACACGTGCCATTTTTTATATAAACATAAAATAAGTGACAGAATTTTACAGATTTACTGAGTTACTACCAACTAGCAAGAAATTAACCTTCATTATTAAGCTCAATACCCCTATTTTGGAAGAATGCTGTTCCCCTGCACCTTTCAAGGTAACATTTTAGTATGTAGGCAGTAGCTGTATGAGAAGAGCTAATAAAAAATTGCTAGTGACCCCACGTTGACCTCAGCAAAAACTAATATTAAGTTTGATAAATCCATTCATAAATGCAAGTCTTCATGTCTTTACAGTATTTTAGTAACAGATTATATTTTTGAATGTTTCAAAGTTTTGCAATGGCTTTCAAATGTCTAACTGATCATTATAAGGTGAAGGATTTTTTAAAGTTTGGGGGTTTGTTTTGAAAATTTGCATCTGTACAAGAGGATTAAATTTAAGGCACAAATTAATTGTAAAATTACTAACAACTAAATCTGCAATAGAATATACTGAGTAAATGTCATTGGCAGACTGAAATGAAGAAGTATTTTGTTCACATATCTGCATGTTAGACTTTTCCTATGATTTGGAGTATGAGCGAATGAAAATTTGCCAACTTACACTGGGACATACTAGAACAATAAGGACACAAGACAAAAACGCAAGCTACGGATTCTTACAAAGTTTTGGTGGATTTTTTCCCCCCCACTCTTAGTCCTCAATTAATTCACCCCAGTTTTCTTAAAACTGGTTACATACTGTAAAAGTAGGGAGGTATAAATAAGTGTGAGAGAGAAAAGGAGTGATCGAGGGAGTAATGGAGAAAGGAAGACAGACATAAAAAGTGGGGGATGGTGGGTTCTCTCCTCTGTGCACTTGGGTGATTTCCCCTTGCCTGATTTGCAGTGACAGGCTTCCCAGCATGCTTTGAGCAGCCCTCAACTGCTGCCGCAAACACGCACGCGCCTCCGCACGCACACTCTCACACTCGTACCAGATGCGTTTGCACTCATGAGCACACATCAAAACAATTGTACACGTAAATGTATTTCATAACCCAACCAGAGATTCTCTGGCTGGTTGAACAGGGCAAACATATATTTGAACAAGGTGTGCAAACAATATTAACTGCAAATTAAAAAGAACGTTCTGTTTTGTTTTTGCAAAACAAAATCATTAAAAAAAATTATATATCCTCACACTCATGTTGCATGAGCTGAAAAGCCACCTGCCCTCACAATGCAGAGGAATGTGATCACTGCTGGGATGTGTGATCTAAATAAAACATGCTGTTGGATGAAAACAAAATCTGCCATTGAATGTTTTCAATCTCATCCCTTCATCTGTCACAACTAGGGCCGTCTAACACGAGGGGGGGTGGAGGGGGGGGTGAGAGGAAAAGCGCAAGAGCGAGTGGGAGAGTTCGAGAGGCACTGCTAAAAATACCCAACTCGCTTAAACTGACCTTTATGCGTGGAGGGTGTGATAGAGTGACAGAAAAGAGGAAAACATGCCGGAGAAAGAAGGAAAGATGAAACTGTACAGAAAAAGTGATGGTGAGGATGAGGAACGCAAACACAAACTACGGTGCCTGCCCTCCCTTCGTGTTTCCTTATTTCTTTCTCTCCAAGTGTCCCTTACCAGTGTCCTTTCCCCTACTGAAAGCCTTGCCCTCCATTTATTAGCAGAGCATGCTGGTCACGGAGACATTGACCGAGGGATAGAGCGATAGAGGCAGAGAGGAAGAGAGAGTGATGGTGAGAATATCGATTCCCCAGTGTTGGTCTGCTCTGCTCCAGAGCCTCAGGGGTATGGGACTGGGGATGAGAGTGGGCGAGGCAAGAGGGAGAGAGGCTCTGCTGGAGGGGGGAGGCAGGGATGGAGGGTGGGAGCAGTGGGTGCGAGGGAGAGGGGGTACAGCATGGCAGCTGAATCCCCCCCGGCCTGTCTACTGAGGAGCACGTCTGATTGAGCAGCAGCACACTAACGCGCACTGACAGTCTGGCCTGCAAGGGGGCTGCCCTGCCTCCATCCACAGCCCAGCCTCAGCCTTAATGCACTGCCTGTATGTATGTGTGTGTATTTGATGGAAAAGAGACAGAAAGATAAGCGTGTGTGTTCTTACCATGGTAGTCTTTGTAGAGAGGGTTGGTCTCTCTCTCAGAGCCTTTGAATGATTCTAAGGCTATGGCATTGTCACATAGCCTGGTAATGTTGCCCATTAGAGCCCGGTCCTGTAGGACAGAGACAGACCAAGATTGAGGGAGGGAGGGAGGGAGGGAGGGGGAAAGAGACACAGAACATTAACAGGTAATTAAAAGCCTCCTGACGGGCCATCAGAGTTTCAATTAAATTAGGTCATCATTTCCTGTGACCAGGTCATTTCTGCCCATGGCTTATGTGAATGTGATGAGGGATAGAAGGGAAAGTAGTGATGGGGCAAACAAATGGAGATAAACCTTACGTCATAGATTTGAAAAAAAGAGAGAAAGAAAAGCATGGGAAAATGTGCCACACTGTAAATATTTTATTTCATCAAATGTTTCACGAAAAAGCTTATAGCTGGATAGCTGGTGCACAAACTTAAACCTGCACCCAGCAGGGGAGGACTGGGGAGAAGTTTGAGAAGTAACATAGGCTTGGAGTGGATAGCTCCCCCTACTGGTTTGCTCAGTGACTTGACAATAAAGTGGACAAATTAGGGCTGAATACAGTAGAGAAAAAGAATGAGGAAGGAATATACAAAAGGGTGGAAGCAGAGGGTAAAAGAGTGAAAGGGAGGAAGAGAGAGGGACATTGGGACATAGGGGGAGAGGGAGTCCTGCATTATTAATCCCTTTGCCTCCTGAATCATTCACATCCTTCTCTCTGTGTTGGCTGCCACCGCCTAATGCAGTTTTCATGCCTTCATGTCTTTTCCCCACTCTTTCTTCTTCCTTTTCATTTTTGTCCTACTTTTAAAGTATGCATATCCTACCAGTCAGTACCACCAGCACTTACAGAGAATCTGAAGTCACTCGTGCAGCAATTACAGCCAATTCGAGAGTTTCGATAAGCATTATTCAACACATTATTAAAAACACTAATGGCACAATATGACTCAGTATCTGAGCAATAGCCCATGAAAAACTTTATCTGTACAAATCTGTTTAGAGGATTATAACTCTTCTGTGTGCACATAAATAGATAGATTAGATTCCTTATCAAGGAGTGATTTGTTTCAAACTTTCCACATAAAGCAGCTCAGTTTAATAGCAACAGGGCAGAATGAGGTCGGTAAGACACGCACATGCGCCTCAGCTTCTTGAGTTTTTAAAGCAATAAAAGAAATGCTCCCCTCTGCTGAATATAATTCTTTATATGTTATTTATAATTAATAAAGGGCTGTAACAAGACTCGTTTGAGTCTTGTAATTAAACTCTATGCTACCTCAATAAATTCAGATTAGGTCAGTGCAAATCCCCTGAAACCCTCAGCTTCAGCGGATGACCACTGTCTGACAAGTCACAGAGAGGGCCCAATGTTCACCTCATGCTGCAACATTACAGCTATTGTTGTTTTCATTTGGCTGTTTGACTCAATGGCATACAACTAATGCCACTGGGTATACATGTCATCAAGTAAACAATCTTATTAATATGATCCCAACTCAGTCTGAGTGAGTTAAAGATGACTTTCTGATGATCAAAAGTTGAACAAAATGAAAATATGAAATATTCTCTTGAAGATATGCAAAGAAATAAAGTCAGTAACAGGAGTTATTTTACAATTGAAAAAACTGCTCTGCTCTTCGGAATTACAAGAATAGGCAAGTGCTATATTCATAGGTAAGACTGCAGCTTATATAAATGGTGTAGAGGCTATGTGGACATCTTTCTGGACGAGCTGCAATATTTACGTCAATCAGGACAACGCGTTAGTCTGAGCACCAGGTGAGTATAGATGAGAGTATAGATGCATTATGGGGAAGACTGTGAACTTTACATTTGTGTGTGGGATGGGTGTGGTAGCAGGACCAAGTAAGATTGAGGGGAACCGGGCTAAGACGAGCTTAATTAATATTTCAGATGGATTGTAGCACTGGGCTGCTGTGAGTAGGCTTTCAGTGAGTTGTTCAGCTTCCCAAGCTGCTCAATAATGCATTGAGTATTGTAGGCTAGCAGCAGTGGGCTAGCTGGCCAAGACAATAGAGCCTTGGCCAGGTAGCCCATTGCTACTAGTCTAGACAGTTTTCCAAAGGCCATACCTTCTCCATTATAACTATTTAAGAAATGCTCTGGCACAAAGAAACTCTTCTACCATGTCAAACTAATTTCTGTTATCAGTTTGAAATGAGTAGGTTTTACACACCACTGCCTTCAAATGATTAATCACTTTACTGAGTGAATGAAATTCACATTAATTGTATAACTAAATTATATAACTAATAATAAGGTCACATAGCCCTAATTACCTCTATGTTGGCTTAGTTACTGAACACCTGATTCAGTCCAAAATCTCCTCTCCTGTTCTTCCCCAACTCATTCACTTCTCTCCCCAGGGTGGAGGAGGGGGAGGGGACAGATTAAGGGTTTGGAAGCTTGGCCAGAGTGGGACAGGGGGACCGCTCCCACCACAGCTGACATCTGCTAGTTAGCCACTCTACCTTTTTTTGACTAGGCCAAGGCCGCTGTGCAGTGAGCACATATAGGCCTGGAGCCAGAGCAAGTTATGACAACACAGCTGTTCTGTAAGTTACTGACCTATATCTCTGTATAAAAGGCTCAGAAATAACAGTGTTTTCATGCTCATGTGATTGAGTGAGTGAGTAAGAAAGTAGGGTGTTACAGTAAAAGAGTGGGCAGGTTGAAACATTTTGGCAGAAAGTCTCAGATGGCTTTTCTGGTGAGTGTGCTTCTGTGGTTGACTGTCTGGGGGAGGGCTGTGGTTTGCCATATGCCTCAGCAGATGACTCCATCTTCACACTGAGAGGCCAGACTGGACACAGGCGCATGCACGTGGACTCCCCCCAATTGCCTAACCACACCACCCACCTCCTCCCAAGATTTACACTTACAACTCGCAACTGCAAGGACTAATATTAGTAAGATAATAAAATACATACACAGGCTCACACTCTGCTTAAAACTCTAATTTTAAAAACAGCACCATAAACCCCCTCACAGATTCAAAGGCCTTTAAAATAAGTATGCAACTGACTGTGTTTGCTGCAAAAGCATGGCTTCCAGGAAGTGGCCTGAGTAATACCAAGGTGACACTGAACTACAGGGTCAGGAGGATGACACAGTACAAAAGACTTCATACTATGCACTCTACTAATAAAAAAGACATAATCAAATCAAGTTTAGAACATCCCACTGGAGGAAAGAGACACAAGAATAAATGTTTTTGCACGTCATAAAACTACCGACAAACCTCTTTCAAAAAGAGATTCTCAACTATGTTTAACTGTTTACACGTGTCAACCAGTGTTTTACCTGAATAAGATGAGAAGGAACAGTAACTACTGCAACTGACAGTGATGACCTCAGTAAGGCACGCAGTCCATAAAGGAAGGTAGTCAAGGCGTGGTTATGCATGGGGTCGTCGTGGCAACTTAGGTCATCATTCCACAAAGCTGACCCAAGAGAGTGAAGACCAACACGCAAGATATTACGAGACATGGACTATAAGATAAAACAAAAACAAAAGAGAAAAAAAACAGTGTCAGAAACACAGAAAATATTCAAGAAAGAGTCATGCAAATGTGTTTTATTTTACAGTACAGTCGAATGCAATAACACTGCTTCTGAACATTATCTGAGAACCGCTTTTAAATGATTTCAGTAAGCTGCTGTGGTCTTGGGTAGTATTCCCAAACTTTGGAAGAGAGAGAATGGACAGTCTGCTTACCAGCACAGACAATCCGAACACAGTGCCCAAACGTGACTGGACACAACTGCCCAATCACAGAAGCCATCTGACACACGCACAATGGACCTGTCAGACAGGCTTCCAATATGGCCGCCACCCAGAAACTCCAGCACATTCTTGGCACCACAGCGATGCGCTGCAGCCAAGGGGGCCTGGGTAAGGGTGGAGTGCCTTCCCTTGAAACCCCCCCACCTCACTACAAGAGATCAACGGTAACCCACTCTCATGGGCAAAGAAAAAAAGTGGCCAAACAGTGGTGGGATATATATATCACTGAAACTGAAAGAATGGAGGAGCCTGTCCAAAGTGTGAGAGTTTTTTAGCCTTTAGTACAATTGCCTTTTATTTGGGGTTTCGTAAGGATGGCTCCTAATTACTGAGGTGAGAGCCAAAAGTGATTAACAAAGTCTTGGCCTAAAATCTGCTCACTTTTTGCTTTTGTCCCCCAGTCTCTTCTCTTCTTTATCCCTCCCCCTCTATTTTCTCAACCCTCCCGAAATCTCCTCTGCCCCACTCCCTCCTGCTTCCTCTCCCGACAACATGACCTAAGCTTCATTTGGGTCTGGAGCAGAATCACAGGGATCTTAGAAAAATAAACCCCATTGTTTCTGGGAGCTTTTTTTACAGTCAACTCATGTTGACTCATGTTATTCACCACCAGTGCTTCATTTCTATACCTTACTATGCTTAAATATGAGTTTTATGTGCGCTTCCCTTAAGTCACTTTCTTTGTTGAGCAGTCTCTTCAATCACGGGTTTTGTGGGACACAGAATTAGAAATTTATTTCTGATCCAGGAGATTTTTTTTTCTCTTCTTTCTCTTTTTAAGTGCCCTTTCTCACTATCCCTCAGTCATGTCTGTCCCATCTGTAACAACTGAAAATAAAATAAATAATAACAACAAAGGTTGATCAAATGGACCAATACAGCAAGGCCGTGATGATCCATTTGGCAAAGTAAATCCATTGGGTATCCTTGTTGGTCTTCAGACAACAATTCTGACGGCTAAAGAACCAAATGGGACAGGCAAAAAAAAAAGAAAAAAAAGAAGAAATTTATTTCTATGTGCAGCCCAGCAGGGGGGAGCTGTGGTAACATCAGTGTTGCTGTGGCAACATTAGCAAGGGAGGCCAAACTTAACTCCTATAGTTAAGCCTATAGAAAAATCAGGGAACAATGCCAATAAGGTCCAGCCAGAAGCCAGCCATATAGACTACAACAAGCCTGGAACCCCGACCTAATCAGCCAGTGTTTGTGGAGGCTCACACAACTCAACGGAATCCACCAAAAACATGCACAGGGAGATTAATCAACATTGTAATCTGTTATTTACAATTTATATTAAACCATCACAATATGAGCAGTCTCCCAAAAGCAGATAAACGAATCAACATAAAGATGCATACACACTATCATCCATACTGGCCTTTTTTCTGTGTGTGCCCATGTCGCCCTGTGCTAGTCTGCATTCCTGGACTGTGCCAACAGCACATCGGGCGGCCACACTGCTTTAATGATGTCAGCAGTTAATCTGGTGTGTGATTGACAGCGCTTGGGGAGGGAAAGTGGGGGGTAGGGGAGGTAAATCTTGTGCGTGAGTGACAGGGGGGGAGAGGTGGCTCCAGGTGACAAGCAGAGGGGTCACAGAATGTAGGTGAATAAGGCGCACACATATGTGTGTGTTCATACATGCACATGCACGCACTGGATCACAAATAATAGAGTTTACATGCTTTTGTGTATGAACACTACTTATTAAGTATTGTTTTAAATTAACAGTAGGACATTTAATAAACAAGTATGGAAAGTGAGGTAGATAAGGCCACAAATGCTTCTGGCACTCTGAAGAGAACCGGTGATTATTCCGAAGATTTATGTCAAAGATAAGACACACAGCTGGGAACACACAGGTGAGGTCAACCTGAGCAGGTGAGAAAGAGGTAAACAGGCTCAAGTAGTGGTTGGGGGTCACAGATGCAGATCTAGTATCTCCCTCTGTGCTACTCCAGTGCTTGTAACAAACATTTATATGAACAATAGCTTGTAATTAAAAGTGAGCTTAAGACGTGGTATTTGTAACCTGGTACAGTTTCAGAGTTCAGCATCGTTGCCATACACTTACCATAAACAATAATGCACACGAAACATGGTTTAGGTTATATCACAGAGATTTGGATCACCCAGCACTGATAAGTGTTTCTTTGAACATTTTAAAGGCTGCAACTGGTTGAATGGGCAGAAAGGAGCAAATTTAAAACTGAAGGATCACCTGAAGTGGATCATATTTTTATTCGATTGTTTTGTTTACAGTTTTAGCCAAAAAAGTAAACCCATAGAGTTACATCTTTCTATGTGTATTAGATGTTTTTGTTGAAGGGACGGGCTGCAATAATTGAAAATACAAACTGTAATTGCTAAATCATCCATTTCCAGACTCTCAAATGAAACAGATATAATACTGGTTCTTACCATGGGGGTAGACAAATCAAAGCCTTCTCTGTGTATGACCTCTTGAAGGGACTTCAGCAATGCAGAGTAAGACTCAATCATGCGACTGGAGAGAGCACAGGGTAGGGCAGAAAGAATGGGAACAGTGAAGCAGACACCCAGAAAGAGAACACAAAAGGGTTATTTAATATATGTAAATTGTCACTGAGACTATTTTGATAAAACTGGGCCAAGCCTATCACCGCAGTAGTTTAATCGTCTATGACTGCAGCATGTTCTTCCTGACTGTGCTTTTCTGTAGCCACTGAAGCAGACAGATGATCCATATCAAGAGATCCAATTAATTTATTTGGTTGATTAAATTACAACATGACTGGTTCTCTGTCAGCTCCCTGAGGATCTGATTGTGCCGAGACAGACAGATAGACAGATGAGATGCGCATATGCACAAACATACGCACAGCAAAGATGATACGTGAGAAGGACAGGAGAATTAATGGGTTGATATCTAAAATTAACAGGGAACAGCATTTTGGGTTTAATCAGGGGTAAGATGTGCACCACTGCCAAAGGGCATACAGTGTTATCAGAGCAACATTTAGCAACAATCAAGGGACTTCCGTGTGTCTATAGGATGGCCGACAGGAATGTTAACCCCATCTTTTTACACAAGACCCTCCACTTAAGAACGCCCCACCATTGTAATGACCACTCTGTGGTAACTCACACTGGGCTGCTATGTCAGTTGTCAATTCGACCTGCAGGCTACAAAAGCTGATACACATAGATTGGTCACACGCCAATAGCCATGTATAAAGAACAGTAATACACACTCGTGTTGATTACACTTGGCCAAGTATATCCATGTACTCTATTTCAGTTATTCAACACAACAATGGTGCCTCCTGACCCCGCTGTGGCTAATGATAGAGCTGGCTTGGTGAAAGAGGGACACCTACCCTCCACGGCCTCTCTGCCCATGCCCCAGCTCTGAGGTAGGGGGCTGGGATGGTGTGACATGTAGTTGAGGAGGTTGCTACTGGTTGGCAGCCATTGTGAGAGGCAGCATTGTGTTTTAGCTACCCCTACTGAGCAGCCCTCATTCAGGTACCAAAAAGGTCTAGGTGCTTAGCTACAGGGGCTAGTGCGTCAGCTAATTAGGATCATGCACAGGGAAGCTTCTTTATCTCAGCGTTCCTATTTCAGCAAGGGAAGAAAAGAGGAGAGAACGGGGATGCTTGGTCTTAAACAACAGGATCTGTATCACCTAGAGAGCAATTTGTGCCAATTATGCCTTCAAGTGAAACGAAGCAATTTAACAGCTAGGGTATCAACATGGGGCTTTGGACACGTGCAAGGGGGAGTAGCCTGCTTATGAGTTTGTGTGGTACATGTGCGTGTGCAATGCACTGTGTATGTGAGCACATGCATGTGTGTTAATACCGGGGCGGGCTTGGGGCACAATGCTGCAGTGCAGGTGTAGTTTCCCGCTGTCAAAATGCCTGTGAGATCTATAACCCATTCAGACACTACAACAGCACCACTATGTCAGGCTTACTCAGATTCATCAGTGGACAAGATTTTTTTTTCTTTTATGTTTTTCCATTAGGCAATGTTGAGTTATAACAGCTAGTGGTGTCCACTTTACCATCCACACTTTTGAAAGTGAATGTTAACAAAATTCAGTGTATTGGGACAGTTGCTCTGCTAAAGAGTCTGTTTGCTGACATAAAAGAAGAGTGATACCATAAAGCCTCCTCCACATCCTCTGTGCTCCAGATTGCTATATTTACCCTGTGTGTGTGTGAGTGTGCCTTCGTGTGCACTTGTGTGTTCAGCAACACTCTTTGAGTAAAGAGCCTGCATGACCTCTGAACCCTAAGTACACTCAATGCAGGAGAAATCAAACAGACGCTGAGCAAACAAGGCCCTTATTTGAATAGACATACGCAACCTTTCCAAGAGCCTGAATGACTTGGGCCAGTGGCACGCTGCTCAGAACAGAAGACAAACCAGCCAGATTTTAATGAATTTGCATCAGTATATTTTTGAAAGTGGACATTTGACTCAAAAGTACAAAACAATGTGGATACTTTTGAGCAGGTATGTAAAAAGCACAAAAAAGCGATTTCAGCCTTACAGATATGACATTTTCGTATTTTGAAGAAAATCAATGAAAAGCATAAACTATTAATGCAAAATTTAGCAAGATGCATGCTTGCTTTGCTGCTATAACTAATGAAAACACATAAACTTGACTGATTTGGGGAATAACAGAAAATTAGGAAATATAATAATCATGTTTCATATAATTAATTCAATAGCAGTGGATCCTAGACTCAAAAAGGGACATATACATGATAAATTATGTTTTGTAAGCCATTAAAAAATATACTGTGTAAAATTATAGACATTAAAAAATGTAATCAAGAAAAGAGAATATAATGATTATTAATCAAATAACAAGGAAAGCAATTATACCTTGCAAGCCTAAAGTTTAATAATTTCCTACAAATCTTAACCAAAGGGAGAAACCTCAGTCCTCTCATACTCTCTTCTTTAATTCATGTGACAGTTACAATACAGTAATGTTACCTTAAAATGATGTTGGTCTGTTTGCATTGTACCTGTATTCTGTGAAAAATGCCATGTTTGCTTACCTGTGTTCTGTGGATGATGTCTTATTTGTATAACTGTGTTTTGTGGGTGGTGTCGTGCTTGTGTGCCTTTGTTCTGTGGATCGTGTCTCATTGGTTTCCATGTGTTCTGTTGATAGTGTCTTGTCCTTTTACCTGTTTGTTGTTGATGACTGGGTGGGATGTTCTGGAAGGTAGAAGCGGTGGCACTTGGCTGCCTGGCGAATTTCTGGCTCCATTGTCTTGGAAACATCATAGTAATGCCCAAATCGGGAAGAAGAGGCCAGGGCACTCTGAAAAGGTCAAAGGGTCAATTTTTGGAAAGTGAAACAATAAAAAATCTAACCCAATTAATTTAAAAACCACTTTCAATAAAATCGGACACCTCTACCTGCTTTGAACTTTTTTAAATAATTGGTGTGTATTTAATGTTTTTCAAATAAGAATAGAACAGTTCACAAGAAAAAAAAACATTTGTTTTCCTAATTTGTAAAGAGTTTGTTTTTCCGCTCCATGGTAAAGCAATTGCATTGTTTATGGGTCATTCCTCCACATTCCTACAGCAGAGAAGTTAAATAACCACTATGACCACACTCTTAATCATTTCTTCACATAAATGTCCACTTCTGGCTGTGAAAGCAAACGCATCATGGACGCAGGGAAGGCGGATGTTTTCCTGCAGCTGAAAGAGAGAGTTTTAGCTCTTCTCTCTGAGTGAAACCAGGGATTCTATTGTTAAAGGGGCCCTTAATCTACTCCTAATCTGGATTAGGGCCCCCGGTGTGTCCCTCTCCTGGCGGGACGAGGGGGTCAGGAGGGCAGGGGGGTCAGGAGCTCATCTTCTCTTTGTGAGCTAGGCAACCCGCTTAGCGTTCCATCCCCGCCCTGACGGCCTCACCTTTGATCTGATGTCTTCATCGGGAGAGCAACTCAGTGGGCTATGCCAGGAGAGGTGTGTGTAAGGGGAAAGTAAGCGTTGACTCTGCGGGTGAATTTGGGATGCAAATCCTCTGGTTGGGCTTACTAGTGGTTTGTAAAGACGATTTTACAGGGGAAGGGGGAGAGGTGAGGAAAGGACACAGATATAAAGAAGTTTCCAGGGAGAGAGAAAGAAGGAGAGGATCCCCAGGGACACACTGTGTGCTGTTAATCCACATAGCGATATGGATTATAGAGCAACGGGGGTAGACTGCAGAGAAGTAGAAGGGGAGGGTCACCTCTCCTCAAAGCGGAAGAAAGACTGTAGGGCTGCCGACCCTAGCAGGGGGAAAGGCAGGGATTTGGGGAAAGACAGAGGCGCAGGTCTGGGTCATAGGGTTGAGCGAGCAGACATGTCAATGCACAGGCTGCAAAGTACTCTTGTTTCCCAGGCTAAGCAGGGGTGCAGGCGTGTGTATATGTGTGTATATGCAAGTTGGGGACCAGTGAAAAGCCTACCTATTGCCAGTTAAGTGTGAGTAATCTGGCCCAGCTCTGAAAGGAGAGGCTGAGGCCTCATTCACCCCACAAAGGAGTTTAGAAGCTGATAGATTTAGTGGTTGAGACAATTGCCAAACCACTAAAGACCAGAGTGCCAGTGCAATCCATTGGCAAATCATCATTAACAGAGACACATTTTGAACTTTTAAAAATTAAAAAAAGATTACTTTTACTCCAACACAATAGGAGACATTATATATAATGTATATATCAATCTGACTACCTGCACTTTAGGTAGATTCTGATAGCGCCAGGCAATCTTCATAGCATCCAAATTGTCCTGGGGTTCACAAGACAGCCTGGGCTGTTCCACAGGCTTGTGAATGGCCACATCGTCCAAGATGGGAGCAGGGAGTTCCTGTTCAAAACAGTACATTACACTTCATGTAACTGGTATAAGGGTTAGTTATTTCTATTGGTATGGAAATTTTGAGTAGAATATGGGGACTATGGAAAGTCCCAGTGTAAGAAGAACCTGGGCATCAGTTTATTATGATAAAAAAAATTTTTTAAATCCATATAAAAGAATTAAAATAAACAGATACCTGTCATTATTACCAGTGGTGGGTCAAAAACTAGATCCTGAATGATTTAGCATCATAAGTGCCAATGAGTTTCTAATAACATGGTTTTTATATAATCATGTGTATTACATTACAAAAAAAATAATAATCTAAAGACTGACTCATTGCAGAATTTAATCTCAGTTTCTAAGGCTTAACATAAATACAATGTGGAAAGAGATCCTGATAAGAGACTCAAAACTAAATCTCTCTAGTTAAGTAACAACAATACTACAGTGCATCACAACTTCATTTCTCCTTCTAAGCACTTAACTGCATCTTATGGTAATCCATAAAGAGGAACCTTAACATCAGAAAACTAGAATACTGCAAATGTAGCTGTGAAAACACTAAATGATGTGATATATTCCCATTGGGAGCCCCCCTCTCTTAATAAGTCTTTGATATGTAAAGAGAGGGTGACGCCATGACCCCTCCCACTATCAATCAGTGGGAGAGAGGCCCCCCTCCCTTATGCGGGGTGGCAATCAGCTTCTGGGGCTATGGTGCTCCTCACAAAGTGATACGTCGGGAAACATTTCAACAATGCTATAACCAGGCCACCCTCGACCTCCCAGATACCCCCATTGACCCTGACACATGTTAGCAAAAGCTGTGTGCCTGCACTGTAAAGCAGGTGGGGGTTTATATTATGAGCACAAAAAAATCTATCATATCTGTGTGTGTGTGTGTGTATATATATATATATATATATATATATATATATATATATATATATATGAATTATACAAACATCCACAAGTACTTTCCAACATTCAAACAAAGTTCTTTTTGTTTGACAGTTGTACGGGAAAATGTTAAAGCAGACATAACAACACAAGGCCACCTTGGCGTCAAAACTCGCAGCTTAGAAAAATAAATCATCCTCTGCAGTACCTCAGTTTCATTTCAAGTTGTTACAGAATGGCTGACACCTCCCCTCATACCTGTAAGATGTCATCAGGGTTATCTTGAGCTGATGCAACAAAAAGTTCATGCCGACACACCACTCCTTCTGCCAGGAAGTACTTGAGGATCATGCGAGAGTAGCTATCAAATCGGTCCTCCTCTAAAAAGAAATATTGATAAAACAAAGACAACAATAATTAGAATTTGATAATAAGTGGAAAAAATCTCTGTTTAATGCCAAACTGTTTAATGCCAAACATTGTTGATATTCTTTCCTTCTTCAACATTCATTCACACATCACAGATCCAGCAGTTCATGACCACATCACAACTGCAAACTGTAATTGATGTAAGGAGCACATTCTGGTTACCTTAGGAGGGACATGAAGTGGCAATCGACATGTCACAGGGACATGTAGTGTGATCTGACTATCAAAGTGGAGATGACATCTTCACCTTTCTTGTTAGGGTCTTAAAACAGTATTTCTATCATTTCGCCACACAGCAGTGGAGGTGAGACAAAGACACCTGCCTTAAGCATTCACCTGGACCCTCCCACTAAATGGAAAGGTACTACAAGTGACAAGAGAAGGCAGAAGTAGGATAAGGTAGGAGCTTCTCTCAAAATGCTTCCTGACACAGGTTCACATGAATCTCTCAGATTTTTGTGTGCATTCAAGTGGCAATGGCATCCTTTCACTATCATTCTCACATCATTTCCATCAGGTGTAGTTAACAGTGTAAAAAGTAAGTTGTGCACGGTGGGCAGATCTCTGCTCTGAGGGGTGACATTAGAGCCACATTAGAGGAGGCATTAAATGGACCGGCACATAATTCTAAACAGCAAACACACTTTCCCAAAAGTAGTCTTTGTTCTTGCGTACAAAGCAGCCACCCGTCCATTCCTCACCCCAAACCAGCAGAAAAACCTGCATCATCAATATGAAACCCTACAGAGCAGGGCCCAGAACCCTTCACAGCATGCTATTGCTGCTTCCTGTCACAATCACCATTTTGTAAAGATTTCATAGGCCTCTCTTCACAATGACAACCAGTGGGCACAAGGACAAAGGCAGCAGTGACAGTTGAAGGTAATGGGCATACCGCTGACAGCTTGGGAATGACATCCTGAGGTGTCATCCTCGAACATCCGGAGAATTCCCTTCTCCTCCCACGTTCCTGGTCCAGGTCCTCACCTACGGACTCAGGATGGCTAAGGAAATTCCATGGCTCTTCAATTTGTTGTCGGTGGGGCTCCCTGTTCTCTTATTGATGGGTTTCTAGGTCAGCAGGCCTTTGTGGCTTTCAGCAGGCCCCACAAAGACTCCCAGATGGGCCCTCTCAAGATGGGGCCTATTGTAGTTGTGTTTCTATGGGAGCCTTACAAATGGAACCTCCAGGAGTCATTAGGCAGTTGAGGCGGGGGGTATGAGGAGGAGGCGGGAGGTGGCAGGGTATAGGAGCAACAGGGGGTGGGGGACAGTCATATCTTTGAGGTAGATCAGTCACTCTGGACAGTCATGGGATGATTTTTTCCCCCATCTTTGTTTTTTTTTTTTTTTGGTTATTCTGACTAAGGTTCGATAAAGGGGAATGCCTCTGCTTCATTTGCCTTCAAACAAGGGAGCAGGAGAGAAAGAGTCCTGAATCATATCTACTAAAGCTGCAGGGGAGAAAATATCTAGGTCACAATGTTTCCCCTTGTATGTCTTTGGTCCATAAAGTACTATTATTATTATTTCTACTGAGCAGCTGAGTTAAATTTAGGACACATAGCAGGTAAACAAAAGAATACAGTTGTTTAAAAAAGCTTTCAAAAAGTGAATCACTACTATAAACACTACTACAAATAAGGGTTAATTTAGCAGCATTTGCAAGCCTTTAATGTCTATTAATGTATCTCCAGTGGTAGGGTTCAACTCACAGCTGCCATTTGTCTTTGCGCAGTTTATTAATGTTAGACCTATGGTGTTATGATTTTTCTGACTGATCACCTTGACACCAAAAAATATACCTTTAAAACATATTTAAAATATTTGTGTCCTTAAAGCTCAGATAAGAAGCTATTCATAGAGAAAATACATAGAAAAAACATCTCTATTTCCTCCAAAAGAAAATACTTTTATTTTATATGTAAGTCTTATAAGACCTACATGATTCATGTTATTGTTCACAATTCCCTCATAACATACACTTGATTTATACGTAATTATTATCGAGTTTTAACTGAGAACCTTTACTTGATTTTTCTTTGCTTTTATCACTTCTTATAAAGTTTTTTGTTTACCATATATTACGAAGGAATATTAACGTATATGTGAGCTATATTAAGCCTTAACTGAGTTATTTATCACCAAGAATACCCATTCAACCAATAAAAATAATTTGATTTTGATTTGGCAAAAAAACGAGTGATTTTCACATCTCTTTCAGTAGGCTCTGGGACAGTTTAATATTAAAACGTATTGAGTTTAAAGTTTCAAATATCTAATCTACGGATGTCACATCAGAAATAAAAATAACTAAAGTGAAAATGTTTATTTTATTGCTTTGTGCTAAATCCCAATATTAATCACTTTCTGTAGCATTAATCTCTCGTCTTTTGCTATTAGATTTTTTTTGTGTTCTATCATCATTAATTGTTAATGTCTCCAACTGAAGTAGGTGGCACTCGTAGGGATCAATTTGTGCAGAAAATACAGTCATATGACTTGTGAAATCCTCCTTTTTTTATGCGAGCATGCACATAGCTTGAAGTTGTCAACTACTGTTGTGATACCCGTTATCTCTGACTGGGGATTTAGATTTTGTCAAGCCAGCCAACACAAAGAAACCCCAGCTATGTTGAACTTCCTTACTTCATAATATACCCTTCAGTTATCTTTTGTTTTTCATCTAAATCTGACTAAACTGAACCAACTGGCATCCAACCAACTCTTAAGGCCTCTTCAAGCCACCTATGCCACTAAGCATCCTAGCAGGAAATTCTACCATAATAATAACAGTTAAACATGTCATCTTCTCAATCACCATCCACATTGTGGTCAATTCTCAACATAGTCCATATGTATATAGTCAAAGAGCACCTTTATTCACATGTCATAAAATGTAGTGAAATTTAACGGTGATGGCTGATTAAAGAAAAGAGACATTTACTAAAACTATAAGAATGAGACCATACATGACCAAAATAATAAAAGCTTGGAGGCTTTGTTCCTCCTCTTGCAAAAAACACAGAGATGAGAGATCTTCAGACAGCAGCCATACTGGACTGATCCCCCTCTGGATGACAAATCAGGATGGACAGCTCAAGACACTTCAAAGGCAGACAACGACCAGTCTGATAATTTTATGTCTGTGTCTCACAAACAGGCCATCACAGCTAAAGGGGCAGAGTGTAGGAGACGACTGCCTGAAACAAACACAAACAAACACACACTCCAAACTCCCCCCATTCCACCCACCCACACAACAAAACAGACACAGAGACACCACAGTGTACACACACACACCATCTCTCTCTCTCTCTCTCTCACACACACACACACACACACACACACACACACACACACACACACACACACACCACTCTTTGAGAGACAAACACAAGAGAATGCACACACACGCATTTCACCTTTACTGTGTCTCTCATTACCAGATGAAACCAACCGTACATTGATTCACAAAATGGAAGGGAAGAACGCATTAGTGTGTAATCACTGACTCCTGCATCGATTGGGGGGATGAATTAAAGGGCAAAGCAATATCATCAGTTGGTATAGGCCTTGGCTACACACAAATTACAGCTTCAAGGGGAAACATGACTATCTTAACCTTACTGTCCACCAGTGCATATAGCCTAGCCTATGATGAATGATAATAATAACAATAATAATACAGTGGAAGACATTTATGTCCCCAGAAAATCCACTTGCTTTGAATGTAATTCTGAAAAGTTCTATAACACATCTGCAGATGAGCATATTAATTAAGGATCACAGTAGAAGTGTGAACACCTGGGATTCTAACTGGAGACCAAAGGGTCATCAGTCTATTTGCCATTCTGCTAGACAGCGACATGTTAAAGACAAAGATGGAGAGAACAACCAACAATATTGTCAGCTGTAGCTTGCTGATTTCATTTCAGGAATACATTTAATTTTGGCTCTACACGAATGAATATATGAATATAAGAATAAAGAATAAGAATAACTTTATTGATCCCAAAGGAATATAGAGGATAAAGTAACTATGTGCCTTGAAATCTCTTCATTGAAACTGCTGCGGAGAGTTTCTAAAAAGCTAATTATGCAACAGACTGAATTCCAAAAGGCAGAATTTCATGTCTTCTATATTAATCACATAAAGTGGAATATTTTAAAACTTTTTTTTCTTTGAATACCTGAAATTATTAGATTATTTATCTCTGTGTTCAGGTCCTGCAAAAATATCGTATATCTCTTGGTGTCATTCAGTATAAACAATCGCAATCATGATGAAGACTGCTGACTTGAAAGTTGTCCACATGATGATTACCGACATACTCCACAAGGACCATAAGACAAAGAAGGTCACTGCTTAAAAGGCTGGCTGTTCTCAAAGTGCTGTATCAAAGCATATTAATGTTAACTTGACTGGAAAATGTGACAGGAAAAGATGAACAAGAGACAAGAAAAGGAATGCCATTGAGAAGATTTTCAAGAAAAGTTGATTCAAGAACTTAGAAAGCTTTGTAACGGGTGGACTGAAGCTGTTGAGCACTGTAAGTCATGTTTTTCGAATTTTCCAGTGGATTCAATATCATAAGGCCGACCCTACTGGGCAATAAGCTGAAAGTGATGCAGGTGGATGCCTCTCTTGTGTCCTGGATTGTTGAGCACCTGACAGAAAGACTACAATATGTGCATCTTCAATATTGTGTGTCTGAAAAGGTGATCAGCAACACCGGGCACCACACGGGACTGTCCTCTCCCCTTTCCTGTTTACCCTCTACACCACAGACTTCAGCCACTACACAGAGACCTGCCATCTTCAGTATTCTGATGACTCTAGAATGGTTGAATGCACCTTTGAGGGTGATGAGACAGAGTACCGGGCTGGTGGACTCCTTTGTCACATGGTGTGAGCACCATCATCTGCAGCTCAATGTGACAAAGACCAAAGAATTGATGGTTTAGGAGGACCAGGAAACCTGTGATTCCTGTTTCAATCCAGGGGTTCGATTTGGACATTGCGGAGGACTATAAAAACCTCGGAGTACACATTGATAATAAACTGGACTGGGTTAAAAACACCACTGCACTCTACAGGAAGGGATGCAGGGATGGAGCTGGATGGAGCTCCCTTAAAGTAGTGTTGGAGAGATGGATGTTGTCCAAGATAAGGACAATGATGGACAACAGCATTGTGGGAAACATCCACTCCCACCCAGACCATGATGTGCTGACCAGTCACAGGAGCATGTTCAGTGAGAGAATGACTTGACCCAAATGCACCACTGAACGACATTCCTGCCTGTGGCTCCCAGTACAACTCCTCCATGTAATGCACAGTACACAAGTTACACCCTTTTGAACATCCTCTACAGTGAAAACAACAAAATAACAAAGCTTTTAAAGTTTACAGTTTAGAGTAGAATGTCAATCATATATCTTTAATCTTTGTAATATTCTGGATATTTATAATTGAGCTATTTGTATATATTAGAGCTATTTCTTATATTTTGTATGTTTGTAATATGTTGTATTATTTAATTTAATTTGGTAAAATAAATATAAAAACCTAAAATGCCTTTGCACACATATTGAGGCTTAATATACAGTAAGGTGAAGATGAAAGTTTCCACATAGCTTTATGCAGTCATGTGAAAAACTAAGTACACTCTTACTGCTTCCATAGTAGGGCTGAACGATTATGGAAAATAATCTAATTGCGATTTTTTGCCCCAATATTGCGATTGCGATGCGATATGCGATTATTTTTTAAGGTCTTTGTCTTCTGTATTATTAAACAAAGACAAGCAATACATCATATAGTATGGCCAATACTATATTACATTAATTTTAAACTGTTCTTTCCTGGAAGACAGACCTCTGTTATGATGACATGAGGTGATGCATGAATTGATGACTGACATTTTTATTTAACTTCTTCAATCACAACAGTATATTTGAACATACACAATAGTTTATTTTTAGCTTACAAACATCTGAGCATAAAGTGCTGACAAGGAACCCTGGTGTAAACATTAAAATGAAAGTCAGTACAATGTGCAGATTGCAGAAATATACATAAACAAAATCAGTGGCTTTACCACACTCAGTTTTTCGACATCTGTGAACTACTAGACAGTCATTCAATTAAAAAATAATATTAAATAAATAAAACTAATAAATAAAAAATACACACATCTTACTGATCTCTGCAGTCAGTAACATTACACATAAAGTGCAAACATAATAGCAATTGTATAAACACACACACAAACACGCCTTTAAAGTTTAAAGGCGTGAAATTGGACGGTCTAGTTCTGATTAGCGTCACCGCTGTCTCGGTGGAGTTTAATAAACTCGGCCGTCTGCTTCTTGCTATCTAAAATATAACCAGACACTGGTGTAAATTCTCGACTGTCTCATACTTCTGTTTAATAAGTTTTCTGTTTGACGTTTAGTCAGCTGTGTGAAAACCAAGGAGGAACCCACCCGGGGGATTAATAAAGTTTTATTTTATCTAATCTAATAATTTTAATCTCAGCCAAACCGATTTACTCACGAACAAACAAAACACTGAAAAAAGCCCAACAATAACATTTTTAGGTTGTCTAAGTGACTTATATATTACGTTTAACCCGAGCAGCGAAACTCCGCGGTGATCTGAAAATGATGTGCCGGGAGTTGTGCCGTTCTCGGCCGCATCAGTAACCCTCGAGCTCCCGGCTAGCTATCGAGCTGGTGGGTAGCAGACGCCTCTGAAAACGTCGAAGCACTTTTGCAAATATGGGATATCTTGATAAACCGAGCAGATATTTGATGTTTACACAGCTACTTTCTCGCCTGAAAATATGTTAAAAGTTTATTTTGTGACCCAGAAAGATTAGTATGAGTAATTTTAAAACTTAGTAGCGGCCGCCATTGCTGGAAACTGGAGTTTGGCTGGGCCGCGCTATGAATTCTGGGATATGGTAGTAATTTGGACAGCCTTCGGCGCATCGCTGTGACGTAATCGGTCTACAAATGCGGCCTCAGGAGGATGCAGCCCATGAATTTGGACATGTCCAGAGTATAATCGCAGCCTTTGCGGTTAGAAAATTGCACTTGATCATGTCGCAATATTATCGCAAATGCGATATATCGTTCAGCCCTATTCCATAGGAATTAAAAGGGCGCTGCTAATCAAATGAACTTGAATAACTTAACTCACTTAACTGTCTGTCAGCAAGTGTGACCACTTCTGTAAATAATACTAAGAAGGAAAGACAGCAGCAAAATCAAATAGCTTGGAGTCCACAGTAAGAAACATTGCTCTCAACTGGAAAACAGTGAAAGTCCTAGCAAATTCATCCCAAGGCCAGACCTACATCTCAGAATCCAGAGGGCTTAGTTAGCATGTTAAATGTTAAAAGTTCATGACAGTGCAGTTAGAAAAAGACTGACCAAGTATGGCTTGTTTTTAAAGAACCTTAAAAGGCTGTAAGAGAGCAGTGCATGAACACATACCCACAAATCTTAATGAACTGAAGCAACATTGTAAAAAAAAGTAGACCAACTCATTCACAACAATGTGAAAATGATTCTTTCAAGTTATTGCTGCTAAAAGTGGTTCTATAAGCTACTGAATCATGGGGTATATACTTAATTTTTCACATAACTACAGAGTCCTGAGAAAACATTCTTTTTTATATGACTGTATCAAGAAATTATTTTGTTGCACAAACAATTTTATGGCAGAAATATAATTTATAAGAAAAGGAATCAAAACAATTTTAGGGCTGCCAAAGCTTCACTTTTGACCCAAAATTTTAGGATTAAACTTCCTGACAGCTGTGGGCAGCAGGGATATGTTTAACTGAGTTGGAGTCTGATTGGAGGAAGCATGTGAAGTTTGTATATTTGTTGCATTGTGGCTGGACAGATCCTTGCATTCACAACAAACTGCAGTGGATGCAGACATCAACACAAAGCCTCACAAACACGTTCTATTGATTCAATTCAAGTCACTCAGCAGACCCTAGCATTTCTGAAGATGTGTGGAGTAAAACACTGGAGCAATAATAATAATAGGAAGAAGAAGGAAGACGCTGAAAAATTACAGTGTCTGTTTGGTGATTAGAACTATTTGTTACTTGGACCCCTAAATATTTAATTATCTTTTAAGACTGATTTCAAGCTTTCTCATATTGAGCCCATTCAACCTGAATTAACAGGATAGCTAGATAGTGAGCTAGGTAGCTAGCTAGATAGATAGATCCTTTATTGCCAGAGTAGCAACACATGTCTGCTACCACATATCTCAAAGACCAAACCAATATTTAATCATAATAATGTTAATACATGTATAAATAACAGCCACTAACTAATTAGCAAGTATGCAAAACATAGATAACATCATACTGGCATCACTGTACATTAAACAGTCTTATAGCAGCTGGTAAAAAAGGACCTCCTCTTGCTCTTTGGTCCAATTAACAGAAACCATAAACTAGTCAATACTTAGACATTTAAAGTGACATGCTCACCTATGAGAAGCACTGTTCCAACTGCTAATCCACCACCTGTTTGCGGAAACAAAAAACAAAATATTGTTTACATGTTAGTCTCATATATACAATATATCCAAATCACTATGAACCCTCCTTTTGTTCAACTGCTGCTAACATCTCTGTCCTTTTGGATCTACACAAGAGACACTTAGACTTGTCACTATGTCAAATGAACCCATGAACCCAGTGAGCACAACAGCAACTCTCTACAAGCTCCAAGTCGTGACAAGATTATGTTTCCACGAGCACTGCCAATCACTGTTCAGTAAAGACGCGTCAAAACATTTGTCTGTCTGTTCAACCAGGAACTGTACTTTCTGTGAAAAACTATTTTGATGGCCACATCAGCTGCTCATCTGACAAAACGTTTGTCAAATGACAAATTAGAACGACAGGTGCAACATACTGACAGACAGGTAAACAATTAATAGACAGTACAGTTGTCACAAAGGTTCTGTCATAACTAGAGAGTATTTTGACGTTGTGGAGAAATATTTTTTCACAGGTTTAGCTGGCAGAGACAACATGAACATGTGAATATAATTGTAGTACTTTTTTTTTTTCAACTGTTATATGCTTTCAGGCAACCGTACTTTTTACAGAAATGACTATTTGAATAATAAACCTGCCCTATTTTGTTATGCCAGGAGCTTCATTAAGAGTTAGACCTTAAAATGGCAGATGTCCTTTTTTTTGCTCCATTTAACCCACACCTAACCTAAGACTAAAGTGGCCTTAATAGATTTAGTCTGAATTAAGAAAAGCAACAACTCAGCAGGTGCCACACTATCGAATTAGCTTACCACAGTGCAAGACAACTAATAAGAATGTAACTGATTATATAATGTCCACAAAAATTAATAGGGAAATGGATTTAACTGGGAATGAATAAGGCCCTCTGGGTATTTTGTTATAATCAACATTTATTGTGAAAATTACCTAGTTGTTTTCACTGTTTTCTCACAGACAGCTTTTCCATCTAGTACTAATTAGAAGATGCATTATGCGTTTAAAATAAAAGCATATTTTGTCTTGTCCTGGCAATGTCAAACGTCATAACTTGTCCTTAATATAATGGCTTTTCTTCTCATTCTCATTGCATTGATAATATGAATACAGTACGTTGCAGTAACGTGAAATCCAGCATGCGAAAGTTAGATTGAGAAATACTGCTAGCCTTTGTAGCTAGCATCCTAATGATAGACTGACCGAGCAAATAGTCGAGTGACGTGACACCGGTGGAGACTAGGAGCTGTCCATTTTGAACCGAAGGTCTAGTACCAGGTATGGATATTAACTTGCTCCTTGTTTTCTTCTGAAAACTCGTACTATTGAACGGTGGACGTTCGGCTGAGGGTTTACCCACACTATTCACGGGGGCTGCCATACTGTCAGTAACGTGCTGACGCGTGCTGATGTTTTGGCACGTGTTATCCAATCAAATAGGAGTTTGGTGAGGCTCAACCAATGACATCCGCTGTTGTTACAGTGCCGCTCCTGGAAGTCGTAAAAGGGAAGTTCAACTGTTATTGTAAGTGCCCGGTGAGAGCTTTTAGTCACACGCTACAAAGTGAGTACAACTCCACTCATTATATAGTTTAAATGTCTTGTTTTTATATTTTTCTACAAAAACCTAAGCTTATCTGTTGTTGTTATTATAACAGGAGTTATTCAGAAGTCGCTCAGTCCCTAAAAGTATATCGCGTCTCCTGATTATGACCTCGTTACACTAAATCTGAACATTGTGTTTTATAAATACGTTAATGAATGACAATACTTGTATGTTAAGCAGCTTAAACTGAATTGCTTTACCTTTATACTATACATTGTTAAAATATTTGTAAAAGAGACTATTTAAATCGTTTTGTAATTTAATACACAAATGCATTACGTTGAAATTCTAAATAATATGAATATTTCGTGATAATGTACGATAATGTGTTGCGGTATTAAGCCACTCCTCAATATCTACAGGAGATTTATTGTATCTGAAAGTCATGTCCATAAGCAATGGTTAAAAAAAAATACTTAAAAATAATCTCACTGGAAGGGTGGCTGTCAAGAAGACATTCCTAATGAAGGGAAACGGATAAAAAGCGGAGGTATGCTAAATTACACAAAGACTGGACTGAAAATCAGTGGCAATAGGTATTGTCAAATGATGAATCCAAATTTTTAATTTTTAGTTCAAATTATCATTATGTATAGAGGTCAAGAGAAGGGTACACCGATGAACATATACAGGTATCTTTAAAATATACGGCGGAGGCTCTGTTGTGGTTTGAAGCTGCATGCAGCCAGTGCTGTAGGGGATCTTTTCAAGATTGATGGAATTATGAACACAGAAAACGTGCAATATCAGTCACTGACTGGCCAGCCCAGAGCCTGGACCTCAACATTACTGAATTAGTGTGGGGTCATCTTGTCAGAGAATGATACAAAAGGCAGCCAACATCCAAAATAGAAATTTTAAGAAGATGTAAAACTATTCCTGGAGACTAATGAAAGAAAGCTTGTCTAAGAGAATTCAGTCTGTGTTGAAGAATACAGGTGGTCATACCAAATGTTGCCTTCCAAACGCTTTTTTTTTTGGGGGGGGGGGCTTATATATTGTATTATATATATCTATATATTGTATGTTTGAGCATGTTTGCTCAAACTGTACCTATTTACCATTTTCCCATTAAATTATGGGACTTAAGACTTGCACAGTTCTCTATTGCGCTGTAAAAAAGTACATCACAATATTTGTAGTAGTGATTTGTTGTTTTTATATTCTGTTTTGCATTAAAGGATGGCCATCTTGATGTAAGGATTTTCAAAGTATTCAAGCCCAATTAATGTTTTAATTTTATGCCAGGAATTAACACAGGGACTTTAAAAGAATAAAAGGTTGTGTGTTAAAAAGCAAAAGGACAACTAGCAACAAATCAATCAACAACAAGTGCTTCAGAGAGCAACTTGGTGTTAGTATCTCGCCCAAGGATATTTGGCATGCAGACTGGAGCAGACTGGGATCAAACCACAAACCTGGTTAGTAAGCGCTCTGCCACCTGAGCTGCAGCCACCCCATAGACAACAACCTTTTCAAGGGAGGCCTTGCTTTTTTTCAGCAAGTAGTATCAAATCATAGATTATAAAAGTATAGCTCCACAGACCCAGTGTTAAACTGGCCTTTGTGCAATCAAGACCAGACAACAACTGGAAAATATTTGCAGATTAAAGAAGAGGCCCCAGGAAGCCAGTAAAAAACTACATCAAGCAATAGCATGAAAAATGTTTTTCTTAGTTTCCCAACCCTAAAACAATATCCAGTAACTGAGATAATTGTGATATAACATAATAGTGCACATGCCCCTGTCCCAACCTGTAATCTGTTTCTCATGTCAAATGTATTTATGACTGTGGCCGTTGAAGGTGAAGGTAAATAATGGAATAGGAGACATTTGTGTTAGCCTTTATGTGGAATTGAAGGCATTATCAAAAATTATATTATTACTGTTATTCTTCCAAAAACCCTTGCACCTAATTAGTTTATTTTTAATTTTATTCAACATGCTCAAGTAGCTGCTTGCATCTCTGTTGCCAGTAGGATTAATTTACAATAATTAAGTATAGTTTGACTGCTTTAGTGTGATCAGAAGTCAGTTTTTAGGGTAGATTTACACTTTTATGTAGAGTGTAATGCACATGGGTTTTTGGCAGATACATATATAATAACATAAAAAGCTGATAAATTGCAGTAAGTTCCTTTGATTTCAAGGTACTCATATTCTGCATGCTAGTTCACTGTCACACTGCCGTGGGAAATTTGAATGGGATTGAATAATATCAGGAGCATTTGTGCTTTTCCAGAGAATTCAAAATGTGAATTTGGCAGTTCATGACAAAAACTATTTTGTGAAGAACTCCTACTGTTTTGTTAGGAAAAGCTAGTGTTAGGAAAAGTTGACTGGTGAGTGAATGGTGTGATCCTTAAGACATCTGCAAAAAGGTTTGTGTGGCAGAGAGAGGCCAGAGGCAGCATAAGATCGCAGGATGCTGTGATGCTCCAGAGGAAACAATTGCCCAACTGCTCACTTTACAAATGCTCTCAGCAGACAGTCCTGCTGTTTTGACAGCACTGTGAGATTTATGTGTGCTGACAGGGGACCAAGGGAATATATCATGACTGACAACGCTGGGCATTGTGGTAAGCCTATATGAGGCAAATAAGATGCGCTGACTGGCCTGGGTCTCAAAAGGAGGAGGACCTGCTTCAGCAGTGCAACTTGCGGGATGTATGAATGCGTCTCTTTCCCTACATTCTCTGTACATTTCCTTTCATCTCCTTTTTAATTCTCTTAAATCTCAGTTTAAGCCTTTGGCTCTGTTGCACTCTTCAGTTTATGATAGTGTACACAAAGCAGTCTAACTGCAAAAAAAATAGCACAAATTTCCCCCCTTTCAAAGTGTGATCTAGTGTTTTTCTGTGGTGTTTTTGTCATTTTAATCTGTATCTGATTGAGCAATATAATGGCAGCAGTCATAACATGTCAGACCTTTCCTGGTTTGACTGTTTGGATTTCTTTAGTCTAATTCTGCCATCAGCATTGAACTGCGAGAAGCGGCTCCGTTTGTGTGTTGGGAGGATGCAAGATTATCATCAACATGCACATATTTGTTTTGTTAACACTGAAAGAAAAGCATTATTCTAAAGGAACAAGTGCAATCAGCATAGGACAGGTCTTGTACACAACTAATTTTGTCTAAGGATTTGCCTTTTTCCATGTATTCACCATCCCATATTTTGAATAGCTTTATTTCGGTTTCCTGGGGGTTTTTTTCTACAGATGTAGTTTTAAAATACAGTGAGTCATATTTAGCTGACCTATACAAAAGGGACGTAGAAAGTATGGAAACATGAGTCAAAGGAAATCGCATTTTTAAAAATTGTAGGTTTGCTTTACAGTTGAGGTTCCTGTCAGTAGTTGTTAAAATATTAAAGGCCATTTCATTAGCTGGACAGTGCATAACCCAAGCGACTTTGTGAATGTGATACAACACCAGATAAAATCTGTCAGCACAAGGCCAGCACAACACAATCACTTGTGCTCTGCACAATAAGGCTTAGTGACTGATTTTTTTCCCCCATTCAGTATTATTGGCCAGGGACTCTGTCAACCTACACTTCCTTTCAATTCATAGCAGTTGTATTCATATCACTTTGCTATTATTTGCTCTGGTTGACCCATTGATTGCAGGTTTAAATCCTCGGCCCCAAATAGTAACCTCGCTCAGCTGTGTCACGGCTGTGTTGCCGTTAGCAACAATGAAAAGAGCAATATGGAGATCAGTCCCTTCAATTAAGCTTCTGATAGAAGGCAGACCTAGGAGAGATGGGGACCAGACATGGTACTCAGTGACTGGGACTTTTACATCTGTCACTCCCCATCAAGCCAGGTGTCTGTGTTTAAATCAGCAGGATTATCTGTGATTGCACTGATAGTTGAAACAGACCCCCTGTGTTGCCAAGCCTCCTCCTTTTTATAGCTCACATTAAGATCAAGTCAAGCTCTGCGCAACAGGACTTATGCCCCACCCTCCCCTGCCTTCTGCTGCCCAGAGGAAGACATCAGAGGTAGGATTCATCCCGTCTCTGCTCTGCCTGCTTCTCCAGACTCCCTTCCATCTGGGATCCTTAGGGAGAAGAAGAATATCTGACAAGGGGCTCGTAAGCCTCTTAGCCCCCCTGTTGCCCAGTTCTCTCTCAGCCCATGTTTTCCTAATTTAGTTGTGTAAGAAGTCCACCGCAAGGCCCTTGTGTGCTGTTTGGATTGAAATTCCCTTTGTGGCTCTAATAGACTGGCCATGTATATCAATTAACACTATTCAGCCATGGCAGGGTCAAATCTCTTGAGACTAGTAGCCGTAATTCCTTTCTGAATATTTCCTTATGGCTTCAATAATATGAGTTTAATTAGGTGTCAGTTGCGATAAGCTTTTATTGGCTTTTGGCTGTTTTTCTCTGGGGTTGTTTTTTTTGTTTGTTTGTTTGTTTGTTTACTGTTCATATATTGGCAGACTCTAATTGAAACAAATCTGCAGTGGAATCATTTCACTGATTATCTTCATTTTTGAGGCGTTTTCCCCCTATGTTTTTTCCAAGCAAATACATAATATAGTTCAGTTTCTTAATTACAGCCTTTAAGAAACATCTCATGTCGATCCATTAGTAAGCTGATAGTACTGAAGCAGCATTACTTTTGCTGAAATTAAAGAGAAAACATTGGAAACACTTTTTTTTTTGATTGGCTTTTATTTCTTTCTCCTTGTTGTCATTGCAATATTCAGGAACCCTTTTTTATGTATGTGTTCTCAAATTTTGGACTAATAATGTTTTTGACAGAGGTTTAAATGTCCTGATAGGCTTTTCCACTGCTGCAGCACTTTATGCTCATATTTGGTATAGCAGAATTCACCCCCTCCTAATTCATCTACTTATGATTTCTGCTCTGAATGAGCAGGGCTTCTTCAGGAGTAAGATCACAGAGTTAAACACACAATGAAATGTTTCCATCAAAAGCTACTCATTTGGGCTCCCCCTTTCTCGTCACTGTAGCACTGTTCTGTGACAATGGGAGGCCAATGGCCACAGATGGTTCTGCAGCGAGCGCCACACTAGCTTTTTTTTTTCCCATGAACATGTTTGGCATGTAATCCTGGATTAACAGTGAGACTTTTTGTGAATTTACAGCTGTAATACAGCATTCATTTAATGTTGATATCCCCCTAATAAACATGCGCTGGTTATTAGAAGACCGAGATAGTGTGGGTTATCTGACTCTTTGCCCAGGGGATTTAGAGCTAATAGAGATCACATCAGAGGTCTCTGTGGATGTCCACCTTGTTCTGAATCCCAGTGGAGTCTCTGCAGCTAACATATACACTTGCCATGAAACACATAGGTAATGCTATTCTCTGTGCACATTGACACACCAACACACCACATGCACACGCACAGACACACACTATCAATGACAGAGGGTGCCTCAGAAAACCAGCCGGCTGCATATGGACTCTCTTGATATCAGTCACTGGCCGTGTGATCTTGTTATGCAAAGTCCCTTAATCCCTACCTATGATGAATGCATGCTGGAATGGAGGGGGGTGATGAAACAGAGATATGAGGGCAGCTGTACGGGAGGCTGTCCACTGTGCTTTGAGAATAAGTGCTAACAAAGATTCCTGATCCCTGGTCTAGCAGAGGGAAGAGCACATGTGAGATCATGTCTGAGACTGCAATACAGTAACAGAATGGCAGAGAACCTGGTGGAGTAAGCTGAGAGCTAGACGAATATAGATGAACATGTTGCTTTCGTGCAGACCTGAGGTTCACATTAACCTTTAGACCATTTGCATCCCAACAGAGGAATTATGGGGCCAGAGGTGTTATTGTACCAGCTGGGGGAGGACTGAGTTTATAGTTCCTGTGGAACAGAACAAGACCGGAGCAAGCTGCAAGTGGAAGAGGGCACTTCATCTGGGCCCTGTCCTGACCGTATATGTCTCCCTTCACCTGCTCAAGCTTTGTCATTTGAAGTAGTAGTGAAAAGCAGAGGGTTGCCAGTGGTGATCGGGGAAAGAAACAGAGTAGCAGCACAGAGGGAGGTGAAAGGATGGAGTTGCTCTTTTTTGGATCAGAAAGGTTGGTGAATAGACCAGAGACAAACCATGCTAGGGATAAAAGAATAGAGGGTATAATAGGTGATGTATAGTTAGAATGAATGAGAGAGCATTGTGTGTGTGTGTGTGAGAGTGGAGAGTGGAGAGGAGTGGAGGAGGGTAATGGGATTAGGGGTAACACCTTTGGCAGGGCTGGGAGAGCCACCTGACACCCGGTCTGTTGAGAACCTGGGGAGAAAGGGAGTGGAGGTGGTGGGGGCAAAGGAGAAATCGGGGGTCTAATCCTTGTCCATCTTTGGGAAGTCATTCCCAGAGCTCTGAGGATTTGGGGCTTTGGTTTCCGCTCTGCTTGCTTTGGTTAATAATACCCTGGGAGGGAGAGAAGACATGGAGAGAGAAAGAGGGAAAGAGACAGGAGGAAAAGAAGAGATGGAAATGAAGATTTCTTTACCCTGTGGTGGACTGGCAGGACAGCGGCGTGAGCTAAAAGAAAATGTTTGAGGTGCAGGCTAACATCAAAACCAAGCTGTATCTATTGTTCTTCAGTTTGCATTTGTGTTTACGCAGGGGTGTGTGTGCGTGTGTTTGTGTGTGTGTGGGCTCGCATATGCACTTTGTACAACAGTGTGTAAATACTGCCTCTCTTTTCTCCAACCACCCCACAGGTTGCAGCTTGAGTAAAAGTCAATAACCTAAGTGTGCCTGGGATGTTTGCTTAGAAGACACATGGGTGCTCATTGTGTGTGTTCATGTGGCAGTGTTTGCAGGGCAGTTGTTTGGGTGCTTTTGGTGTCTTTTTGTTTCTATGGTGCTGACAGAAGTTGATAACTACTCTAATGACTGTGGTGGTGATGGAGGCAGCACAGTGTCAGGGACTAGCTGCCGACAGTGCAGAGCTGCTTGGCTGGATGTGTCACAGCTTCTGTGTTTGTCCATCACCTGAGCACAAGGTGTTGATTGGTCCATCCTACGCAGGATCAAAGTTCAGGGCAGTTTTCTGGTGTGAACTGGCCGCTCAGCCTCTGTGAATGAAACACCATAGAATGTGCCATCTTAGCAGTAGGCCAACTGTGACAACCTTGTCCACACCTTCAAGCATTAACCCTAAAACAGCTTTTGTTTTTAGAAATCCCATAAAGAACATAAGCCTACCATAAATGGATCAAGCATGTACTTCGATGACAGTGCATTATAATCCATGGCTGCTTTCTTCTGTAGGTTGAGATGTTCCGCCGTGTGCTGGGGAAGACCTTTGGTTTTGTGGGCTACACAATCCAGTATGGCTGCATTGCACACTGTGCTTTTGAATACATTGGAGAGTTAGTCGTGGTTCGTATTAAAAGATTACAGATTTAATGACTTTTTTTTTATTTTTACAAGAAATAATTAAGAAAGAATTTTTTTTGGCTTTTATTCAGTGTTCTGGTCCATCCATGGAGCCCACCATTGTCAACGAGGATATTGTCTTCTCTGAACGGATGAGTCGGCATCTTTGCAAAATACAAAAGTAGGTTGCACTTAGTTTATGCAGTCGGGGGAAAAAAGATGACAGCAAGCATTTTAGAATATTTATAGCACACATTTTAACATTTCAGTGTGCATTTGTGATTCACTGCTTGATTTGTGACCATTTCTCTGCTTTTTCCCCCTAAAAATAAAAGAAAGCACAACAATACTAATATCCTACTAGTCATTTCAAATGGTGTCTTAGATCATATGGGATTTTTTGCATTTTCTTATTAAATAATCGTGTTTTATGGTTTCCTTTCAGGGGTGATATAGTCATTGCAAAAAGTCCATTTGACCCAAATATGAACATTTGTAAAAGGGTAATTGGATTGGAGGGTGACAAGGTCTGCACAAGTTCCCCATCAGATTTGTTCAAGACCCACACATATGTAAGTATCTTTTCATCACGATCATCATCATTACGCGCACATTTTCTGAAGATGTCATGCTTCTTAGCTGCTTTTCTTATACATATTGCGATTACCTGATTTACCAAGTAAGGTTTCTGGTGGCGGCTTTGCAGTTTTACTTCAAACAACCACAACTCAGTGACTGTCTTTGAAAGGGGAAAAAAATGTTAAAAAGATACAGTGCAAATAGAAAGTGATTGAAGGTGTTTACAGCAAAACACTTGATAGTTTGTTTCACCCTAAAAATGACAAGCAGAATCTCTATGCATAATGCAAAACTGTCCCTCGCTTATTCTTTGTGTGTACCACAGTCTATAGGCTATCATCCTGTTGTTTACATTTTAGACCACACACATCCATTTTGTGTCATTGGTCAAAATATCAGTTTTGACAACACCTATATTTCCTCAGAACAGTGATAAAACCAGAGAGTGAACAGGGGTTCTGCTGCTGAAACCACTGTCATTGCTTTTCTATTACTACTCTCCCCAACACCCACAGCTCAGGCCTGCAATCTCTCTGAAGCCTGTTAGAGTTAGTGCCAGCCGAATGGACAGACTGATGGGCGGGAGGCTGTGTGTGTGTGGGTCTGTGTGTATGTGTGAACCGAAGATTTTTATCTTGCATGGTTTTTAAATCTGTTGTGTATTTAAAAGACTTAAGACACAAGGCCTGTAAGCGGCATTCACTGGATGAAAAAGGATATGTATATATTTTCTCTTTTACAAACAGCATTTTCATACTATATACATACGTATATAATCTTCCATATATGTGTGTATATATATATCCACCTAGTGGCATTATTTATATATATATATATATATATATATATATATATATATATATATATATATATATATATATATATATATATATATATATATATATATATATATATATATATATATATATATATATATATATATATATATATCTCAAAATTAATAAATAAATCTGCCACTAGGTGGAGAACTATTATTATATGACTTTAGACTCACTTTACATGTCCTTTCACCTTAATTCACCCATTTAAGTCCATTCAGAGGTTTAGTATCTCAGTTGGATGGATTATATATCAGGTTACTAAGAACATCTGAATCACAGCTTGCCAACTAGTGATCCAATTATCATCATCATTGACGATCGGTAAAAGATATAATGTGTATATTGGGGTTTCAGAAACCAGGATATCTCTTTGTGTAAGCAGGTGCAACACCACAGTTACCAGTTAGTTTCATTGGTTGTTTTGCTTTTTGTTTTGTTCACTTTTAAGTAGAGCATTTATTTAAAAGGGCAGTGTCTCTTTGTAACATCTTTGCTAGATTAAGTCAAAGTCATTATAATTAATTACAGTTTGCACAAGTATGTGTGTTTGGTGCTTTTTACCCACCAGCAGATGGATAGATCTGTTTGTGTGATTATTACAATAGTGTGAGGCATTATGGGTGGACCTGTAAAGATGAATTTTGGAAGGGAGTGTTACACCCTGTCAACACCTCATTTTCTGTTCTGACAGACAGGCAGGCCCTCTCCACCCTCAGCTATCCAACAACACACTAATTGCCCTGTCACCTTTTAGGAATGATTTCTGTGTCAGAGCTATTGTGTCAAAACAATGACACTTGATCCCTAATATTATACCAGAGATGGAGAGACAAGAAATAAGAGCGATGAAATGACGCTATGCTTTCTGTTCTTTGCAGTAAAGATAGACAGAGCAATATGATGAAAGATGAACTCAGTATTCCTGTATTAAGCTTTAACATAATTCCCCACCCCAATCATGTTAACATAATGAGCACTTTAATGGTGTAGCTGTTAAACAACACACCTCCACAGTGAATACAGCTCCTGTTTCAGCTCTTCTCGACATGTCTCTGACAGCTACACAATGCCTGGCGTCAACCCAACCTGCAACCACAGGATGGGTGCAGTCATTGCCATCCATCACACCAGAGTCGCAGGCGGAGCTGATCAAAGTGACTCCGCCTCTAACTGCAACAGCTCTGGTTTTGAGCCTAACAGGATTTTTGGAAATACATGTGGTTAGAAATGACATTTGTTGATAACGGCTCCTCTGTCAAAATCAAACATGTTGGTGCTATTATGTGGTAAAATGACAAATTACTGGTTTATGTCAACACCCTGTGGACAGAGAAACATCTTAATTACAACCTTGATGTGTACCCAAAAAGAAATCGAGCGTTCCTCATAGTCTTCTCTTTACCTGTGCCTGAAACTGCAGTTTTCTTTGAAAAACACTCTTTGAAATGTGCATTGTTTGGTTTGTGACTATCTTGCATCCATTTCATTGTAATTAAGAGATTTTCTCTTGACCTGCTAATTTATTTTTTTAAATTTTTTTTTCCTTTGGATTATTCACACACCTACAAAGTGATATGAATAAGCGTTCATCCTCATGCTGGTCGCAGTGCAGCAGGTTCAAGTTTCAGACCTCTTCACTTTTTCACTTGGTGAAATACTGCCTAGTGGATCTTTAAAGTCAGACTTTACTCAGGTTTTGGTTTGATTCATAAACGCTGAAACAAAGTGCTGTTGTCAGTCAGACGTTGCTGGTCTGAATCAGTGTTTTTGATTAGGCCTTTAAATAGAAATTTTGCCATCAGGAGTTTTTGCTTTTCAATGATTTTTACACTACGCACAAATTCTTAAGAGGTACTGACTAAGTAACCTTTAAGATAAGCACAGTAGAGATAATATTTAAAAAAAAGATGAGAATGTGGAGAAACGGGGGGTTCTGATTTGGCAGATGACAAACGGTTGTGTTTCTTTTTTCTGTGCTTGGGAGCCAGCATATGTTACCATGTTAATGAGGTGTAATGGTGAGAATCCAGCATGCTGACATATGGTTCTCAGATGACTCCTTTAATGATATTCATTTGTGTCGTCGTTATTCAGTGAGTTGTTTACCTCGTGTTAGGTCAACGTGTCACTGGCTTGTGATTATGTCACATCATCTGTCTCAATTATCAAATATGAAATGAAATGCAGCATCCCACAGTAGTACTCAAGACTCTAATCAGAGAGCCGACTGATAAGGAATACAGAGGGAAAGATGTGACGTCACCTCAGTGCAGATAATATTCTGTCTTTATTCACGTTATTCTCTTCCTCCAGAGGGCTTTTGCCGTTAAAAAGTTAGGCAACACAAAAATAGACTCACGGATTGTGATGCCCATTATGACAATATAATGTGTTGTTGATCCTGTCTGCACATATAGGGAGGACAGCGCACTTAATTAGGGACTTGACAAGCCCACTCTCCTAAAGTGATGAGATTAATCATAATTGGTGTCACTGTGAATTAGAGAGCGCTCGGATGACCGCCCCACTGGCAGGTCGGACTGCGGTGGAGACCCTTGGACACTGCTGCTAGCCGCAGCTTAGCTCTCCCTCATTCTCTCTCTTCCTCTCTTGCTCCCTTTCTTTTTGCTGCCCAGCTATCTCAGGCCTCTCTCTGGCTTTGCCCTCCTTGGGTAAAAGGGGCTCAGATCTCAGCCAACAGCCTAATGACCCTGTTTGAAGTTCTTCTAAATCCCTTCTCGCCGACCCTGCCCGTTACCCATGACCCCTCTCCTAAGACGGTGCAAGGTTAAAGAGGGACAAGCAGGTTAACGTTAAGATAGGCTAAGGAGGGAGGGTTGTCTGGAATATGGGGAGGGGTTCTCGCTAAATGAGATCAAATCACTTGTCTCTTAAAGTTGAGTAATGGTGCAATTTAAGACTATAAGACTTCTATCTCATTCTGTTTTTGTGGACTGGAGTTGTTTACATTATGAACTTTTTTTTTTGCCTTTTGTGCCAATGTTTCCAGGTTCCAAAAGGCCATGTGTGGCTAGAAGGGGATAACCTTAGGAATTCTACTGACTCAAGGAACTATGGCCCAATTCCCTATGCCCTCATCCGAGGGCGTGTTTGCTTAAAGGTAATGGGGGAGGTCTACTCTACATTGTCATATATGTATATTTAAAAAAGCATAACAAATGTGTGGGGTATTTGTGGAGTTTCTTCCTATAAGAGTTTTAGTGACTGAGCTCATGGCCAACCTATATATGTGTGTGTGTGTGTTTCTAGTCTTTTATTATTTTTTTAAATTATTGTTATTATCAAACAATGTCTGTTTTAAGCACAATTTAATGCCATGAGTCAGTTAAAAGTTCAAAGCAACTGCATCTGATTGACCAAAGCCTAGCCAACATATTGTTTAGCTTTCCATTCTGCTATGTTGTCGTGTCACTGGATGTCATATCAACCACGACCCTGTAAACGGGTCAGCCAACCTTCTGTCCATCTGATTGGACAGCAGCACTCCACTGGAGGCCCTACTATGACAGCTGATGAAATCACAGGATTTGCTATGATGTCAATGGTGTCATTAAAATTCATATTAGCAAATGTGTCACACCGTGTGATAAAGTGTGCAATATGGTTAGAAGCACCTTTATTCTGTACTTATGCCAGTCTTCTCTTTCTTTTAATCCATTCTTTCTTTGTCGCCCTTTGTCCCGTACAGCTCTGGCCACCACATAGTTTTGGGACCCTGAGTGAAAGTCCAACAGAACGGATCATTAAAACTCAGAGCGACTCGGACTCAGATTGACTTGTCTGCTTTGTTTATATTTGTACTTGTTCTTGACTTTTTCATTTTTGAATAAAAGTGTTAATTCTTTTAAAAAGTTAATCGTGCCCATTTGATTAAGATCAAGATTCAAGATTTGATTAAGATGCAATAGCGAGAGACGCTGCATCTCTGTGGAACTGCTAATGGCAGAGCTGGCAGGGGCAAATATGCATAAGATTTAAAGCCAACTTAGTAATAGCAGCTATGTCAATGTATTAAAAGCCTAATCATACCAAACGGTGCAAACACTATTCAGGAATCAGAAGTTACGATTGAGTGAGTTCAGTTGCTTTATTTAAGTGATGCTGAAATGCACCAAAACTGTACATTTAATTTTTTTGTTGGCTATTTGTAAATCTTGAAAAAGTGATATCTGTCTGAACTAAAAGGAAGTATTTCAGCATTATGTGTCACATTTCCTTTAAAATCCGTTATTTATTTCATGTTTACCCTTCCTTGGTATTACGCTACAACAAAAACTCTCTGAATGTTTAATATTTCATCAGGCTGCCAAGGCAATTGAAAAAATCTTAGCACTTCCCATTTAAACATACAATATTAATACGCACTTAGTAAGGGGCTCTGTGTGTGTGCGCATGTGTTCATGCGTGCATTTAAAAATATCGAGTCTCACACTCAGTATGTTTACATGTACTGGTTATCACTGCTACTGCAGATTTCTACTTGGAAAAACGTCATTCCTTTGTCATATACTGTATAGGTTCTAGGTTTTACAGAACTGCATGGATGTGTCTTAGACCTAAAAATGGGTGTAGTCATTGCTAATCATGGGTGCAAAATGGGTACATCATTAGCTATATGTCCTTGTTTTGTAAAATAAATCTTTTGTAAGTAATGTGGTTTGCACCTCTGAACAGCAGGTAAATATTCAAACACAATCACAAAGAAAAAATCCAATCCTATGAGCTGTGGGCAGAGAATATTCACAGAATAGAATGGATCTAATTGCAAAACCAAGCTAGTTGTGATATATTTTTCATCAGGGTGTTAACTCAAAGCATTGTGCTGCTGCAGATTTTGAAGACTTTCTCATCCTGCTTAGGCCTTTCTGGACACAGGGACATAGCCGTACAGTGGCATACTGATGCTCAGCTGGTCATTCTCTGAGGCAGAGAGGGACTCTTCTTCTTTAAGCTCCCCAAGGGAAGTGAGTTCTAGGCAGCCGTGGGTCCCTGTCCAGCTGCTTCCTCTGTCTAGAGGGGGCCAGAGGGTCAGAGACAAGGCTCTCTGTGACACTGAATTATCTGCCTGAGTGTGATTGTGCCTGCTGGGAGGGACACTCAAGATTGTGTGAGCGTGTGCGTGTGTGTGTACTATATTTGTGTATATAAAAAATACTTTTGCAGGGCTTTGCTTCAAGCACATTTTTGTTTTTTGTAAGATTTTATATTCATCTGTTGTGTGTCAACACAATGCCACCGCTAAGCTAGAATGCTGACACAAGTAATCTTAGTGTGTCCCTTTAAAGATACTGCCCCATAGAGGGAGCTATGGCTGTTCACTGGTGTAGCTAAAGCCCCGTGGATGAAAAGCTGTTTATGATTTAAGTAATGTTAACAAGGTTAAAGATGAAGATAGCGGATTTACTCCACCTCAGGTCTACTGGATTAAGTACGTCTGTCACACATTTCCCCAAGTATAGAGGCACTCTGAAGTAAATGTTTTGCCATTAATGTAAAAAACACTGCATTAAGCTGCATTTTCCTTGAGGTAGGGTAAACAGATACGCAATGTACAGTATGTTGCCTTTGCTGTCATACTTTGAGTTGTACCAGAGTTACAAAGAGATGACTGGGCAGAGGTGTATATCATTATCATGCTGAGTGGGCACAAAGTGGGGAGTGAGGCAGGAAGAGATCGGAAGAAACGGACAACAGACAGCTGTGCTGAGGTATGCAGCACTGCAAAGTCAGGCTGTGGGTTGTCAGTGGGGCAGAGGTGTGTCTGCTGCCTCTGTAAGAGGACACGGAGACATATAAAGTTGATTTTCAAACAAATGGCACATCACAGATCAGTTGGAATCCACACATTGAAGAGGTACGTCGCAAGACCTGTAAACAACCTCTGAGGTGTCAAAGAAGTTCCCTCTTTTTTTGCATTTTTAAAAATAGTTTTTAGTGGAAACTCATTGCATTGGTAGTATATACTACATCTAAATCAAATTGAATGATGCAGAGCTAAAACTAACAATTATCAGCAAGAAACAGCAGCAGACACTGAACTGAAATTAAAGAGAGTAGATATACATAACATAACTAAAATACTTCATGCATAAATCACATGCTTTGTGTTTTAAAGCCTCTATATAAAAATATAAATGTAGTCACCAAGTTAAGCCAATTAGCAAGTTCCTTTAAGTAGGCACATTGCCTCCAATAACCACTCATCTGATTTATCCTTTGGTGAAAATAATGATAACAATCATTTCATTAATTCCAATGCTTTGTGTTTTAAAGTGGGATAATCACATCTCTCTCTTTTTTTACAATTCTTGTTTATTTTGGGGGGTAGTCTGCTATGTCATCTCCCTTTTACACTGCATTATGTGAGGTCACTTGTGTGAAGGGACTTAGATGCTGTAATGTGCACACGCAGCTGTAACAAGCTTTTTGATTATGGCAGACATCGAGGGTGTGACTTTACTGTCAAAGAATACCATCTTACCATAACAAATGGCTGTTTGCTGCTATTTTATGTTAAAAATCTCATAGATGATTAAACATTTCAGAAAAACACCTTCAACTTTTTCTTTGGGGGTACTGAGGGTATTTCCTGTGTCTGGCCTGTGCTTTTGTGGCTATGAGCTGGTTTAGTGTTCAAATTACTGATGATCCAGCCTTCCAATTGCTCTCAGAGCAGCAAATTACCTTGATAAAGTGTCTTTTACAAACATGTAGTATTTATCTTTCTTTCGTGTATTTACTAAAATCCGAAGTTCTTAAATTTGCCTTTTTCTTCTTCTAGCCAGTGGAGATTTCATGAAAAGATCTGACTGGGAAACAACACGTTTCTTAGTTTCATTGTAAGCTTTTCTTTATTTCTCTTTTTCTTTAACTGAGCACAGGGTTCTCCCTCGCTCTTGCTGTATTTCCTCAAACTGTTGCACGTTAAGAAAAAGGAAGATGAGAAATAGCTGGAAGGAGCAGATGGGACAAAAGGGAACTGGAGTGGAGAAAAGCTGAATATAGGGCAGTGAAGGGAAGACAGGCGGTATCTTTTTGCTTGATTCCTTAGTTCATTTCAGGTTAATTGAATCCTTTAAAAGTGCAAAGACACGTGAAAGAGGAGAGCGGGAGGTGTGGGTAAAGAGAGTAAGAGAACCACCCATCACTGGTAATGGCCTGGTTTGTTTGTTTTCATACCCATGGTGGAGATTGTGACCCAAAAATAAACTTTGGTCAGATGCAGCGGCATTACCCTGACAGCCAAATGTCTCTGTTAGTGCTGCATGCAAACGAAAATATGCTCATTCTCAAGCTATATCTCCCTAGCAGAAGGCCACTTATGAAAACCTGTCCAGTCTTAATTGCGCTGAACTTTTGCTTGTCGATGCTTTATTGAAGTTGAGGAGTTGAAGTGATATCAGTCACGCTGCTGTATGAATTCAGTCATGCCTCAGTTCCTTCTCTGTTTGCATATTTCCCATTCTATTGATGCATCCTGTTTTCTTTCTTCACTTTCCCTTTACGCTCCCTCCTCTCCCGTCCACTTGTGTTGCAGTTAGCTGATAAGGGAATTACTCCTTTCATTGATGGATCCTTTCATTCTCTTCTTTTAATCAAGCCTGTTAGTACTTCTTAATTAAGACATCACAGTAGCGTTTGATCACTTTTGCTTTTCTGTGAGAGAGAGGGGGATGGAGGGAGAAAGACAGTGAAAGAGATCATGAAAAAGAGTGGGTATACTCCACCAGTCCCTATTCTGTGTGTGAAGATGACTGAACAGCTTCAATTGGGGCATACACACTTCCTTCAACTCTGTTCTGCCAGCCCTTGAGGCTTGTGGTGTGTACATCTCCCAAGCCAACAGACGTCAACCTCCAGAGATCCATAGTAGACAGATGGTATTGGAGGCTGGGTCGGATGGCTATCGAGCTCCCTACTGTCAGTTTGTTGTGATGATCACACACAGCAGGCTGTCAATACTCACAGTCCACTAATCAAAGAGTTTAAAAAAGAACTAACAACAAAGACTATTTAGAAGGCAAAATGCAACTTTAGCTTGGTTCCAAAAAAGAAATAAGAACTTGTAAATACTAAAAGTTATGCTTGTATAGCTTGTGTTGAAACAGGGTATGGGGCATTAGCCTATCTTTGGTCGTAGTTCCCACTCCCCCTCCTAAAGGCAGTGAACAGAGTGAGTGCTTCTTTCCTCTAATGGAACGGGTGGGTGAGATGTGCATTGGGTGTGAGGTCTCTACTGTACATACAGTACACTTACTGAGGGTCCAAATGGACGAGGTATGGGAACTCAACCCTCAGGCTAGGAGTGATGGAGAAAGGAGGAAGGGTGAGGGCTGATGACAGAATCCTTAGTCTGACAGCCATGACCTATATCGCTTTGAGTGTAAGAGAGAGAAGTAATGCATAATTGGAAGATGCACATTTGCTCAGTTTTTGCTGAAAGTCTATCAACCCAAATAATCTTGATTTCTCTGTGATATCCTAACATAATCAGTATATACCTTTTGCACTCAAACACACACACCCACATTCACATATATACAGTGTGTGTCTGTCTTTCTCGCTAACTGTCAGTTAATTAGTGAGTTGATGTGTGCTTGTGAGTCAGGGAGAATAAGGTACTCCCATTGTGCGTATGTGTATGTGCCTGTGTATGTGGTCCCCCTGGCATGTCCTGGATCCCGTAGCGGGATACGCAGCCCTTTCTGCCTGGTTTACTGATGGGAGCTGTTTGGCTTCCACACAATTTAGCAAAGGAAACTCTGTACAACAAACATAAACAGACAGAAGCTGATCCTGGCAATAACAGTGAGAGCATACACAAAGAAACACACAAACACACACACAGATGGGACACGTGTAGTCACGTTGGTGTCACATAAAAAGCTCGGATGTCATTCACCAGAGCAGCTTTGCAACTTTCTGTGTTGATAATTCTTCAAAGTAAGAAGCAAACTCACGAGTCCTGTCTCATTTCTCTGCGATGGCTCTCTGCTGCTTCACCCCTTTTCCATCTACGAGCTGGCGATTCTCCTCTTCGGAGCTTGCAGCCTTTCTTTCTCTCAACAAGTAGTCCATTTGCCCCCAAGGTACAAGAGGGTAGGAGCAACAAAGGGAGGGGACAAAGAAAGAGGAACTTAGATCCTTAGAGCGGGGCATGGGCCCGAGTGGTGATGGAGAGCTGGCATGGGGAAGCAGAGCATTGCGTGCGTGTGTGTTTGTGTTCCTCTTTGGTCACTGTAGTTCAAAAGCTGAACTGCATCCAAGCCTTGGTAATGATGCAGCCGTCCACAACAGACTACAATAACCAACAGTCTATTGCTGGCCAATTACTGTCCGCAACAATTATATTTCCAATTCAGAGGTAACAAGGGAAAGTGGCCCAACTCAACTAATCATTTCGAGCAATTACTTTTAAAACTAATTAGAATGTCAGGTTTGGCTGTGCATGCCTGAGCTTGGGGGAGGTTTTTGTTTGTGTTTTTGATGCTGTTTTCACTTTGTCAAATGGGTGGACTTGAAAGGAGAGAACAGGGGGAGGGGGCAATATCAGCAACAGTGCAAGCCAAACATCAACCATCACCATGGGTTGAGAGACTTGGTCATTACGGCAGTTCTGTGAGTTTGGGGAATCCATTGTGTATGAGAAAATGCTGTGTTCGTTCTGTCGATGCCAGGCACTTTGCTAGACTGGTAAAATGAGTTCTTGGTGATGTCAGCTGAAACGCTGTGAGAGAGCTAACGGACCACAGATCTCTGGAGCCTCTAAGCTGAAAAGAGGGTGATGTGAAGGGGCACAAGCTATTGAAGGCTAAAAGCTGAATGTAAAAATGCTGTTTCGATGAGCTGTGGCGAATAAGACATGTTTCTAGAAAGGATGAGAGAGGACAGGCTAGCCAATATCATTTGAGTGCTGAATTACATGCTACATCCTCTCTTTCCTTTCCTTTGAACACAGGTTAACTGATTTTGTGTGATTTAATGTACTTTCCCATAATTGAGATTATTTTCTATTGTATAAGATAAGATTTAAATTACTCTTGTGATAATAATTCTTGCAGAAACATTAAACAGTCACAATCATTGACTTAGGGAGGAAGCATTTCACTACATATCGTACTGTGTATGACTGTGTACGTGACAAATAAAATTTGAATTTGAATTTGAAGTCAAGGTCAGTACTAATGCTATCTGTAATAGGCATATTTACAAAAGTGAGGAATAAAACTCACGTCTTGATCTGATGCATTAATCCAGATCCCTACAGGGGTATTACACATTTTTAAAATGCATTTAACCAAGGGATACCTTGTACAGAAAACAGGGTGTATATTTCAATAAATAATGAGTCTTTTAGGTAACACTTAAATCAAATGAACCATCTCATATCGCACAACTAAGGAATGTGACATAAAATGGAACAACAGACTCCAACGGTCGAATTTATAAAACTTGTTCTTAAATACATGATGGTGCAGCAGCGTGTGAGAGCACATGGAGTTTGTGTGCACCAATGTTTCCAATTGGAAAATCTGCAAGATCGGTTGTGTTATATATTTTATGAGACCTGGGGGTTTCTTTTTATACCATACCGTTGTTAGACACGCAAATACCTTATGTATGTACAGCTGGTTAAGACGCACACACACGCACACGCTGACTTGTAAATGTAAAACGTTCGCCTTTAAAAGAAGCAGATTAGTCACATCAGTGGGACTGGTTAATGCATAGCAGGGTTACGGCAACTCACGCGAGTCTGGTGAGAGTTTTTTCTCTTTGTGTGACACTTTTCTTCCCGATGATTGTTTCATTTGTCAATAAATGTAGGGTAATGTGCTAACTATTCCCTTTCTTTGCAATAAAATTTTCATGCGCATCACTGCAAATGTACTACAGGCCTTAAAAAAAAATAAATCCTAGAAATTTGCATTATTCAGTGTTGGCTTTGGGTCATGAGTGTCCAAATATATGCACACATGTGTTGTACACAACCACACACATACAAAAAAACCCACTAAAATGCCTCTAGTAGTTGTCATAACACACCACCCCTGATGGAGTGACGTCTCATTACTAGACAGCTTGCAGCAACAGCATGGCGTTACCTCTCCCACTTTTACAGGGCCATGGTGACAGTTGTGATTTTATCAACAAGCCCAATGAATGTGACATGAGTCAGTAAGTTTCTATTAAAGATTTTATAGAGTAGGCAGTTAAAGGTATTTGTAGCAAGCTGTCTTCATTTAGTGAGAATAAATTTGTTTTATTCTGCAAAGAAAACAGCTAGTTTCGGCTTCTATATCAAAAGTCACACCCTAATTGCCAGGACATTTAGAGAATTAAACCATACAGTAGGGAAAAACAAACTGTTTAAGAAGCATATGTCCAATTGAAGGCTTCAAGCAATGCTGGATGAAACATGCTGCACAGTATGAAGTGAGTTCTCTGAGGGAAGTGGACATTTGTGAAATGATACATTTCCACAAATGAGCCTAATTATATTGAGCTACTGGCCCTGCAATTATTTAGCTTCTGTACTTTGGCCTAAATAAAAAGAAATTAAATAAAGAAGAAAATACTGTATCACTTCACTTGATATCTTTGGATTTAAGATGTCTTTGGAAATTAATTCAAATAACCACTGCAAATTGAGTGGTTTGTTACTAAAACCCAAATGCATTTTCACTCAAATTGTTGTTTAATCACCACTTAGATTACGCTTTTTTAAATGTACACAAAATTAAAAAAAAAAAGACAACAACAACATCTTTTGCACTAAAGCAGCATAAAATGGCAAAGACAAGATGATAACAGGTAAAGCTGTAGCTGGAACCATAGTGTACATGCACATTCAGGATGCCATAAAAGGGCTGTCTGATGAGAGAAAACAAATCCTGTAGCACTAGGAGATAAGATAAAGAGTTGAAGCTACCAATAGGCATTTAATGCTCCGGTGCACTTATTGCACATGCAGTGGATTAAAACCTGTAACTAGACTCTGTGATGTACACATATTCTGAAACCTACAACTCTAACTTCCCCAAGGAAGGAAATACATTGTAGTTAATCTGGGAAAAGGGAAATAGTAATGTATATGTTTTCCACAATCTCCTGCAGTCTGCAGGTAGGCGTTTTCAAAAACTGTTTAGTCATCATACAGTTGATTTTTTTCTTCTCTTTTCTTTTTTTTCCTATTTGCTATTTTCCTCCAAGTGAATAATTTAATTCTTAAAACATTTTTATGATTAAGTCTTGTATGAAACACAAGACTTTTTCCCTTTCTGCAACGCAATGTGACTGCGTTGTTGTTTTTGGCGGGGGGGCTGACTCGTTTTCTTTCTGCTTGAATAATGCGCACACATTTCTTCGTTTTATTTTTTAAGCATTAATATCTGGATGATACAGACTCAGAGATACAAATTAAATTGAGAGGGGGAATGCACTTTATTCTCACAACAATTTGTTTCATGCCAAACAAGCACAGTCATGTAATTATCGTCGTGGTAATTACTAATTAGGTAAAAAGAGATTCACAATGGTTGATTGTTATTTGTTATCTACGGCACTAAGGGACGAGATTAAAAAATATCTTTGCAGAGTATATTCCAGTGTTTGTTTTCAGTTTTTGCGTAACTTTCTCATACATAATTAGCTGACCCCTTTAAAAGCCTGATTATTTACAATTACACATCTGTAATTGGTGTTTTTCCTTTGGTTTCCCCAAACACTCCTTGTCAGAACATCATGCCCATTATGTTCACTGTGATGATATCCAGGCTGGAGATTTAGTCCAGAATTTCCTTCAGTGGGCCTACTGCGAAGGAGAGAGACCAAGATGGTCGAAACAGAGGCACGTAGAGAGGAGGGGCTGTTGCCACCGAAAAAAAGAGGAGAGTTACTTTGATTGACAGTTGTCTGGCCTGGTGCCTGCAGAGGTTGTTCCCCCCGCCGACTGCTATTATCAGCAGAAGGACTTCCCCATCGCCTTGGCAGCGACTGTGTCACCCCTCTCCCTTGGAGGATGCTATCCCATTTGGGAGGAGATGAATAGGGGTCCCCTCACCCCATATGAGGTCTCTGTGGACAGAATCCTTACAGAGGAAGCACAGTGGAGTAAACAGACTTTATGTCAACACCAGCATCTTCAACATCTTTGAACACACACACACACACACACACACACACACACACACACACACACACACACACACACACACACACACACACACACACACACACACACACACACACACACACCTGCACACAGAGAGAGAAGGAGAGAAAAAATAGTCTTTCAGTACTTGGGCTTCAAAATAGCAAATTTGGGAGACATTTGTTTTTCCCAAATATGATATCGATATTCTTGCTGTAAAAGGGAGACCTATCTAAATTGTTGCCTTCCACTTAAATATGTATGATTTGAATGCATCGGGCTATTCAAATATGGCAAATGTGAGTTTCTGGACTGATGTTAATGTTTAAAGATTCTCCACCTGTGGATTAACAGCAGTTGTTCAGAAACCGCTGTCTGTCACCACGATTTATTTCTTATTTTGTTTTTTAAAATTTAACATCTTGATATAAATCTTAAGTTTAAACTACAGTGAGGTTGCATGACAATAGCTAGCAGCCGAGCTGCTCTAATTCATTTGCGCACTCTGTGATGAATCACTGAGGTATAAATTTAACATCTTTTTGAAAATTCTGAGCATTAGTCATTCCCTCATGTTAATTAAATACCATCTCAGTGAGTCTGACATGTAACTGATGGAACAGCTTGTCGTGACATTTGTCCCCACTTTAGCATTTAAAGCTGCATGTCTGAGAGTATTTTAGGTGCACAGTTAATTTCTAAAGGAATGCAGACAGCTCACAGACAACACACAGACAGCTGCAATGCTAGGTGATTGGCATGTTCAATGTACTGTGTGTAATGCAAGTAAATCCTTCACTTAGGCAGGTGTGTGTGATAGAGAGAAAGAGAAAGCACCAGGAGACGCAGAAAGAAAGAAAGTGTGTGTGCAAGTGTCATGGACAGGTTTTATTAAATTTTGTTCTTTTGACAACATCCCTGCAGCTGTGGGTGTGGAGAGCCTCTTGACTCGCACTTAAATATACATGTATTGTTCTTTCTTACTTTTGGATCAGACGCGGACAGGCCGTGAGAGGGTAGATGGCTACATTTTTAAGTCCATGTCCAACATTATCTTATCATTCTCCTCCATTAAAGAGCCATCTGGGTAAATAGTAATGCTTTTATCAGTCGCGACTGTAATAAGTACAGACGACAGTATCCATGGTGAGAAACTGCAGGTGTATTGTGTACCTTATTTATGTCAGTACACCTGAACTCACTCACCTGTGCTGTCATTCCAGCTGCCAGCTGATAGCTGACCATATTTGGCTCACACAAAAACCTTTATTCTTAGCCAGCCACACACACACACACACACACACACACACACACACACACACACACACACACACAATCACACACACAATCACACATCACTTCCTCACTCTCAATTTAACCTTAGTGTGATGGGGCCCATGTTTAGGCTCCTTGCGGGTGTTAATGGCCAATGGAGCAGATATCGTAATGAGTGATCAATCTAGTTGCTCGCCGTCACAGCAACACATTAGCCATTCATACAAATTCAGTCCACTCGCCCAAGCAGAAGATCTGGATGCATATTTAATGTTTATCTTTTACAGATCTCATTTAAGCAGACCTGTTTGTGAAGCTTTGAAAAGGTGGCAAAGTCCATACATAGTCTGCTCCTACCTGACAGAATCAAACAAGTGTGTCTTGCATCCACGCAAGTGATGTTCTTTTTTAATGAAGACCCTGGAAACGCTGCATCTGTGAATAATAACTTGATGATTATTGTGATCATTTGAAGCCATTTTACAATTAACACTCGTGCTTGGAAAAGAGGCATCACATCAATTAAACAAGAGCCAAAAACTAAATAAATAAAAATGGTCCAGAGATGAAAGAGAGCTGATGCATACAGTATAATGTCAGGATATAAAACGCAGCAACCCTGGAGATGGAGAGAGAGGAGGACAGTCACTAAGAGTGTCTGCTTTTAAGTACCTCAATCATGCACCTGTCACTCCGTTTCCTCACATAGACATCAGTGTTTACCAAAATGAGGGCTGACAGAAGACATCAGTGCTGGTTTGTGTGCAAACAGCTTGTTTGGACAGCCTCGTGGAGCCTGCCTGGTCTAGCACACGGATGCATTTTTCTTAAGATCAAATAATAATCCATTTAAAGTGTTTAGAGTAGGAGAAGCAGATAAGAAGAGCATTAAGAACCAATGTTGTATTAGCTTTCTGAGACAGTATTTATATAGCTTATATATGAGATATATAAGCTCTTTCTCTGTCTAGATAGATAGATAGATAGATAGATAGATAGATAGATAGATAGATGACATTGTATATACATGCTAATATGTGCAGCAGCACTGTATTTCAATAGGCAGTGAAATGAAGTGAGGCACAGTCACGAATCACACTGAGTATTTGCGTAAGTTAAAATAACCCTGAATTCATTTGCAATGGATCTCCCGTTTCTAAAAGCTCAACAATTGCAGCATCATGCATCCCAAGTCACCCGAGCAAAGTCTGAAAGCAGGTTTCAGGCAAGGCTGGTTCCAATTCAACTGTGATAAATGGGCAGATAAGACAATCAGTGCGCACTGTGACATAGTGCAGCGTCAGACCAGCACTCTGCTCGGGAGTTCACGTGCAGCCATGGTCCTGCAGCCAAGAAAGGAGGGAAAAGCATAGGCACAAGGAGATGTCTTGTACCTTGTGTGTATAAATACCCAAACTACAGTATTAAAGGTGACTATTAGTTTGAGCTCATCTTGTTTGTCTATTCTACTGCCAGCTATGTGGTACTAAGGCCTCTAAACGTGAAGATTCACCTTTTTTGGGAACTAAAACAAGTATCTTAAGGACTTGTATCAACTCAAGCAGGAAATCACTGTGTCCTCAAGCCAGCATGGAAAACGAGTCTGCAGTTGAGAAACTTGTACCTGTGTGAAGTGGTGAGTTGGCCAGATACCTAAATACCATTTGTTAGTTACTGATAAATGAAAACTGTGTTCTTGGCTGACTAAAGAATGTATGAGACTGTTTGAAGTGTTTCTGTTGTCTTGTGCTGGGAAATGTGTACACGTGTACATGATTCACTGTCTCCAAAGGGTGCCAAGTCACAGCAGGGGAATGCCTGCATTGCATTTCCCTCATCCCTACGATAAAATAATGAATCTAATTGTGTGTTGCTCACTTGTACAAATCATGAGGCTATTATGGCTTCTCTTTCCAGCTTATTCTCAGGGTTGGAATGAATGCTGCTCCGCACGCATAGATCCCACCCACCCAGAGCAACACACCTCCATATAACATCCGTGCACACAAATTAGACCCTGAACAAAATACGTCAATGAGATGAATTCCTGGTTGTAAAGATTCTCCCTTTATTGTCTTCATTTCTGTGATCAGCTTTGTGTTGTTGTGGTTTGTACAATGACTGAGGAACCCTCTTGAACCAACTGAAAAGGTTTTTGTAATTTAAAAAAATGATTTTAGACTAGATAGGTGGATGCAGGAGGAACCCAGGGAGGAAAAAAGATCCCTTTAATGTGTTTTTTATATACATGTTAAGTCATGGGTTTAATGTATTCCCTTTTTCAATAGCTTAAGCAAATTCTGCATTTTAAGCAGGAGGAAAAACACACAGGGAGATTACTTTATGTACATATCAAGGAAGTGCAGCAGTTGTCCAAGTATACAGTGTGTTCAGATATCTGTGGATGTTGAAAGCTTGAGCATAGAGAGGTTTACACGGTGAAGTGAATATGGCAATACTGCCACCTAGAGGTGTGTGTGGGGGGGAGAGGAACGAGGTATAAGGACTGTTAACGCCAAGCTCACTTAGTTACAGTTGATGACAAAGTACTAACTATAAGAGCAGATTCCATTTTACAGTATAAATCCTGGATCACCAAAACGAATGCAAAGCCTTTATGTGCCTGTGTGCATTTGTGTGCACCAGCATGTGTTCGCCTCTCGTCTGTGACTATCAAAAGAATAGAAAAAGCAATTCTGGCTACATTATGGTTACATCAGATGGGCCATCCACCGAATCCCATCTCCACTGAATCCCATCTGTCCTGCAGAAGTAACCCAGCACATGCTGACCTGCTCTCATTTGCTGTCAGAGAGACTGAGATGCGGGGCAGGACTATAAAGAAAAGACGAGGCAGTGAAAGAGAGAGGGCTCACCTGTGAACCAGAAATGCCCTGTTCAGGTGGGACCTGTTTTGACCTGTTGCCACAGGGACCCTAATGTAAAGGGTGAGGGGGGAGTGGCCATCTGGTGTGCGTTTGTGACTGTATATATGTGTGTGCTTTTGTTTATGTGCCAAAAGGCATTAATAGGCCAGTGGATGTCTCAAACAGCTGTTACCATAAACAACATGAAAGCATATTAAACATTTTCAAATGCTGTTGTCTACAATGTGAGAATTTGCTTTCAGTCACACATGACATAACGCATACATCAAATTAAGAAATCTCCATTCCAGGGCATCGAGTACATTTGAAATATTCTTTTTGACGTGTGCAACTCAGCTAATGTGGAAACAGAGCAGACAGCAAAAAAACGTATGTTACCTGGAGTAGAGTCCATCTTACAAACTGTTTTAACATAAATATTGTCATCATCCAGTTATGTTGCGCATGCTAATATTTTCTGTTTCAATGGGGAAAGGAGAGACTATAAAGACTCCTCTATATTCTGCTTGTCTAATAATTGGACGTTAAGTGTTTTTTTTCTGGAATTATATACTTGATTTATTGATGTATGCTGTATAATTTCACAATCAGTTCTGAAATTGCCTGACAATGACAATAATGTGATCTTCTATCTTTTACAGTCAAAGGTCAGCTGTTTCTACAATTGTAACAATAACAGTCAAAACAAAATCACACACACTAATCGGAAAAATAACATGCAACGACTCAGACGTGGAATGACCTTTGTTGTTTATAGAAGAGCTGGTTCTCTTACAATCCACGCTCATGCATGTGAACATACGCTAAAGCATTCAGGAGTAAATATGGACACACACTCACCTCTTGAGAGACTGAAAAATCTAATTGGGATTTAAATTGGTTAGAGGCCTGGGGCAATGTTTGGCTGTGTGGCTCGTGTGTGTCTTATTCGTTGCTCTCTAAGGTCATTTAGAAAGCGCTTGTTTAGGGATGAGTGATTAGCAGAGATGTCCAGGGGCTTCCAACTCATAGGAGGCTTCCTGGAAAGGCGGGATAGACCTGCTACAGTGACATGGCTGAACAGTAAGGGCTCCAGGGCTTTGCCATCCAGTACAGTGGGGATTTTTGCTGCGGTTGTGAATCAGCGTAATGGATACTTATCTGTTTGAGCTGCATGTGTGAAATTACATATCAAAGGTGAGTTGCAGGATTCCTGAAGTGAAGGTATTTCACCCGTTTTATATTATTTCTGTGACCCGAACCCTTAACACCAAGAGACAACATGTTACCACATTTAAATGACAGCACCGAACATATTTATGCGCGCGCAGGGTGTCACATGCACACAAACAGACGAGCATTCAATGTAACAAAGTCCTCTGTTGAACCTGACATCCAATTTAACAAACACCAGTTTAAAGTCCTGTTGACAAGAAGCAGGAAGCGAGAAGAGAAAGAGGATATGACATGAGGAGAAATCGGCTCCTTCTGTTCCTTGTCACTCCAGATTATTGAAGACTTACCCAACATGCACCTGGGGGAATCAGTGTCTGTCCACCCAAGTCTCTCAGTCTCATGTTGCTCTGCTTCTCTCTAACACACAGACGCATACACAAAACACACACATACTCTCTTTCTGTCCTCCTCCCTCCTTTCCTCCTTATCAAACGCGGGCCTACTGTACACCCTTATTTGCATTTTTTTCCCTTTGTCCTTAAAAAATATATATTATTCTATTTTTATTTTCCAACCAAGTGTTTGCAAACGGTTCAACGTGGGCATGTATGTCAGCCTTGGTATCCTTATACATATGTGTACATGTGTGAGCAGATGTTCGCTTGAGGCAGTCTTGCATGCTTGTCCCTGATAGCTCAATAGAAATATGGGACAAACTTGAAATCACAAAAGAACTTTGCGTCAAGACGTATTCGGCATACAAACTGAATAACTAATAGGAGTGAAATCAGTTCATCTCCATCAAATCGCACTGTCCACATTTTTGGCCTGACTATTCATTACAAGACAATTTATTATAATTTGTATTATTTCTACGTGTTCAAGGAGGAGGAAAAATACATCTGTTAATAGCGTGAATCCCTTGATAACGTCCCCGCAGAATAGGCTGCGGCTCTCCATCTGATATTAATAGGTCTTCGAAACACCGCTGTAGTTATTACAGTTATTTATACATTTTACTTCACAAAGCCAGCATACCTCAGTGAGCACCAAATACATTTTGTCAAACTCTTTAATGGTAATTTAATGAACCGTGACCTTTGGATGACAATTAATGCCAGATGTATTTCCACAATATTCATTTACTACTGGCTAATTTTACCTTGCCTGCGTTTTCTCCTGTGCAGATATTCATGCAAGTCTTGTTTAAATGAGCTTTTCATCATTAGTTAGCCTCACTGGGACAAAGACTTGCCTGTCCACTTGCTGGAACTGAATTTGAAAATCCACCTATCAGTCCTTAATGAATATGTTTATAAAATGCAGAAGCTCATGCATTAGCTGCCCTTTCATCATGAGTGGTTTTGATAAAGATGATAGATCCAAATGGGTGCGTTCATTATTGGGATACAAACAATTTCGAGCTGGACTTTGAGATGCGTGTCACAGAGCTTCTAAGAGCATCTAATGTCCCCTATTGATCGGGTTATTGACAGGATTGATGCAGAATCCAACAGACTCATGAAGTGCTTTTAATTTAAACCTTATAAGTCCGCAACATTTTTTTGGGTTCAAGTGAGATAATAATCACAAGATCTCAGAAATATCTAGTTTCCTCTTGTTCTTTTTTTCTCCCTCTACCCCTTCTCACTATGTTTCCAGTCTATCATACATCCCCCCCTTACTGGGATCAGTGGGGCCATCACGCGCGCACCTTTGATGTCTCCCAGAGTTAAGCTGGTTTTGAAGTCAGATTAGTGAATTGTAAACACCCTTTTAGACCTTCAGACTCTCTCCACAGAATGAGGGAGAGAGCGCGAGGGAGAGAAAGTGAAAGAGTTGTGGGATTAACCCATACGCCACAGCTCAAAGGTTAGCCGATCCAAAACCACGCTCCATATTGCCATGTGCACAAACACGAATTGAGGTGTTCAACTCATTTATCATCTGCTTTTCTCTCCCGTCTCACCCTTTTTCATTTCGTTTTATTTTGGTGAAGCTACGGAAAAGGCTGGATTGAAGCAGACAGTAGATTTGTGTGGGAGGAAGAGTGCCCTCCCTGCTCTCACACACACACACACACACACACACACACACACACACACACACACACACACACACACACTGACGTGCATGCGCACACATATATACACACGTGTACGGAGAGAGGGCAGTGTTTTTCAGAGGAGAAGCCCGTCTGTCTCTTTCACATTCCATTAGTTCCTGGAGCTACATCAGAGGGCAGAGGGAGCACACAGACATTCCTGCAAGACGCAGATGTCAGGATCAAAAGTCAGACTGACTCCTGTACGCAGCAGGGGAGAAAGACAGAGAGGAAGAAAAGAGAGGGAGAGAGCAAAGGAAGAAAAAGAATTTATGCTGGGTACGGCGAGAAAGTGTGGCCGCATCTTTTTGAACATCCTGTGTGCTGAAACCCTGAAAGAATTATTCACTCCTTCAACAAATTCTCCAATTTTCTGCAAACAAAGGCCTTATCCACTACCGCGTGTTTCCATCTACACCTGTAATGCTTTGTGTATTTACTGTTCTCAGGGCTATAGTTGCTATTGTTACTTACTGCTCTCTTGCTGCCAGGCTGATGGGAAACCATGCACCATGCTGCCTACATCTTGTGCCTTGTTTCAGTTATTAAAAGGCACGGGACCAGATGGTGCATGTGTGCCTGTGTTTTGTGCGTGCGTGTGTGTGTGTGTGTGTGTCTGTCTCCAGGTCTACACTTTGGCTCCAGGCTCTCCCAGAACTGGCACAAGCCCAAGTGGGTCATCCATGCAAAGATTCTCTCTCTCTCTCGCCTCCTCACCAAGAGCGCATCTGTGTACGCCTTTACATGGGGAATGCAGGCGTGTGTGTTTGTTTATGTGTGCTTCTTGTGAGGATACATTATGGGTTATAGAAAGGATGTGGGTGCTGGGCAAACAAAACATAATTTCTGTTCTGCATATGTCCATCTCTCCTCCTGGGTCTTTCAGTTTCTCTCTTCTCTCTGTCTGTTTTCCATCTCATTTGTTGTTTTTTTTAATCTCTTCCTTTCTCTAATCTCTAGCCAGCAGAGAAACCAGGTGAACATTCAGTCAAGTGATCAAGGGATGTTTTTTTTCTTTCTTTCCTTCCTTTTTTCCTGCTATTTTCACACGATAACCCTAGTATGAGAAAGAGAAAGAGAGAAAATAAATAACCTCGCCCTCAAGAGACTAAGAGAGGAAGCAAAGCAAGCCAAGGTGGGTAACGGTGAACTGCAGACATATGTGCAGGGACACTGAAGTAAATGGCAGAGGATGGGAGGGTAAACACTTTCAGCATCGGCTTCGGAAAAGGAAGACAGAAGGAGTTAAGAAGAGCCATGGGCCTAGTAGAGCTGTCAAGACGGCCAGGGAGCTGCAAAACTACAGACTGTCAGGAAACATTGTGTCCCTCCAAGATCAACCAGAACTTGTCTCGGCTTACAGTGCAGTTGTGATTTCACAGATACGTCTTTAAGTAGACAAGCACTGTTTTTAATGCGCTTGGAGATTCCACTCCCTTTTTTTTCTCTAACATGTCACTATTACATTAAGCAGACTTGAGATCCAGCATCAGAGGCTAGGATTCAGCTTAGAGCATCGCTGCAGAATCTTCATCTATCATGTTGTGTGCATGTCTGTTACAAAACAAAGATTTTGTCAAGTGGGAGATTGTCTGTATTTGCTTGAAGAAATGCTTTAACTCTGTGTAACCTCAAAAAAAGAAGGAAATTTATGTCTAAATCTGTGCTGAATCTGTTTCCCCTCATGTTCTCACCTTGCATAATAGATTGTATTAACTGCAAATGTATCTTAAATACTTAAGAGATCCCCCACTGTTTCCCTCCATCCTTCTTTTTCCCGCACCTGTCTCACTGCTATTCGTGCTGCTCACCACCTGCCTTTCAGCTTGCAGCGGCAGAGGGCACTGATTACATTAGTCCTCAGAGAGCTGCCCGGATCAATACAGCGCCACTGTTCAATCCCGTGCAATCACAGCCACTCGCTAATGAGAGAGGGAAAAGTACAGACGGAGAAAAGAAAGAAAAGAAAACCGACGTTCGCTTCTGTTTTCATCAAAGTGGAATTGTATTATAGATTTGTCCTTTGACGACCACACATAGTGGAAACTTCCTTGATCAATACTGCATCAGGGTTTTTCCACATTTAGGTGACTGTAACAAGACCTCATTTTGTTCCATGGGGTTTCTTTCATACGAAGTGCCCGCCCGTCTTCCATTCTGCTTCCCCATTGTGTATCACACGCTCTCGTTTTTTGACTCCCTCTTTCTCTCTCTTGCACATCGCTGTTTAATGATGGTAATTTTCCACCCAGGTCCGAGTGTGAGCTGATGTGGTGAGGCTCTTGGCCCCCCACTGTTCCTGATGAGGCATGATGGGAAATTACCCAGAGCTCTCTGTTGTCAGATTGTAACTCACTGTTTGGTTGTAATAAGCAGGCAAACCCCTGCATGTGTGTTCTCACACACACGTGCGCAGACACCTCTGATTGTGTGCATTAATTACACTGTGTGAGATCACCACAGTGACCACAGCTGTGTGGGCCATGCCTTGCTTTCCAGGTCACTTGGGTCATCGGCTCCCTATAACAGCTACAGCACTGTCACTGCCAGACACAACAGCACATAATGAGACTTCTCCTTGCTGTGCTCGCTGTTCAGATAAGTGAAACGTTCTTCTCCATCAATCCATCACTTCCTTTCTATCACCTTCCCTACACTGTCATGTCGCTCCCCTTAACATGGTGATGCGTGTGCGCGGCTGCCTGCGGTTTATTGATGGACACGAGGGAGGTACGGGGCTTACTGGGGCACCACCGCTGGGTTAGAGTGGATGGTGGTGGAGAGTGTGGAGTGGGGGGGCTGCCCCTGTCACTGTGGTGTGTCACCTCTGCAGCAGCGCTGTCACCAACAAATGGCGCTTTAGTGGAACCCTGTAAAGAGAGTCGTGCTGAGGTACTGTTTGAATCAGCTTGGGGCCAGTGGGGGACTGCAGGTTCTGTTTGATCAACATCAGCGGATGTTGGGAGGATGTCCACTGTCAGCCTAACTACAGATGACCATCCACAGTCAATAGAGACAGTGGGTATATTTTTTTTATCACTGTATATTTTTCAAGATTTAACAGAACACAATGTAAAAAAAAGGGGGGGGGGGGGGGGGGGAATCAGAGGTCAGTAATCTCATATATTATATACTGCATAGTCTTTCTCTGGCATTACAAAAATCCAGCATACATGAAACTGATACAATTTTAATTTCATTTCTGGGCGCAAAATATCTATTACTGTTAATTCAAAGTCAATTTTCAATTGACTTGAACTGAAAATTGACTCAATTCAAAAACTGAGTCAATTCAAAGTCAATTTTTAATTGACAATTTGCAGTGAGTTGGAGTAAGTGTGTTTAATTTTAGAACCATTGTTTTCCAAATGAGTGAACATACATGTCTTACCTCCACACCGAAGGTAAGTGGAGGCTTTAACAGATGGATTTGATAGGAGCTAACATAATTTTGCATGATGTGGATGAAACATACATGAAACACGACAATAAGCATTTGTGACTGGAGGCGAAAATGATTTTGTACATTTTTACTCCCCTAAACCTGTTTATGTTACACTTCATTCCTGCTGGGCACCAATGTTTCCTCACTGGATTTCAGTTTAAATGTAAAACACTTTATTTCCAAAACATATGCACATTTATATACTTCAGATCAATTGCTTTCGATGGCCAGGGAGTTTTAAACAGTCAAAACAGCTCAAAGGAGACAAATCAAATCTAAATTATAATTATGTGAGCAGAAGTCGGATGTTCATTATATAATTATAATTATAACCAGTGTGCTGTCATTTTTTATGATAATTTCAAAGACTATTATTGTATATTGTATTTGGTATATTTAAATGACCATAATAGAGTATGATATGTATTCAGTAAATTGGGATTAAGGATGATGGAATGATCCCCATCAGATTACCCGTTTTGATAGTAGATACCCACATCAGATCTTTAAGATATCTCTGATCGCTATATTATATTGAGAGCGTTGTAATTTTCTCCCTGCAGCGCTTGCTGCTGTGCCGAGCACCTCCTTACACTGCCGAGGAGATACCCTTCTAAGAGAAGCTTTTGCTAATGGATAACAGTCAGCCTTACCACTATCATAGTGCCGCTGGCGGAATGTGGGCAAAATGGCAAGGCCCAACTAAACTGGTGTGACTGAAAACATTCTCAGATAGGGCACAATCCATCCATATACACACATATACATGCACAGCAACACACACACCCAGAGGCCAGGAGCTGACAGTAAATAAAACCACAGTCCCTCCTTAATTAGCTCTCTGCCTAAGGGTGAAAACACAGAGAGAAAGTGTGTCAGTCTCTCCCTGTGTTGGACGCTAAGCTGCCACTGCATTCCTCTGTCCATGTTTGCTAAGAAAAATGGCATTTCAGCACAATGATTTGGGTACAGATGTAATTGCACAGCCCTTTGTGTACAAAAATATCAAGCGATTGTTTTAAAGTTAGTTGTTCCTTACCTAATTTTTATCAATTCATTTTTAATGGTCTATTTTGGGACAATACAAATAGATAGTTAGACATTTACTCTAATTAATAGCAGTGAATTTGCATTAATAAAGTGAATGTAAATTTAGGTCATGAACGTCACGAGGCATGTGAGTGCAGTGATGCCTCACCCTTTTACTTGTATCCTCATTATAATTTAAAAAATTGTGCTCTCCTTTCAATAGCTGTCCATGAGTTACTGACCCTAACCCACATATTAAATAGGTGCTGTAAGCATGAAATTATTATTTTTGAACTGCATCTTATTTATTTTTCATTATTGCAACAGAATACGGAATATGATGTAAAGCCATGGAAATTTTTTTTTATATAATTTAAATCATCAGTGTAGTAATGGACAATTTTCCTGGTTTGAATGAAAGGCAGTCAGAAACTAGGATAACAGTGCACTACTGACCCCTGCTGGTGTTAGCTGGAAGAAACAGGTGTATGGGACAATCCAAAAATACACAACTATTGACTAAAATGACCTTTTGCTTTTTCACTATTTTCTCCAGCTCCATACCCACACTTGAAAAGGCATGTACTGAAAAATACATTACACACAATCCCTGACAAAATCTATCTATCTATCTATCTATCTATCTATCTATCTATCTATCTATCTATCTATCTATCTATCTATCTATCTATCTATCTATCTATCTATCTATCTATCTATCTATCTATCTATCTATCTATTATGCATGCATACATTTTTCGCACATGCTCTCTCAGCACAAAATAATGTATTTGGCAATTTCTCCTCTACCAAACAGGCTTGTGTGTTACACCTGACTTAACTTCTTTAAGGGCAGCGGATTTACACCTCGTTGGCCATCTGATGTCACTAAGCCAGCGGTCAGAGAGAGGAGGAGAGTGCTTGTAAGTAAGACCTCTGGGGGAGAGCAGCTTTAGGAGGTTAAGTAAATCTTGTAGTGGACAAAGGCCAAATCAGATGGGACACAGAGGGGGTTTGTTATGACTCACTTCATCATTCAGCAGCTGGAATAAAGGGATGAGGGGGGATGATACCTGCTTGAGAAGCACAAAACATATGTGCATTAGTATTTATCTCCTCCTCTGCCCACAGTTGAGCGTTGTCTAAATTCTTGCAGGACGAGGCCAGCAAGTGTATGAGATCAGACAAGCACAGGACACACGTCACTAAGAGCGCATGGCAGTGGCCCTGGAGCCATGGCTAACTATGAGTGCACTATCATTCGCCACTGTAAGGAAAGACCCAATTAAGAACATTAATTATGCTTCCTTGGCACTAACTCTATCACTCTCTTTTTAGCCTGGAGAGCATTTAAGTCTAAGGCCTTGGCTGCATGCTCCCTCTCATGCTTTAATCCAATCTAGTAGACGAAGTTTGTCATGTTTGGCAGAACTGGACTTTCTGGGATAAGTTGGGATATCCAGATGGACAGAGTAGGAGAGTTGAGCTCATCCACAGGGTAAGGATGTGTAGTCGCACAGAAAATGCAGTGTGATCTCAAAGACTAATTCTGCAAGGTTCTCCTAATGCACTGTGAAAAACCTGTGAGGGAGGCAGATGCAACATGGTTCACGTCAGCATGCCTCACAGCTCTTTGCTGACACAGAAAATGCTAAACTGATACAAGCCTAACGTCAATTAGAATTTCTAAATACAGTAAAAGTGAATGTGTGCATTAATCCTCTGTGTACACTAATATTAATTATAGGGAGTGAAATGTGCTTCCCTTGTTCAAATCTATATACTGCCCGAAGCATGCTGTCTTAATATATAAAGTGTTTTATTTGTGAGGTTTCTTTTTACTTCAGACTTAGTTTCTCTGCCTTTGCTCACTAATTAGTAACATAATTAGAATTACTGACTGTCATACAAAGATTTCTTTTTTCAGCTACATGGTGATGGTTTTAGAAGGGTTTTTCTCAGCAAGTAACCAATTTCCATTGTGACAAAAAACATTAAAATTTTCATACAAATGTGTCTCTGTAAGAGAGGGAATGACAGTCCAATTAAGGACACAAGGTTGTTTGGTTTATGATTTGATTAAAACTGCTGCAAAAAAGAAAAAAAGATTTGATATGAAGGAGATCTGTTTTGAATATGAAATCCTTCATTAGAGCCTGGACGATAGAGATGATACAGCTCTACACTATGTTAGCTGATTTCATGTCCTTGTTCAGTTAGTGCTCTATGAAAAATGAATGATAATTGTGAACAGTGTCAGTCAGTAAGCGTTGCGTGTCTCAACCTGATGTTTAGTCTAATTTAGTTGTGAAAGTGGCTTCAGCATGAGCCCCTATTCTGGCCAGACTGGGACAATGTTTCGTTGATTTTATCCATCCAGTTTGTGTTTTACCTCAAATTCGGACACAAATAGTATTAACCTCCTAAGACCCGAACTCTTTGATATTTTTGTACATATTGGGGCCTGATGAATGTAAAAACAAAGAATTACTTTCTTTGTTTGTTTGGGGTTTTTTTACCTGATTTTTTGTTTCTAAGAAAAATGAGAGCCACATATGAGGATATTCGTTTAAAATTTCAATAGACCAGTAGCAGTATAATGTCCTCGTAAGTGAATATCAGGCCCTTGTAGAGCAAAATGGAGTATTTTGGTCTAAATAACCCAAAATGTGATGTCCACATGTAGACGCCAGGTCCTAGGAGGTTAAAGAATAACAATGTGTCAAGCATTAAAAAAATCAGGATCAATAAGTACAAATGTGCTAGACATTAATGTCATAGTTTGTGCCTTCAAAGTATCCTGATGGTCATGGCAAGGTCACGTCTTTAGGACATACCGTGTTATTGTGCTGTTACAGTTTCAGCAGTAATCAAATATCAACATACACTCGGATATTATAAAGTTGATCCAAAAAGTTTATCCAAAACATGTACATGTTCAAGTTCAAACAGTTCTTCTGCTTGCCTTCAGGGCATGCAGAATTAAAGCATTTCATTTCAGAGGTCTGCATCTGCACTGAGCATTTCCGATATAACCACTGCTGGACGACACGGTACATGGATTTAAACTGTAACATTATCATAAGGAATGTGGTCCCTTAAACACCGCGGACTGAACAAGTTTGTCTTTTATGAATGAATGAATCTTCTGCTGCCCCGACCTGTAGTTCCGAACCAAACACAACTCTTGAGATGATCCTGCTCATAAAATATTCCCAGATTACCAGACCTCAGTTTTCATGGCCAACAGAACATTAACATGCTTATTGCTCTCGCCGATTATCCTCACTATGTACGGTACATTAGCGAACTGTACGATTGGCCAACCCCCTGCCTGTGCAATCAACAGAGAGCGTGAATGAATGATCAGCCATTAGCAGGTCGGGTGTGAACTGTGAAAATGGGCTCTCACACCAATGACTGCAGGAGGCCTTGATTTGCTTTAGCCTAGCTTAGCAACCTGCTAGCAAGGACCGAGCGGTTGTTAACACTGTGGCAGTGCGTGAGCTAGCGTTAGCCTGCCCAATGTAATGCAGTGGAATACGGACTAGTGTAGCGTGTTGAAGCCCAGTCTAGTGGAGTGCTGTGTGCAAGATCATAGTAAGACTCCTTGCTAGCATATGCTTGTGTTTAATGCAGCGACCTGCTTCTGCATGGTGAGTTTACACATACCCTGCAGTGAAGGTAGTGTGTGTGTGTGCGTGTAATATCAGTAATCAGTGTACCTCACACAGACAGAGTATAACTAGGCCCGGTGTGGTGAGAGTGGCTGAGACCAGCTCTCTGCCAGCCCAAGTTGACTGTTTCAGCCGCTTTGTGTGTGTTTGTGGTCATGGATACTAAGACTGGAGGCTCCACCTTCAGATGCCGTCTAGGCAGCCAAGGCCCCTCAAGGTCCAGGTAATAGGACCTTGGTCCAGGTAATAAGTGTCTTTGTTTGTGCTGTCTTCTCTTCATGTTGCATTTTATTTATTTATTTTAGAGAGTGGGGGGTCCTTTAATACCCCTGTGAGTTCTCTGTGTGTGTATGTGTGTCCTCCTGCCTGTGCAAATGTTAGTTTAATGCATTTATGACCTTTATGCAGTACACATGAGGAAAGCAAAGAGATGAACTCTGTTATCAGTGTTACAGGAATGCTGCAGAAAGGGTGCACGGAGCTTTGTGTGTGCCTGTGTTTGTGTGGCTCAAGCAGTGTTGGTCTGCTCTCTGTGGATCGGATGCTATTAGAGTTACCAGCATGAAGGCAGCAACATGTCCAGGGTCAAGAGAAGATTTCTGATGGACAGGAAAAAAAAAAAGTGCCAAGTGATCCTTGGTTGCGTTTTGTTGAAGTAAATGTAAAAAAATAAAACACAAGGAAATAGAGAAGGGATTCACTTGTGAGGAAAGTAAAGCAAAATGGGTATTGTGTGAAATGTGACCTTTTGTTGTATCTAATTGAAATAGAAAATGCTGGGAAAAGTAAGAAGGAACTTATTAAACCAGATTTTTAAAACTGTTTTATTCTTTTTAAACTGCTAGAGATAAAGGAGACGGTAGTTCAAACAAGCCAGAGCCAATGGCACATTAGTCACAATGAAGAAATCAAGACCGTTCTGATCATGTACAATTTTCCACTTTATCTTGTTTGACAGTGTTGAGAGATGGGCGTGAGAGGGGTGAGAAAGCGTGATACTGTATTTCAGCATCATGCTTATTTGGTTTTTCCACCTTCACACCCCGGTCAAATTTCACGGCACAGAACCATAGCTGCATGACGGTTCATCGTAGTCCCTCGAATCAGTGGACCAGAGTGGACCCGAGGCCGCTGACTGAGCACACAGCTCGCTGGTATTAGCTCAGCGCGCTGGCGTCTGCAGTGTGCATGGTTAATTCGGCTGTTGTTGTCGCTTATGTGTGTCCCAGTGGAGCCAGGGCGCGTTGGTTCGCAAGCCTGGTTTTAGTTCCACTCACTAGTCTACATGCACACATGGAAACTGATGTGAGATCCCTCTGGGCTCTTCCATCACTTCATGTGTGAAAAACCTGAAACTCTTACCTAATACGGACTACATTAGTTTGGTATTTTGTATTTGATTGATGGCGACCATTGAGGCTCAGAATATATATACATATTTTGTTTTTGCTTTGTTTGTTTTTTTTCTTTGCACGAGCTTTCAGGTTTATTTCTGAGTTAAAATAATTGGCTCATCTATACTGCAGGCTAATACATTTCCCTCTACATCAACATATTTTGAGACGTAACTCAACTAATTGTAAATTATGCTTATCATTAAACTTTTAAATTATGTGTTTACATTGTATTTGTTTCAGGTGCAATAATAAAAATATGTATGTGTATTTATGGGGGCTGATGCAAGACAGTAAGCACGCATATAACCTTACTTTTCAAGGTCAAGCAGCTCTTTCTGTTTTCTATAATGATGACCTCTCTGTTCCCTGTCACTGAACAGCTCAAGGACCTCAGATCCAACTGTCATATTCACATCACAGCACTTACCCAGGCTACCCTGTCCATCACCAGAAACAAACATTTCATTATCATTCTAATTCACTGGCAGATCACTAATTCATCCCTCATGCACTCAGATTTAGGCATATTTTTGAATAATTCAGTGTTATTTGTTCATTCAGTGTTCTTCCTTACATTAACATCTCACTTTCTGCATCCGTACTGGCTCATCTTTGTGATGTGACCAGTGGCTGTGTGATAAGAAGGCTAAATAATGAGTAAGCTTTAAAACAAGTAATGGTTGAGCTTTACTATCAAACTCTCACACTGGGGATTTGTAGATTAGTGTTGCTTTTTGATTCCACACCCTCAACCCGTTGATGTGGCGTTGCATAGATGTTGTTGCCCTGATCATCATTCAGGCTTGGAGTCATAATAATGAGCAACAGGATGGGTGCAGCAAGAGACGGCGAGACAAATACTGGGTGCATGTGATGTTAAGTGTAAACTCTCTTAACTGGATTCACCTGATTTGCGCCTGTTCATGCCCCAGTGTGCTCAGGCATGCTAGCTGTTCAGCACCCAGGCTCATTATAAGGCCTAATTCAATTGACCTGGGGATGTAAACACATCTGTACGCAAATATAAGCGGGCCAATTTGGAGTGCCGCGACACTGAGCTGCAGTGATTTGTTGTACCGAGAGGATAATCAGCACAGAGCCTGAAAAGTAATAGTGCGGAGGCAGTAGCAATAAAGTAGTTACTGTCTGCTCAGGGACAAAAAAAAAAAAGATGAAGGGGTGGTGGTGAGGGGTGGGGGCAGTGCAAGCTCAGCTAGTGTCCCATGCTTACTTGGGTGTAATGACCCATCAGTGGTGACATCTTGTTTCATCAACTTCTGCTTCCTTTCACTTGTCTATCTGGGCTGAGTCTCTCCTTATCTGCTGCCCTTCTCCCCTCCTGCCTACTGAAATCTGTCTTCCTCTCTCGTGTTTTCATTTTCTGTTGGCCTGTATCTACTTCTCCTCTCAGCTAGATGCAAAGGGTTACCCTGAACCACATAGTGGAGGACGTACAGTTTCAGAGCATCTTGTATTCTGTGAGAAGGATCAAAGACCCATTGAGCGGGTAATAAATTTGATTGTGTAATTGTTATACAGATCAATTTAGAGCAAATAGCTGTATTTGAAAGTGGAACAAGCTTGATTAAGTTATCACACAATTTTGATAATCCAGTAATCGTGTAATTCTTTTAAAGCAAAATAGCAAAAAAAAAATCCTCCTGTGACACTAAATTGAATATCATTTGTTTGGGTTTTCATCATATGAGATGCAAGATGCCATTGTGCACCTGTGGAACTGAAATGGATTGTGACAAAACAAGAAAATGATTGCCATAATGACCGGTAATTAAAGTAATAGCTTATCAATTATTTGAATTCTAATTATTGCATGGTTTTAATTTTTTGTATTTAGCAAGCTGGCTTGACCTTCGCTACATGTCGTACCCCTGCTGTCTCTCTCCATGTTTTCTGTCTGTATCTAATACACAATATAAATGCACACTTTTTTTATTTTTTAAATATCCTGGACAGACAGAAGTAAGATAGGTGAAGTAAGAGGAAGCAGTGTGAATCAAAAACAGTATAACGACATTGTAACTGTCTTTGTCAGATGTGTGTGTGTGTGTGTGTGTGTGTGTGTGTGTGTGTGTGAGAATGTGTGTATGGGAAGAGGCACGGGGGCCGAGCTGACGAGGCCTCTCACTGGGATACTGGCAGGCCTTACTTGCCGCAGGCCCAGCTCTCAGCTCCACCTCTGACAGGCTTCATACTTATTGCTCAATGACATTCGATGTTTTCCTTCAGTTTGCTGTAAGATTGATTTCTCAGATATGTTTGAAATATCTCCAGAGCCCTAGAGCGTGGTGACTGGCACAGTGGCACAGAGAAAGAGAGAGAGACAGAGAGGTGGTGCAATCGGGGAGTAGAGGAGAGGATGGTGTGTTCGAGGCTAAGGATAAGTTGTAAGGAAGAAGAACAGTGTAGAATTCTCCAGTTTTGCATGAATGGGAGGACGTCTTTATGATGCTTTTAGCTTTTGAACTTTTTGCCATCTTTGAAAATTTAGCCAACTGAAATTTTACAACAAAACAGAGAAGCATGAGCTTGTTCGTTCATTCATTCAGTTCAGTTTTATTTTTATAGCTCCAAATCACAGAAACGGTTGCCTCAAGGCAAAGACGGTAAGGTAAAGACAATACTACAGTGAACACCCCAACAATCAGATGAGCCCCTGTGAACAAGCACTTGATGACAGCGGGAAGGAAGATCTCGGTTTTAACAGGAATAAACCTCCAGCAGAAACGGGCACAGTCAGGTCTTGGGGGTGAGGGGAGAAAGACAGGACAAAAGACACACTGTAGGAAAGAGATGAATAATAACCAATGATTAAAGTTTGTGTGTAACCAAATAGTACATTTGTAAATCTCATCTTATGTTCAGATAGATTGTTCAATTCACATTATTAAATGCCTGAAAAAAGGGGGTGGCCCAGTGGTTGAGTGTCTGGAGCGCATACCTCAGTAGCATTCTCTCAGCAGTGAGCTTTCGGTTTCAGTTTTTAACCCATTTTTCCTGCCTGTGTGCACTTCCAGTATCGAATGAATGCCTGAACAATCTTCCTCAAAATAATACCAGAAAACAGTAGAAATGGCTTAAAACATGGAATCCTAGAGCTGTGGTTGAGGCCACGATGTGAAGTTTCCTTGTAACAAAGAAAATGTATGTATTGCCTTTCATGACGTGAGTGTTTCCATAAAGTTACATGACTGTGAAAAAGGGTGATACTGCAGAAAAATCACAAAAAACCCCCATCGCTCTGTAGAGTTTAAAAGTCCTTTGTCTTTCCAAAGTCCAAAAGTTAAATATTTTCAGTGACATAAAACGCACAATAATAGTGGGTTCCAGAATGAATGTGAAGTTGGAATTTCCGAGTTCGAGTTTGGAATATGAATCTTGAACACCTCCTCAACTTGCATTTCCTACTCGGAAAGTTGGAACAGCCCCAGCAACCACGAGTTAACAATCCAAGATGGCGGCAGCAAACATAAACAGTAATGAAGCTGTAAAACTTGGAATCTGTGCTGCTGCTGCTGCTGCTGCTGTGTGTTTGTGACTCGCTAAATAAGCCGTACACCTTACTGCAGCAAATTCCAAGTTCCGAGGTATTTTGAATCTCTCCATGGAACCTGATACCTGACAGGCAATTAGTCCAAGATCTGGAGAGGCCTGACGGTCCCTTTAGCGTGGCCCCTGTTGTGGCATCGTACCTCTCTCTCTCTTCCAAGGTGTTTATCCTGTTTGCAGAGGGGCCTGTAATGAAATTTTCCCCTTTGTGAAAATGCATCCTCTGTGCATATTGCATTATGTCACATCTCATCAGTGAGCATTTGATCACATCTACTGCTTTGTTTTCTCTGGAAGAAGGTGGGGGGTGGGGGGGCACAGATCAACTGTTTTAAACTCTTTAATGCAATTTAACAATGCCACATATTCTTTTCACGTTTCATTGGGGTCCTTTACGTGTGAAATTACAGAGCCTTGCCTAGCCTGACTGACACAGCGCAGCAGAGGCAGGGTCACACCGAAGCGCCAGATGTGGGAGGGAGAGCGAAATTAATTGCTACACATTGTTCAGTGGGTGTATGTGCACCTTTAGTGAATTAACCGCTCTCTGGGTGTGACTGTTTGAATAAGGGGAATTGGGTACGAGGCCTCTCGCTCACAGCTGAAGCCAACGCTAGGCGCTGCATCCAGTTTGCTTATCTGCCCCCTAAATTCACATGCTTAACTTGTCGTTTGTTAGTGCGTGAAGTAGGAAAATATTTCTATGAACAACTCGTTGCTTAGTTGTTGTTCTCAATTTCTTTGTGTTGCTCTAGCAGTTCATATCTAAAGTACATGTATGTCAAATGTATATTTTAAATCTGCTTTAACATATTTTTAAAGACAAGGAAAATGGCATTTAAATGCAATTTGAATATTCTAGATACTCTGAATCTAAGAAAGAGCCACTTAATTCGCGTGACATATTCAGACAGACAGTTTTAATTGTGATGACCTGAAAGCTGTGCATTAGGTAAAAATGGCAAACCAATTAGAGAGAGTGTCAGCATGGGCCCAATAATGTGAATCTTAATGTTGTCTCTACTGACTTGCATTGCTATTAGGTTAGACAATGAGATTGAGAGCACAGATAATGCACATTAATGACAGTTGGATGGCAGACATGAGGAGCATATGGTGCTCTCCTATGGCCATTTACAAAGTTCATACCATGCTTTCACCCATCTGGAGTATGGCAAGAAAGTCAAGTTTATATTTAAGATTTTGTGGTTTCTATAATTCAAAGAATAAAGCTTAAAATATATTTGATCTTGATTTATTTTGCTGCATTGATACCCGATTTTGTGGCAGCCATAAGATCTACAGAAAGGCAGTGCATCATCATGTTCCTCTGAGGTCTTACCATCTATACAGCAGATACAAGCCCTAACCCATGCTGCCAGCTTCATCCCTATCAGAGGAACTAACAGTGCCCACTGTAATCACGGGCCTGGCATAGTCTCCAGCATGGAGAGTTTCTCGTGGACCATCCCTTCAGAATAGGTCCTTCCACCTGGACCCCCCCCCCCCCCCCCCCCCAAAAAAAAACCCCTGTCTCTCTATTTTTCTGGGCAATAGGAGGGTGGAAGGTTTGGGGATTTGATGGGGAGATGGTGGGTGAGGGAGGGATTGGGGAGGTAGTGGAGGTGGTGGGGGCACTCTGCTTCCCCTGGGGCTGCCTGCTGGAGCGAGGTGACCCAGCTTGTCGCTCGGTGACCTGTGAGAGGGACATTATGAAGTGTGAGTGGCTGTCACCCTAACCGCTTGTGACAGCACGGCTCCCGGCACAGCTGTGCCAGCCAGAGACCCAGGGCCCATGGAGAAAGGGGGTGGGAGAGAGGACGCTTTGGAAAAGGTGCGGACTTGGGGCGGGGTGTTCAGAGGGTGTCTGTGGTGGGGCAGGAGGTTGGGAGTAGAAGGAGAAAGAAGGTGAGGGTATCAAGGCTCCGTCTCTCATACTGGTGTAATGACTTCATCCCACTGATTCCGCTACTTAACGGATAGCCCTGCAGGTCTTTCATGTCAAAGCCAGTAGATTTGGGCTTTGAGCTACACTACATTATAGCATAGTGACGAAAGTCATAAGACCAGATGTTGTCCTTTAAGCGACCAGGGTTACATTTGTTCTAAGCCCAACTCTCAAAAACAAGGCGTTCTTTATTAGCGTTCCTATTATTTTCGCAGTTTACACAAAGAGCTTACATTTTATTGTCTCTATTGTCATTTTCAGTGAATGATTTACTCAGCAAATGTTTTGCCCCATCAACTTCCCTCAGGATGGCACAGAAGCACAGAAAGCAAACAACAAGAGAAAATGTTTGTTTTTTTTATTGTTCTTGTTCTTGTTCTGGCGCTTTCGTCTAAGCTGCTCTTCTTAATGATAGGTTGCAGGACCTTGAAAGGGTTTGTTCAGTGTAGTCCACTGCAAATCTCGAGTAGAAAGGTCAGAGACCTTTGACATGCCTGTGCTGTTATTTACCATCCAGTTAAACTCATTAGTTTGTGACTTGACTCGGGGAACAAAGGTGTTGCCACCCAAGTCCCAGTCAGGATCATTAAGCTTTACTTCTTTTGATGGAGTAATTGGGCACGTTGAAAGATAAAGCAATGGAACTATACATAAGTTTGATTTCTAAGGTAATGCTTAATATATTCTCAGCACATTTTTTTTTTTTTTTGCAATACATCACAGGTGAGTACAGTTCACAAATAACCAACGAGTATTTCACACTATAAAATGCAGATAATAAGTATGTGCAGCTTTTGAAAGTGTTCTGCCTCCCAGGAATATTATCTCATGCCATATGGAAAAGTCCCAAAGCCTAGTGTCAGTGTCTGACAGTTGTAGACAGCAATAACCCTACTTCCTTGTGGCTGAGCACGCAATGTGATTTCCCTCAGCAGGTCTCTAATTTCCCTAATCACTGTACAATGCAAATAGTCTCATTTACACATGGATGAGCAAACCAAGAAACACAGAGCCTCATTGATCTTAAGGTGTTCACAGGAACCAAATGAACTCGTATGTCTTATTTTATTTTCATGTGTATATCTTGAACGTGCCAGCATAGAATAGACACATACTTTTTGTTTATAGCTACAATTTGGATATCTTTGCCAACCTTAGTTTATGTCATCTGTTACCGAGAAGACTCATTTGTCGCACCTCACTGCAGGCTGCAAACAAAAAAGATGATATGAAATTGTTCTAATTGAGTAATAGTGCTGGGAAAGAGTCATTATCTCACAGAAACACAGCGTCTAGATTAAAATATCCCAAGTGAAGCTCACTTAACCAGTCAGCTTAGTTAACTACAGTGGCTAAAGTTAAAAAAAAATAAAAAGAATAAAGATTTTGGTAAAAAAAAGTTTATTGCTTTTGTTTTTTCTAAAGAACAAAGAGCCTATAAAGAAAGCCATACAAGGCAATACAGCCATGAGATATGATTGTGAAATATCTTGGCAAGTTTTATATAATTTTTTTCTTCACCTTGTAGAATAAATTGTAACCTTAGTAAATTCAAGCAAATACTATACATCTCTCGGGCAGCTGGTCCAAAGTGAATGTATGCACTATTATGTTGAGGAAAAACCTTGTTAATTCATAGTTAATTTTATTTTAGTTATGTACTATTACCAAACAATGAAATAGTAGTTAACATTTATTAATTGATTTGTAGAAAATGTCTGTTTGAAAAGTTGACACTAATATTTATAGATGTCTCGAAATGGTAATTAAGTGTGGTATAATTTGATAAAATAAAACATTTAAAAATCACATAATCAAGGAACAAATTATATTGTAAATTCATTTGACCGTTCTGACATAATAACCTGGACACCCCAACAAAATGACTGCAGAACCACAGACTGTAATACAGCGTCCAAGTCCCGTATGCAAATATCAAATGCATCTAAATGATATGTCATTAAAAGAACCAGAAAGGTTACAAACTGTTAGATGGTTAATGCTGACACATCTGATTTTCTCAGAATCCACCTTTTGACATTGGGCAAGAAAAAGTGGAAGTAAATGCTACTTTTCAGGTATAAAATTCAAATTGGTGTTCAGAATGTATATAAGTGGTTTACATTAAACTATCAGACTTTTGAAGTGAATCCCACCTCACACACATGTCACAAGACAAACACAAAAGGTCATCTTATGCCTATAATGACAACCCATTTTCATCATAATGTCATTGTTTAATAGTGAAATATTTACTTGCTTTGTATTCAGTCTTCTTTTAACTTTCTATGACTATGCTGTATCCCTCTATCCCCGCTCTGTATCTAAACCTTTCCCCTTTACTCCACACCTCTCTCTCTCTGCATCCCTCTGTCACAGCTGACCTGTGTCCTCTCTCTGCAGGGCCTCTCCTGGTAGCGCCCAGCTGGCGCGCTGGGCAGAGGCAGGAGGTAGTGCCAGCTCTACTGGTGCAGAAAGGGGCACACCAGGCAGACAGGCCCAGTGTCAGCAGCAGCAGCAGCATGCTATCCCCCTGGCTGCCATGTTCACAACACACACATATGCCCACATATATCTATATATTGCCGTAGCCTGAATGCATGCACACACCAGCATCAGTGGACCAATGCCAAATGGGTTTGGTCTGACTGGGACCTAGTTAACTGGGACAAAACATTTGTTTACACACTAGACTAGTGAAAACAGGCACAGAGACACATTGAACCACGCACACATTCACATGGGAGGGCATGCAGAGACAATGCTGCATAAAGGAAAACCAGCACTGTCTTTTCCAAACTCCTTAATGATTAGTTTGACAGATCTTCAAGTCAGCCTGTGGCCCGTTGTCCCTGAAGGAGTGTGAGTTATACGGTGCAAGTAATAGAACACATATTGAACTGTGTGCATGTTATTGACTTGTAGAAGTCTTCAGGGTCAGCACTAGAAGCTGGTTGTAATTAAGAAGATGGGGACTTGGCCTCCTGCCTGTAGTTACCCCTGCAAGACTTCAGCCCAGGGTTTGCCTATGCTCTTACTATTGATTTAACTTGACCTTCTTCTGCCAGCAAGTGTATTAACCCAAGTAAAACCTTACAGCCCTGAGATCAGATCTGCAGTAATTACGATCAACAGGGAGAGGAGGAAAACATATTGCACCTCGACGTACATCATTTTGAAACTTGCGAGCTCAGGTGGCTTGAATTTAAATGTCAAGATGTATACAGACTAATGTGGCAACACTGTGACATATATAAGTAATGTGAGGTTTGGAATCGTTCATAGTGTAGTGTATTTGTAATCTTAGATTCATATGGCATATTGTTTGTTTCTGCATAGGATTTGGCTGATTTGCATACTGTTTGATTATCAGAGCCTTGCGTATTCAGCCAAACTTCCTCACTGTTGTTTGTATGTGTGTGTATTTTGACCTCTTTACACAGAGAGCCCCCCAATTGTGCCCCAGCAGCCAGCCGAGCTCAGTCAAGCGAAGCCTATATGCTCACTGGCATTTCACACACCCAAACGCGTGCATGCAAACACACATGAATATCACTTATCCAGCTGGGCTCGAATGCCACACACTCTCTCACTGTCATACACACACACACACGCACATTACTTTAGATATGGAAATAGTGGTTAGGGTGTTATTCCCTAATGTACACCTTGTATAGCACCTCTGTCCAACAAAAAAAACCCAACCTCAGTCACATCTCCACTCCAATCAGTCCAACTCTTGCTTCACTCTGCAGGTCGGCCCACCCTTTGCCATTACCAGGATTTGAGGCACACTTCCGCCTTAAAAGTTGTACACCACTACCTTTGATAATCAAGATGGAACCTAATTGAGCTCACCCATGCAGAAGATGCTCTCGCCTTTTTCGCGCACACACACTTTTTGAGGAGATGGGGGCCTATACTGTTTCAGCTCATCCAACTGTGAGATTCTCCTTTCCCCTTTCCAGTCCTGCCATCATCTCACTAATGGTGTTTCTATCTCTTCTCCATAGGAGGTAAATGAAGCTTTTAAGCAGGGCTGAGGGAAGGGGGACCGCTGAAAAGATTAATTGACTTTCTACAGAGCTTCACTTATCCTCCTCTGGCACCTTTGACTTGTGAGTGTATTTGTGTTTGGATTACATGATTATATCACCGTCATTGCAGCAATTTGTGGTTTGTTCAAAAACTGTTTGAAAATATCAAACTGTGTCCCATCAGCCATTTCATCCACAGTGGCTACTTGATAACTCTCTGTACAATTAGAGCAAAGATTGGTGGCATTCGTGGTTAAATTGTTTGTGATTATAAATGAAATGAACTTTTCTCCAGTTAAATTTATATGTGAGTGAAGCAATACGCAGAGTAACATCAGTGTGGTATTTCTTATTGATTCTGTTCCCTTTTAGGACCATAATTCTGGCACAAAACTAGCTACACGAATGGATAAGTGCAGGTTTGATGCCTTGATTTATCCTCAACACTATTAAAAAACTTTAATGCCACTTTAATATAGATTTGAATTAAAGAGCCAGATAACAACCCTGCAGCAGTCCATAAAGTTTGACGTCACATAAAGTATGTACAGAAATATACTGCTGAAGTTGAGCACTTGGGACTGATGGTGGAAAAAAATGAATGAACAATGTATATTTTAATTTTAAAACTTCTGTAGTAAGACACTAATATAACTGAAGAGTTTATACTTAACCCTGTTGCACCGAAATCTTTTGTTGTGTTGCCTTCATATTGCTGTACTTATTTTATTTCTTAAAATCTGCACAGGATTTCTTACAAATTTAGTGAGTATAAAGTGGTAAATATTTTTCCCTCCTTTGATTTAGCTGCTGTGCACCAGACACCATTGCTACAGCAGACATTGTTGTTTTATTCAACACTGTAACATATCCTTCCTTCAGAAGCTAAGTTGGCTTGAAATTGCTTTGATGAGCAGTGCAACAGAAAAAGGCTGGGTGGAGTCTACTGCATAGACTACAGTGTGCCACGTATCGCACCTGTTTGTCACAGAGCTCTGGCATATAGCTGGGAGATGTAATTCGTATTGTATTAATTGTAAGATACAAAGGGTGAATTATAGCATAACACCAATACAAGGAAAGTTCTCACACAGTTTAAAATGACAACAAATCTTACACCTGGACTCATTCTTATGCAGAACCTCTAAAGTACAGTTAACTGATTTTAGAGTCCCTCTCTTCCGGCCTGACACATGTTCATGGACACACACACATGTAATGAAAGGTAATGCATCTGCTTCTCATATAGAGAGAAGTCTGACTATGTATGCCGGTGTGATGAGAGTGCGAGGGAGAGAGAGCAGAGAAGCAAAATGTGTGAAAGTACTGAGTTCGCTCCCTACCCCCATCTTCCTGCTATAAACTCTACCACCCACAGCTGCACACACTTCTCCTGTCACGGTGATAATCTCTTTGTCAGGAGCCGTCTGTTAGAGATTTGTCCGTCTGATTCGGTGAATGTCCGAGTGGCAGGTCGAGCTGTAATGCCACAGGGTGTCCAAGGGTCTGTGTCTGTGTGTGTGTGTGTTTATATGCATGTACGCACATCCAGTGCCATAGGTGGTGGGATATCTGTCCCTGTCAGTGTGTATATCCCTTTTCTTTGGACCTCTGTTTTGTGACAGAAGGGGAATGTTGGAATATAAAGGCAAAGATGTAACTAAAGAGGAGACTGTTATAATGTGAATTATTAGCTGTTCTAACTTTGAAGTGATTCCTACAGTGAAAAAGTGAGCAATGTGAAGCTGCAATTTGGTGACGTACTCGTTTAGCCATGTTATGGCCTCTAACCCTCATGCTAACACAGTCAATTTGGATTTAACCCAGATGTTAGCGCTACCTACAGATGGCATAACATGTCATCCTTTTCCAACAGGCTATGGTTATAGCTGCTACCCCAGCAGGACCCCTTCTTGTCAGCCACTAATGCTGTGACTGACATCCATCAACTATGAGCCACCACAAGATGGGTAAACATGATAGAGGGCAAGAACTGGTTGTGTCCCGGCCATTTGTGAATGACTCCTCAACTGAAATGAGGGTAACCTGGATGGCGACGTCAACACAGACCTCAATTTAGACAAAATGAAGGAGGACAAGGATGACACCACCTTCCAGCAGTTGACCTGGCGTGTATTTACATTTCTCAGGAGGTGCACATCAGAAGAAACGGTTCTGGTTATGTCGTAAGTTACGATGTACATCTGACGCAGAACTATAATTTATGTGTTACTGCAGATTGATCTCACTATACAGCAAAGTCAGCATGTTCCCTTAACATTGTCACATTGTTTATCAAGAAAAGACTTGGAAGATATGAATCCAAGCCTTGTACTCTGGTATAAAATGTATGTAGTTTATACACTTATTCCATGCTCTTCCTGTGGAGGAGTCCAAGGCTGTGGGTGAGCCTTGCAGTCTCTGGTGGGACAGTCTTGTGGTTAAACCTGTCAATCATGGACAAAGAAGGCTGGAGTCATGGACGTACCCTGTGTCCCGCCAAAGGTCTTTTGTGGCCCAGTCTTGGAGAAAATGAAAGACAGAAAGACGGAGAAGCTTTCGTCCTCTGCCTACCACAAAAATCAAATTCACTACCCCACCAGGTGCATAGAGCTAGCATTGCAGCTCCAGCAGTGGCAGTGAGGGATAGGCAAAGTGGAGTTAAAATGCAGAGAGAAGGAGAGTGTGTCCCAATCTGCTCAGGAGGCCAAGGCAGGCAGAAACCACAAGGCTTTCGGGTAAAGCATTTATTTCTAGTGGTGGCTGCAAGAAACTTGTCATGCCCAAAGGAGGGTAAGAAGAAGTGTTTGACCTAACGTTTAATCAGTATTCTGTATCACCTCATGAAGGGATGGAAAGGGTAAACTAATGCCCTCATAGTTTATGATTCAGGTGCTTCTGCAGTTCCCAGTTTATCAGGTCTTTCTCGTACTGCTTTCCATTTGAATTGGGAAGCCAGAAAGTTCAACTTCAAAATTAGAATTTGCAACTGGAATGCCCCCTCAACTCAGATTTCCAACTCAGAAAGCTGGAGAGCACTTCCAGCCCTGATTTCACAATCCAAGATGGCAGCAGTGAACATATATAGTAAAACTGTAAAACCTGTAATCTGTGCTCACACTGTTGTGTGTGACTCATTACATAAGCCATGCACAGCCAGCTTCTATCTGTGAGTGCACACACATTGCAAGTTTTGTGATGTATTAGTGGCTCTAACTTGCCTAGGGAGTATAAAAAATGTGTTTTTTTTTTCTTTCTCTTCTGACTACTGCTGCTACTACTACTCTTCCCAACTCCAATATCTTACTTAGGTGGATGGAATCCAGCATCAGTCTCCATCCCCTCTAGTTCAAAGAGAGGAGATGCTAGGACAAATGACAGTGCCACCAAGCACCCCTTCAGTATCATCAGTCACTTCGAAATACTTTGTTAGTGTCACCAAGTGTGACCACTTCATTTTGCTCAGGGGGTAACAAAACAATGAAAGTATTCTGCAGCCAGGCAGTTTGCCAATTGTAGGGTGTCCAACCAAAAACATAACAAAAGAAACTCTCTTTCCCTTCATCCCCAACAGGAGGAGCTCCTGTTCTTTTTAAGGGCAAGGGAATGGAAAAGGCCCCCACTTCTTGGCTTGGCTTGAGCATATGTCATTTCTCATGTCCCAAAAGCACAGACTACAGTTTGCTGTGAAACTACCAAAATGTTTTACTTCAGTAGCCAGCGGCTATATTTCAGACATCTCTGCATGCAGGTGATCAGCAGAGGTCTCCCAAAGAGGAGGCTCAGAAATGGCATTTAATATTGCCATTAAAAAAAACCCCAACTAACAAACAAACAAACAAACAAACAAACAAAACTCTGACGAAAAGCAGGGTTATCTCTCGCTGAATGTATTAAACACTTACAAAAGTACATGTACATTGAGAAAGAGTGCTTGGGCCTGTCAACCCCTCCATCCAGGATGAAAGCTACACTGGCTCAGCCAACGCTGGAAGTCAGTACCTCAGGTTTGGCCTAGCATACTGTAGCTCAGCTTCTGGAGGGCTGATACAGTCTGGTTGTGGGGTACATCTCACATAGACTGAGGATGTGGATCTAGGACTGCAGCTTGACTGGTTTGTCATTAAAAGACATGGTGTTAAGGTGACTGTACCAGGGGATTTCCTAAGTGGAACACTTCACTTCCCAGGGATTTCATAAAGTAACAGTGTTTCTTGTTTTGTTTTGTTTTGTTGGGTTTTTTGTTGTTGTTGTTTTGTCTTTGCATCCATCTTGGTCTTCCTCATCTTTATGACAATATGAAATAGCTTTTTAAAAAAAATAAAAAATAATGTAGCGATGAGGCAACCAAAATACTGCAAATATTAATGTCTTAACTTTACAGAAAAATGTCATGTCCCTTTCAACAACACCACTGTTGGTACTAAATCAGAAAGTTGCTTACATAGGCATTTGAAAACTTGCATATTGCAGGGTGCTAACCTGTATCAGGTGCTAACCAGTTTTCCAACTCATGGTTTACTTAAATATCCACAGATTTAAAAATAATAATAATAATAATAATAATATGATATAAAATCCTAAGACCAAAACCAATCATTTGTATTTTTCCATAGTCATAAGGTAAAGTTACAAAGATTTCAATAAATTCAAAATGGCGATATACTCTTAAGATTCTAAGTACATTTTTGAAGTTCTCCCCTTATGAAAAGATAACATAAAATCTGACAAAGCTGTAATTGCCGGGTTGAGTTATTGTTTCTCAAAGCTCTTGTTCTTTCTTTTGCCTTTCATCTCTCCCCTCCCGACACCTTCTCCTTGCTATGTCTGTTGTTTGGTCTCCTCTTGTCACTCCACTGCAATCATCTTCACAGGGGGGCTTGTCATCTGTATCTACTCATATCCTACAATCCCTTTTGCTCCGAGCACTACTGCACTTAAATGTCAGGGCTGATGAGCCCGCCACACCCACCTGACACATCAGCTCAGTGCCTGCTAAAAGCTTTTATGGTGTGCCTGGTGGTTGATATAAATTAAAGAGTTTTCCTTCTTCTTTTTCAGGGATTATGGCTCTAAAGGGACAACTTCAAGTAAGCAGTGGAAAGAGAGCAAAAGGATGGACTATGATTGGTTGCCATCTAGTGGCTTTAACTCTGGCTTGCTGCTGCTGCTGCTGCACCATGAAGGTTTAAAATGTTGGGTTTAGTAGGTTTCACTCCTAAAAAAGGCAGGTAATAAGAGATTTCCTCTACCCCTCACAGGCAAGTTGGTGTCAAACATTTTTCTCAGTACTTGTAGATATTAGGAAATGGTTATTAATGACTGGAAAATAATTTCTTTTGGTGTGACCCTTCTTATGAAATATAAAACTACACTGACTTCACAGCAATTAAATGGAACAGGACCTTTTGTTTATGTTATGAAAATATAGATTTTTACAAGCCAAATCCTTATTAGGCAATGGCTGATTGATTGCATGCAGGTTAATGTCATCGATCACGTTACTGGGAGCGCTTCTGTCACAAGTCAGAATAACAAATCAAACCAGCTCTTCATACACTTCAATGTCATTTTCCGTTCTTTTCCTTTATTTGTAAAACTTTGGCATTCTGGCCAATATCTTCAACAATTGGCTGGGTATAGACAGTATGTACACAGCAATGGATGCACAACACAATGTAATATGTACAGTCCCAATATATTTGCTAAACAATATATCAGTCTTCCTGGTTGCTGACAGTTGTACAACCAAGCCTGCTGATACAACATACTGTTGGTTTTGCACAACAGTACGTACAGTCTAAATTAATAAACAATATATACAACATTACTTTTACGGTTGTACAACACACATACTCATACTGCATACTTATAGTTTCATCAGTTCGCCAGCCACACCTTTTGCCGTTGTGCAGTGCAACAAAACCCACAGTTTTTGAATTGGCAAACAAAACTGTGTCCAGAATGTATTGTCTCTACTACAGTGCTTATTTCTTGCACATCTCAAAACGTTTTACCTCTGATCAGCAAGTATGTTTCTAACTTGTGGAGCATTATAATCTACATTGCTACGGCTTACCTGTACAACACAAAGTGCTACTAGTATCTGCAAAAAACCCTGTTCTATCATACCTCGTCTTTATGAGTGAACATCTCATTAGATAAAATCAGGGCAGCAGCATTAGACAGTATATACAAAAATCTGACACAGTGATTCTCCAATGTTTTGGCTTTCAGATACTAATGGCAAACATAAGCCTACTGATAAACACATTTGAGCACATGCAAATTGATGAATTATGCTGGACGTTGTCTAAAATGTATAGACTGCAGAGTGTGCCATGTTTCTTTTAAAGACTACTCAGTGAATCAAAGGCTGTGGAAGACAATTATGCAAGAAAAATCTTGATCACATTTTCTACCAATAAGACTAAATGGCATTGCTATAGGTTCTGTAAATAGTCAGTCTTCCTGTGTGTTTTGAAATTTGAGCATAGCTGTTCAGTATCTCAGTAGCTGTATATTCCAGAGGAGCAGAACAGAAGAGACATGGGTAAAGTGGAAATGATGTTACTCCAGTTGAATGACGACTTGCTGAGGACTAAAGTCTCCCAACAAGTGTTGCTCCACCTCAGACATGAACAACACCGTATGAAAGCAGCTGAATCGGGCAAAAAAAAAAAAAAAAATCTGGTACAGAAAGGTGCCAGTGGCACTGGCCTCTGGTGTTTTTAATTGTACTATACCTCAGCCGTACAATATATATATTTACGCTAGGTTGTTTTGTTCTGCTGGTGCTCGAGTGCAACATCCAGTGGTTCTTAATGTAGATGGCATTTTTAAATAAATAATTCCCTTTGGTAGGATATTTACATTTTTAACAGGCATGAGTCTGAGGATTGGAGTAAAATATGCTAATCTAAGAGAGATGCTGTGTGTATAAGTTATGACTTTGGAACAATAAATGCTATGCTTTTGTTGACATACAAAAATATATAAACCATACTGCTACTTTTATGTTTGTGGCACTGAATACTCGTTTTTTCAGTCTACTGTTTCTTACTTTGAACTGCAGCCGTTCCTGCAAATATACAGTAATTCAAGGCAGATAAGAGTTTGTCTGTGTGTATTGTAAGACAGCCTTGCCACTTATATGACCAAGGATGTTAACCAACTGAAATCAAGGCCAGCTTCCAAAGGACGGGTAAGTTAGAAGCAATTTTTTTTAATAAAATGTCTGTATGTTTGAATTGAAAATTCTCTTTTCAAAATTAAGAATAATTTATTTTAAGGTCTATTATTTGACTTCCTCAAGCCACTCAGTTTCACAGTTTCCAATGAAGGTGCATGTGATGAATTTTATATCAGTGCATCAAGCTGTTAAAATTGAAACAATTCACCGAGTGACTTGACGCTAATCCTGGTGCCAGTACAAGTAGGCCTCTATATTGTCATGTTATAGTTTATTAGATGTGATTTGTGCTTTTTAGAATGCAGGTCTACGATTAAAAGCTAAAATTATATTTGTGCTGCATTCAAATGGTTGAGGCTATTCCTTTTCCTTAGGATCTGAAGTGAGTTTTGGACTCCCAAGTTTCTTCATCCCTCTCCGCTGAGCAAGGCCAGAAGACTGAACAGGCTCCAGGACAGGGGCAGGAGCACAGCGCCTCAAAGCAGAATAGGTGGCAGATAGAGCCCCCTAGTGGAATAAAAGTAGAATGCATTGTATTGGATCAGTGTAATTCAGGTGACACCTTTACTATCAAAAGAGCCATTTTAAAGGAATTATTGACCAGACAATCTATTTGATGGTTACCCATTTAATTATATTAGCTATTAAATATATATAATTTTTGTACCTGTTATAACAAAAGAATTCCCAAGCTTTAAAGTAAAGTGCATCTTCTCTTATGTACCTTAATAGCCTATGTTAAAATGTATGATTAAAATGTATACTTAATCTATGTATACTTAATCTATGAGGTTAACCTATTAGAATTACTAATAAATCATTTACCACATGTGGCTACTCTACAGTGTTTATTTAGTACTTTAACTATGCCTTTTCAATTTAACAATAACAGATTTTTGTGGCATGTATGAAATTATAGAATTATACTTACTAAAATTGTGTACTTATATTTATTATCAACTAATCAGACCTTGAGGACTACTCTGAAACAGTTATAAAGCTATGCATGCAACTTTGAATCCTACTTCTTTTTGTGCAAATTAATCAGTTTAATAGGAGACCACTCTAATACTGAAAATATGGACATACCAGTAAATCAGCACCACTGCTGGTAAAAATGGAGCGATTTATAAGCTGCATTCCTCTATCCAAATACATCTGATACTTTCAGGTACAATTTAAGTGTTTTTTTCCCAGATACTTTTTAAGACTACTCTGCATTAAACATCGAAGATGAACCAAACTTCTGTTTTAAGGTAGAATTCACTTTATTTCAGTGGGACTTCCTGGTTAAATAAAATGTTAAAGTTTCTGTTACAGTGACCTGATATAGGTAGCAGTCTTACAAACTCAAAACATTAATAGCATAAAATGTAGGAGCTACAGTATAAAAATACCCACCCCAAAAAACTATAAACATCCACTTTTCTTTGGAGGTCTCCTTAGAAGATTTTAGATTGAGCAATAGATATATAAGTGATTTTTCCATCTATATTAGCACGATACAGGGGATAATATGCTTATCTCTATAGTAATCTGTATTTGTAATTACATAGAGTACAAAGGCTCTGACCTTGACAATGAGTGGATCTTGTCTGGTGAGACATTTGTCAGAGAGCTGGTCTCTCTCAACAATCCAGGGGTGACGAAGAACCTGAAAAGCATCACAGTAAAACTGATATCAGCTCTGAAAGTATATAATGTATATAACGTGGTAACACCACAACCATGATACATCTGTAGTATTGCAAACAGTGTAGGTATATAGTCAAACACATGATATACTGTCGTGGTATGAACATCAGGCTCAGTGCATATGTGTACATCTGGGCTAAAGGAAATGATATGTATGTAAAATTTCAGTTTGTATACACTTTTGTAATCTATTGCTTTGTCTAAATTAATAAAATTTATATCTATAGCATATTCATTATATCATGATGGAAAAAAACTGTCAAGGTGGGACCTGCACTATACTAATAGCACAATATGCCATATGACAGGCCAGTTTATGTTATGGACTAATGGTACCTGTGGGGCAGTCAGACGCTGGTGGGGGTCCACATGGAGCATCTTAACCACGATATCCTGTTAAACAAATGGGGACATGAATGGTTAATATATTTGTTCTGCACTGATACTACGATGCTAGAGGCAAACATTTCCATTTTATGCAAATCAGAAAGCATTAAGATGTTTGAACCTTGGCTGCTTCTGACACCAGCTCCCAGTTTCCTCCTGTGATAATGAATTTCCCACAGCCGATCTGAGCCAGAATCTCCTCTGCTGTGTCCTCGGGACTGCTGGCAAATGGGCTGAAACTGACCAACAACAATGCCCACTTACAGAAAGCAATTCAATCTAATAAAAAATGCATGACTCCAGAAAACCATGACCTCCGATTTGAGACATTTTCTCTTATTGTCTCACTGTTATTTCACCGGGGGGGGGGGGGGGGGGGGTGTATTTAGACATGCTGTTTATTGCTGTTGCAGGAGTCTTTGAAGAAAATTGCAACATTGCATACAGTTTACACCTGAACTGTATCACAACCTGTGAGTGTGAGTTGTATTAAGACCTTATAAACTCACCCAGCTATCATAGTGTAGAGCAGGATCCCCAGGCTCCAGATGTCACAGGCTGCATCATAACCCTGTTTCCTCAAAATCTGCACATATACAAAAAAAGCAAAGAAAACCACTCACAGATATCTGTTAAATAATTTGTATAAGTGATACTGAGATGCACCTTGTAATGACTGCTGATGTACCTCAGGAGCCATGAACGTAGCTGTGTAACAGGGAGTCATCAGCAAACCATTTTCAGCTCTGAGCTGTTTGGCAAAACCAAAGTCGCATATCCTGATGCATTCTGGGAGTCCACTGTCATCTGCATAGCGGATGTTGCTGGGTTTCAAGTCTCGATGTACAACCTGGAAAAAATAGTCACCATTAAGCCTTAATAATGTGCATACATATAAATATACTACATGGACATTGCCATTGAAGCTCCCAGCACACAGCTTTTGTGCTGATGTTAATGACCTCTGAAGTTATGGGGCTTTGGCAATGTATATGCACTATGTTATGACACTGGGACTGAACCGCCCCACCTGAATTCAAAGATTGATTTTTAAGCCCTCCTTTCATCCAGCTTACCCCCTGTGAGTGTAAATATTCCACAGTTTTGGTCAGAGCGCACATGATGTCTGATGCATCTCTCTCAGTAAAATTTGTGTGCATCAGAGCTTTGTCCAGCAACTCTTCCCCTCTCAGTAACTCCTGAACCAGATGCACACACTGGCCATCGTCAAACACCTATAGGTAAAGGTGAATGCAGAAGAAAGATACAAACAAATATCTTTTTAAAAAAAAGAAAAAATGCTTAGGAAAAATTACATGCAAATTAAAAATCACTATTCTGCAGGCTCATGTGCTGTACTTACATCTTTCAGGGTAATAATATTTGGATGCTGTCCATATCTTAACAGAATCTCAATCTCTTCTGACGGATCTCTCCTCGCTCTGTCAATAATCTGACATAAATGTGCACAGCATATTAGCATGATGGATCACCAGTGATTTGTAACTAACTCTGAGTTACAGCTCAGGAAGCATGCAAGTTTTGTCCAGTTTGACTACATTTTATTTTAATATGTAAGCAGCCCCAAATAGTCATTTCACAAGCTAACAAATAGCCCTGTTTACATTCAACACCATCATAGTAAAGAATATTACTGCTGAGGCTCTAAAGGCAAAGAGTAAATCAATAGTGTATTTAAATAAATTGCAGTTCAGGTTAAGTGTCCCCTACCTTCACACAATACTCCACTGAAGTAATTCTGTGCAGACATCTTTTGCAGACAGAGGTTCCCGTGTGTCCGATTTCTTCTTTCAGATCATAAACATCACCGAAGGCCAGATCACCACAGAGATGCTATGTAGAAAACACATAATCAGGTGCACAAACACTACAACATTAAATGACTTATGTAGTTGCTGACAGGGAATTTATTTGAGGTAATGTTTGGAAAGGTCAGAAACCTAAATACATAAACTGTGTGCTAGTCTGTGATTTAATTAGATGTATACCTGTGCGATGGGGTTGATGTTCAGCTCTTGAGGAGTGGCCGCTACTGTAGCAACACTGGACTCCTGAGTTTGGTTAGTTGCAACGAAGCTAAAACCACGAAACAACTGGTGTGTGTTCGCGCTGGGAGGGATGCCTGGAGAATCTGGATATCCCAAGACACATTGAACCAAACGTCTGCAGAGTGCTTGACAGTGTTTTAGAAATATTAAAGTTTAGTAAAAACGATTGATCAGTATGGTAGTTTTCTTTTTTTTTCTGTTCCTCATTGAACCCAGTCGCCTATAACCTATACATTAATTCTGTATTTGCATGTGTGTCTACATGCTTTAGTTACCAGTAGGTGTTCTGGAGGTGAACTCAGGGTCAAAATGGAAAGTGTCTTCAGGTCTGCCAACGGTTGGTTTGAAAGGAGGCCTCACTTCCTTCTTGTACAGCTTCTATGAATGAGCAAAAAAAACCAGAGAAATTGGAATACTGTTACACCAGCAGCTGAATTCAACACAAATGACACATGATCTGTAAAGGAGGTATAAAAGTCAGAAGAAAACACGATGTATAAGCTTTGACTATAGCGTGTTTGGGGGGGGGGAAATGATTATTTCAGTCAGATCTGATAAAAAATAGTCCACAAGTTTGCTAGGTTTGCACACAAATAAGACAAATAAGTAAAATTTATTTATTTAAACACGGAAAAATAGTTGCCCAAAGTGCTATACTAAACAATTAAAAGTTGTAAAATATTTTTTAATATTACAAATTAAAACAATTAAAAAAAAAAGAAAAGAGAACAACAACCAGTTTAAGAGCATTTTCTATGAATAAGTCTGCCCTTCACCAGTTCATCACTGTAACCATTAAACTTCCCAGTTTAGCCTGCCCTTACAGTCAAGTATATACTTTGATTGACATGGACTTTTCTTGTAATATAGTTTCAGAATTGGAAATATCCAGACAATGTATGTACAGATCCAATATCCAATTAAAAAAAATTAAAATGATTTAGGACAACTTTATTTTGTCATATTATAATATGACTTGCTAAGGAGTCCTTACCTTAGAAAATAATCTCTCATCTTCCTGTTTTTTCTTATACCTTTCTCTGTCTCGAGTGATATTATCCCACTTTATCATTTTTTCCTCACTGGGTACAGCCACTGTACCATTAGCTAGCAGACAGACACTGTGCAAAACTGTAGCACTTGTTACACCATCCATTCATTCATTCATTCATTCATTCATTCATTCATCCATTCATTCAACTCTTCTGCTTATCCTCATTGAGTGCAGCATGGATAAGATCTTGGAGAGGCTTACGGCTGCTGTGAATACTCAGAATAAGATCTCTGAGTGCAGACTGGATTACATCAGCACCATCACTTCATGCGGATACCCTTTCGGCGCCAGTTGCGGTCGCAAGGCTGGAGCCAAACAAAAACACCCTGATAACGACTGTGTTTAGTCTGTTCCTTCCCATTCCATGCAAGGCCACCTGGGTTGGCTGGAAGACTGTTTACTTAGCCTAGCAGGGCGAAGGACACTGTCTCAGCTGAACTCTGGACACGCACACACATACATATACACTGATATGCACACACTCATCCCCCCTCTCTTTCCAAATGCCTTCGATGCTTGTTCCCTCCTGGGAACACGACGGGTCTGAGCCCCTCTTTTTTTTCCTCTTGTACTTTCCCATTGTAGTGTTTATTTCAGTATTTTTTTTCTGTAATGCTACCGATCTCCGACCTGTATCCCCATGTGATGTCTGTGTTGTGTGTGTAAGGTTGGGGGGGTGGGGGGTCCTATTTCACTGCAGGGCAACCTGCACGTGGCGAATAAAGCCTTGATTGATTGATTGATTGATCCTTGTCAGAGTTGTGGGGGAGTCTATCGCAGGGCTAACACAGTGAGACAGACAACCATTCACACTCACATGGGCAACTTCAAATCATCCATTACCCCAATAATTGCATTCTTTGGAGTGTGGAAGAAAACCAGAGAGAACCCACGGAAACACAAGGAGAGCATGTAAACTCCACACAGAGAAGCCCCACCCAGATGGTGGAGCTGAACTCAAGCAACAGTGCTAACCACCACGCAACCATCCATCATACAATATATTTTGCTCTTCACTGACTATCATATTCAATTATTCATTAACCGAAGTTAAAAAAAAAAAAAAAAGGAAAAAAGTAGAGCAAATTAGAATGTGACAGAATACAACAAGGTCCTTCTAGAAGCAAGTGCTGCAACTTGGCACCTATCTTGAAACACCTCTCAGGACTTCTGAATAAATGTGAATATCCACTAATGGGAAAAAATTATAAAAAATTAATATGAAGTAAAGACTGGTGGCTGGTTGTATAGCTATTATACAGCAGCAGAAAGGCACCTGCTGTAATACTGAGTATAGCCTGCAGATGTCACCATTGCAGTGCCCATTAAAGGGAACAATCTTTCTGGGTTCCTATTACTAGCATACATGGAAAGTAACCAACAGAGACTATTAGAAATTGGGAAGTGTTGATGCATTTGAGTATTTGGTTTTCATTTGATAGTGTTGAGAAAATGAGGCTACAAATCTTTACTATTTCAAAGATCAAGACATTAAAGAAAGGCTAAGACCGCAAAGTCAGAAAAGGTTCTGATGAATGATGTGGAATCATTCTGCCTGATAGAGTACAGTGATTTAATTAGCATAGTGCAGAATAGAGCATAAGCCTCTTACTGACAGTTGTCACATCAAGCCAGCAACACCATGTGTAAATGGGAGCATGTTGTGTGGAAGTGAGCAGGTAGTAATGTAGTGAGGAGGGCAGCAATGGGAACCCGCGGTGAGGGCAGAGATTAGCGAGCATGTAAAGCCGATGATAGTGGATTCTGATAGAAATAAGAGCGCCATAATTCACAAAAGCAGATAAATGAGAGTCCCAAGCCTTCCAAACATCTGTGATTAAAAAGGAAGGGTGCTTTAAGAGATCAGAGCAGATATTTATAGGGAGGATGATTACAATCAATAAAACAAATGAGTCTATGATTGCTTTGCTGAGATTTCTGCTTTTAAAACTGATTTAAAGGAGAGAGAAAAACCAAATCCCCTTTTATGGCAGCCAGCAGGCTTGGTGGTGTGTAACCAACACGAATATGTGTCACTTTTTTAAAGTAATGCTGGATGAATGGAATGGGAATGAAATAGCCCTATCAGAAATGCAATCTTCAAATTTATAAAAATGACATGAATATTTTTTCTGCTTCTGTTGACAAATGTTTCAGCCCACAAATAGTGTAGGAGGGCTTTGTTTTCTAACATGCAATAAGCACAGCTTGCATTTTGAAGAACGCCAAGGGGGCAAATTGTTTTTCACTGTACATCCAAAGGAGCTGAGGTCTCAAGGTTAGATAAAGATAGTTAGGATAAAGACTTTAGTGAAAACATTTGCACATGAGCCAACTTTCTGAGACAAAGGCTTTTACAGATAAGAAGATTAGTTGCAAAAAAAGTTAGGCAAGATGGACAGAAAAGGAAGTTTGGGGTTTTGCTGCTAACCAACATCACATGAGCATGTTAAAGTGCCGTGACTATGGACAACTCTTGAGGAAGTGAAGGAGGAGTTGTCTTGACCAAGTAAACCTGATCCATGTGATGCTGATTTTAAGTTTAACTCAGGTCAATAATCTCATTACTGCACTTTAAAACTACAACAGCAATGTAGTTGATGCAGTAAGAAATTATTATTATTCGTAAATGTGAGAAAGACAGTGGTTATAAGACAATAATGGTATAATACAAGTTTATAGTACCCAAATATCTATATTGCAGAATACTCTTAATAAATTATGCTTACATTCCAGTCTATTGATGCAAAGAAGCGGTGCCTTTTTATTTCTTCTACTCCATCTGGTCCTGCACCTATAAGTAACACAGATTAAGAGAATCAGAATCAACCGCAATGCCTTTTATTGTCATTAAATCACAAGATGTAATAAAACTGAAATGCTACATCCGCATGTACCTCCAAAATAAAATCAATTCACACACTTCAACAATCATTCACACAGTAAAACAAACCCTTTCAGTTGAAGATAATAAATAATTATGGATATGAAGGAGTAAAAACTACAAATAAATAAATAAATCCGCCATGCCATGGTGCATTTAAAAAACTGTTCTTTAATCTATTTATCCTTTATTTTGGTGGAAATGTAACATCTACCACAGGGCAACAGGTCAAACAGCTGTTTTCAGGGCGACGACTTCCCTTAGTGATTTTTTTAAGGCTCTTGAGAGCTATCTCACTCTTGCATTTAAATCACTGTTAAAATGATCATGAATTTAGCAGGTGAATTTCTTGTAAACCATGAATGGACAAAGTATCATTTCTAGTGTTATATGTGGTACATTTGTAATATGAATAGATTTTTTTTTTTTAAACCAAATTAGCACCTTGTTAGTACTGGTACTTTTCCCTTGAGAATTTTCTTAATGCTTCACACTACAGACTCAACAAGGTGATGGAAACATTCCTCAGAGATTTAGATAGGATCACACAATTGCTCTAAATCTCCCGTCTCACCACATCCCAAAAGTGCTCTATTGGATTGAAATCTGGTGATTATAGAGGCCATTTGAGTACAGTGAACTCATTGTCATGTTCAAGAAACCATTTTTGATTATCTGAGCTTTGCGACACGACACATTATCCTGCCAGAAGCAGCCATCAGAAGATGGGTACACTATAAAGGGATAAAGGGATGTACATGGTCATTAACAATATTCAGGTAAATGTGATATGTTGATACTAAGGGGTCAAAATGTACCAAGAAAATATGCCCCACACTATTACACCATCATAAGCAGCCTTAACCCTCCTACAAGGCAGGATGGACCCATGCTTTCATGTGTAAACAAATTTCTGACCCTGTCATATAAATGTTGCAGCAGAAATTGATACTCATAAGACCTGGAAACTTTTTTCTTCCAGGCTTCTGTTGTCTAGTTGGGTGAGCATATCCTCAGTTTCCTGTTCTAGCTGACAGGAGCAGCATGAGGTGTGGTCTTCTGCTGCTGTAGCCCATGTGGTTCAATGTATTGTATATTCATTCATGCTCTTCTACATCAACAGGGCATTTTTGCTCAGAGAGCTGCCACTCACTAAACATGTGGGAAAATCCCAGTAGATCAGAACAGTTTCTGAAATATACAGATCAGCCCATTTGACACCAACAACCCTGCTACAGTCAAAGTCACTCAGCTCACCTTTCACTCCATTCTAATGCCACATTTGAACTTCAGCAGGTTATCCTGACCATGTCTACATGCCAAACATGTGACATGTGATGCAATTTGCTGCTGAATTGCTAAAATATTTGCCCAAATGAGGTGCTAATTAGGTGTACCTATTACAAGAGACCAGAGAGTGTGTAAAATAAGAAGTGACTTCAAAAGTTATCCAAATGGACACAAACTGCTGATGTTTAAGTTTCTAAATTTATTCTAAAAACACATTTAATTGTCATTGTTCAAGGTTTTTATACATACCAAGTCGATTAGCAGGATTTCTCTTGAAGAGCGCTCTTAATAAACTCTGCACTTCAGGACTGAGGAACTGTGGCATTCCCAGCTTAGCCCTGAACACACAAGCCAAGAAACAGGTTTATGCATGTTTATGTCTGCTGACAGTTTATTTTTATGTTCATTCAGGTATAGTGGATCTCTTGAGGTTAATAATTGCAGATTTATATAAGCAGCTTATCCTATAAAGCAACCCTCAGAAATCAAAGATACAATATAGATAATTGAAATGCAGTTGGACAATGGGAAACAGATAAGAATTTTTAAACATTACATCCTGCAAAAGATGTGAAGGTTCAATAAAATAGCAACAATAATTAGTCTTACTTTAGAATAAGTGCCATTGTTTCTTTCCGATCTTTTCCTTGAAAGGGTAATGATCCCGTCAACATTTCAAACTGGAAAACACAACGAAACAACTGTCAAAACACGTCCGCTCAATAATGGAAGCTGTGGAGGTGGATTATCTCATTAGCATGCTTGCTTCAAATTTTATTAGTCATTTGACTTCCACTGCAAACGGGCCAAATCAGAAACAAAGCTGTTGAAATTAACGCATAATACCATGACCTAAATCACATTTAACTGGAAAAGGCTGAGAGGCATAAAATAAAGATATACACTGGTTAACACTGTAACAAACCTAACCTACTGTGCACCCTGATAATAGACTTTGCCACACCCAATGGTATTCACCCACATTAAAGATTGGATTACAATGTGAAGGAGTTCTCTTTTTTTCAGTAATCTCTTTTACTTTTCAATATCTCTACAGCACATTGAGAAATCTTCGGCTATTTATTTGTTTATTTTAATATCAGTACATTCCTAACACCAGACAAGGGCAGACAGGGTTGACATCTTCCCCTGGTGACCTAATGTAGCTGCCAGCTGTCAGTGAATGTTTAACCTCTCAGTATTAGTAAAGTAAGACACCAGGCTAGCGAAACAAGCAGCATCCAGCAGATGCACGTTTGCTGAAAATAATGGGACCTAATCTGCCAGATACAGTAATTAAAGTTGTTTTACTGCCAGAGGAAAGCTAAACGAAGAAATCAGTGCACTGGCATATTATCTAAGAACTGAGTTTGTAGTTAATTCATTATTAGATAAAACATACAAGCCAGCAGAGTGACTGCATGCTCAGAAGGAAAATTAGTCATGCATGTCAGAAGTGTAGAGAGACTATCAAAGTAAAAGACTTACCATAAGCACGCCAAATGACCACCAGTCAGCGCTTTGTGTATGACCTCTCCTGTTTACAACCTCTGGAGCCATGTACTCTATTGTTCCACAGAAGGAATAAGCCCTTTTATCATGGTCAATAGCTTCCTTACTCAAGCCAAAGTCTGGATAGTGAGACAGAGACAAAAGGGGATCATAGTCAAAAGACAAATAGAGACAGAAAAGCAGAGTATTACAGTTTTCAGTCAGATGTACTGACCTGTAATCTTAATATGTCCTTCTTCATCCAGAAGAATGCTTAAGAGGGAGAAGAGAACTTTAAAATCAGCATCGAAATATTTTTTCTAAAATGCATAAAAGGGATGTTTATGAGCTAGTACTTTTCAGGCTTGAGATCCCTGTAGATGATCCCCAGACTGTGTAAATGGTCCAAGGCCAAAGCCAGCTCTGCAAGGTAAAACTTCACATCCTCTTCTGTGAACATTACCTAGTACAAATGAACAAATGTATTAAATATAATGTGCAAAAACGAAAAGTAAGGGGAAACTGGTCTGTTATTGATTCACATATTTGTTTTTGAGCTCTCTCCTATGAAATTCGCTTTTCACCAGAGCCAACCGAACTATGGCACATTGTCTCAATATGTGTGCCTCCTTTAAAGTACAAAAAAAATGACTGTCTTTGATCTCTTTCACAGGCGAATGGTGGGAGTTATACAAACACCTTCCCATAACAAACAGTGAGAAGTGGATTATGATTTGAACCAGGAAGCCTACCTCCTTGGACAGACGAGTAAAAAGGTCTCCTCCTCGGAGGAAATCCAGGATCAGGTAGAGCTTCCCTTCTGTCTGGAAGGCTACACAAATACATAAGTACATGCACAAACAGAAATGCAAGTTAAACACGTCTTGAGGCTTTAATTGCTGTATTGAGGACTATAAAGTATTCTATTATTTTGTGCACAGTCTGCACATTTATCTGCAGTTGTGTATAGATACAAATAAGGGCAGACTACAATGACTTCCCTCATTTTTGAACATGTATGCAATGAGAAAAATGACTTGTGAAATGTCACCTTGTCTTTGTGTAACAGATCAAAATGACTAATTAGTCAACTGCCCCGCTGAAGTCCCCCAACAGCACACAGCCCCATTTAAACAGACACTAGCTGTTGATTTAGAACTACAGGGACGAGGAATATAGACCAACGCTAAACAACATTTATTAAACAAATAATGACTTACCCAACACAATTTTTCTATGCTCATTTCTGGTTCCACACCTTTATTCCTTAACTCTATTAAAGTAGCTTTGCATGATTCATAGTTCAACAATATCCTTATTTGCCCTGTACTGGGCTTTACTACTAACCCTTGGTTCATCTACTGTCTGAAATAAGCCACTTCAGCTTTCTTTCCCCTACTTAAACTCAATTTTCCCTTTAAGTGGATGCTATTCGGAAAACAGCACACAACCAAGAAAAGAAAAAAAACTCTGAAATAGAGCATTTAGGGCAATCTGAGTTTTTGCCTTATTACTTGTACATATGCTGACCTGATTACTTCAAATCTTAGGCCATGTTTAATGGCCAGACATTCACTATTAACACTATGTATCATTCTACATGTATAAGGCCAATAGATTCCAACACATACATGCTGAAAAAGCACAAGTAATTCATACTCACCATAGTGAAGTTTAACTATAAATGGGTGGTTCACTTCAGCCAGTATATCTCTTTCCATCTTCGATCGCACACGATCCCGAACTGAGTAGGAGATAGAAGGCAGTCTTTTTAATGAAGTTTCAGCCAGTTCATTCTGTAAAATGTCACAAGTCTAATAACACGAGTACGTGTTATGTAGGATAAGAATGCATTTCCTTGAAATTAAGGTAAATTAAATCCAGTGTAGCTGGTTTATAGTGAAATGAAAACCACAATAACAGTGTTATTGCAACATCTGTCTGCTTGACAAGATGACAGTGTAACTCTTTAGATTCCAGAGGTGCAGGTTAAGAGGATTAAGGCTTGTACAAAGTCATTAAATCAGCACATGACATCTGAACCTGCTTTTACAGTACACCCCTGTTTACAATAATCTCGGCTGACGCAAAACAGTTTATCTGAATCAAAAGTACAAACTAACCTCTTTTACCCAAAATCCCCTTGAATGTAGGGCACTGTGAGAACTTGGGCAATGATATATCTATTGCTCCTCTACTAAACCAATAATAATTTTAACAAATGACCATGACTCAGATCCAATCCTCTGTGGAGCTGTGCTTGTTTTGTTTCTTTCTTTAAATATAGCCAATAACAAGAACATGATACAAAAGGGCTTTGTTTGAAAGAAATTTTAAAAAAAATTATTATTACTATTTGAAATGATGCCAATGGGGCAATATGCCAAGTGTATTTGCACTAAATCACCTTTTAGCGTTGCCTTCTTCAGGACCTTCATGGCATATAGCTGTCCTCTGTCCACTCCTCTTATTTTTCTAACCAGAAACACCTGCAATGATAATTACCATAAACATCACATTTTGTGCAACTGTTCTTTCGTAGTGACGTTTCTGAAACAAAAGAAAAAAAACAAACTTGTCATTTATATTTCACAACATTTAAAAATGCTATATTCACCCTTTGTAGGTTACCAAGCCGGAGCAAGTTACCATCACGTTACATAAAAGAGCCACATCAATGTGGTTTCGGTGCAACAGAGACAACAGCTACGATTTAAACAAGGTCTGCAATAATTTAGCAGACATATAGCAAGCTATGTAAACATGCTGTCTAAGCCACACTGTGACGTGACCTTTTGTCCATGCCTGCAGCCTTGGAAACGGCAGCCACATGCCAACATCTGCTGATGTTTCATGTAAGGCCCATTCCGATCTCTAATCTACAGTAACATTAACAAATCAGTGAGCCTTTACTAATTTAAATAAACTTGGTGATCTGTGAAACCGTTGTCAAGGCAGCTAATCTACAGATAATTAGAACTAGATGGCTTATCATTAGCAGATGATTGGCTGGTAAAGCATAATCAGCTGCGGCACTGAAATCAGACACGCATATATTCACTGTGCCAAAAGGTAAGTGGACATCTCCTGGCTCATTTGAATCTAGTTTTTTAGAGTTAAGCAGGACCTTAGTTCTAAGTGGACTGAACAATAGTGCACTTTCTTTTTTACAGTTGCATTTTAAGAAATGCTCGCCTCTTTTCAATAGCATAAAGCAAGTACAAAAAACCCCCCACGATTTCTTGAGTTTGTGTGAAAAGCTTTGACCAATCTGCACAGACCTCTCACTTCAACTGAATCCAACACCTTTGGGAGGACTTGCAGCACTGACTGCGAGGCAGACCATATTGCACCACATCACTGTCTGACCTTAACGTTCTGGTGTCTGAGCAGGAGCAAATTCCTGCAGTGTGGTTTCAGGCTATCTTGGAAATACTTCCCACAGGACTGGAGGCAATTACAGCAGCATATTAATGCTGATGGTGTCTGGATGAAGTGCTCAACAGTCACACGAATGTGCACTTACTTTTGGGCATCATCAAGTGAGAAGTCCACATATTCTAATAAAACCGAGAGGAATAAAAAATATTAACATGATCATTATACCAAATACATGTAGCCTCAGAGGTGACCTTCTAGACTTTTTAAGGTTATTTATGTTTTTTTATTGTCAACACTGATATTTTCCGTAAGGTCAGTGTCCCATCACTTTTATCAGATTAAAGCCTTAAAGCTGCAGTAAGTAAATGGTTGCACATTGTACCTTTCCATAGGATCCCTGTCCCAGCACTTTAAGCAGTTGGAACTGTGAAGGGTCTGCTTTCTCACAGCCCTCCTTAACATGGTGGCTGATGTCAAACTCCTTAAGTACACTGTCATCCTGATGAAAGAAAAGATAGAAGTCATTATTGGTAGATTAGGGTTAAGGTGAGATTTAAACGAGTTAATAAATTACACTTTACAACATATGAGCAATGATTAAATTGTGTCCCTATAACCTCAATGTGCATTTAAAAAGGCCATCAATGTAATAATTACTCATTAAATCCATACCTAAAGATAGATAGTCATCTACAAGCCATTATATTGCTATCAAGATATTGGCTGAGGTCACTGGAAATCATGCATAGTGTAAGCTGCCTTTTTCAGCCTATTCAGTTTGCTTAATGAAGTGAATGACCAACTTTCAACAAGAGGCAAGGCTTAGACTGGATATTGTGACAATATGATATACACTGCAACTTCTTTTATACTGTAATTCTGTACAAAACACTATCAGGACTTGGTAAATATGGGTAATGGTTATAAATCGATTCTTCTAGCCTCCACTTGTTTGATGAAACCTGTTAGATAACCTTCATTTTTAGTATATGATAAGATTCTGTCTGTCCTGAAGAATCACTTGGCTGAGGTATTTTCATACCCTTTTATGCATTTAATGCAGCTTGTGATCAGCTACTAACCCATCCTCGTGGAATAGTTTGATAAGAGAAAGAAATGCTTCCCTCGATCTGGGAGCCAGAGTGACTGAACGTTCACATGAGGCTGAAAATAATCACATGGTCTCATTTCTCCAGTGACGGCAAGTCTTTTGATGCCATCTCCCACCTACAGTTCCCCTTAAACCAGAAACGTCCACCAAAGCAAGTCATGAAAAATAAATACAGCCTTCAAATGTTATTGTCATTATAGCAAGGATAAAACAGCTGGTTTCTCCAAACTATTTTCCTAACTATCAGGAATTCAGAGGTAATTGCAGTCTGATTTTCCAGATTGATGTACCATCAAGAAAACAACATAGGAAAGGTTCTCATCTTGATAGTACAATAATGACTAATACGAACTATGCCATACCAGTGTAGACAGTGGAAGTCTAAAAACCATACAATTACTGACATAAGTGAATAGCAAGAATATAGATCTATAACCCACAACACACGTACAATAGATTCAAGTAAGATGAAGAGATGAAGATCTCTTCCAGTTTGAAGATGAAACGATAACATTTTTGCAAATGTGCAAAATAGGTTATATTTAACGGCCATTTTGTAGATTTTACTGTTTAAAACTGAATTGGATTATAAATGGGTGACTGAAATATCAGTTTGTATTATATAGTATTTTGCATGTTGATGCACTTCAATCAAATCAATCCATGAGCTAATTTACACACATAAAAATATAAAGTCCAACTTATTGTAATGGGATTTTTCACCAGTCACTTTGAGGTCATTGAAGGCCTGGCTTCAACTGTAACATGCTGGAAAGTTTCAACTCATACTGAGCAAACTGCTCCCTTCTTTTCTTTAATTGCTGGTTTATTCCTTAAACAAGGTCGCCTGAGTAATTTCCACCTACTCCTGATGGAGCATCAGAGCATCCCATTCCAGGGACAGGCGACTAGACAGGTAAACAAACTCAAGCAGGCAGGCATTTGCTAAAATAAAACAATCACGTTAACGGTAGCCTATAAAGATGATTCATCAGCACTCCTTTACAAAGAAAAGGGAGGGATAAGGTGAGGTTTTGCTCCATTAATATCCAAAACATTCAGGTAGATCTGCAACAAAAGACTCACTGCCTCTCTCTCTGCCCTGCTGCTTTGTTTGGGCTATAAATAAACCTCCACTGCTGAGGCTGACCGCTGAATCAATCTGTCTGTATCCATTTATCTATCAACCTGCCTGCCTTGTTGCTTGTTTGCCCGTTAGCGTTTCTGTCTGACTATATTTCCATACAACTTCTCTCTCTCTCTCTCTATGTCCGTCACAGCACAGTGACTCCCTTCGTATTCCTCTATTTTCTAGCTTCCCCACGGCCAGAGAAAGCAGCAACAGCTGTAGAACGACGCAGCAGTGACTCCTGAAACACTCCAAAACAAACCAAATAACATACATTCTTTCCACTATCATTCCCATGTGCACACGGACTGTTCACACACACACGCAGTCCACTGTCTGCTGCACATGTGAGCTGGTGTCTGGGCTGTTACATTCCCACAAACGCACATGGTGCAAATGTGATGCAGCCCCCCTTACAGCAAACATATTTGCATTTGTGTCCAAATGATCTGCTAAGGCCACTCACCTCCACCTGGCAGAACCCAGCGGTGTTTTTGTTTCTTGCCGCCTTGTTCTTCAGGTAAATAGAAAACCATCTCCTCACCGTGAATTTTCGCGTGCTGGTATCCATGGCAACGAGCAGATTTCTCTCTCTCTCCCCCCTTTGTGCATCTATCCCATAATGATAATCATGTCCCCTGCCGGGGGTCCTAGGGTAGAAATGGATCTTTTATTGGTTCGTTTATTTGTCTCGCAGCTTCATCACTGGTCCATCCTCAATGCGGTCCTCGCTCTTTAGGTTTCCCATCATTCGCATGCGCCTCTCGTCCCTCCAGTGGCTTCTCAGACGGTCCCGTGTCCCTTAGCTGCAGTGGACACCGGCGAGCACGCAGACAGAGTTGTGACAGAGGCTTAAAGCTACGCAGGCAGACAGCGGGATGATGAACGGGACCTGTGCTGCTGGGTTTGGGGTTGCCTTGTGTTTTGCATCAGGCTCTCTGCGTGAGGCTGCAGGGAGAGGTGACGAATAAATCTGTTCCGCTGAATCAGGAGGTGCGTGTGTGTGTGAGCTCCCTCTTCACATCTCTGCCCGTGCATGTGTTTATTCATCCCCTGCTCCCTACCTCCCTCTCTCTTTCTGCAGACCAAGGGATTGTCACCAGTCACATTGTGTGCCACCCCTCCCTCTCTTATTCTCGCCCCTGCTCCTGGCCCTCACCTCCCTCTTCGTTTCTCCCAACAGCATACAGCAACAGCTGGTGAGGTCACATGGTTGTAACCCAGCTACCTCTCCGTCTCCCTCTTCTCCTGTCCCTTCTTTTTTTGTGTGTGGCATCCAATTCCACACACACAGGCAATGAAACAAATGACAAAATAACATGGGCTACAGTGTAGGCTGCATACCAGTAGATGGGAAAAGAGTGGCTAAGATCCAGTCACATCACATCAGAGTAACAGTGTTCAATAAAATCCCGAGGGCAGCAGTAATCAGTGTTGGGATCAATAATGATGACAGCAACAAGGACAACAATCACAATCAAGTACAGAGGGATCTGGTTGATCAGTGGGTGTGGGTGTCTGTGTGTGTAGGTACTTGGATCTGTCACATCAGCAGCTTTGCAGAACTGCAGTGTTACATAACAAGAGAGAGAGCAAAGGGGAGGGAGATGGAAATACAGACCAAACTGAGAGGGAGGTAAGGGGTAAATGAGGACTGCGTTCTACCTAGGTCAAGTGTCCATGGCTGACCAAGGCTTAATTTCTTCTTCTTTCTTTCTTTTTTTATTACGTTTAAAATTCTTCATCCAGGGCAGTTCACCTGAAACGCCCAAACTGTGATCTCTAAACCTGGAAATGACTAAAAATGTGGGGTTTTGGCATCGTTTCATGTTAGATCATATTTGGATGTAACTGGCACAGAATGTTAGGTCACTTTACCGCTAATGAAAATGTAATCAGATGTGTTTCGTCATGCTGCTGTGCGGTGTTGTGGGAGGAGATTCAGGATTATGGATTGGTGTCTTTGTCCGTTTGGGATTAAGGATCTATAAGTAGATCACATTAATATTTATACACACCGATATAGACAGACACTACTACGACGCTATACTACACTACATGTCAGGATGCATGTTAAAACCATCCCATGTTTTGTGGGGCATGTAAAATTTTTTAAAGCAAATAATACATCATATCAAAATGACATTTTACATAATGATTATAGCAGACACTGAATAGATATTGAAGGCTTTATTGTGAGAGAAAAAAATGATACACATGCTTAGTTCAGAAATTTCACACTACAGCATTGATCTACTGTAGATACAATAAAATCCATTAGATTTAAAATAATTCATCTATGAACAAAAAGCCACAGTCCAACAGCATCAATAAAAACAAGTCTGTGTGCAGATCGGTGAGGTGTTAAATAACCTTTTCCAAAACAAGTGCTAAACCCTATTCAGGCCATAGGTCAGCAAAAACTGATGTGCTGTGAACTTGTGTAACATCTTCTGTAATGTACTGTGCTGACACTCACATCTCTTAATGAATATTGAAATAAATGAAAGATTTACTGCATACTACCTTATATTTATGGAAACAGACCTAAAAAGGAAACATCAAACACACATACTTGGCAGTTATAAAGTGTTTCAGAAGTGGCACTGTGGGCTTACAAAGATGGTCCTCAAAACATGCATATCATCTATTTCACTGTGTGTGTGTGTGTGTGTGTGTGTGTGTGTGTGTGTGTGTGTGTGTGTGTGTGTGTGTGTGTGTGTGTGTGTGTGTGTGTGTATATATATATATATATATATATATATATATATATATATATATAAATAAAAAACTGAATTGCCAGATAAACTTGGTTATCATGATTCTGAAAACAAAACCAAAACAAAGCAAAAATGCATTACTATATACAAAGAAATGCAAACACCCCTGCCAAAACAGGAGAGAGGACACACAATAGGTGGTACATAGGCACATGTAGCAATGCAGAAATAAATATGCCTACCAATAATAAAAAAAATACACACTACGAAGATTTATAAATGTGCAGCATATTAAACTCCCTGCCCGTCCTGACTTGAAATTACCATAATGCCCCTGCTGTGCTGCAGAGAAACCCATGCTGCGCACTGGCAGTCTTATCTACTTGTAAGAGTCAGACGGGAATATAATTCCAGCAAAGCACAAAGTGACAGTGGAGTGTGGCTGAGTGTGCGTCCTGGTTTGTAGGACGTAAAAAGAACATTTCAATCAAAGGCAGTTTTTATTCAAGTCACAGTTAGAATTTAAATGCATTCGAATAAAAAAAGAATCATCATCATAGTGTGTTGTACAATTTCAATTTGTGAAAATATTGGGTTTTTTGTATTATTCAACAGGTGGATAGTAAACTGGCACATCGTGGTTGCACACAGATAACCCTGATCCCTTGTCAACATTCATGGGATAGTCCCAACCTCTATCAGGATCAGATTCCGTGGAAACTTGTTTCTCACAGTCCATCAGGGCGAAACTACTGTTGAAGCACAACTCAATTTGCCCCAAAACCTGGAAACTGTCATTCTGTCAAAACAAACAATCAAAAACATACCAATTAACAATTTAACAGCTGACATGTTAAAACTCATTTTGAAATAATTTCAGTGAACCTGAAATGTACCTTTGTTGAATGGCCACACTGGATCTTAGGTTTGACGTGGTAGAAGTTTTCTATTACTCCTTCAATGTATGAAAACTACACAGACACATCAGGAGCAAAATAAGAGAAGCTGCAGTTATGACCTTTAACTTTGTGAGGTACTTCTAACAAGATTTAAGCTGGGATTGTACAAATACAATCAAACTTACATTATAGTATTGCGGAGAAGGCGTGATGGAAAACTTCTTCAGGATGCTAAAATAACAAAAACAGACATTTCCATACATAAAATAACTGTATGCGTTTCTCTGGACTGGACTGCAGGAATCAGGTGTGCATATGTATAAACGTGTAAATATGCGAGTGGTTTGTACCTGTCCAAATCCAGTGTATGATACAGATCCAGTGCCTTGCTGAAGTATTTATGTTGGCTGTTCAGAGAAATGGCTTTGGCTGCGCACGTACCATGTTTCTTCCACTCATATTTCCTAAAGCACACAAATAAAATTATTTGGAAATGTTCATATTATCTTAAAGATTCACTGGACTGCTCAAACAGACCATGTAGCAGCATTCGTATAAGGCAGGGGTGTCAAACATGAATCCTGGGGGGCAAAGACTCCAATCCTACCACCTGGATAGCTATGATAAATATGAAGAAACGCAGAAAATTTCCTGCTGAAAAACACCTCCTTTTTGGCCAAAAGAATAGATAAACAGTTGCATGACAATTTCTGGGGGTTTTTGTTTTGTTTTGCACAACGAGTCCACAGTAAATTAAAAAAAATTGAACATTTTATGTGAATTAATAAAAACTGTGTGTAAATTAAAACAAAAAACAAAAAACATTTTGGTATCTTATTCCTCAGACTGTTTATCGGCCACTATGTAAAATTAATTTAATTAATTTCACATCCCTGAATTAAAGCAACACTAAAGTGGTAGTAGAAGTGCTCTATAGTTCCAGCAGCTCAGACATACCAGAAGTCATTAGACAAGGGATCAAACAAGTCAGGCCAACTCGTCTTCATGTCTGGGAGCAGGTCCTGAAAACATACAAGCAAAGGCATGCGTTGTTTTATTCATCACTAAAAGGTCTAAAGCATAGGTGTCAAACTCTGGCCCGCGGGCCAAATTTGGCCCACAGCCTAATTACATTTGGCCCGTGAAGCCATACCAAATTACTATCAGAGCTGGCCTACTGGTATTATACAGCTAATATATATATTGTTTAGTATTAAGCTTTGCTTGTTCCATATTCAGTTTTTTAGCAAAATGTGTTTGAGTCCATAAGAAAAGATTCATTCTTATATCTGGAGGAATAAATATATTTCAATAAATATTAACGTTAGCCAGCGACTTTGTTACAGTTTTGAATTTTGGCCCACTGTGTATTTGAGTTTGACACCCCTGGACTAAAGTATAAAAACAGGAGAAATTCACCTTTTCAAATGGTTTCTATGCTTATTTGTATTTTTTTTAGTTTTGGGTGCTTCACTTCAAAACAGCTATTTGGAGACTTGTGTATTCATTTCATGAACTAATTCCAGCTTTTTTTAATATATGCAAACTGGTATTTAAGCTTGTGTTATATTATCTTCTGTGAGTTACACTCACCTAAGAAAAAATATATTTAGAAAAAGACTCTAAATAGTGTTTTACCTCTATTTCGGAAGAGTTGAAATGCCATGAAGAATTGCAGAAAGCGCCACCATCTGGCCTGAAAAAAGAAAGATTCAAACTTCATTCACTCACAGAAAAAAGGGGATATTGACGCAAACAAATAAACAAAACAGAAACAAACAAACATAATTCAGCCAAGCAATAACAACAGTGGTAATGAATAGTTTGGCCAAAGATTTCATTTTTTCACCAAGTAAAAAACCTCATTATTCACTCAATATATACAGTATGGTGGAAAACATATAATACATCCTTGTAATCAGGAATGTATCTCACACACACACACACACACACACACACACACACACACACACACACACACACACACACACACACACACACACACACTTACCAGAATCCATGTAGTGTCCACTGGCTAATGTTGCTTTGACAGTGCTCCATCTAAAATATATAAACATTTATTTAGACAACTCTAATAATCATTCCACATCGGAAACTGAAACCACGTATTCAACGTATATACACAGTCAGGAACTTTGATGACTGATGAAATGAGGAACCCCTTTAAAGCTACAGTGTGTGTGATAAGTTGAGAAGTTGATTTGTTTTGTTGTTTTTTTAAGGTCATTTGGGGCCTGCAGTTTGTTGTGTTGTTGCGCTGTATTTTTCTTTGTAGTGGTGGATTTTTATTGCTTCCATCTTCAGTGTACATAAACGAGAGCAGCCAGAAACGCGTCTAGGGCAAACTGACATCCTGAGCAAAATGCCTAAATAACAGTACAACTAATCGAGGGTCATCGATGTTACCAAATCAGACATGCCCTTCTGACACAGTCGTGTATGTGCCATAAACCCTTATATAACACCCACAGACATGCTCAGTCAGAGAAGTTCACAAGACAGAATAATTACCAGGAAAAGTGCTTTCAAAAACCACAAAAAAGGGGATGTTCATTTTGTGTCGTCAGTTGTGGTAACTGCGTACTTGTGATCACAATGAAACTCTTACTTCGACAAAGGAGAATCTCAACACGTCCGACCAAATAGCTCGCAAAGATATCACATGATATTTGAGAACTGCAAGCTCAGTTTGTTCACTTTGCATGATAATAATTAAGCACGTTTTGAAGCTCCTACGACCAAATAAATAAATAAATATACAAACAAATGCCAAAGACTCAGATGTTGTGAATACTTAACAGGATTGCATAAATAAAAGCTTCAAATTAACTGCAAATAGCTTAAGACAAATTACAGAGCTATCAGGAATTCACTATCCTCGTATTTATTTCCAGATAAATATGAACTCTTAGGACTGTTTCAGGTCAGTATTTATGCACATATTTACAATTTTTGAATGCAACTGTACCCTAGTACATGGTGCACTTTTCCCATAAAAGCTACATCTGCCTCATAAATCACACATAAATCTACTAAAGAATGACTTGAAATGAACAAAATCTGCCTTTTGGAGACTCAGTTCAAAGCTTGACAATAGAGATGCAGTGGGATATGAGAACTGTTCTGAGGTCTGTCCTAAAGGAAGTCAACATACCCAGGATAACTTTCTGTTATCTGGTTTCACTTCCCCTAACACTAACACTCCACTTCTTCGCACGCTTTGAGGTGAAGGGACCAGAGGCAGCAGCAGCAAAAACATCGGACAGCAGCAGCCCAAGCCTCATAGTGCAGGAATATGAGGTGAGGCACACACTGAGGGCAGTGAACCCCAGGAAGGCCGCCGGACCAGATGGGGTAACCGCAAAGGTCCTAAAAGAGTGTGCAGACCAGCTGGCTGGGGTCTTCACTAAGATCTTCAACACTTCACTGTCCCAGTCCTGCATCCCGCCGTGCCTAAAGTCAGCCACAATTGTCCCACTGCCAAAGCGTACTAACATTAGCAGCCTCAACGACTACCGACCAGTTGCTCTAACACCTGTTATAATGAAGTGCTTCGAGAAACTGGTCCGACGTCACATCATGTCCTGCTTGCCACCCACACTCGACCCGCTCCAGTTCGCATACAGAGCAAACAGATCAACTGAAGATGCCATTGCTACAACGCTCCACACCACCATCTCTCACCTGGAAGTGCAGGGCCGTTACGCCAGGCTGCTCTTTGTTGACTTTAGCTCTGCTTTCAATACGATACTCCCGGACAGACTAATAGTTAAACTGCTGGAAATTGGACTTCCTTCTACCACCTGCCGCTGGATCAGAGACTTCCTCTCAGACCGTGTACAGAGAGTTAGAGTGGGGCCTCATCTTTCCTCAGCCCTCAGCCTCAACACCGGCTCTCCACAAGGCTGTGTACTGAGTCCCCTACTGTACACTCTGTACACACATGACTGTGTTAGTTCCACCCAGACAACACAGTCATCAAGTTTGCAGATGATACCACCGTGGTGGGGCTCATCTCAGGGGGAGATGAGACGGCGTACAGAGCTGAAGTTCAGAGGCTGTCAGATTGGTGTGTCGATAACAACCTGGACCTCAATACCACCAAAACAAAAGAACTGGTAGTTGACTTCAGAAGGAGGAAGTCCGAGCTGCAGCCTGTCAGCATCAACGGGGAGTGCGTGGAAAGGGTCTCCAGTTTCAAGTTTCTGGGTGTGCACATAGACACAGACCTCCAATGGAGCTCTAACACCTCTGCAGTCTTAAAGAAGGCCCAACAGTGTCTCCCCTTTCTGAGAATCCTCAGAAAAATGGACCTGAAGAAGGAGCTGCTGACCGTCTTCTACCGCTGCTCCATTGAAAGTGTGCTGACATATTGCATCGGTGTGTGGTTCTCCAGCTGCACCACAGCACACAGAAAGGCACTCCAGAGGGTCATCAACATGGCCCAAAAAATCATTGGACACCGGGTGTCCAAAAATCATTGGACACCCGGTGTCCTGGGTGCACACACCCAGGACACCGGGTGTTTAAGCTGCTGCCGTCTGGCAGGAGGTTCAGGCTGCTGAGGTCCTGAACAAACAGACTCAAGGACAGCTTTTACAACAGGGCAATAGCCCTGATCAATGTAAATAGCTGACCTGACTGGCTACCTCCCTGGACTTTTTTTTAGGGGGGAGGTAACAATGTTTAAAACAATAACAATAATAATATTTATATTTATAACAAGGTGCAATAATAATTAATGTGCAATAATAACAGTGTGCAATACACATACACTTATTCTTCTTTTTTATACCAAGTTAATATACTGTGTTGTGTTGTTTGTTGCGTTGTGATGTGTCATATTGTGTCGTGTTGTGTTATATGTAGTGCCGACGTAGGACAGTTTTCCAATTTCATTGTACTACTGTACTATGTATGACTGTGCAATGACAATAAAGAGTTATCTTATCTTATCTTAATACTCAGGCTGCGATCACATGAAGGTGGCCATTAACTTGATAGACTGTAAAACCTGGGTCAGCTTATTTACAAGTGAATGAACGGGGTGGCATTGGCACCAATCACGATCACAAACACGGACAGGCTGAGTCTACAAAGGAGAGTAAAACTAATAGAAATGTATGATGAGGTTAAAGACAATGCAGACTGAGTATAACACAGCTCACCAATCAGCAGGATTACAATTACAGTGTCTAATTCAAAAAATGAGCTGTGCAGTAGTATAGTATTAATTCTTTGAATTTTTTAAACTTCTGCATCATTACTATGACCCCTGTCCCCTCAAAATAAATAAATAAATAAATAAATAAATAAATAAATAAATAATAATAATAATAATAATAATAATAACTTGCACAATAAATGTTTAAGGAACAAATTGCACAAATATGGCTGATGGGATACAAATGAAAAAAAAAAATCATACAGATTATAATATTATTTTCATTTTTTAAATAAAAGGACTTTTCTAGCAATTGTTTCAAGGGCTTAAGGTGCAGTTGTGGTAAAACTGTTTGCAGTCAACACGAGAAAGTCATTGTGTTATGTTGTGTCTACGAGAGCTTTATTACTGATCTACCAATGAAGAAAAGACTTCAGCTGCTACTGAAAAACTAGAACACGTTCTGTATCATGTTAGATACATAGTGTTACCCAGGTAAGAAGTGATACTAACCCTGTGTTTTCATAATACTGACCTTGAAACTACTTTGATAAGCTTGAATCAAACCCAGCATACTTCAAATGTTTTGGAAAGGAACCAAAAACTAAGAATGGAACAAGTGAAATATGAGGCACTTGGCATTAAATAATGACACTTTAAATAAAATAAAAAAGTCAGTCAGCAGAGTTCAATCTGGGTGTGGCTGCCATGAGTGCACTTTTTCCTTTTTTATATAAGGTTGCTTCACTTGGAAGACAGGAACTGGTTCTGCACAACTACGATAACTAAAGGGCAATGATTTCATTAATTATACAAACTCACCGAACAGAAAGTGGTTGGCCAGTGATGGGTGAGGATCATTTTGGTCCACATGTGTCTGAAATATAGAAAGATTTCTTAAAAAACAAAAACCAAGAAAACAAATTCAGTCTATCGTTACATAAATCTATACGTTCTAATGAACCACCTCCTAAGTGTTTGTCTGTACTTACTTGGATGAAATTATGAAAGATGAGGACATGGTTAGGACCAGGCATATCAATAAGGGGTAGCAGAGCCTCATGGTTGTCCTAAAATAAAATAGCAGGTTAGTCAATAAATGGCAGCTTATATGTAAAACTAAACATCTACATTACATTTTACATATACAGTGTGGAATCAGTAAGCACGCAGCTTTGTGGATTCTGATGAAAATATGTAACTGACACACACAAACAATCAAAAAGCACAAAATAAGACAAAAATATTATCCCGGCAGTTTTTCTGTCGCTCTTCAAACAGATATAAAATGCTGTTTAAATAACTTCAAAGTTTCACAAACGTATTAATTGGGCCTGTTTGGACAGCTACTTTAATATCTGTTTGTTGTTCCTGGTATGAAAAATACAGTCGAGAGAAATGTCTATCAACACAAATATTGTTAAAAAAAATTTATATATACACACACACACACACACACACTTGTGGGTCTTTTATTGACTCAGTTTACCTATATGTGAAACTGTATTCTGATTAAGGGAACAACCTTGCCCTCAGACCAAACAAAACATTTGGAAGCCCAATGTAAAATCGTCTGGAGTCACCGCTGTTGTTAAGGAAATAAAGAAATGGCGACAGAGAACTTTTAACGACCCTTTTACTCGGTGTGATTAGATTGTTTACGGTACTAGTTTACATTAGACAAAATTAGCTACAGTAGATGCATTTGCAAAAACTATAATCCTAGCTATCGACGTTTAAAAACAATCATTTAGCGTGAAACGCCCGACTCTTTTATGTCAGCAAAAAGATCGTATTACACACACATAACATATTTTTAAAATCTCTCACCTTGCGTCAAATACGTCACAGCCGAAACTCGCAATAGTTCTCAAATGTGAAACAGTTTCCCGAACAAATAGCTTCTGTCGGTTAAAGTACTTCACACGATCTATAACAGACAGCCCATTGTTTGTTGTTTATGTTCCACATCGCGTCACTACCTACCTGTTCACTTAGCCAATCAGAAGCGATGCTCCGCTCATGCGTCATCACGCAGCAAAACCGGTGGCTTCATTTATTCTCCGGAGTCTGCCGGTGATATTTTCAAATGTGGTGCGTTGATTCAACAGTGTACAGACGTCCCTATCCTCCAGTCAAAAATATGTTGAATATATCGTCGTCATATTAGAATCACTGTACTAAAGTATTACACAGTCATTAGCATTACAACTTTTTCTGCCTCAGTGTTAACCATGAGGTTGATCATTCAGACACTGAGCTAAAGCGAAGACAAAACAGAAAGAAAGAAAAAGAAATATAGGCATATTTTGAGTTTGTACAGACACGTTTTACGGATATTATTGAGACAAAAATCAAAACAAGAACACAAAAATGAATTATTCAATCTGAGTCATTTTATTTTCTTTAAAACATATTTCTTGACAGCCTGGTGGATTGAATATGCGTGCTTATGCTAGGCTTAGAAAAAAACCGGGGAGTTTACTTCACATGTCATTTGCGACTTTGTACATTGACATCTGCTTGGGATTTTTTGACAAGTTGGCACCAGCTATGCAGAACACGAAAACGGAAGCGTGTGACAGCTAGTCTGCGGATTAAAAAGCCCAGAGTGAACACGCGAGAAAGCTGATTTACTCTGTCAGCACCAATTAATGCATGTTTTCAACAGAAATTGGTCAGTATTGGCAAAACTGTCTTCAACATAAAGTAGGTTAAATGTACTGTATACAGTACGCTTCTCCTGTTACTTTTCACTTAGCATCTAAATGAATGGGCCAGCCATAATAAATATGAGGCCCCATTATTGGCCAGTGTGTCAAACTAAAGGTATGGAAGGAACATTTCTAATTTATTTCACTCTTGTCTTTTCAGGCTGGCTGTTAAAAAGTGTTTTCCATCATAAACAGAGCCTGATTAGACTCCATATGTCTGCACTGTCTGTTTTTAGCTTTCAAAATCTGTTTTTCAGCCTCAGTGTTAACCATGATGTAGCAAAATGATCAGGGAGAGTATAGTACTAAACAACCAACAGGGGGCTCTTTTCCTACCACAAAAGCTTATGGTTTTGTTTTTACCCCCAGCACCACCACACAGATAGACACAGACACGCACACTTTTTTTCTGTAATTTCTAGACTATACTTAAGCCATTCTACTTAACTAGATGAGTCACAGAATATTTAAACAGTTATTATTATTATTTATACTGAACCATGGCTTTAGAGATTAGAGGTCAGGATAAAGGGTATTATTGACTGTCTGCTTGACATGGTGATATGTAATAATTATGAAAAAAGCAAGGACTGGTCTTTGGGAATTCATCTTTTTCATGAAGAGTTTAAAATTAAGGATTATGAAATTTGTTTGTTGCACAGGTCAGTTTTTCTTCATTTCAGGAGCTGCTGATTGATAGAAAAATTTGACCCCTGCAAATAGAACTTGTTAAAAACAGCATCTCTCCGGAAAGCATTAATCCCCAGTCACATCAATTTTAAACTGACTAGGTGTTTGTCTAAATCAGCTTTTCTTGTACTCTCATCTTTTGTTTGGCGTATTCATTCTCCTGTCTATGTCATCAGCACCACGTGAAACCACAGCCATGCCTCCCTCTCTCCGTCTTCCCTTTTTCCAAATGTGACTTATGCTGTCCTCTCATGTGATTTTGTCTCAGATGTGAAATGTGTTTCAAAGCTCCTCCACTGTGTCAGGAATAGTCAAGCTGTAACTGTAGCTATTTTTATAAATAGACCCTGGCCAAAGTTCAGCATGTGGCACAGTGTCTTAAGACATTTCTCAGCACAGAATGGTGAAAGACCTTAGAGAGGGTCTAGTATTAACTAATATGCAGCTAAATTTAAATGTAGCTATAAACTCATGATCCACCGTATCCAGCCATTGTAATACAGAATTTAAATCTGTTTTCCTCAGTTTGAGTGTGCATGTTTTAAAAGCTCTATAATGATGCATACAGTGACACATTTTATTATTCATTAACATGTTATTGTGGCATGGTAAAACTCATTAGTTAAGTGCTACTTGAAAGCTCTCCATACTGCTGTCTAGTCTGTGGGCCTAAAAGTGCTGCTGGTGAAAGTGTGGTATTGCCCCCCCTCCCAAAACATAGCATCACTGTTGTCAGATTCTCTGCATTGTCTGTGTGCTCTCGTATACTTAAATAACTCATTATTAAGCATGCACCATTAATTTGGAATACCAAAAACAAATCGGTTGGCTTCCATTACAAAGTGTAATGAATAAACTCTATTATTCAAATAGTTTACTGGTTCCAGTAATTATGAGTCTTGAAGGATACTGGTTATATATAGGCAGCTCTGTCTCCTTTTAAGGCCTCACGGAGAAGCAGGTGGGGAACAGTTGAAGACGGGTGGTGGTTTTGTTGGCCCTGTACTTGGTTTAGGCTGACTCCCTGTGGATTCAGCTTGACAGCCGAAGTCGCTGCAAAGGGAATCTCAAGGGGTAAGAAAATCAATTTTAAATTCAGTTTTATGCTCCTCTCTCCTCTGGATCTGCAGCTTTGTTTCAAATCCAAGTATAGCTGGTGGGATCAGTGGGATGGCATAGAGAGAACAGACCGAGGCACAGCCAAGAGATGTTTCTTGCTCCTTAGTCAGAGCTATTAATGATACTCAATGTGATGAGTGATACTATATATTAATTTCATTTTATTATGAATATTAATTACTGCATTCGCGATATGTGGTGATTCATTTGGCGTGAATGAGTGACCAACAGAGGGCTGCCTGTCGGTGTGCAACGCTTGGACTTTAAATGTGTTGGTTTCATGTATACTTGAGCTCATTTATCCGCTAACAAAGATTACGCCTCAAGTTAGAAAATGTACAAGCGCTTGAGCCAATGTTGAGCTACTGTATTGTTGCTACCACTAGTTTTGCATCTAGGTAGAAGTGTTTATGGTCAGACTGGAGAAATTCAAAGGCTTGCATTGTTCTGACTGAGATCTATAAAGTTTTACAGCTACAATAGAGATGTTTGGGTGTTACGTGAGGTAACACCCACAGTATGTTTGCTAATACCAAATAGTCAGACAGTTACAGTAAGACTGTGGTTACCCATTTCAGGGAAAATATAATGACTGTAAAAGGGCAAAATACGAGTGATGGACATAAATAAAATATTGTGCTTCATTATTCAAATGAGAACGATTATTTTTGCTGTCTGGGGATAGAGGTTGGAGGCAAGGGTTTTGTTTTGTTCTTTTACTGTGGCTGACTTTCTGCTTGGAGGATTGCCTTGGGCCAATAGAAGTGATGCATACAGTGACACTGAATCTTAGCAGTGTGTTTCAAAGACATGGAAGTAGAAATGTTTTTGCCGGTGCAGCACGTCTCAGTTGCCTTCAGGGAGGGAGGCTGGGCCGCAGTATCGCTTCACGTTTCATCTGACCTTATTTCTGGTCCCTGAGGACTATGAGGTGATGCAAGGCAGTTATACTCCCCTGTGTGTGTGGATGATGTAAGACAAAGCTACTGTATTCTCTTGCCTTGAAGTCCACATCTACTCTGTTTATATGAAACACACAACAAATGAAAAGGACTTCAGATTATACACGAGACATTTCCTGAAATGTTCTTAATAATGAACGTTTTAAATAAGCTGGAGCCAGACAGCCGTAAGCAGCATGCACATAGTTGATGACACATTTAAGGATGCTGAACTGTCAGTGATACGTTTGTATGGCAACATTTTCTTTTTCTGTGTTTTTAGTGTCAGTTTTTACGTCCCTATCATCAATAATGGATTAATGCCGTGCTGTCTTAGTCACGTTACAGTAACTGGCTTCCTTTTTGTCTAATTTATTCAAATTATATTTATTGGCAATTGTTAAACACACAAGCCATTACTGCTATCAAACTGGTACCACACTCTTGGCTGCAGCTGTGCTTCAGTTGCTATTCTTATCCATACTTGTCCATGCCCTTTGTTTACATTTGTGCCCGTGTGTTCCATCAATATAGTGTCATCTTGTCAGTCCTGGAGCCGACAGTCAGCTATGTTTATGAATTTGGATGTCGGGGGAATAATGCAGACTTCAAGTTTCCAAAGTTTAGGAGTGTTTTTTTTTTCCTTTTAGGGTCGAGTAAATAAAAACATCATGCTGAAATGTAATTGGAAATGACTATTTTCAAAATTTCAAGCATCTCTTCAAGAATCGTTCAGTGTTTGTCTTTGTGATTGTATGCATCAATCTTGTAATGTGTGGTGCTGGTCCAACAGGTCAATATCTACGGCATCATCATGTCAGCGTGGATCAAACGTGGAAGTTACAACCATGAATACCACCACAAACAGAGCCAGTATGTGGTTAAAGAATATAGCAGGTACCAAGAGACTCTGTATTATTTATAGTTTTAAGTTACTTAAATTGTCCTAATAATATTACTAATATTAGATGTGTAACAGTAGTAAGGTTTTGTACAACTAAATCTGCAAATGAAGCCATGTAAGCAACAGACGGACTAACCAACATAAAGACTCTGAGGTGGTTAGTAAAAGCTTTATGAAAAGATTTCATACTTGATTAAGGAACTCCTATGAGTAAGGAAGATTTTTCATTGTAATTTTCTTGTTAACTTTATGGTGAGTTTCCTAAATTTGATTAGGTTTGATAGTGTAAATGAATAAAAAGGCTGCTACTGTAAAATCTGTCCTTAAATTAGTGATTTTTCTTATTATTAGTTACCATTTCTGTTTTCATGTCTGCTTGTGTGTATGTGTGACTCAAAAAAAGAGTACTAACAGGTACTCTGGTTGCTTTGTTCATTCTTTACTGAAACTATTTAAAAAGATTTATTATTTCCATTCCCTACTTATACTCAAAATTATATTATTTTAGATAAAACAGCCATTCCAGGTGCATTTATACCACTAAAAACAGAAGAGATGCATGAATATGTTCCCTTTCCTTCCTCATATGTTTACCCAATCTCCTTTAAAGTGCACCACAAAATTTGCATGTTTAGCTATTTTAAGGCAAATCTCTGTGTGACACAAATACTAAGAGTCACTCCCGGTCAAGGTCAAGGATAGACTCATCTCCCTGACTTAAAATGCTGCATTGCTGCTCCTGCCCCAGATGGCAGATCACCGTACCAACTGTTGTTTGTTGCTGCCAGCTTTCAAGATCCCCTTGACTTTAGGGGCTGAAGGGCACTTCTGGTGGCAGTTGTGGAATTACTTTTTGTCTGAAGGGTTTTGTTTTGTTTTTTTAAACAACAGCAATGAACAACACTGCTATGGCGTATCCATAATGTTATATACAAATAATATTACATCAGACTTTAGCCAGGATCTTATATATTTGGCAAATAAGCTGCTAAAAGTGGGAGTTGTGCAATGGCTGTGTGATTAATCAAGATCTAGGCAAGTTTAAAAAAAAAATACACACAAAAAAAATGCAGGTGTCGAGCAGTGAGGTGATAATCTGTAATTTGCCCTCTGTACAGTGTGACTCTTAAGACTCCGACAGCCGTGATCACACTGCCAGAGGGGTCATAGATTCACAGATGAGTGTATGTTGATGGCCTGTTTATAGCTTCCTGTTTAAGGTCATGTTTAGTTGTCTTTCCCCGTCCTGCATTATTCCTATAATTATTCCCTGTGTTTCAGGGACATAGACTGGGAAGCATGCATAAAATAAGTTCAGGCTAAAACCTTTCATTCTGTAGTAGTATTATAGCACTATATTTATGCTCACATTTCAGGAAGTACAATGTATGTTTGGTAGGTCAGTACTGATTTATGAGTAGAAACATGCACCATGTCCCACAGTATGGACCAAATACTATGAGGCATTTTTTAAATTACAGCTGGGAAGCCAGTGCTACTTACTGTAAGAGGTTTTTTGGCAGGGATGGTCCACATCTCAAAGTAACTGATATCTTTATTTATTTTATATTAGATGCTCAATTATCAGCTTACAGGGCTCAGGTTTATCATGGTTTTAGGAAACTGACTTATTGCTGTCATTGTCTTTAGCTCTGAGGCGATGGAGGAAAGATATGAGCACAAAACAAAAACCCGCATCCAGGAAGTGGTAAGAATCTTGTAACTGTTTTAATCAAGACTTCTATATTCGTTGTTTAACTGTCCTGTGGATTTTATTAATATTAATGCTTTATAGTACAATGGATTTTAAAATGATCTGTCATATACTGGTCTTATTGTTTGCCTGTCTAGGTAAGAACAAAATTGGATGACAAATATGTGCGTGAGGAGCCCATGATCAGGGGACCAAAGTTCCTGGTCCGACTCAGATCCCACATGGTGTTTGAAAACACTCCAGTCAAAATCTTCTGTACTGTTGAGGGCTTCCCCATGCCTGTTGTAAAATGGTAAGTCAGTCTCTACGTGATTTGTTGACTCTGACTGTCACTGTGGTCTGTATAAAATGAACTTACGTAATTTAAAAAACAAAACAAAACACCCATGCATCCAGGAGATGTAGCTTCTGACACTGAAAATCCATGATTAAGTTAAAAGTACCCACTGTCGATATATGACTACATATTTGTTAGTTTTCTTTCCATATTTTGCTACATTGTAGTACAAACCAACCACTACATTTTTGACTATTACGCTTAAGTCAGTATGCTAGCAATAGTTACTCCACTGTGTTTGTGACACACACACACACACATCATTTTTTATGTGTGGGCATGGTTGTTCTTTCATTGCTGTTTCACAGTCACTGGGAGTTCACATGCCAGTTAGGCATCAATAGACCTCTGTGATGGATGCTGAGGATCTCCCTCCTCATCTCAGGAAGGGTTTGAATAATCCCTGTAACACAGTTTATGATCTGCCTAAGAAGGAGTGACTATGCCATGGGCCCAGGGTTTGCAGCTCTGTGCCTGGTATGAAATGAGAATGCTCTCCTGATAGGCCTTGTCATAAGTGCTCTCATGTGCATATCTTAGGCTTATTCATGACTTTGCATTCCAGCAGCAGATGGCTATGAATCAACATTGAGGACAGCATATTAAGAAAACAACAAATGTAAAATCACCGAAGTCTTCATTCAATATAGACTGTAGACATTTGGCTAACGCCTTATTCCCCGTAAGCCTATTTAAGGGATAGCATTGTCTGCTCTAGTACAGACTATAATAGCAGATTTCAGAATCAGAATACTTTATTAATCCCTAATAAAATTATGTATGTATGTATTTGACAGTCTTTTAATGCTGCTGCATGTGCAGCATGTATGGCCAGTAACTTGGCTGTCCTCATAGCGACCTTGAGGAAATAGACGATCAGGATTTACAAGTTTCTACTGATTTGCATTATCACCTCACTCGCAGTTGTGCTCATAGTCTGGTCTTTGTGGAGTCAGTCACTCGGCTAGATGAGACAAGTCCGCAAGATATTTAACAACACAGTCTAATATAATTAATTACTATCCAACGTGAAAGATCTTTTTAAATTAGTGTTTGGACATAAATGTTGACATTTGCTTCTTGCCGTCTCAAATTGCACCGAAATAAGGCAGGAAGCACAGTTAAGGTCAGAAAATTCTTGTGGGTCAGTTTCTGATTGGATCTTCAGTTCACATCACATGCTGTGGGCATCAAGCTGTGTTTTTTTATGTTTACCGCTGATCTTAATGCTGATGCAGACATGAGAGTTTTGGCTCTCATGAAGTGTCATTCCCAGCTTTTTGTCTGTTGTGGTGAGGCCAAACTACAAGGTAAGAAGATGAAAAGGAAGCCAGTTTTCCAGGGTCACAGGTTTCCATAAAATCCCAAGAATAAACGTAAAAGACCATTTTGTGGTCTTGTGGATACATCATTGCATTCATACCTTTTATTACTCAATGCTTCATGAAGATAGCTATTGTTTTGCTCAATTTTAGGTATAAAGATGGAATGATCCTGGACTTGTCTTCTGGAAGATATCTGGTTGAAGCCAAAGGTGGAATCCACTCCCTGGAGATCCCAAGGTACATTAAGTTCAATAAAGGTTAGAGTTTTTGAACATATTTTTATTTATCTGCCACCAATTTACTAATAGCAGTCATCTCATGGGATTTTATATTGTAAGGTAAAGACCCCAAAAGAGAAGAAAATCCAATAATACAGCAGTCCAGCACAATAGTGGGAAAAACGTTTCCCACTATGGTGCATCTTTCTCACAAAGGGCTTTTCCTTTAACTTTGAACTTTAAGAATGGGTCACAATCTAAAACTCCCATCTCTTTCTGTCCACGTCTGTATGGCTCTCTCCCTCTCCTTGATGTTACTTTTTTAAATCTACATTTTATAAGACATCCCAACTTTTTTGGAAATGGGTTGTAGTTTGCTTGTACTTGTCTGCTTCTATGTTTTCTTAAGATGAAGTGCACTGAGTTACAAGGCCACTGGTCTCACTGCCCAAATATCGGGATTAAGAATATGTAGCGAGCCATTGGAAATCTCCTCCTCCTTAATTCTTTCAAGCCCCATGCACAAAATTAGATCAGAGATGTTTACCGTCTGTCACCTGAAGGTGTGGGCGGGCTGTGTAGTTAAAGTCAGGGGACTGGAGCTTATCCTACTCTCCCTCCAGTCTGTGGAAGCTCAGCTGTTCAAGTGCTGACCTCAGTGGTACGTGATACTCTGGGAATCTTTCAGGCCACCGCTGTTTCCTTACTTACACACTGTACAGCCAGCAGTTAATACTCCTTGGAGAAAAAACACCCATGAAGCACATCATACTCTTGAGTACTGCATTCTTACCATGACTTATGACTTTTTAAAATAGCTAAATAATTAAAATAACAGTTACCGCAAAACTTTAGCATGGCATTAAGCAGGGTTAGAAATAGACAGCAAGAAGTTATGTTATGTATAGACACCTCACGAGTCCTACACCTACACACTGTATAGCTTAAGTTATTTGCGACTTAATGAGAGTACATTCGCTGTTCTCCCCCACATTACTTCTGCAATTTATGCTAATAACATCCTCTTTCATGACTATATCAGTTTATTAATTTGTCAAGGGGTCAAAGTCTCATGTCACATGCTAAAGGTGTGACATACGATTGTGGAAAAGTGAGCGATATGAGCAGAAACAAAAAGACCACTTAAGTTTTGCAACTTGCCAGAATGGCCAAAGATCTGTAGCTACACTGCTCTAAAGAAAACAAATCCAGTAACCTCTATGTAAATATAACGTAGAGAAAGCTTAGCAGACACAGTGCTTGTGATGAACTGCATTGCAGCTCTAACATATTGGCAGATTATAAAATCCGCCCACACAGAAGATACAATTAACCCCCTGCCCTGTGACCTTGTTTCCAACTCAAAGGACTATGCACTGAGTATTCTGCAAGCATTACTTTGTTTGTCAGGTGAGATTTGGCACATGGTGTTTCCTAAAAGGAAAGCTGTGGGTCTAAACCAAAACATTCTCTGAATAAGTAAACCAAGCATTGTTAATTGAAGTGTGAATGGGGCTTTACACAATCTGTGCTCTGTCTTCTCCACTGCTGATTATCCCTGGCAACATGAAGCATTCATGTGGGGAATAATTGCTCATTTGGTGAAGTGGATTCATATACGCTGTTGGAGAAAATGCACAGTGGCAATGTGTCAGTAGAGAGCAGTTAGTCCTGTCATTGCAGATCTTCTAATATGTAGCTCACCTGCTATTTAGGCAGTTTCGGTAATTTCACAGATGACTGTAAAATCCATAAGATTGCCATGAAGTCCCAGAATTTAGCTAAGTATGCTAAGTATGACACAGTGCTCAATCACCATTTCGTTTATTCTCTAATCTGTTGCAATCTGTTGGGAAATCTTTTGATCAAAATGCAACCATTTTATGTTTATTCTGTGTTCCAGATGCTCAACTGATGATACAGCTCAGTACACTGCTATGGCTGTAAACCTCCATGGACAAGCCTCCAGTCAGGCCTCCATTATTGTGAAGAGTAAGCCATTCAATCTGATAACCAGAGGCTTTAAGTGTAAAGCAATGGACGTGCAACAGGGTTGCACACGCTGACTCTCATACACACACAAGCCAACCCCCAAACTCTAGACCAGATGCAAGAACGTAAACATTTGTTTATAGTTTAGTGTTGCTAACTGACTTAGCCAAAGTACCAAAACACCCCAAGTCTGCCACCCATTCGCACGATCTACCACTCTGTTGCTACGATCCATAGCTTGCCTCAGTCGACTCAATAAAGACTTTGTGAAACCAGTGCTATACTTGCGACACTGAGAGGTTAACTTACATCAGGGACTGTACACTTGACAACGTGTACACAAACTCTTGATATGGAGCAGGCAACATGCCCAGACCAATCAGAAGAAACCACAGTGATGTGTGAGCAAAAGCGCCGCTTGTACTCCATAAATCAAATTCCAGTAATTATTTAATTGATGCTGCCTCACGATCATATGCTATGCCTCCAAGCAGAGAATATCCAACTTCCTTTGGTAATGATATTTCAAGTTGGGTTGATAACACTTTTGTGATTATTGTGGCAAATAACGATGAGACTGATTGCTGTAAGCAAAAAGGGAACTCTGTGACAGGAACTAGTTCTAACTAGGAAACCATGGACGTGGTTTTACAGTAGCAACCTATTAAGCACAATAATCGAAATACAATCACACCCCAAATCATAACCCACTATTCTCTAAATAGGAAGGCTAATTCACTATGGGACCATATCTTACAAAATCAACCCTAATTGTGCAAAACAGGATTTAAAACTAGCAAATTAAATCATAACTTAAACTTGGGTTAACATTTGTGTCACTTCCCCAATAAACTTCCATACAATCAGACCCCCCACCCAACACAGACACACACACACAGACCACAGGATTCTCCTTTTGCTGACTTTGGCTTCACTTCTGAGACTAGAGGCTACTTCACAAAGTGTCTATACCTACAGCTGAGTGTTTACTATGAGGAGTTACTTGTGCAATTAGCAACATTTCAACAAATTTCATGTAGGGTTATTTTACAATAAATGTTATTCATAAAAAAAGTAATCATATTTAGATGAATCATACAAATCTGTAACTGCACATCTGTATTATTTCAGCTGGCTGTTGCTGCCAATCACACACAACGTTTACTGTTTTTTGTTGTTTTTTTGTGCAGGATTCAAGCAGGAGGAAGAGTCCTGTTCATATGCATGGCTGCCTTATGAAGGTAGGCAAAGTAATTACCTCCAGAGAACATCAGCACTAGATTTTAAAATACTCATAAATTACAACTGTAATACAATTATATCATTTAATATGAGTTAACATAATATTCCTCTATTCTCCTTTCAAAAGAGCGTGTGAAGCAACATGCTGTTACCACCAATTCTACTATCTCTTTCATGTTATCTCTCTTCTTTTCCCCAGCTTCTATGCTACCAAAGATCCATTACACTAAAATCCACATTACTTTTTTGGAGATGTTTGGACCAGTGTTTGCTACCGAGGGTGAATCTGCCACCCTTTCTGCTACCATGACCCTGGAGCCCAACCTGGCAAACCTACAGCCTGAGGCACAGTGGTACAGAGATGGTAATTGATATAAAATAGCACTTTATGATACAGTAATTACCCTATAATTGCTAGTAATATATGCTAAATGCCACAGTGACTGCCTGACCCAATCTAGCCGACATGCAGCCAGAGGCACAGCAGTGGAAAAATTAGAAAATGTTATGGACACTATTTTTATTGCCTATTAATTATACCAAAAGCAGTTAAGTAGACTCAAGTAATATCACCCCAAATTTGTGAGCCGTTTCATTTGCTACGTGTGTGTCTGAGGTATAAAAGAAAATTCTAGCTTATTTTTGTTGTATGCAGAAAGGCTTTATTTACTCAAACTTGATGTTTCATTATTTTAGCATTTTATAGTTCAGGTTCATAAGAGTTATGCGGTGAAGCTGAGTCAATGAGCCTGTCTCATTTTTCCTAGACACTCGTCTGTTTGACTCTAAATGGGTGAAGATTGAAACTGGTAGAGGATTCAGCAAATTGACTCTTCCAAATCTCTACAAAGATGACGAGGGTCTCTATACCCTGCGCATGGTCACTAAAGGAGGCACCGCAGAACACAGCGCCTTTGTCTCAGTCGCAGGTAAGATGAGCCAAACGTTGGACTGGATAAGATTAACGTATTTCTAAATCCAGTTTGGAAACTGGAGCTTAAATTTTATGAAACTGATACGGTTTTGCTGTCAACATAATACTTATTCTGCTAACTGCTAATGCTAAGTATTATTGCTTCTTATTTCTTATGAATAATGTGATTATTAAAACAATGCACGTCATCACTTCCTGTCTAGATGGTCCTCCTCCAGTCCCTGCTGCACCTGGTGCTCCTATGGACATCAAGATCCATGATGCCAACAGAGACTATGTCATTGTGTCATGGAAGCCTCCTAATACAACTACAGAGGGTCCAATCCTGGGATACTTTGTCGACAAGTAAGAGTTACTGGTATAAACGCCATAAACAGATAAACTGGCCAGCATAAAGACAAACTAATTACTTTAAGTAATCCTATTGAGCTTACTTGAGTATCAAATTACTGTTTTTTGTCTCAAGGAAGAGGGGCAGTCCATGTTCTCTTTATTGCACATAAAATACACAGCTGCTTTTGTTTATTTCTTCTGTCGCTCATATTTTAACCTAAACAGAGCAGGAATGGGCATGCTCTGCTACCTATTGGCTGCTTTTCATTCTTTTTCAATCTGCATTTTTTTTGCTGAGGAAGCTCTTTTCCTGCTTATGTCTTTTTTTTTGTCTAGCATCATAATGAACAGATAATTTCAGCACAAGTGCTTTCAGTGAGGCTCCAACAGGTACACTGTTCTGATCTCATATACCAATCAGCATTTTTTAATAATATGGTAGCATACACAAAACATAAAACATCCATTATAAACTTGTACACATATTACTCTTTGCAATAGTTACATGTTTATAATGACTCCATGCCATACCAGTATTTTATCAGATCTTTCTATTTGCATTCATCTCATTAACTCTGCGACATTCTCATCTTTTCTCTTCTTAGATGTGAGGTTGGAACTGAAAACTGGACCCAATGTAACGATCACCCCATAAAGATCTGTAAATATCCGGTGTCTGGGCTGTTTGAAGGGCACTCCTTCTACTTCAGAGTCAGAGCTGTTAACTCCCATGGAATCAGCAAACCTTCTCGTATGTCTGATCCCATCACTGCAATGGACCCCACTGAGTTTGAGAGGCTTCACGGTGGGTTTAACTACACTAATACAGAGAAATGTCTAAGCTCACCTTAAAAATACAGTGTTTTGAAGTTTTGCCATGTGTCATGTTGTCATTATTGTAGTCACTATTGTTTGAAATTATAACTGTCTTCTTGTTTCTTGCTAAACAGTTATTCATGTAGAATTACAATCAGCCCTGATTTAAAGCACATAATAAAAAACACATTATGTAACTAAATTATGTCATATTGTACTTATCTCATGCTTTTATTTGGGGGCAGGTTAGACTTGTAAAATACACACTAATCAGTCTATTTTATAGCATTAGATACGGTACATGTTCAGCTCCTATATAAACAACAAATTTGTATTTAAAATGATCTCAAAAAAAGGTCACTATCAATCACAAACACATGATGATCATCTCTTTATCTTCCTCTAGCCAAAAGGCTTGGAGGAAGACTGGCTATCGTGTCTTACCATGACGAAGTTGAAGGTGGGTTTGAATTGAAGTTGATACATACATTCTGATGCTCTGTTTAAACTTCAGCAGGTTGTCTTGACCATGTCTCCAAGTTGAAATGCAATGAGTTGCTGACTGGTGATTGGCTGATTAGATATTTGTGTTAAGCAATTGAACAGATGTACGCAAGGAAGCGACTGGTTCGTGTATTTGTTACGCCACATATAATATGTATTATATTTTTAACGTTTTCAGTCTTGTTTCTTTGTAGCTGAAGGAAAGCCTCCAGGTGTTCCATCAGGAATTAATGCCTCAGAAACAGACAGGACCTATGTTGTTTTGAGCTGGAAAGCCCCAGCGTACACCAGCAGCGCTCCCATGTGGTACTACATAGAAAAGGTAACAAACAATGTCATATTCTAATTCACTGACTTCCCCCTCAACAGTTGTTTATAGTTTGACGAAGCAGTAACAGCAGTTTTTTTCTCCTTTATATTATGCAGCTGCATTAACTTGTGTGCCTAAACTATTTTTACAGGTCTTCTGTATAACACATATAGAGACAAGCCTTGGAAAAAATAAAATACATTTTTAAAATGTAAACAAACTTGCTTCCATGTCTCCGTCTCTCCACAGTGCATGGCAGACAGTGGCGCATGGCAGCGCGTTAACACCCAGGTCCCTATTCGATCTCCTCGTTATGCTGTCTTTGACCTGGCAGAGGGAAAACAATATAAGTTCAGAGTTTTGTCTGCCAACATTTATGGGACCAGTGCGCCATCAGAGCCAACTGGACCTATTCAGACTCAGGAACTCAAAGGTTTGCCTCCATTTTTCCTTTCCTGTTACACAGCAGTAGTGTTTATTATTACCAATTACCAGTTGCAACACCTTTAATTGTATTTCTGTGTTACTTCACAACAAAATGTGGTGTGGGTGATCTTCTGAACTGCTTACTACAAAAAGTTTTCAATATGTCAGCTGAGAGATTTGTTTCAAATGTTTCAAACATGAAGCTGACATAAAAATTATGGTCAGGTGTAAGAGGGTTGTGGTATAGATACTGAGTAGCAGCCACTTGAAAACCAGAAGAACCTAATATAAAGTATCCTTAATTGTAATTACAGTATTATGTAGCTATTTTTTATTTATTTTTTAATCAATTGCAGGCGTACCATCCGCTCCTGGTCAGGTGATTGCGACAAGGGAAACAGACACCTCTGTCCTCATCCAATGGGCTCCTCCAAAGGAACCTAATAATTTGATTGGTTATTACATTGACCAGTGTGTGCAAGGATCCAAGAACTGGACCTCAGCCAATCACAAACCTCACAAGAACACCAAGTATGTTTCTAGCGACACACAAACACACTGTTGGGCTCAAAAATGGATTTTTTTCTCTGGCTGCTTATTACACAATGGGCTTTGTGTCACGTTTGTGTCTCTTCAGGTTTGTGGTTAGTGGTTTGACCACAGGAGAAACCTACATGTTCCGCGTCCAGGCTATCAATGAGCTGGGTCTCAGTGATGAATCCCAGGAGTCAGCACCTTTGACTGTCAAGGCTGCCCTTAGTCAGTAATGCCAAATATTTGCTCACTACTGCAGATGTTAATCATGATAACTGCCCCAAACCTTTTCATTTTAAAGAATTAAAACTCAATACTGTTCTTACAGCCACCCCATCTGCTCCTTATAACATTGCACTGCTGTACTGCGACGGCCATTCAATGATCCTGAACTGGAAGAAGCCTCTTCGCTCTGGAGGAGCAAAGATCAAAGAGTATTATGTGGACAAAAGACGTAGAGGAACAACCATGTGGAGGGAGGTTCATATCCCACCAATCACAGAGAGAGTTTATAAGGTATTTGGACTCTTTTTATAACATTCAAACATCAAAACAAACAGAAGAGGGCCACAATTTTGCATACATACTTGCATACTCTTCTTATTATATATCATACAAAAGTTAAGATACATATTATTTTATTTGGGATGGTCTGATTATTTTGTGCAAAACTGGCCTGTTCAACTCTGAAAGTGGCATGTCCATTTTGTTTAAATTGATAATGATAACTAGGATTTTAGTTAACCATGTAACATTTTATTAAAAGGTGGAGAACTTGACAGAGGGAGCAGTCTATCAGTTCCAGGTTTATGGAGCCAACCTGGCTGGTCTTGGACCAGCGTCCAAACATTCAGAAGACCTTACATGTGATGCCTGGACAATGCCAGAACCTGGTTAGTAAATTTCACTTTTTAGTGACTGACTTTAAACTCTGAGTCAAAAGTGAAGCTTTTACACTTCTAGAAAGATAAATATGGAATTGTTGTTCTTCTCCTCTCATCATCTGGCTCATATAGGCCCAGCCTATGACCTGACCTTTTGTGAAGTGAGAGATAATTCATTGGTGGTTGAGTGGCAAAAGCCTGTCTACACTGGTTCTGAACCAATCACAGGCTACCATGTTGAGTATGCCAAGAAGGGTACTGCTAACTGGATCACAGCCAATGAAAAAGCTGCCAGTCACCGCTTCCTAAAGGTGAGGGTATCACTGTTCCAATCTATGAATCATAGAGGTTATCCTCCACTGCTCATCAGAGATTTTACTCAAGCACGCAAGACAAAAGAAATTGGAATAACGCTTTTAATTTACAATATAACATATAGGTTAGACTAAATGTTGGCACTGCTGAAACAAGTGTAAAATGCAGTGCATGACGTTTATTATGTAACAGTGTGTTTCTTCATCTTTACTGAACTTTTCCCCCCCAAAACATCAATTTTCATCCACTTTTTCCAGCACTTTATTTACCACTACCAAAACTGCAGCAGTGTAGGTACAAAAACTGTGTGACACTGACATCTAGTGGATGAACCAAGTAACTACTTGGTGAAATGGTACAAAAAGAAAATCTGTTAAAGGTGAATCACTTATGTGTGATAATGGAAAGTCAGTAAAGTAAAATAAGACAAGAATAATTATAATAATACCAAGACCATTTAGTGATCTAATAAAAATATGCTTTGAAACAATACAGATTACTCATGCATTATTAATATTTAGGGTAAGTTGCCTAAAAGAACAGGGGGAATTATAATAATAGATCCAGCTGCTGCTGGGCTAAAGGATGAAATTGATTATATTTTACATTCATTCACAGCACCAAGTGATCAACAAAATAAATAGTATTGTTAGATTCAGAATAGAATATGCTGTTATTATGTCATAATTTATTTACCTGTCAATTTTGCACAGGTTGAAAGTTACCACACCCATTTACAGACGTTCACACCTCCACTCCCCTTAGCAACAGATTGTCTGTTTGTGTCCTAGGTAACAGGTCTGGAGGTGGGCACTACCTATGTGTTCAGAGTGCGTGCAGTCAATGCTGCTGGAGTGGGTATGGCCTCAATGGCCTCTGACCCTGTGACTGCCAAGGCCGTGGCAGGTAACATTTAACAGCAGACAGAAACTGAATACCTTACTATTAGAATATAAGGGTATTAGAATTCATAAATATGTGTCTCCAAGTTCCTCTTTGTAAAGCATACAAAGTGCTATGGTTTTGCTTTGAGTGAGTGTTGCACTATTGTTGACAGTGGTGAAGGCAAGAGTTTAAGAGCGAGTGGACACATGTGATATCAATCCATCAAATATCAAAGCTCACATTAATAGCTGTTTAGGCTTTCTGGGCATTAACTGGAGACAAAAATGAGTCTAAAAACTATGTTTATCTGTGTATTGAAGGTTCCCAGGAGGTGTCCTGTGTGGTGGATGAGAAGTCAGGTGACATTGTTCTGTCATTCGAGTCCTGCCAGATAAACGAAGGCTCCAAGTTCATCTGGAAGAAAGATTATAAAGAAATCACAGATTTCTCTAAAGGGGTAGTGATTAAATCCGAGGGCATCCAGTAAGACCACAGTCACACACATATATAACATGCATATGGCATCAAACATTTGCATTCAATTTCAGCTTGAACAATCTCTCTGACTGTGTGTGTCTGTGTTTCTCTTCCGCCCTCCACTGCAGCTCTAAGCTGATCTTCAAGAACCCAGATAAGGAGGACTTTGGGACGTATTCTGTTTCTGTCACAAACACAGAGGGAGTGTCATCCAGCTACACAATCTCTAATGAAGGTAGGTTCAATTCATTGCTAAGTAAGGATGGCTCTGATGCTTAGGCACCCAGTCAACTGTCATGAAAAATTTGAAAATCTATAAAAGAATCTGCAACTTAGACTTAATGAAATCTCTCATGTTTATGTTTATTTGTATTCTATACTCATGGCTCATTTGCCCTTGTTGACTTATGGTAATTTGCGATGTTGCCTTTATTATCTTAATCATCTCATCGCATTAGTTTGCATTCCATATCCGTTTCCTACCTCTGTTAAACTATTGCATGCAAATACCACTCATGCCTTGATCGTGAAAATTTGAACAGCTGTAGAGAAACACCCTAATAACTACATCAAAAGCGCAGACTTGAGCTAAAATCAAAAGAAAACTGTATCGGAGAACTAAGGCAGTGTGTAGAATGCAATAAAAGATGAAAGCAGTGAGAGCATACTTAAAAACAATCAGCCTGGCATGTAGGCAACAAACAATTTCATTACACAGCTGATGATACTAGCAGAGCGCATTATTTCTCCAAGCTTGGGGCACTGAACATGTTTTACCACCAGATCTTCGTGGCAAAAGGATTTCTGTCAGAAAGCTTCACAACGCTTTTCCTTCTATTGCACCAGTTTGCTACGAGGCTATAATACGTGGCTTCCACTGATTGCTTCCCATTCGGCCTACAGTTATTCCACTGTAACTCGCAATAATTTCTGAACTTCTAGCACGCAAGGATTCATTCATTTCAGTTATATCACAGGTACTTGGTGAGGCTCCAATAATACAACAACTCATAATACAGGCTGTGTTTCAGGGTAAGCATTCAGGGCCAGTTATGAGTCACAATGTAATTTTGTTCTTTCAGCTTTGAGCTTCAGTTTTAATGTTTTTGTTCCTTGATTTTCCTCTCCCTGACTTATCTGGTACCTCATCGAAGCTAATGGTAAAATTAGACCAATGTATAAAATGTCACATGTATGATAACTGCATGTCTGTGTCTATAAAATAATGTGTCTGTGCCTTATAGAGTTGGTAAAGATGCTGGCGCTCAGTTATGATATCAGACACCCAGGTAGGTACCTTTGACTGACTCTTTCAATCTCTCTGAGTTTCTCTCTCTTTGTCCTTTTTAATCTCTTCTTTAAAACGTTCTCCTCTGAGTCTTAATCTGTCTTACCTGCTCACTTCATTTCTCGTTCTCCCTCTTTTATGCTTTTATTTTTCTTTCTTCTTCTGCCTTTGAAGATTTCTGATTTCTTTATTTTTTTTAGGGGCAGATTTCTCTTTTTATTTGATCCAAAAAAAAAAAGAAAAAAAAGAAAAAAGTCTTACCTGCTTTTGCATCACATTGCCTAAGCTCTTCTCCTTCTCCTGTCCTCTGCTCCTTCGTCTCCTCATTAAACAAGGACAATAATGTTTTGAAACCCCTTACCCTTCCTCCCTCTTGTCCTCTAGTCATCCCGCTGAAGTCTGAGTTGGCCTATAAGATTCTGGAGAGAGGCCGAATGAGGTTCTGGCTGCAGGCTGAGGAGATTTCTTCCAATGTCACCTACAAATTCTTTGCAAACAACAAGGAACTGTCTGGAGCTGATGTAAGATACATCTTAGTTTACCCGCAGATTGTAGTCAGTTCCTACCTATGCCACTCTCCCTATGCAGTACTTGAAATTCATGGGTGTAGAAAGTCATGCAAATGGAAAATGAAGTCCGGAAAATGATATATCAGTTAGCCAGGTAGTCTTCTTTCAGCTGTAATTTTTGCGAGGCTCAAACTGAAAGGTCCCAGAGTATGGGCTAAACCATTTAAGTGAGCCTTGCAAATAAAAACAGAAGAGATGAATGATTTATATTCTAGCTTCAAGGTGAACAACCTACTTTTCTATCAAGACAATAGTTCAGTCAACTGTTTTTAACTACACAAAAGTTATGATAGTCACAAAGTCTGTCGTCAAGTAGGCTTTTTAAAATTACAACTCTATTTTTCTGCAGCCCAACAAGATGGCTCATGACGTCGCTACAGGGATCATTGAGTTCATCATGGATCATTTCACTGAGGAGAATGAGGGGACATATACCTGCCAGATCACAGATGGAGGAGGAAAGGCACAGAGCTCACTGGTTCTGATTGGAAATGGTAAGAGGGACCAAGGTTTACTGCTGTCCTACGATCAGCCTTTCAAATGTGGTTCCAACCCAGTCGGACCCCACAAAACCTGCAGTATCCGACTACATTCAACAAAAAAAGAACAATACCCTCTGGACTGTATTTTCTCTTTTTTTTTAAGTGGATGTGTGCAGAAAGAACTTATCACAACCTCTTATTTTTCAGCGTACTAATTAGGGGGTATGCTGTCAAGCCTAAGCCAGGAGAAACACAGACATGTAGCAGAGAGTGTATAGAATGGGCTTTTTTGTATGACAGTAGACTTAGCATCTGCTGCATTAGAGATCCCATTATGGAAATGTATTAAGCCCGTTAGTGTAGAGAAGGGTTTGAACTTCATGTCTATAGGACTCCCTAAGACTCAACTAAAGATGCTTGATTTCATAAATTATGATTCTGCTCTCATATGGGGGACCACTAAAAAAAGAATCTATAGCAACACTTTGATCTTTTAATTATTCTCCGTTTATGTGTATCTGTATGTGCACATAGCTTTCAAGGCAGCACTGGCTGAGGCTGATTTCCAGAGGAGAGAGTACATCAGAGTCAAAGAGGGTAAGAAATACAAAACATCATCCAATTTTAAGCTTGTAAGAGCTTTGTTCTTAATTTAGCCTGAGACCAGCACAACACTATGTTACCCAGGAGATAACTAATGAGTGAGCATACAGGAGAGAAGTACACTATCTTTACATAAACTCTCGAGCTGCAACCTTAAAACCACACATCAGTTAATACAGCTTATAACAAGGTTCCTCAAGTGTTTTGTAAAAGCTTATGTCCATTTTCAAGGCTTCCTCTCATGTTTCCTTTCACTACAGGCCCCCACTTTAGTGAGTTTCTATCACTTCAGATTGGGGATGACTGCTCTGTCACTTTGGTTTGCAAGGTAAACACAGTGGTACTCGATATTTATTGAATATTTACAGTCTGACAAATGGGAGGCTCACTTACTGAGCAGATATTCTATGGAGACTAAGTGTGGATGCCACAGTGCTGCGTAATGATAAGGTCCAGACAGATAATAACTCGAATTGTCACGGTTTTTCCTGCCCTTGTTAGAATGAAGTATATTATCAAGAACATTTTAAAATTAAAGTGGCCGTTTATATGCTCGGGGACAGTTAAGTTGACATCAGCATATCTTTGATTTATGCAGAGATATAGTAAATATATGCATTCATTATTTGACTGTTGAGTATCAAAACAGAGCAAGCTTAAACATCAACCAGTTTTCAGAAAAATGCTCTACTTCTAATATGGGATCGTTTAGGGTATAATATGTTGCAGAAAAATATAAACAGCCTCAAGTTTTTTTTGGTTGAAAGACAGGATTTACATTTTAATCCATCAAGTGGGTGAGAATTACTGCAAAAAGTTGATGAGGTACAGTTATGTGCTAACATTTGGGAACCTCTGGTTGACTTGTTGACTTTTGTAGGCAAGAATAAGTGTACTTGTCCTGCAGCAAACAGGCATTTTAAATAACCCCTTCTTCAAAATGCTAATGCACTCTTACCATATAGTTCATTAACTAAACAGCCAAGCATTAAACTGTGTTTTACCATTTTCTCCGATTAGTATTATTTTTATATTCAGAAAACAAAAGCACCAATGCATTAACATTTAAGAGATTTGTTTTTCACTTTAATCCGTTTGCTGCAGGCATTTGCTTCCTTTGTCTTTCAAAAGCCTCGTCGACATCTCTTGCTCTTCCTAAACTACCACATAAACAAGACTTTATATACAGCACATCACTGGTCATCTGGATTTGCATTGTTCGATGAATTGTATAAAATATAAAGTGTGTGTGTGACAATAAAACTTCACTTCCTGTTTTTCGAAAATAATAATATGCAATTTTTATTGATTTTAACAGGTTGCTAACTTGAAGAAGGAATCAGTGTTTCACTGGTTTAGAGAAGACACGGAGATCATCCCGGATGTAAAACCTGACCTGGGATCAGGAGTCTGTAAACTGCCAATTAAAGAGGTAAGAGCACACTGTGGCACTAAAGACTATGTTTTTGTTTTTTCCCAACGCTGTCCTCATGGTGTGTTCAAAATTGACAAATCTGCATTCCCTATGTTGCACTGTTTCTTCTCCAGTTTTCACTGAAGACAGCAGGAATTTACAAAGCCACCATCAGTGATGACAGAGGAAAAGATATGAGCCAAATAAACATTTCTGGAAAAGGTAAACATGTTCTCTATTTTTGCAGTTCATCTTACCGCTTAATAAAAATGACAAGTTCACTGTCTGGATAGTTAGCTTGATGTCTTACTGAGCAAGTATAATTGTTTAACTACAGTGTATTATTCTTACAAAAAGAATAAATAAAATGCTTGACATGGGGAAAAAATGTATAATGTTATAAACTGTTTATTTTTTTTACTGATTTTTCCTCAAAAGCAGCAGGATACAAAGTAGATATATTACCATACTGAAAAACAATTGTTCCTATTTTTTCTAAACAAAACCACAACACAAGAAAAAAGGAAATAATAAAAAAGCCTCGGTCTACAAATTACATCTTGAATGATTCATAAATTATGATTGGTGCCAAAACTGTTAAAATTAGTCAAAAACATTTTTTGTCAATTCCAAAAGGCAGCTCCCCTCCAAAAATATCTCGTCTCCCTTTTTTATTCTACGTGTCACTTGTTTGAATGTAACTATTTTGCATGCAGTTTGATCTGCTATCCAAAATAGCTCAGATTGCTTGATTTCCAGTGCGTTAATATTGTTTTACATCCTGATGTCATAGCCAGTGGGACCCATAACCTCTTCATTTCACTGATATTATCTGGTAACAGACCCAGAACACTTAAAACTGTGAGTAAAACAACTGATTCAATAGGTATAATTGTTACGGGAGTGATGAGTAAGAGAACCCAGACGCGGATCGCTCGTTAAGATTGAACAGTGTCTTTATTTACAGTGAAGCAAATCCAAAGTAATCCATAGTGCTAAGTCCCTTCCGTGCTCCCCTCGTGTGTCCATACGACTTTCGTAAACAGTGACGTCTCTCCTCTCGTATCTCCGTCTCACTCGTAGCCCGGCTTGGTGGAATACTCCAGCGCTGTCTGTCACTCAGCCACACCATTAAATAGTTCTGTCACAATGGTGGATGATTGGCAGCAGCTGGCGAGGAATCAGTTGCAGGTGGGACCACTCAGAGTGGCGGAACTTCCGGGTCGGACATCTCCCGTTGCTACGCAACCGCGTAACAACTACAACGGAGACAAAAACAGAGCGGGAGAACACACACACACACACACACACAGGTCGCCGGTCGGGGCACCGTCGAACCTGACAGTACCCCCCCTCTAATGGGAGCCTCCCGGCGACCCAGCAAACTTATCAGGGTGCCTGCGGCGGAAGTCTCTCACCATGGCAGCATCGAGAACCGCGGACCGCGGCACCCAAGAACGCTCTTCCGGACCGTACCCCTCCCAGTCCACCAAAAACTGAAAGCCCCTACCGCGGCGCCGGGCATCCAATATCCGCGATACGGAATACGCCGGCGAGCCGTCGATAATCCGGGCGGGTGGCGGGGGCCCGGAGGGCGGGCACAAAGGGCTGGTCCGGACAGGCCTCACCTGGGACACATGAAAGACATTGTGAATTCTCATGGAACGGGGAAGAGACAAACGTACAGTCACAGGATTCAACACGGCCAGGATGGGGAAGGGCCCGATAAAGCGTGGAGCCAGTTTCCTAGACTCGACCCTCAGAGGAACATATTTCGCAGACAGCCATACCTGTTGCCCGACCTGGTATGCAGGGGCCGGAGCACGGCGGCGATCCGCAAGTCTCTTGTTCTGCTCAGCGGTCCTCAAGAGGGCGGTCCGGGTGGCGCGCCATGCCCGCCGGCAGCGCCGCAGGTGGTGCTGGACTGAAGGAACCGACAATTCCCCCTCCGACACAGAGAGAAGCGGGGGCTGATACCCCAGGGAGGCCTCAAACGGGGAAACCCCAGTAGCCGCCGACGTGCTAGCATTATGGGCATATTCGACCCACGCCAGTTGATCGCTCCATGATGACTGGTTCGAAGAGACCACACAACGCAGCATCGCTTCGAGCTCTTGATTAGCCCGTTCCGCTTGCCCGTTGGTTTGAGGGTGGAAGCCGGACGACAAGCTGGCCTGGGCCCCCAGTTCCTTACAAAACTCCTTCCACACTCGCGATGTGAATTGGGGACCCCGATCGGACACGATATCTTGGGGAACCCCATGGAGACGGAACACCTGCTGCGTGAGAATCTTGGCAGTATCCAGGGCCGAAGGGAGTTTCGGCAGAGCAACGAAATGAACAGCCTTTGAGAAGCGATCGATCACGGTCAAGATGACTGTGTGACCCGAGGAGGGGGGAAGACCGGTAACAAAGTCCAGTGCAATATGAGACCACGGGCGGCTGGGCACAGGCAATGGACGAAGGAGGCCAGCAGGGGGTGAACAGGAGACCTTGTTTCGGGCACAAACGGGGCAAGCGGCCACATACTCCCGAGCGTCCTTCCCTAGAGTCGGCCACCAAAACAAACGTTGCAGAAAGGCGATAGTGCGGTTTTTACCCGGGTGGCAGGCAAACTTGGCCGTATGGACCCAGTGAAGGACCTTACTTCGGACCGCCGTGGGAACAAACATCCTCCCATCGGGCCCAGTGCCCGGATCAGGTTCCGACCGCTGGGCAGCCTTAATAACCCGCTCTATGTCCCAGGTCAGAGCCCCCACGAAGCACGAGGATGGCAGAATGGGTCTCTCCTTCTCGTCTGGGTCGAGATCCGGGGAAAATTGGCGCGATAAAGCATCTGCTTTAAGATTGCGGGAGCCAGGTCTGTAAGAGATGGTCAAGTTAAACCGAGTGAAAAACAGAGCCCACCTGGCCTGCCGGGCATTCAGTCTTTTGGCCGCTTGGAGGTAGGTCAAGTTCTTGTGGTCTGTCCAGATAACCACCGGATGCTCGCTGCCTTCGAGCCAATGTCGCCACTCTTCAAGCGCCAACTTAATGGCGAGGAGCTCCCGGTCTCCAACGTCGTAATTGCACTCTGCAGGAGATAAGCGACGTGAGAAAAAGGCACATGGGTGTAATTTTGCATTCACTCGTTGGGATAGTATTGCCCCCACACCTGCGTCTGAAGCATCCACCTCCACAAAAAAAAAAGGTTGACTGATGTCTGCCTGTACCAACACCGGAGCTGAGGAAAAGAGGTGCTTGAGTCTCACAAAAGCCCGTTCAGCGCCGGGAGACCACTGGAATGGCTGCTTAGGAGAGGTTAGGTTGGTGAGAGGCAGGGCGACCTGACTGAAATTGCGGATAAACCGTCGATAGAAGTTGGCAAATCCCAGAAACTTCTGCAGCTGCTTACGGTTCTTGGGTTCAGGCCATTCCACCACTGCCCTCACTTTGGCCGGATCTGCCCGCAGCCGTCCCTCCTCGATGATGAACCCCAAAAAGGAGACTGTCTGCACGTGAAACTCACACTTCTCTGCCTTTACAAACAGCCGGTTCTCCAACAGGCGCTGCAACACCATTCTCACGTGCTTGACATGGTCAGCCGGGTTCCGAGAAAACACAAGGATGTCGTCTAGATAAACGAAAACACAATGATTAATGAAGTCCCGTAAAACATCATTTATCATGGCTTGGAAGACCGCCGGAGCATTCGTGAGCCCGAAAGGCATCACCAAATATTCAAAGTGCCCACGATGCGTGTTGAACGCCGTCTTCCACTCATCCCCCTGGCGGATTCTCACCAGATGATAAGCACTGCGGAGGTCCAGTTTAGAAAAGATGGCAGCCCCCTGAAGGAGTTCAAAAGCAGAGGTGAGTAAAGGAAGCGGGTATTTGTTCTTAATGGTTATCTTGTTAAGACCTCGAAAGTCAATGCAGGGGCGGAGCGTTTTGTCTTTCTTCTCAACGAAGAAGAAACCTGCCGCGAGAGGAGAGGTGGACTGCCGGATTATCCCGGCCGCCAGCGAGTCGGTGATGTAGCCCTCCATTACCTCTCGCTCTGATTTCGAAATACTGTATAGACGGCTTGTGGGCAAGGGAGCGCCGGGTAGCTAGTCTATCCCACAATCGTACGGACGATGGGGGGGAAGAGACTGGGCCTTTTCTTTACTGAACACCTGGGCTAGGTCGTGATATTCAGCTGGAACTGCAGTCAAATCGGGAGGAGCGTCAGGTGAAGATGGGCTAGTGGACGTCTGGCTAACTGTAGCAGAACGTAAACACTGTTCATGACACTTAGGACTCCACCCAGTTATCCTGCTGTTCTCCCAATCGATCTGCGGGTTATGGCGTTCGAGCCAGGGGTAGCCCAAAACTAGCGGAGTGTGAGGAGCCTTGAACAGAAACAGGCTGATTTGTTCAACATGGTTTCCGGAAAGAGAAAGAGTCAAATCAGTAGTGCGATGTGTTATACTGGCCAAGGGGGCACCATTCAGCGCCGCCACCTGGAGGACCTCAGGTAAGGGTTCAACAGGTATGCCCAACGTCTGGGCCAGGGCTTCGCCAATAAAACTTTGTTCGGCCCCCGAATCGATTAAAGCACTACATGGGTGAATACAGGACTGGAAAATCAATTTGGCAGGACAGCTGAGGTGGGGCAAGATGTTTGCGGTAACGCCCGTCAGTATGCCCACGGCTACTGACGAGCAGCGTCTTTTCCCGACTCTGGGCATTTATCAGAAAAGTGTCCTCTCTTTCCGCAAGTGAAACACTCACCCCCCTGAGGTCTTCTCCGTCGGGCCACAGACCTAAAGCTGGCTCGACCGATCTGCATGGGCTGCTCCTCCTCCAACGGCTGTTCCTCCCACTCCCGTCTCCACTCGAGAGAGGGCCCTGCCGAGGTTTTGCTGCCGCCCGCTGGTCGCCGTCCAAACTCACGCCTATGCTCATCCAACTGAATGCACACATTCACCAAAGCACTGAGCGACTTAGGCAGTTCTCTTGAGGCCAACTCACGTTTTAGATTTTCGTTCAGGCCGTTTATGAAAGCCCCTCGTAGTGCATTTTCTTGCCAGCCAGTCTCCTCGGCCAAAATCCAGAAGTCAATCGAGAAGTCCGCTACACTCCTCCATCCTTGTTTCAGGGAAAACATGCGATGTGCTGCGCTGTCGGCGCTGGAGCCTTTGTCAAAAACACAACGAAATTTGCACAAAAAATCTTCATAAGAGATAGCAGGTTGCATGCTTACCACGGCCTGGGCCCATTGTAAAGCGCGTCCAGTCATTGATTCCACCATTAACCCCACCTTGGCTCCATCTGAGAAATAAGACCGAGGCTGTTCTCTAAAAATGAACGAACATTGTGTTAAGAACCCGCGGCTCTTATCCAGATCCCCACTAAACTTCTCAGGGGCCGGCAGCGGGTGCTCGCGCTGCAGTGTGGGAGGGGAAGGAGGCAGAGGAGAAGCCGCGGCTGTGCTGAGAGACGGCCCGGGCGACGGAGCATCAGCTGCAGCCCCAGGGGGAGTTAGCAAAATCCCTTTTAATTCAGCAACCAGCTGCCGTAACACAGTTTGTTCTTCAACAACATGTTTCATCATTTTTTCATGGCGTTCCAACATCTCACCTTGAATCGAGAGTTCTCGCAGAACCGGAGCGGCGTCCGCTGGGTCCATGTAAGTGGCTGGAGTATTCTGTTACGGGAGTGATGAGTAAGAGAACCCAGACGCGGATCGCTCGTTAAGATTGAACAGTGTCTTTATTTACAGTGAAGCAAATCCAAAGTAATCCATAGTGCTAAATCCCTTCCGTGCTCCCCTCGTGTGTCCATACGACTTTCGTAAACAGTGACGTCTCTCCTCTCGTATCTCCGTCTCACTCGTAGCCCGGCTTGGTGGAATACTCCAGCGCTGTCTGTCACTCAGCCACACCATTAAATAGTTCTGTCACAATGGTGGATGATTGGCAGCAGCTGGCGAGGAATCAGTTGCAGGTGGGACCACTCAGAGTGGCGGAACTTCCGGGTCGGACATCTCCCGTTGCTACGCAACCGCGTAACAACTACAACGGAGACAAAAACAGAGCGGGAGAACAAACACACACACACACACACAGGTCGCCGGTCGGGGCACCGTCGAACCTGACAATAATAGCTTCCCAGAATAACGCTTCATTTAAAAAACAAAAAAGAACAAAAAACAAAACCCCACTTTCTCAAATTTCTCACAGATGTTGATGTGCCTAAGTTTAATATGTTTGATATGTGAAGATGTTTATATATGAATTAACTGAGACTGAGCTTCACATGAACAAGTATGCCAAGAAACAATCTGGTGAAAGTGTACCTCACAAAACAAATGCAGGTATTTACACTGTTTCACTATGTTGGGTTGGGAAACCATAGAGTAACAGATTCCCATGTTTTCATTAAACCTTCCTTACTGAGCTCTGAATGCAGCCACCAGAGAGCAGCATCATGCCTTTCCATCCTCTTGGCTCCGTCTCTGACCCCGTGTTCCTCTGCCTTTCTTCTAGTCTTTGACGATGCCATAAACAAGCTCAGCCAACTGGCTGGTAAGTCGCTGCATTCTGCACACAGACACACACACCAATAATCTCATAAAGAGACATCCATGTTAAAAACGGTACGACACACCACCAGCACCACCCTCTACCCACTGTAGGCATCCAGTTCAAATTATCTAAATTTAACATGGCACCATCAAACCCCAGTGATGAGAGATTTGGTAGATCCGTCATCAGGCTGATATGGGTCTTGTTTTAAAAACCCTCTGCTACATACACACACACACTTATCAGCGTGTGGCAGAAGTTGTCATGCTGGAAGCATTTGGCCATCATGCCATCATGTGGTGAAATCACTTTAAAATTCCACTGCGCTGTCACAGTGACAGTGTGGAGGAGCATCTTACTCCTATTTTAAGAGACAGTCACTTGACAGCTCTGCAGCAACTGTTACAGCAGTGGCTGCAGAGGAGAAGAGGGTTCATTACTGTGATAATGGGAAACCATGGTGATGTGACCAGGTGGATGACACACTTGCCCACTTGTAATGTGCAGTGAGGAAAATCCGACACAGACATTGTGGAGTATAAAATGCCCTTTTAGGTATAACAGCTTAAAAAAAAAAAAAAGTTAATAAAACCTGTCATGGTTGAAGTGCTTTACTGAGTGCCAGGATATAAACAATCTGCTCTTTGCTTCATTAGCAGAATTTTCCTCTCCAAACTGGACAAAAGGGAATTTCAAAATAGATCCTACAAATGGCTGAAAATGGAAGTTTGTTTTTATTCAATTAATTCATCTCTGCATGCAGTAGCTTTCACAGCATAGTGAGGTCACAGAGTCCAGCAGCTGCAGGAAAACATGTATTTTACTTTGATTTCAAACGTGGTCCTCACAACCTCCATCGCCTCTATTACCTCCTCCAGGAGCCAGTGCAGCAGAGCTTGTGATAAACTGCACAGCAACAGGCATTCAGCTGCAGTGTCACATGAAGTATTACACCTCAGAGATGAACATCACCTGGTATCATGGGTAAGGAATTAGATTAAACACAGAATTAACACCGCCTCACAAATACAAACATAATACCAAATAGTTGGAGTACGAAGATGAAGGTAAGGAACGGAGGAAGAAAATACGCATAACTCCAGTATTTGTAGTCCTGGTAGTTGTTTTACTAGAGTATTCTTTTAAGTCCACCTATAAACATGCTGACCACAAACGCATTATTCTGGTTTTCCCTCAAGTTAAACTGCCGCGAGTGGGAAAAACAATAAGCCGCATAATAAAACTTCTGATGGGCTATTGGCAAGTGGTTTCATTATCCCTGTTATTGCAGTAAAATTGCCCCGTTTTGTGACAGAAATCACACAGCTATTATTTTCTATAGAGAAGGAAGGCTTTTCTGCACTTAAAAGCACTCCAGTTCACTCCAGAGATTATAAAATGTTAAAAAAAATGGGTTCATGAAAGATAAAAGTGGAAAGAACAATGAAGTAAAACTGAATAAAAATTATGAAGCTTTTATTTTAAAACATCTCACTGTCTTTCTGTGGGTTTGTGTAAGAGCAAGAGGTCGGCATGACATTAGCGAGGCATGTAAATATGATTTTCATTTACCTCACTCGCTCAAAAAGAAACCCCCACCACACAAACACACACACTAACCTCTCTTTTCTTCTCCTCAGTGAGACTAAACTCTCCCACAGTGACAAGATTGTGATTGGTGGAACCCCGGCTATGGCAACAATGGAGGTATTATCATCTTTTATACAAAGCTGAACAGTATATGCTTCGGAGGAATCTCACACATCAGTAGCTTTATGACAGTAAAGCACCTCAGACATTGGTGCTGCTGCTCGTCTGTGTTGCTTGTAGAAGTCCTCAAAGTGTCTTTGCAGAGACGAGGAAACTTTGAGATAAATTAAAGGGATAATCACAAGGGAAAGCTAATGAATAAAAATGGTTTAAAATTCATTAAAGTTGATTAAGTAGCGTGTCTTCCGATCGTTTTGTCAGAAAGCTTTATAATTGTAATTAGCCTACCTGTTAAATTAATCTCATTTTAAATCATAGCTCAAAACACACAAAGCAGAAATAAATACCAAGACACTGAGTTGATGCCTCTGCCGTCATGTGGCTGATCATTTTTTTGCTGATTGATTCACAGGTAGTTGAACCAGTGGAGAAGGACAAGGGCAAGTACTCCATCGTGATCACTGACCCTGAAAACTCACATAAACGCACACTGGACCTCAGCGGTGATGGTCAGTACTTTCAGTACTTTTCCTCTCTTATTTCCTTCCCTCCAGAGTCAATTCCTGTTTTTATCGATAACTCTGTAAAAAGAGGGTAGAAAATAACACAGTCACTTGTTTTTATGGCTGTCTTTCAGCGTGTAGTCTCTCTGGTTATACTTCAGCTAGTCTTTGAGTATGAAAGTCTCCAGTTTCATACTGCTGCTTGTGAGTTACATACATTTGAGTGTGGATCGGATTACATACACAACAATGCAAAAGTCTTGAGCTACTCTTTATTTTCCTAATCGTTTGAAAGACAGAAAGCTTTGAAAAGTTTTTCTTTGGACATTAGCTGCTTTTCACTCATTTTCTGGCTAATTATAGAGGAATGGTTTTTTTGGTTTAAACCACCCAACACTGACCTATGTATCATTCAAGCATAAAAATGGCCACCAACTCAACGGTTGAAGCAGTTTTGTGTCTACACATAACAGAAAAATTAGCAAAGAACCATTTTTAAATTGTACCTTTAATAATTACTGCGGCTCAAAACTTTTGCACAGCACTGTATGGAAAAAATCTCCATTAAAACTTCTCAAATTAACTTTTTTGATTTATGACACATTCATGAGTGTTATAACTGAAAGGTGCATTCCTGTATTACCACCATTTTAAAACTATTAATTTCTTTAAAAAAATGTTACCATGTTCATTAGCAGGAAAAGGGAAAGATTCTGTTTTGATATTATAAAGACTATTTTGGTTCTAGGTGTGTCTAAATTTAAAGGAAAGTAAACTGGCATGTGCTGTGACAGTGACTGTTTTCTGTTTTTGTGTTTAACAGTATATGAGAAAGCCTTTGCAGAGTTCCAGAAACTAAAGTAAGACTATATTCTCAAAGCTGTTTTCTTTTTTTTTAATCTTGTGCCTTTATGTGTCAGACTGGCTCGCCTAATGATGAATCACTGCTTCCTTCACATTTGCTTCATAACTGTGAGTTTGACATCTAATAGTTCAAAGTAATGATTTCCCAGGCTACACTGTGTTCACATACAGAAAACAATAGTCTTGTTTTCCTGCTTCAAATAATGTAAAGAATGAGGTTTTCTATAAATACACGTATATTCGACTCTCT